>NC_138867.1:170448349-171035802 GCF_965194805.1 Balaenoptera borealis
ATGTATAACTGAATCATTTTGCTGTATACCTGAAACTAACACAACATGGTAAATCAACTGTACTCCAATATAAAATTTAAAAATTTTTAATGTTTTGTATGTGTTACATTTGAAAGGGTGCACCATGGAGGTGAAGGAAACACTTCATTCTACCACTCTGGAATTATAAACAATTTTGTTTCCATCTACTAATAATTAAATGTTTATGACTTTTTTCTTTAAATTTTATTTATTTATTTATTTATGGCTGTGTTGGGTCTTCGTTTCTGTGCAAGGGCTTTCTCCAGTTGTGGCAAGCGGGGGCCACTCTTCATCGTGGTGCGCGGGCCTCTCACTATCGCAGCCTCTCTTGTTGCAGAGCACAGGCTCCAGACACGCAGGCTCAGTAATTGTGGCTCACGGGCCTAGTTGCTCCGCGGCATGTGGGATCTTCCCAGACCAGGGCTCAAACCCGTGTCCCCTGCATTGGCAGGCAGACTCTCAACCACTGTGCCACCAGGGAAGCCCTACCTCATTGACTTTGATTTTCAAAACTAATCATTAAAACAAGGCAATACTAAACAACAATCCTGAGATAGAGGCTTCTGTTTTCCCTCTGGTACTCAAACATCCACCCCTTCCCTGCTCCTCCATCTCCTCCCCACTCGCCTCCTATCCATACCTCGGATTACACCTTGAGGCTCAGATCAGGATGCTGGATAGAGCATAATATGCTCCTGGGAATTCCTGGACTGTAAGGGAGGTCTCCACATCAAACAGACCATGCCTGTCCACATTTATCTTGGAGCCTGACGGCAAATCATGTCCCTGTGGACTTCCATTTCAGTGTGGGCTGGGATAACCATCCCAAGGACTGACAGAGTGGATGAATGCCTCCATCAATGTATTCCATGATAGAAATGAGATGAGTTGAGCCCAGTGCTGAGGAGAAAACAAGGAAGGAATGAAAGCAAAGATTATATTCCAAGGCCACAACTGTTCTGATTCAGGTTCATCAAGCCCATAGCTATAACACCTACTCACCTACATCTCTCTCTCACTCTCTTATATAAATATAGACTGATAACACTGCTGTAAGCCCTTTCATGGACTTTGTTCATTCAACATACATTTAACAACTACTATATGCCTGACTGCTCCTAAATACTAAATATGATGAAGTGAATAAGACAGAGCTTCTATTTACTCACTAACTAAACATGGAAACAACTGTAAACAAAAATATTTCATTGTGAAAAGGGCAAGTATGGAAGCATAGTAAAGTTAGCACAGAGTAGAGAGTAATTAAATGTCAGGGGAAGTCACAAATAAATAAATAAATAAATAGGCAGAATAGATTAAAAAAAAAAAAACCCACAACCCAGTTATGTGCTGTCTATAGGAAACTCATATCAAATACAATGTCATTGGTAGAGTGAGTGCAAAGGATAGAAAAAGATATACTCTAGTGGTCACCCTTCAGAGGGAGAATGAATCCTCCTCCTGCCTTTCTCAAAATTTGTTTCAGTTGTTGAGACTGATGATGTCACACACGCATCAAAAAGATATGAGGAAGTTTGTTAGTCACATAATGAGGCTTTCTGGGGAAAGCAAGGCAGGCTCCTAAGCAGATGTGAAAAATGGCATAAGAAGCAAGGAAAGGAAACTGACTTGGCTTTCACTACAGTTAGGGGAAGCGGATGGGGTGAAAATTCCTTCACTCATGAGGCAGCGTTTCCATGGTTTGAACGTCTCTCTGATGCCAAAAGAGGGAGTGTTCAGGCTCTGTTCTTAGCTTGCCCAGTTGCGAGGTAAAAGGAAAAGGGGTGGTGGTAGTACAGACTGGAAGCTGTCAGCAGTCAAACTTTAAAAGTGAAGGCATGGGACTTCCCTGGTAGTCCAGCGGTTAAGACTCTGCGCTCCCGATGCAGGGGGCCCGGGTTCGATCACTGGTCAGGGAACTAGATCCCACATGCCACAACTAAAAGATCCAGCATGATGAAATGAAGATCTCACACACAGCAGTGAAGATCCCACATGCCGCAAATAAGACTCAATGCAGCCAAATAAATAAATATTTTTTAAAAAAAATAAAAATGAAGGCAGGGTAGTGTAGTAAAAAATATGGTGGAACAGGAAGTTCCACTTCTCATCCCTTCAAAAAGATACTAATTTAACAACAATATATGGACCGCAGTACATTTATAGGAACTCCAGAAACCAGCTAGGAAGTTGCAGTACCACAGGTGAGTGCAAAACTGAGTACAGCTGTTTTGAAGTGGAGAAGAAAAACAGTTGCATTTTAGCTACTACCACCCATCCCCCTGCCAGCAAAGCACAGTTCAAATGGAAGAAAGCACCCAAACTGTGATTTCTCCTTTGGGAGGGAGGGGAAGAGGGAAACATGTGTTCAATATTCTGGTTCTTTGAGGGATAGACTGAGGGACTGGCTTCTGTCTCTCCTGACGTGGAGAACCAAAGGGAACCAGCATAGTCTGGATGCCTAAGGGCTGCTGAGAACAAAGAACGGGGCATTTGGCAGCAGTGTCATAAATTCTGAAGTGCTGCAGACAGACACCAGAGGGAGCAAGAGATTATAAGCTCCCGAAAAAAGAAACAGAGAAACCTTCCTAACTGGGGAAATACACAAGTCTAGAGAAGAAATCACCAGAAAAGATTTGAGGTGCCCCAGACTCCATAGCAGAGGTGACTGGTGAAGGTCTTCCCCTGCAGGAAGCCAGTCTTCAATTGTCTCTGTTTGCAGATAACATGATCTTATATACAGAAAATCTTAAAGACTCCACCAAAAAAAAAAAAACCTGTTAAAATTAATAAACAAATTTAGTAAAGTTGCAAGATAGAAAATCAATATACAAAAGTAACTTACATTTCTATACACTAATAAACTATCTACAAAAGAAATTAAGAAAACAATTGCATTTACAATAGCATCAAAAAATTAAAATATTTTAATAAATTTAAGCAAGGAGGTGAAAGATGTGAAAACCATATGATATTGATGAAAGAAACTGAAGAAGACACAAACAAATGGAAAGATATCCTGTGTTCTTGGAGTGGAAGAATTAATATTGTTAAAATGTCCATACTACTGAAGTGATCTACAGGTTCAATGCAACCCCTATACAAATTTTAATGGTATTTTTCACAGAAATACAATAAACAATCCTAAAATTCATATAAAACCACAAAAGACCCTGAATAGCCAAAACAATCTTGAACAAGAACAAAGCTGGAGACATCATACTTCCTGATTTCAAAATACACTACAAAGCAACAGTAATCAAAATACAGAACACTAGGGGAATTGCCATGGCTAGACTACCTGGGAACATCTAGAAACAAACAAACAAACAAATGAACTAGGTAGTTAGTGGTCTGCTCACTCAGATCTTGGTGATAGTTTCATGTCCTCTGTGAATGGCCATGCCGAAATGTGGCCCCTGCCTAACCACAGAGTCCTTCCAGCTAGCCTTACCCAACCATGGAGCCAATCCCACTGACCCTGCCAGCAGCCCAGTCTGACTAGAAAGACATGCCAGCAGCCTTGCCCCACTGAAGAACCTATGGCTGGTCCTGCCCAACCACAGAGCACCAGTAATGGGCCCCACTTGACCATGGACCCCACAGACCCCACCATTAGGCCCCAATTACCTAAGGATGCTACCAGCTGGCCCACTTAGGTTCCCAGGTGAGTCTGACTGGTGAAGGTCTTTCTCAGCTGAACCAGCCTGGAAAGACTGAAAGGGGTGATTACTTCCTCAAATGACAGACACCAATGCAAGGATACACAGATCATGAAGAATCAGGCAAACATCACATTACAAAGGAAACTAATAAAGCTTCCATAGCAAAAAGTAATAAAAATGGAAACCTACAAACTACCTGACAAAGAATTCAGAGTAATTATTTTAAAGTAGCTCAGTGCACAACAAGAGAACACAGGTAGACAACTAAATGAAATCAGGAAAGCCATACATGAACAAAATGAGAACTTATTACAAAGAAATAGATACCATTAAAAAAGCACAGAAATTCTATGGCACAAGAATACAATTACTGAACTGAAAAATTCAGTAGAGAGCTTCAACAACACACTTGATCAAACAGAAGAAAAAATTAATGTCCTCTAAGTAAAGTCATTTAAAGTTATCCAGACAGACGAGCAAAAAGAAAAAAGAATAAAAAATCATGAAGAAAATCTGAGACTTATGGGACACAATTAAATGAAACAATATATGCATTATTGGAGTCCCAGAAGAAGAGAGTGAAAAGGGTGCAGAAAGCTTATTTTTAAAAAGAATGGCTGAAAACTACCCAAATTTGGGGATGGAAATGGACATCCAAATTCATGAAGTCCAAAAATCCCCAAATAGGTTAATCCAGAAATCTACACTGAGACACATTATAATTAAGTTGTCAAAGCTCAAAGACAAAGAGGGATTTTGAAAGCAACAAGAGAAAGTGATTCACCATATGCAAGGGAACCCCCATGAGACTATCAGTGGATTTCTCAGGAGAAACCTTGCACACTAGGGAGAGTGAAATGATATATTCAAACTAATGAAAGGAGAAAACTGCCAATCACGAATACTGCACCCAGGAAACTGTCCTTCAAAAATAAAGAAGATACAGACTTTTATAGATAAACAATAACTAAGGGAGTTTGTCACCACTAGAAGTGCTAAAGAGAATTCTTCAAGTTGAAATGAATATACACTAAACAGCAACATGAAATTATATGAGAGTACAAATTTTCCTGGAAAAGGTAAATATATAGACAAACACAGAATATTATAACACTGTAATTGTGGCATGTAAACTACTTTTAACCCTAGTATAAAAATTAAAAGAAAAAAGTATTAAGAATAACTATAACCACAAAAAATGTTAATGGATACACAATATAAAAGGAAGTAAATTCTAACAGCAATAACATAGAGTGTAGGGGAAAGAGGAGTAAAAATGTAGAGTTTTCATATGTGATGATTGAACTTAAGCTGTTATTAGCCTAAAATAGACAGTTATAACATTAAGAAGTTCTTTGAAAGCCTAATGGTAACCTCAAAGTAATAATCAAAGAGAAAAGAATAAGGCACATCACTACAAAAAATCATCAAACTACAAAAAGCAAGAAAGTAAGATAGGAACAAAAGAACTAAAAATCAGAAAACAAACAAAATGGCAATAGTAACTCCTTACATATCAATAATTACTTTAAATGTAAATGAATTAAACTCAGTAAACAAAAGACAGAGTAGTTAAGTGATTAAAAAAAACAAGATCTAACTATATCCTTTCTACAAGAGACTTGCCTTAGATTTAAGAACACAACAGGCTGAAAGTGAAGGGATGGAAAAATATATTCCATGCAAATGGTAACCAAAAGAAAGCAGGGTGGCTATACTCATATCAGAAAAAAAAATGGCTTTTAATCAAAAACTGTCACAAGAAACAAATAAGGTCATCACATAGTGATAATAAGGTCAATTCAACAGAGAGATATAACAATTAAAAATACATGTACACCCAAGATGAAAGCATCTATATGTAAAGCAAATATTGACAGGTGTGAAGGGAGAAATAGACAGAAATACAGTTAAGAGTAGAAGATTCAATACCCCACTTTCAATAATGGATAGATCATCCGACAGAAAATCTATAAGGAAACAGCCAACTTGAACATTACGGACCAAATAGATCTCGCAGACATACAGAACATTCCAGCCCAAAGGAACAGAATCCACATTCTTCTCAAGGGCACACAGAACATTCTCCATGATAGATCATATGTGAGGCCACAAACAAGTCTTAACAAATTTAAGAATATTGAAGTCATTCCAAGTATCTTCCAAATACAATGGAATGAAGCTAGAAATCAATAACAAAAGGGAAATGAAAAAATTCATGTGGAAATTAAATGACACACTCTTGAACAACAACTGGGTCAAAGAAGAAATCAGAGGGAAGTTAGAAAATATCTCAAGACAAATGAAAATGAACTCATAACACAACAAAACTTATAAGACACAGCAAAAGTGGGACCAAAAGGAAAAATCATAGCAATAAAAGTCAACATTAAAAAAGAACAGTTCTGGTTCAAGATGGTGACATAGGAGACTCCTGAACTCACCTCCTCCCATGGACACACTGGCTCTACAGCTCTATAAGCAACAATTCCCTGAAAGACATCTAGAAACTAGATGAGCAAATCCTACACGTTCAGGCACACAAGAAAATAACCAGATGGAAATGTGTAGGAGAGACCAAGACACAGTATCACCATAAAACCCACCCCAGGCATGGTGACATGCAACCAGGAGGGAACACACAACTCACAGTTTCTCCCTGAGGAGCAAAGGGTTTGGACACCACAGACCTTAAAAGGTGTCCCACCTTTCAAGTCTTTCACCTGAGAGGTGGGATCTTAACAAAACATTTAAAAATATAAGCAATATATAAAAAGAATTATACACCATGACCAAAGGGGATTTAATCCAGGGATAAAAGGCTAGTTCAATATCTGAAAAATCAATCAGTGTAATCTACCAAGTCAACATGCTAATGAAGAAAATTCACATGATCATACCAATTAATGAAGAAAAAGTATTTGACAAAATTAAACACCCACTCATATTTTTTTTAACTCTCAGAAAAAGTAGAAACAGGAAACTTTCTCAACTTGATGAAGAGTATCTACCAAAACAAAAACTCTATAGCTAATAGGGTTCTTAATGATGGAAGGCTGATTTCTTTGCCCCAAGACTGGGAACAAGGCAAGCATCTTCACTCTCACCACTCTCATTCAACATGATAATGAGGGACTTCCGTGGTGGCACAGTGGTTAAGAATCCGCCTGCCAATGCAGGGGACATGGGTTCAATTTCCTGGTCCGGGAAGATCCCACATGCCGCAGAGCAACTAAGCCCATGCGCCACAACTACTGAGCCTGCGCTCTAGAGCCCTGGAGCCACAACTACTGAGCCCACACACCTAGAGCCCGTGCTCTGCAACAAAAGAAGCCACCACAATGAGAAGACCATGCACCACAACGAAGAGTAGTCCCCGCTCGATGCAACTAGAGAAAGTCTTTGCACAGCAGTGAAGACCCAATGCGACCAAAAATAAATAAATAAAGAAAAATTAAAAAAAAAAAACAGAATAAGGAAAGTTCTAACCAGTGCAATAAGGCAAGAAAAGGAAATAAAAGAACTAGAGATTGGTAAAGAAAAAACAAAACTGTCCCTATTTGCAGATGACATGATTGTCTATGTAGAAAATCCCAAGAAATCCACTAAAAAAAATCTCCTAGAAGTAATAAATGAGTTAATCTAGATCACTGGGTACAAGATAAACGTACAAAAATTAATTGTGTAATGAACATGGGAGCACTGAAATTTAAAATACCATACCACTTATAATTGCTCAAAAAAGGAGAAATACTTTGACTTAAATCTCTTGAAACATGTACAGGACTTGCATGCTGAAAAATACAAAATACTGATAAAAGAAACCAATGAAGATTCAAATAAATGGAAAGACATACTGTGTTCATGGATTGAAAGAGTCAACATAGTGAAGATACCAATTCTCTCCAATGTAATATATGAGTAAACCTGTGCATTTGTATCAAAATCCCAGAAAAATATCTTGTATACATAGACAAGATTATTCTAAAATTTATATGGAAAATCAAAGAATAGCTAAAATCATTTCAAAAAAGAAGAATGAAATACAAGGAATCAGTCTACCCAATTTAAACACTTTGTACATAGCAACAGTAATCAAGACTGTGTGGTATTGGCTGAAGCATAAACACACAGGTCAATGGAACACAATAAGGATCCCAGAAACAGATGTATACAAATATTCCCAACTGATTTTTGACTAATGTGCAAAAACAGTTCAATGGAGGAAGGATAGCCTTTTCACAAATTGTGCTAGAATAATTGAATAGTCAAAAAAAGAACCACAATTTAAACCTCACATCTTATATAAAAATGACCTCAAAAGGGATCACAGACTTAACGGCAAAATATGAAACTATAGAATTTTAGAAAAAAAAAAGAAGAAAATCTTCAGAACCTAGGACTAGGCAAAGTTCTTATACTGTATACCAAAATCATAACCCATAAAAGGAAAAATCAATAAACTGGACTTCATCAAAATTGAACAACATTTTCTCTGTGAAAGGCCCTGTTAAGAGGATGAAAATACAGGCTACAGACTAGGGGAAAAATTCTGTAAACCACATATCCAAAAAGGACTATTATTTACAGTCTGTAAAGAACTCTCAAGACTCAACAGTAAAAAAACCAAACAATCCAAGTAGAAAATGGGCAAAAGACATGAAGAGACATTTCGGAAAGAAGATATATACATAACAAATACGCACATGAAAAGATGTTCAACATGGTAGTCATCAGAGAAATGCAAATCAAAACCACTATCACCTTATATCACTACACACCTATCAGAATAGCTAAAATAAAAACTAGTGACACACAGGGAACTCTGCTCAATACTCTGTAACAACCTAATTGGGAAAAGAATTTGAAAAAGAATAGATACATGTATATGTATAACTGAATCACTTTGTTGTACACCTGAAACTACCACAGCATTGTTAATCAACTATACTCCAATATAAAATAAAAAGTTAAAAAAATTTTTTTTAATAGTGACAACACCAAATGCTGGTAAAGATGCAGAGAAACTAGTTCAATTCACTGCTGGTGGGAATGTAAAATGCTACTCTGGAAAATGGTTTGGCAGTATCTTAAAAACTAAACATGCAATTACCATACAACCCAGCAATTGCACTCCTAGGCACTTATTCCAGAGAAGTGAAACTTATATTCACACAAAAACTTGTACACAAATGTTCATAGCAGCTTTTTTTTTGTAATATCAAAAACTGGAAACAACCTTGATATGATATTTAAATGAATTTTGATACATCACTACCATGGAAAACTACTCAGCAATAAAAAGGAATGAACTGCTAATAAATGCAACAACTTGGATGGATCTAAAGGGAATTATGCTGAGTAAAATAAAAAGCCAATCCCAAAAGATCACATATTGTATATTCCTCTTATGTAGCAGCCTTTTTGTAAAAATAATTTCCATGCTTAGCTATTTCTTTCTTTTTTTGTAGCAGCTTTATTGAGGTATAATTCACATACAATTCACCCATTTTAAGTAAAAAATTCAATGGTTTTTACCATAGTTACTGATATGCACAACCATAACTGCAGTCAATTTTAGAACATTTTCATCACTCCCAAAAGAAACCTCATACTCTTTCGTCGCCACCTCTCAATCCCTTCATCTGCCCCTGCCATAGGCAAACACAATCTACTTTCTGTCTCTATAAGTTTGCCTGTTCTGGACATGTGGTCTCTGTGACTGAGTTCTATCACTTAGCACAGTTTCTCAAGTTTCATCCATGTGGTAGCATGTACCATTCCTTCTTTATAGCTGAATAATATTCCATTGTATGGATATACCACATTTTGTGTGTCCAATTATCAGGTGATGAATATTTGGGTTGTTTCTAACTTTTGACTATTATGAATAATGCTACTATGAACATTCACGTACAATTTTTCATGTGGACATATGTGTTTATTTCTCTTGGGTATATACTTAGGAGTAGAATTCCTGGGTCATATAGCAACTCTATGTTTAACCTTTTCAGGAACTTCCAGCCTGTTTTCCAAAGTGGCTACATGATTTTACTTTCCCACCAGCAACATAAAAGCGCTCCAATTTCTGCATATCCTCACTAAGACTTATTATTATCTGTCTTTTTTTTTTTATAACCTCCTAGTGTGTGTGAAGTGATATTTCATTGTGGTTTTGATTTGCATTTGTCTGATGACTAATGCTATGGAGGATTTTTTTCATGGGCTTATTGAACATGCGTATATCTTATTTGGGGAAATGTCTATTTGGATCTTCTGCCCATTTTTTATTTGGGTTATTTGTAAGAGTGATTTGTTAGAGTCCTATATATATTCTAAACACAAATCTCTTATCAGTTATTATTTGCAAATATTTTTTCTCATTCAGTGGGTTGTCTTTTCACTTTCCTGATAGTATCCTTTAAGAAACAGAATTTTTCAGTTTTAGTGACATCACATTTATCTGTTGTTTTCTTTGGTTGTTTGTGCTTCTGGTGTCATGGATGAGAAACCACTACCACATCCAAGATTATGAAATTCACCCATTTTTTTCTCTAAAAGTTCTATAGTTTCAATTCTTACATTTAGGTATTTGATCCATTTTGAGTTAATTTTTTTATATGGTTGGAGGTAAGGATCCAAAGTCATTCTTTTGCTTGTGGATATCCAGTTGTCCCAGAACCATCTGTTGAAAAGACTCTTCTTTTCTCATTGAATTATTCTGGCATCTATGTAACATTCTTGAAATATCAAAATTATGGAGATGGAGAATAGACTAGTGGTTTCCAGTTGTTGGGGAAGGGAGGGAGGTGAATGTAGCTATGAAAGGGCACAGGAGGAATCCTTGTGATGATAAAACTGTCCTGTGCCTTGCCTGTATGAATGTTACTAAAGTGTGCTATTTATAGTAGATACATATAGGTTGTGATATTTTACCATAGTTTTGCAAGATGTTACCACTGGGTTCACTGGGTAAACTGTACATGATCTACCGTTGTATTATATTTTTACAACTACATGTGAATCTACAATTATCTCAAAATAAAAGATTATTTAATAAACATTTTAAACATGCACACATGTAGACACAAATGTCCCCATCTTTTCACTAGACCATTGTCTTGAAGCCTCAAGGATGCCTGAGAATACCAGGAATGTGCTGTTTCGGGAAATGGTATCGTTTTATGATGCAGCTTTGCACTTCACAGAAATGGAAGGGGAGACTTGACCTTGGCTCAGAGGAGACTCTAGGGATACATGAGCCTGGAGAATTACAGAACATAGTCTCTCTGTGTTTCCAAAGTTGAATCAGGGGCTCCTGGGATGGTGGTTGCAGCGCCTCAGCTTAGCAGTTTGTTCTTTGTCTTGAAGGTTTTCCAAGGATCAGGCTGGAGTGAAGGATCAGTCTTCCTACTCTAACTTTGCAGTGACCTTTGTCCTTGAGTGTGGGGCTGGGTTCTGTGTGCATATACAAATATTACCTTCAGAACATTTGTTCCCAGGATGCAGAGGACACCTACTGTGTGCCTGTTTTTTGTATGGACACTGGAGAAACAGTGGTGCACAACACAGGCAGGTTGACATTCTAGTGAGAGACAGAAAATAGGCACATGAACAAAGACAGAATATCAGAGACAAATACATGCTATGAAGGAAAAATAAGGGACGGTGAAGGGATGGGGGCTCTATTAAATAGGGTAGTTCTAGAGGTTTTTGAGCAGAGACCTCCAAAAAGTGAGAGAATAAACTGGCTTGCAAAAATTTTGGAAAGATAGCTTCCAGGGAGAGGGAACAATGAGTAAAAACACTCCCTGACCCGCCAAACACACCTAGCACTTCTGGGGAATGTGAGGGGAGGGGCAATGTGACTTGAGCTCAGTAAACAGGGCAGGAGGCTGTCGGGGGACAGTAGGGGTGGGAAATGAGATTGAGAGGTGGGCAAGGCCAGATCATACAGGGTCTTCAAGAAAATGATAAGAATCTTTTGTTTCATTTCAAGTGTCACAGGAAGCCAGTGAAGGGTGGAGAGCAGGACAGAAGCATAATCTAATTTATATTTTTAAAGTATCCCTCTGGCCTTTGTGTGGAGGATGAGTGTTTTGGGGCTCTAGAAGGGAAGCAGAGATCCTTAAAAAACTGAAAGTAGAACTACCACATGGATCCAGCAATCCCACTCCTGGGCATATATCGGAAGAAAACCATAATTCGAAAAGATACATGCAGCCCAATGTTCATTGAAACACTATTTACAATAGCAAAGACATGGAAGCAACCTAAATGTCCTTCCACAGAGGAATAAAAAGAATGAAATAATAAAAGAAAGATCTACTCAACAAATTTCAAGTATATACAGTATTATTAACTATTAAAAAAAAAAAGAGGGGAAACAGGGAGACCACTATGAAGGCTGTCACGGTTGTCCAGGTGAGCTGTGAAGACGGCTCTGAATAGTGTAATAACAGTGCAAAGGTGAGAAGTGATTGGGCCAGAATGGTTTTGCAGGTAGAGCTGATACCTTGTTTCTGTGGATTGGACTTTGGGTATGAGAGAAAGGGAGTCCAGGTTTGGGCCCTTAGCAACTGGTTCAACAGTAGTTCTGTTTACTGAAGACTGGGGGAAAGCTAATAGAAAAATATCTAATATAATGCTAGGTAATGATACATGCTAAGGAGGAACTAGAGTAGGGTCAGAGTCTGGATCACGGTAGAGCTGGGGTGGGGAGGTGGGCAGGGGTAATTTTAGATAGGACGCCCATTGGGGCAAAGAAATATTAATAGGTGTTCCATGTAAAAGGGGGTTCCATGGGCAAAAAACATTTTGGAAAACAGTAGGTTGAAACAAATTGAAATTCCTGCACAATTCCTCAGAAACATCAATAGCTTAATGACATCATGAATCCAAAGGAGGGCAGGGGGAGGGCAGAATGTAGCACATAAAGGCTATACTCCTGTGATCATGGGTGCCCTCTGGGAACAGGGTTCCAAGGAATGCTGGTGCAGATTGAAGAAGAATACTGTTGATACACCAAGGTCCCTGCACCAGGAGCATGGGGCTCTGCTCTGGGAACCCCTGTGGCCCCTCAAGCCATTTATCATCTTGTGGTGTTTTCCTTCCTGCCTAGATGGGGTGCCATCTCCCAGCTGGAGCCCAGAGAGCACCCCTGTGTTTTGGATCTGCAGGGGCTGTGAAAGCAGAGGCCCAGAGGCCCACCCTGGAGAGTAAAGCTGTGGAGCCTGTCTATGCACCCACTAAATGCCCTTACTTTCTTCCTCTCTCCAAAACATGATCAAAGCCTTTCTCACTTAACACACTCTCTGAGGCTCCTAAACTTAAGAAAGCTCTGTACCCTCTGACCTTTACCATTATCTGATTGAGAGTGACCTGAACTCTGCACCCTCCATTAGCTGACTGAGCAGCAATTGCTGTGACAAAGTCCAAGTGTGTGCACCTCCTCAAACTCTGCCTTCCCTCAGCTTTTTTCAAACTTTCAATTTGGAAATGTTCAAACACATACAAAGTAAAATATAATAAACCCTGATGTATTCACCACTAGCTTCAAAAATTACCAACTCCTGGTCATCTTCTGCCATCTAAATTCCCACCTACTTCCCCTCAATCCTCCACACAATTTTGAAACAAATCTCAGACATTTTATTATGTCATCCATAAAGACTTCAGTATAAATAATACCACAATACTGTTATCGTGTCTTAAAAAAATTAATAACATTTCATATCATCAAGTATCCAGTCATTGTTCTCATTTTCCCAATTGTTTCACACAAACAACGTATATATTTACTTTGCGTTTTATCAACATCCAAATAAATTAGAAATATCATTAGTTGATACATCTCTTAAGTATCTTTTAATATGACAGTTCTCTCTCTTATTTTTCCTTGCAAATTTTTGTTGAAGAGACTGAGTCATTTTTCTGGTAGTTTCCCACAGTTTGTATGTTGCTGGCTGATTCTCTTTTAACATGCTTCTCTGTTCCTATATTTCCTGTAAACTGGTAACTGGATGCAGAGAATTGATCAGATTCAGGGTTTTTTATTTTTTTGTTTGTTTGTTTGGTTGGTTAGTTGTTTTTTGTTGGATTATTTGGGTTTTTTGTTTGTTTATTTTTTGTTTTGCTTAGATCCATTCTTTCATTGGGAGTGGCAATGACATCCTAACCCCATGGTTACCCACTGATTATCAGGAAAGCTTTTATAAAGGAGATTTCTCATCAAGTATTTGGTTATACTCATGTATGTACAGAATAAATGCTTGATTTCACATCCCCTCCCCCCCACACACACACTTTATTTGCCAGTTTTCAAAATAATAAAAGTGGTTCCCTAGCAGTAAGTGAGGTTGTTACCAAACTCAGGTTTGGCAGCTCACCACTAGAAAGCCAATATTTGAGAGGCAAGTGCTGGTAGAAAGAAAAGTTGCTTTAATCAGAAGGCTGTCAATCTGGGGAGAAGGCAGACTCTTGTCCCCAAAACCAACTCCAAAGATTCTGCTAAGCCATGACAGTTTTTAAAGAGAAAAAGGGGAGAATCTCAGTGAATCATCAAGGCAGGTGGTCAAGCTCTGCATCATTTTCCATTGCGTGCAGGCTGGCTGACTCCTTGTGATCTTTCTTTAGGATGTTATCTCATCGGCGTGATCTGCCTGCAGGATTGCTAAGGGGGCTGCTAGGGGTAGAGAGCTAGTCATACTTTATTTAATTCTTCATTCCTACTTCTTTTAATTTTTTTTTTAATTTAATTTTATTTATTTATTTTTTATACAGCAGGTTCTTATTAGTTATCTATTTTATATATATTAGTGTATATATGTCAATCTCAATCTCCCAATTCATACCACCACCACCACCATCCACCCCCTCCCCACTTTCCCCCCTTGGTGTCCATACATTTGTTCTCTACATATGTGTCTCAATTTCTGCCCTGAAAACCGGTTCATCTGTACCATTTTTCTAGATTCCACATATATGCGTTAAGATATTTGTTTTTCTCTTTCTGACTTACTTCACTCTGTATGACAGTCTCTAGGTTCATCCACGTCTCCACAAATGACCCAATTTTGTTCCTTTTTATGGCTGAGTAATATTCCCTTGTATATATGTACCACATCTTCTTTATCCATTCATCTGTCAATGTCATTTAGGTTGCTTCCATGAGCCGGCTACTGTAAATAGTGCTGCAATGAACACTGGGGTGCATGTGTCTTTTTGAATTATTGTTTTCTCTGGGTATATGCCCAGTAGTGGGATTGCTCCTACTTCTTTTAATCTAGGGAAAGAGTCAACAGATTCAGCAAGTTATTGTGTGCATTTAGTAGAGCGTAAGTCAGGAGTTAGGTTAAATGTTACCTAGTGATCTCATTTCTATACGGTTTAAGGGGAACAGAAATAGGCAAAAAGGGAAGGGGCAAAAGAGCTGCTTATAAATCTCCACTGTTAGACATCATTCCATTTCTATAGGATTAGGGGCGAAGGTCCATCTTCTGTAACTTCTTCATGCTAACATAGAGCGCCATACACTTAGAGTGAAAGATGTCGACCTGGGTCTGTAGCATCTCTTTGCTGACAATTTTAGTTGTTCACTTACATATATGGGCAGAGTAAGCTGCAATTATTTTGATGCCCACAAAGATATAGGTTATTATGAGCAATAATGTTAATCCCATTCTCTTGAGGCCAGTTCGTGGAATTGTGCTAGCCATAGACCCTGTACTGCTCAAGATGGAGCAGCTTATGTCATGGCTATAGTCTGGTCATCATGCAGTTAGCTTTTTCCCTCTGGTGGCAGTTACAGCATCTGTAAAACAACTCAGGAATGTGCATCAGACACTGAAAGATTCTGTGACTCTATTGTCCTAATCATTAACTACTGGAGCCTGCTCTTTTGTGACTCAGGGAGGCCTGGGAGATTTCAGCTTTTCTACAAACAAGAAGCAGGGGACACGGAGGGGCCTTTGTACTTGGCAAAGGGGGGGAGGGTTTTGCTCAGTTTCAAGGTGTTGGATATTTTTCGATGCCATTATCAATCCGCGGATTTAAATTTATTACATGTGTTTGGTCCACTGCAGTTTTAATTCTCACTGAAGTGCAAATCAGTTTGCCCAAAGCGGGTAGCTTCAGGTTGGCCCCGGATTCCTCTTGCCTGGCCCAGGAGTTTCAGGTTCACTCCCTCCCCAGCCAGCCATTTCTCCAAGGACCCCTAGTTTCTCTGCTTCGCTAATGGGATTTATATATTCACCAGCCTTTTTTGTTCCTGGCCACGACTGGGGAGCTCAGAAAATGCTTGTTTCATTCTGCAGGAATTTCAATTCATTCCTAAAGGTCTACAGCCACCCCCGGTTTTAGGTTTAACTTTGAAACATGGTAAACTAGAGCTCCGAAAGAGAACTTAAACTCTGTGGGTCAGCGGGGCGGCCAGAACCAGTGAGACGCGGTCCTCTCGGCCTCCTAGAGCGGAACCAGAACTTCACCAGAGGGCCTGTAGAGCGCAGCGCCCCGGCGGCCTCTGTCTTGGTTCCCTTTGCTCAAAGGTTGGGGTTACGGCCGCAGTTGTTGCGGGTACAGGGCAGGGGCCAAGCAGCTGTAGACTCCGGGACGTCAGATAGGTGCGGAGAGGTAAGGGCTGGAAGAGAACGTGTTCCCCTGCCTCTGGCTGCTGCGGAGGGAAAGGGTGGGCAAGCGCCTGTTCGTCCGGCGCGGTCCACTGGCTGCGGGAGGGCGGAGCGAGCGGTGGCAGAACTCGCTTAACCCCAAGGAGAAGCGACAGGGAAGTGGTGGTGGGAGCTTGGCTAAGAGGCTTGCTCTGCGCCCTCCCTCAGTCTCCCCGTTTGGGATCTGGGAAGTCACACCTAAGGCGTGAGCAACACGGTGTCCTTTCCAGAATCGAAATTTCCGCGTGGCATGGTGGATTTTTTTTTCCCCCTGGAACGGTGAAGAGTTATTTAAGTGGGGGTAAAATGTAAGAAAGAATATTGAATTAACCCTTCTTTGGGTGGCCCTTCCTACCTCTGGCAGGGACCAGACTATGCCATCCCGAAATAGGCCCCTTCCGCATAAGGTTCGTTTTGAGGTAAAGGCAATTGAGAATCACCAGGTACAGAAAAGAGTTCTCTGCCCCTATCTGCCTAAAAACAAGGCATACATTTCCCCATGGGAAGGCGGTGCTGTTTGTGGGTACCTGGAAGAGGAAAGCCACTCATCCCCAAAGACAGAGTCTGCACCCCAGATAAGTCTGCAAAAAGAAGCCTTAGTAAAATAACCCTTATCTTGTGTTGGTTCCCACATATATTTCCTAGTCACCTATCCAGAAATTGTCCTTTGCTACCCAAAACCTCTTACGTTTGTTAAGAAGGGTATATAAGCCCTTGAGTCTAATCTTTCCTTTCAGTTTTGAAACTGAGTCCCCCTAAACCGAGTTTCTCTGCCTAGTTTACGGTTAACGTCTCTATCCAAAGCTTTTTTCTTTCTCTTATCCTGTACCTGTTCCCCTTTTGGAATGAGGAGTATCAAGGAAAAGAGATTGAAACTGAGCAGGATGCTGCTGGGCCTTTCTTGTGCAAAAGCCCTGCCAGACTGCGCCCCCCACCCCCCCCTTGAGTTTGTAGGAAAAGGCTTTAGTCTCCTAACCCTTTCCTGAGTTCCAAAGAACAGATTCAAGCGGTTACTAATTAGGAAAGTGAGGGAATGCAGAAACAAAGGAAAAGCAGTCCAGAAATAATAGTTCAGCATAAAAACAGTCCTAATTCCGCCTCAAGTGATATATATATATATACATACATATATACGTATATGTCAATCTATATGTATGTAATAATCTGATACATATCTTTGAATATTCAACAGGAACTAAGGCCCCCACTCAGGGGGCCTTAATTTAACTTAACTACATGCTGAGACCCCAAACTGGTCCGAACCAGAAGGTTGATGATTGAGATTCCTGGAATACCACCCTGTTACCTCACCACCAACCAATCAGAAGAAAGTCATGCACCCTGCAGCCCTCACCCCAAATGTTGCCTTTAAAAAATCTTCCTTTGGGGCTTCCCTGGTGGCGCAGTGGTTGAGAATCTGCCTGCCAATGCAGGCGACACGGGTTCGAGCCCTGGTCTGGGAAGATCCCACATGCCGCGGAGCAACTAGGCCCGTGAGCCACAATTACTGAGCCTGCGCGTCTGGAGCCTGTGCTCCGCAACAAGAGAGGCCGCGATAGCGAGAGGCCCGCGCACCGCGATGAAGAGTGGCCCCCGCTTGCCACAACTAGAGAAAGCCCTCGCACAGAAACGAAGACCCAACACAGCCATAAATAAATAAATAAAAATTAAAAAAAAAAAAAATCTTCCTTTAAAAAAGCTGTTGGAGAGTTTGGGTCTTTTGAGCACAAGCTGCCCATTCTCCTTGCTTGGCCCTGCAATAAAACTTTCTCTGATCCAAACTTCAACATTTTGGTTTGTTTGGCTTCACTGTGGGTGAGGCATATGAACTTGGGTTCGACAGCAGTTTCTTGTCTCTTCTGTGAATTCCTGTGCATGTAAAATTTTAATAGAATTATATACCTTTTTTTCCTGTTAATCTGTCTTTTGTTAGTTAAATTTGTATGCCCTCAGTCACTGAATGTAAAAGGGTAGAGGGAAAGTTATTCCTCCCTTACACTTCTAAGTAAATACCAGTTCAAAGTGAGTCTTAATCCTTTTTAAGCTCATGGGATAACTCCTTTTACAATGCTACTGTTGTCCTAAATCAGAAATAAATCCCAGTAAAGGGTCATGGTTGTCTTAAAGCAAAAGGACAGCTTTATTGTTTAAAGGTTTGCAAACTGGGGATATGCAGCCTTTGGCTGTGACTGAAAGTACATTTCCCGGGAGTGGAGGAGGCGATGGATTTTTAAAAGCAAAAACCGCAGAAGACACAGTTGGGAGGCTTGTAAGAGACTTGGATGGCTCTTGAAGTCTGACCACAAGTCCTTAGAGCTTGACTGAAACTCCTCAATGATTTGTTGTCATTGGAGCTTCTTGTTAGGGGCTTTCCAGGCAGTATCCTTAGCAGAATCAGAAGTCCTTATAGCTGTGTGACTGTGGTTTTTCTAAGAATACGGAATGCGTGACTGAACCCCCAGCCTGTCATAACCACCTGGCTCCATTTTATTTTGGGTCCCTGTTAGTCACGCTGGGTCCATTTTGTATGTTCCTTCCACAGGGGATTCCTCTTAGTTTTACTTTTCCTTAGGGGATTTTATTTTATCTTTACACTAAGGAGCCCCCCCCCATACCTGCAGAATCGCAGGCTGCATTTCCCCCCAGAACCTCTGTCCAGTCTCTAAACACTTTTTATTTCTGTAGCTTTAACTTTTCCTAGGATATTTTATCTTTCTTTCCACCCGAATCTGCACCTATGAGTTGGTGTTCCTAATAATTACACCTAGATCCATCCTCTCTGTTCCTCCTGGTTTTTGTGCCAACAGTATTTACCTCACAGGATTGTTCTGGGGATTAAATGAGATGGTCTGTGAAGTGCTAAGCCCCGCACTTGGTACATAGTAGGTGCTTAAAATGTTGGTTGCAGTTAATGTGGGTGCTGGTGTGTAATTTTCTCTTGCTTGGTCCTGCCAGCCCTGCCAAAGGGCTCTGCCACAAGCCAGGGTCTAGATGACACAAACTCAGTTTTGTCTGTCTTATCTGATTCACATTATCCAGGCTCACAGTTGACAGAACAACACAAATGCTAACTTGTTAATTTACAATGGGAAATCTTATGTGTCAGGGACTGAAATATGCACATGGACAGGCATCATGAGATGCCTTGGTAACCAGGAAGCTGAATTCGTAGTCAGGAGATCACCAGGATGGGCAAGGACAACTAAGAGAAGGATGTTCTTTTAAGTACATGTATGTTCTCCCCCATTAAAGCTACTAAGGCAGGCTTTGTTTACAGAAGTTTTGAAAAGTTTTGAAAAGCTAACAAACAAAAATGTCAAAATCCCACCACTAGAAATGAATTTCTTTCTAGCCTTTTTGCCCCACTGTAGAGAATGTTCTTCTGCATGTCTCTTTAAATAGGTAAATCATTCACAGTATAGTGCTTTTTATCCTGCTCTTTCTTTCAATAGGAGTATTTTCCACCTTACTATTGATAATATGCCTACTCCCTCCCTATTTTCTGCAGTTCAGTGTTTCTCAGAGCCTAATAGAATTCCTTGGAAGCTTGTGACAAATACAGTCTTAAGTACCACCCAGAGCTATTAAAACAATTTCTGGAGGGTGGATCTTCCCAGGGTGATTATTTTGTACACTGGAGCTGAGAATGAAAGACAGTTCATATCCATTAACCAGAACTAGTTAGGAATGCTTTTGCTGCAAGTAATGAAAGACTGACTAAATGGCTTGAACAATGAGAACATTTCATTTTGTCGTGTGTCAAGAGCATGGTGATGCAGACCAACGTCAGGACTGGTGCAGCAGACCAGTGGCATCGATGGAGACTCAGGCTTACCCCATGTATTTGTCGGAGCACTCCAGAGAAACAGAAACAATAGGGGGAGAGAAAGAGAGAGATTGACTTATTATAAGGAATTGGCTCTCACAGTTGTGGAGGCCAGCAAGTTTTAACATCTTCAGGGTGTCAGCATGCTTGAGACCCAAGAGAGCCAATGTTTTAGTTCCAGTCCAAAGGCAGGAAAAAAGCCAACATCCTAGTTTGAAGGCCATCAGGCAGGAAGAATTCTCTCTTACTTGGAAGAGGGTAAGACTTTTTGTTTTATTCAGGCGTTCAATTAATTGGATGAGGCCCACCCACATAAGGGAGGGCAACCTGCTTTACTCAGTCTATCAAGTGTGAATCTCATTCAGAGGTAAAGAAAATGTGGCATATATATACAATGGAATACTACACAGCCATAAAAAAGAATGAAATATTGCCATTTGCAATGACATGGATGGACTTGGAGGGTATTATGCTAAGTGAAAGAAGTTGACAGAGAAAAACAAATGCTAGGCCCATGAGCCACAATTACTGAGCCTGCGCGTCTGGAGCCTGTGCTCCGCAACAAGAGAGGCCGCGATGGTGAGAGGCCCGCGCACCGCGATGAAGAGTGGCCCCTGCTTGCCGCAACTAGAGAAAGCCCTCGCACAGAAATGAAGACCCAACACAGTCATAAATAAATAAATAAATAAATAAAAGAACGTGAATTTCTTTAAAAAAAAAAAAGTGCTTAAAAAAAAAAAAACAAAACAAAAACAAATGCTATATGATATCACTTATATGTGGACTCTAAAAAATTTTTTTTAAAAAACTAATGAATATAACAAAAAATGAAACAGACTCAAAGATATAGAGAACAAACTAGTGTTTACCAGTGGGGAAGAAGAAGGGGGAAGGGACAATATAGGGATGGGGGATTAAGAGGTATGAACTATTACGTATAAAATAAGCTACAAGGATATATTGTACAACATGGGGCATGTAGCCAGTATTTTATAATAACTATAAATGGAGTATAACCTTTAAAAATTGTGAATCACTATGTTGTACACCTGTAACTTATGTAATATTGTACATCAACTATATCTCAATATTTTTTAAGTTTTTAAAATGTGAATTTCCAGAATAGAAATATCCGGGCATCAGTCAGTTGACAAAAAATTAGCCATCACAGCCTATCTTCTGCCCCGCACTCATCAGCTGTTTGCCTTTGGATTCTCCTGTGTGCTGCTTCATGGTTACAAGAAGACTGCAGGTGCTCCAGGCATCATATGGACCTTTAAGCAGGAAGAAGAAGGAAGAACAGGCAGTATCAGCGAGCTCTCTTCTGTGCTGGTTTCCTTTTTTTAACTAAAAACAAAATCTTTCCTAAAGCCCACAGCAGACTTCCCCTGAACACCTCAATGGCCCAAATTGGTTACCTGGCCTCCTTTGGCTACAAGGGGGAAGGCTGGGAAATTGAATATCTGAAAAAACAATAAGAATCATTACACCAGTCCTGAACAGTCTGGGCATATTGCTGTCCCTTATAATTTGGGGGCTCTGTTAGCCAAGAAGAAGGGAGGTAGAATAACTACTGGGGAAGCGTCCAACAGTATCATCCACAGTCCACAAACTGAAATCCCATCCCAGAGTGCCTCTCTGAGACTGCACTCTTGGCATCATTAGGATTTGGGATGTTTATAAGCTCAATCACATTTGTATAGACAATTTCTTGTCTTATCTCCTCAAAACTGATTCTCTTTATTATACTGAAGTTTAGTACTTTAATTCCTAGATGGTAGCCTTCTTCCTCCTGTTTCTGTGTCTTTTGGGGTTGAGGGAAGGTGCCTTGCTGTGGACCCCATATGTGGCCAGATTGAAACTTCTCAAGGTGGAGGATGGAGGTCCTGGCACTGACTATCAGCGTCGGTGGCCATGTGGTGCCCAGATCCCAGGGGCAAACAGCTCAGCTCCAGAGTAGCCTCCCACCCCTTCTGCAATCAGAAGCCTCCCCCTCTCCCCTTCTCCTGCTGGTTCTGACAGATGTCCTGGATGTGCTCACAGGTGATGCCTGTGCCACCTCCCTCCCCCCAACAGCCCATCTTCTTTTTTTTTTTCATTTATTTTATTTATTTTTATTTTTGGCTGCGTTGGGTCTTTGTTGCTGTGCGTAGGCTTTTCTCTAGTTGCGGTGAGCAGGGGCTACTCTTCGTTGCAGTGTGTGGACTTCTCATTGGGTGGCTTCTCTTGTTGCAAAGCATGGGCTCTAGGCTCACGGGCTTCAGTAGTTGTGGCACTCGGGCTCAGTAGTTGTGGCTCATGGACTCTAGAGCGCAGGCTCAGTAGTTGTGGCGCACGGGCTTCATTGCTCCGTGGCATGTGGGATCTTCCTGGACCAGGGCTCGAACCCATGTGCCCTGCATTGGCAGGCGGATTCTTAACCACTGCGCCACCAGGGAAGCCCCAACAGCCCATCTTCTGACCCAGTGCCCCATGCTGTGCCATCTTGGATTGGGTGGAGTGGGGGGGGGGAGTGCACATCTCTACAGGATGCAGATGAGATGTTGCTGCTTCCATGATTCAGTTCTTTCAGCAGATGGTACCCCACGCCTGCAGAATGAAGTCACAGGACCTGAGAATTTGGGATTTCTAAAAAAAAGATGGGGTCTAGCTGCAATTCTTACTGCCACCTCCCCCCAGTCTGATCTGTAAGGAAGTTCCTGTTCTTGAACTCTCCCTTCAAAATACACACACACACACACACACACACACACACACACACACACACACACCCGGTTTACCTCACCCTCAGCATGATCACTGCCTGGCCTGAGACAGGGTCTCTACCACTCTAGTTGCTGCTCCCTCAAGGATAGATGCTGTCAAATCCTCTTTTGAGGAGCCTTTACTATCCACCTCCACGCCCCAACCACTTGATTGTTACACTTACTAGACTATACTGTAATCATTTATATGTCTAAAGTCTGAAGCACAAGGGAATTTGTGGCTTAGTTTTACGACCACTGCAATAATTAATGCTACTTGGACACGGGAATTGCAGACAGGTCATTGCAACTAAATAGATGCCCCATAGCAGAACTTTTTCTATGTAGTAATTTATATGATAAAGTATTACAGGGACTTCCCTGGTGGCACAGTGGTTAAGAATCCGCCTGCCAATGCAGGGACACAGGTTCGAGCCCTGGTCCAGGAAGATCCCACATGTCACAGAGCAACTAAGCCCGTGTGCCACAACTACTGAGCCTGTGGTCTCTAGAGTCCGTGAGCCACAACTACTGAGCCCATGTGCCACAACTACTGAAGCCTGCGTGCCTAGAGCCCGTGCTCCACAACAAGAGAAGCCACCGCAATGAGAAGCCTGTGCACCACAACAGAGAGTAGCCCCTGCTCGCCGCAACTAGAGAAAGCCGGCGCGCAGCAATGAAGACCCAATGCAGCCAAAAATAAATAAATAAATAAAATATTACACATCAACTGGGAAGGTAAATGAGTAAATGGTAGTGGGACAATCAGTTCTTTGCAGGGGAGGGAAATTTTCTCTCTCTTTTTTTTTTTGGCCATGCCACACAGCTCGTGGGATCTTAGTTCCCAGACCAGGGATTGAACCCTGGCCCATGGCAGTGAAAGTGCCAAGTCCTAACCACTGGACCGCCAGGGAATTCCCAGGAAAGTCATATTTTAAAATAAATTCTAGGAAGACTGTTGTGGTTTTAAAATATGTCCACAAATTCTTTTATATTCTTCCTTTCAAGAGATGGGGTTTATATGCAATATTTTGGTGTGGTGACAGATCATAACTAGACTTATCATAGTGATCATTTTGAAATGTATAAAAATATCAAATCACTATGTTGTGCAACAGGAACTAACATAATATTGTAGGTAAATTACACTTCAAAAACAAACAAACAAATCATAGAAAAAAGATCAGATTTTTGGTTACCAGAGGTGGGATGTGGGGGAAGGTGGAATTGGATGAAGGTAGTCAAAAGGGTACAAACTTCCAGTTATAAGATAAATAAGAACTTGGGATGTAATGTACAACATAAAAAATAAAATTAACACTGCTGTATGTTATATATGACAGTTGTTAAGAGAGTAAGTCCTAAGAGTTCTCATCACAACGAAAAATTTTGTTTCCATTTCTTTAATTTTTTATCTATATGAGATGATGTTCACTAAACCTATATGTGATGATCATTTCATGATGTATGTAAGTCAAATCATTATGCTGTGCACCTTAAACTTATACAGTGCTTATAATTGTATTTCAATAAAACTTGAAGAGAAAAAAAAAGAGATGGAGTTTAATTCCGCTCTCCCTGAATGTGGGCCGGCCTTAATGATTGCTTCTAAATAGCAGGGTGCAACTTCAGAGACTAGGGAATAAAAAAAAAACCTTCAGCGACTAGGGCACTGTGGCTTCTGCCTTGCCCTCTCTCTTGGATCACTTGCTGCCATGCCATGAGGACCTTGGAAGGGAAAGCCCCCCACCCCCAAACTTTAAGGGAAGACTCCTATGTCAATTGAATATAAGTTTTGCCAACTTGTGTAACAAGTAAGGCCACGTTTTGACCACATCGTTGGCTCATGCCAACTGATGGTGCAAGAGTTCAGTGTGGCCATAGAGCCTTTCTCTTTTCCCCTTTTTGAGGTTCCCTGACTATGGCAAGACTATTAGTGTTCACCAAATATCCACAAGCTCCCGCACTTCCCCGCCGCCTTTGCGGTTAGAATGGAGCTTTGTGATTGGTTCTCTCCAAAGAGATGTGGGCGTCAGTGATGTAAGGCACTTCTAGGCCTGCCCCTTGAAACACTCCACAGGATCTTCCAGCTTCCTCTTCTTTACAGTGACAACCCTGAAGTCCACGTATTCCAGATGTTATGGCTACAAGATGAAGGAGGGCAGGCTGATCTGCACTGAACTTTACATGAGCAACAAATCTTATGTTCAGCCACTGGGATGGAGGGTTTATTTGTTAATGCATCCTAGTCTAACCCATCCTGACTAAACCATTGCCTCTTTCTAGTATCTCTCTCTAGGTCTTTGGGGTATTCCATGTATTCTCCAGGGCAAGTCCAGGTTGTATGTGTGTCTACACTGCTGTCCCCTCCAGCTTAGTTAGATTGCTTTGTACAAACAGATCATCTCCAGAGTTTTAGGAACACTGGTGCCCACCACGCAGGTAAAACTATGGACCTCAGCCTTTTCTGTAATTTTCTCTAGCCCAGCCAAGAACAGGCCATGATGTTTCACAAGACCTCACTATTGGGAGAAAAACCTACCACTGGCTACACTTGATACCCACAGATCCTAGGCAGTCTGGGTCCCTTACAGATACCCCCCTGCTAGAGGCAGGCCACCTCCCCTAAGTTCTTCTCTGGGCTCCAAGAGAGCCAGACCCAGGGAGAAGGAGACAACATTTGACCGTGCATAAATCTGCACTTCCAAGACCTCAGGTCCTGTCTCAATATCTTTCTCTTCCCTGAGGAATGAAGGAGGATGATCTACTCCCCTCAGGAGCCAATGCCTGTAGGAATGTGACCCAGTAACAATAGTAGTTAATACTGATATAGTGCTTATTATATGTCAGGCCCTGCTCTAAGTGCTTTATATAGACTAATTTATTTTTCACAACAATTCTATGAAGTAGGTACTGTTATTACCTATTTTCCAGATGAGGATGCTGAGACCCAGGGCAGTTAAGTACCAGCCCAGGGTTACACAATTACCTAGAAACCCAGAGCCCAACACTGATTCAAGAGAGATACCTTGGAACAGGGTTCCATTTTCTAAGTGCTGGCTCTCCAAATTAGGGAAATAGAGAGCTCCTTTGATTTTCAACTTCCCCAAAGTCTTATATAACTGTGAGTTAATCCATGTTTACAACAGGAAGTCTAATTCTCTCTCTTTTTTTTAAAAAAAAAAAAAAAGGCCTGCTACTTGGTCTTGTTGTCCTGTGGTCTGTGAGCAACAAGTGGAGAAAAATGGCATCTCCAAGAGGAGATCAGTCAGCTGGGCTTGGACCAGCAGGTGCCAAAGGTGTTTTCAAGACAATGTTTCAAAGATGTCAAAGATCATAGCTTCTAAACTGCCCAGCTGTGTATCCTTGGGTGATTTGCTTACCCTCTTTGTTTCCTCATCTATAGGATGCAGGGTGGTATATACAGTGCCTTCATCATAGGGTTGATGAGAAAATTCAATATATCAATATATGTAAAGCACTTAGAACAGTACCTAGTACAAAATACATACCATAAGAGTGCTCAATATTATTGATTATCACTGCAGATACAAGTTTCAGCCAGGACTTCTGAAAAAAAAAGACATCTACTTTTGCCCCAAAAATGAGAACGGTAGGAGAACTACTGTCCCTTCCAGATCTTTTTCCAGGGATTGTGAGTTATCCCTTAAGAGTCCCTGATAACTGATGTTTCTGCAGGTTCCTCCCTGTCTCTCTTGCAGCTCAACAGTGCCACATAGGAATTTTACACATCCATTTAAAGCTTCCATGTGTGAAAGGAAATCACTGACATTAAAAGGCAAACAGCAAACAGAATAGCAACATTTATAGCAAATTCAAAAGGTAAATTTCTTTAATACATAATGCATTCCTACAATGTATAAAAACTCCACAAAAGGTGTCAAGATGATACTTGATCTAAGAAGGGCCAGTGATCAATGGAGGAGATCACTATAAGGGTAAGAAAATTAAACAAGATATAATTTTTTGCCTGGAAATTTAGAGAAAAAAACACACCTGTTAAAACTTAATCCTGGGGAGGTGTGTATGTAAAGGGCTCTGTATTTATGGCTGGGGGCCTCGTAAATTGATATAATCCTTCTTGAGAGTAGTTTAGCAGTCTGATTCCATTTAAGTTTTATTAAGCTTAAATTAAAATTTTGAATAAATACTACACTCTCATGATTCAAAATGCAAGGAGTATAAGAAGGATATGCACTGAAAATTCTCCTTCCCACCTATCTCCTCCAACAACCCAGGTACCTCCCCACAGACAGCCAATGTTAGTGGTTTCTGGTGCAAACTTACAGGGATATTTTTATGTATACAAATATGTACATATTCTTTTCATCCTTTCTTACACAAAGTATAGCATATGATAACTTGGAACATTGACTTCTTGCATCTTAGAGATTTCCACACCATTTCATAAAGAGCTCCCTCTTTCTTTTTTATGGGTGAATATTAGTCTGTTGCATGGTGTTAAGGGTTGTTTTGTATCCCCTTGAAAATTCTTCTGTTGAAGTCCTAACTCCTGACCCTGAGTAGCTCAGAATGTGATCTTATCTGGAAATAGGGTCACTGCAGACATAATTAATTAAGATGAGGTCACAGTGGAGTAGATGTTTCCAGTTCCAAGCTTGTACTGCTCATTGCACGACAGGCCAATAAATTGAGAGATAAGTTGTTGGGGCAAGGAATAGCGACTTTATCTGAAAAGCTATCCGACCAAGACAGGGTGGACTAGTGTCCCAAATAACCATCTTAGTTTTCAGGCTTCTTTTATACCAAAAGGAGGGTGTGTGGCTGATTGTTGCAAACTTCTTGGCACTGGAATCCTTTGTTCATGCAACTGTCCAAGTAGGTCTGGTCACAATGTTCCTATAAACCTCCAACAAGACAAAACTTGTTCTCTGTTCTGCAACTTTTTAATGGAAAAATGTTATACCTTTAAAGATCAGAGCCTTAAGAATGGGCTATCCTGTATATTTCAGGCTATAGGCAACATTTTTTTACAGAAGGTGCAGAGCCAGCATGACTAAGCACAGGCAACAGAGCACAAAGGTTAGAGCTAAAGGAATAGATCCAATGTGGAGTCAGGTTTGTTCTCTGTTACATAGGTTGGGCCCTAATCCTGTATAACTGGTTTCCTTACATAAAGGGGAAATATGGACACAGACATGCACACAGGGAGAATGCTATGTGAAGATGAAGGCAGAGATGGAGTGATGTGTCTACAAGCCAAGGAACACTAAAGATTTCCAGCAAACCACCAGAAGCTAGGTGAGAAGCATGGAATAGATTCTCTTTCACAGCTCTCAGAAGGAACCAACCCTGCTGACACTGATCTTGGACTTCTATCCTCCAGAATTGTGAGACAATAGATTTCCGCTGTTTAGGCACCCCAGTTTATGGTACTTTGTTTTGGCAGCCTGAGCAAACTAGTACATGTGGATGTACAAGAATTTATTTAATTACTTTCCTACTTTGGACTTTTTAGGTTTTCTTCAATCTTTTACTTTTAAAAGTGCTGCAGTGAATGACTTTTGCACACACCATTTCATGAGTGCATGACTACACCAGTATGGTGAATTTCTAGAGCAGAGTTGCCAAGGCAAAGGATGTATGTGTAATACTGTATGATATTACTTATATGTGGAATCTAAAAAGCAAAACAAACTAGTGAATATAACAAAAAAGAAACAGACTTACTGAGATAGAAAACAAACTAGTAGTTACCAGTGGGAAGAGTGAAGGGGGAGGGGCAAGATAAGAGTAGGGGATTAAGAAGTACAAACTAGTATGTATAAAATAAGCTACAGGACTTCCCTGGTGGCTCAGTGGTTAAGAATCTACCTGCCAATGCAGGGGACACAGGTTTGATCCCTGGTCTGGGAAGATCCCACATGCTGTGGAGTAACTAAGCCCATGCGCCACAACTACTGAGCCTGCACTCTAGAGGCTGCGAGCGACAACTACTGAGCCCATGCACCACAACTACTGAAGCCCATGCGCCCTAGAGCCTGCGTGCTGCAACTACTTAGCCTGTGCTCTAGAGCTCGCAAGCCACACCTACTGAGCCCATGTGCCACAACTGAAGCCCGCTTGCTCTAGGGCCCACGTGCCACAGCTACCGACCCTGTGTGTTGCAACTACTGAAGCCCACGTGCCTAGAGCCCATGCTCCGCAACAGAAGCCACCGCAATGAGAAGCCTGTGCACCGCAATGAAGAGTAGTCCCTGCTCGCCACAACTAGAGAAAGCCCGTGCACAGCAATGAAGACCTAACACAGCCAAAAATAAAAAAAAATTTTTTTAATTTAAAAAAATAAAATAAGCTACAAGGATATATTGTACAGCACAGGGAATATAGCCAATATTTTGTGAAACTATAAATGGAGCATAACCTTTAAAAATTGTAAATCACTAATTATATATCTGTAACTTATATAATATTGTACATCAACTATACTTCAATTTTTTTGCAGGTATTGACATTTATTTTATAAATGAGACAATGGGTATCTATAATATCCAATGTCATGGTCAAGTCATAGCTGACCTGAAGAACTAGTTTCTCTCTCTTTTTTTTTTCTTTAATTTTTATTAGAGTGTAGTTGACTTACAATGTTGTGTTAGTTTCAGGTGTACAGCAAAGTGAATCAGTCATACACATATATATATCCATTCTTTTTCAGATTCTTTTCCCATGTAGGTTATTAGAGAATATTGAGTAGTTTCCTGTGCTACACAGTAGGTCCTTATTAGTTATCCATTTTACATATAGTAGTGTGTATATGTTAATCCCAATCTCCCAATTTATCCCTCCCTGCCTTTCCCCCTTGGTAACCGTAAGTCTGATTTCATTTCAAGATCTGTGAGTCGGTTTCTGTTTTGTAAACAAGTTCATCTGTATCATTTTTTATTAGCTTCCACATGTAAGTGATATCACATGATATTTGTCTTTCTCTGTCTGACTTACTTCACTTAGTATGATAATCCCTATGTCCATCCATGTTGCTGCAAATGGCATTATTTTGTTCTTTTTTATGGCGGAGTAATATTCGATTGTATATATGTACCACATCTTCTCTATCCATTCCTCTGTCAATGGACATTTAGGTTGCTTCCATGTCTTGGCTATTGTAAGTAGTGCTGCCATGAACATTGGGGTGCATGTATCTTCTTGAATTACAGTTTTCTCCAGTATATGCCCAAGAGTGGGATTGCTGGATCATATGGTAGTTCTATATTAGTTTTTTAAGGAACCTCCATACTGTTCTCCATAATGGTTGTACCAACTTACATTTCCACCAACAGTGTAGGAGGGTTCCCTTTTCTCCACACCCTCTCCAGCGTTTCTTGTTTGTAGATTTTTTGATGATGGTCATTCTGACCAGTGTGATGTGCTACCTCATTGTAGTTTTGATTTGCATTTCTCTAATACTTAGTGACTTTGAGCATCTTTTCATGTGCCTCTTGGCCATCTGTATGTCATCTTTGGAGAAATGTCTATTTAGGTCTTCTGCCCATTTTTTGATTGGGTTGTTTGTTTTTTTAATATTGAGCTGCATGAGCTGTTTGTATATTTTAGAGATTAATCCCTTGTTGGTCACATCATTTGCAAATATTTTCTCCCATTCTGTGGGTTGTCTTTTCATTTTGTTTATGGTTTCCTTTGCTGTGCAAAAGCTTTTAAGTTTAATTAGGTCCCATTTATTTATTTTTGCTTTTATTGTCATTACTATAGGAGGTGAATCAAAAAAGATCTTGTTGTGATTTATGTCAGAGAGTGTTCTGCCTATGTTTTCATCTAAGAGTTTTATAGTGTCTGTCCTTACATTTATGTCTTTAGTCCATTTTGAGTCTATTTTTGTGTATGGTGTTAGGGAGTGTTCTAATTTCATTGTTTTACATGTAGCTGTCCAGTTTTCCCAGCACCATTTATTGAAGAGGCTGTCTTTTCTCCATTGTATATTCTTGCCTCCTTTGTCATAGATTAGTTGACCATATGTGTGTTGGTTTATCTCTGGACTTTCTATCCTGTTCCCTTGATCTATATTTCTGTTTTTGTGCCAGCACCACACTGTTTTGATGACTGTAGCTTTGTAGTATAGTCTGAAGTCAGGGAGCCTGATTCCTCCAGCTCTGTTTTTCTTTTTCAAGATTGCTTTGACTATTCGGGGGGGGAGGTCTTTGTGTTTCCATACAAATTGTAAAATTTTTTGTTCTAATTCTGTGAAAAATGCCATTGGTAATTTGATAGGGATTGCATTGAATCTGTAGATTGCTTTGGGTAGTATAGTCATTTTGACAATATTGATTCTTCCACTCCAAGAACATGGTATATCCCTACATCTGTTTGTGTCATCTTTGATTTCTTTCATCAGTATCTTATAGTTTTCTGAGTACAGGTCTTTTGCCTCCTGAGGTAGCTTTATTCCTAGGTATTTTATTCTTTTTGATGCGATGGTAAATGGGATTGTTTTCTGAATTTCTCTGATTTTTTTGTTGTTAGTGTACAGGAATGCAAGAGATTTCTGTGTATTATTTTGTATCCTGCAACTTTACCAAATTTGTTGATGAGCTCTAGTAGTTTTCTGGTAGCTAACTATACCTCAATTTTTTTAAAAAATTGTTTTAAAAAGGATGCATGCATGGTGATCCGTACTGCCCAGTGCCTTCCTGGGCGTTCGGAGAGTCTGCACTTCCTCCAGCACAGCAGGAGAGGGCTGCTTCCTCCCTTTTCCCATTACCACAGTGTGTTCTCAAACTTTTGGATCTTTGCCATTCTGATAAGAGAAAAATGGCATCTCCGTGAAGTTTGGGTTTGCATTGTTATTATGAATCATTTGTACATACGCTTCTGTGAACCCATTTTTCTATCAGATTGTTGGTCTTTCTTTCAGTTTTGGAAGAGCTCTTTGTGTAGCAAGGAAATTTACCCTTTGTGATACAAAATGCAAATACTTTTTCCCAGTTAGCCATTTGATTTTTCACTTTTCTTATGGTGGTTTTAAAATAAAATTTATTTGTGTGTATTTGAATTGATTACTCTTCACTTTTATGGTTTCTGGATTTTGTGTTAGAGCAACAAAGTAAAAAAAAACCCTTCCTCATTCCAGTATGATCTAAAAAATGTCCTGTGTTTCTTTTTTCTAATTTTTTTTTAAATAAATTTATTTATTTTTATTTATTGGAGGCGTTGGGTTTTCGTTGAGGTGCACGGGCTTCTCATTGCAGTGGCTTCTCTTGTTGTGGAGCGTGGGCTCTAGGTGCACGGGCTTCAGTAGTTGTGGCACACAGGCTCAGTAGTTGTGGCGCATGGGCTTAGTTGCTCCGCGGCATGAGGGATCTTCCCGGACCAGGGCTCGAACCCGAGTCCCCTGCATTGGCAGGCGGATTCTCAACCACTGCGCCACCAGGGAAGTCCCTTTTCTAATATTTTTATGGAGGTGCTAGCAGCAGCAGTGATGGTTAGTGTGGGCAAGTTTTACATTTAATTCTTTGACACATCTGAAGTTTATCCCGGTATAAGAACAGAGGTTTGAATCCCAACGTGCTTTTCTAATGCTTGACAGTTGTCCCCACACCATCTTTTCCCCACTCATTTGAAGTGCAACATTTATCAGATACTAAATATCCATGACTCTTTAGGCCTATTTTCAGACTTTATGTCTCATAATTACACCAACTTAATTGTTGATATTCTGTAACAGTGCTCCCCCATCACATTTTCTTTTTCTCAGGCATTTCTAGCTAGAAACAAACAAGCAAGAGCTTGTTCGTTTTCCCACATGAACTTTAGAATCAATGGTATGTTGCTAAAGAAGATTCTGTTGCTATTTTTTATTGGGATCATTAGTTATAGATTAATTTACAAATGACATTGTTCTGATGCTGAATCCATGTCTGTGAATGGTGCATCTGAGAATCTTTCCATAAGTTTAGCTAATCTTTTGTGACCCCAGGAGCAATGTAACTTTTCTTCACATAGGTCTTGCACATATCTCGTTAATTTCTGGGTATTTGGCCTTTTGTATATTTGTTTCTACTGTAAACATAATCTTTCCTTCCATTATTCTAATTCTAGTTTGTACATAAGGAAATGATTGGTTTCTGTATGTTAATTTGGAACCACACCCCTTACAGAATTCTCTTCCTGTTTATTCTAGATTTTTTTTTTTTTTTTTTTGGCTGAATCTCTAGGGCTTTTCAAAAATGAAATCTTTTAATCTACAAATAGGATAATTATACCCCTGCTTTCCAGTGTTTATATTCTGCTTTCTTTTCCCTTATCCAGCTGCAGTGGGAAATAATGGTAGGAGGGGGTAACATCCTTGTCCGATTCTCTGCTCTGATTGCTTCCAATGCTTCTTGACTCTTCTTACTAACTATTCCAAGGAAAACATAGAAAAGGCTTTTGCACACTACTATGTATTACAGCACCGATTTATTTTTTTTTAAAAAAAGACTTAGTAAGAACTTAATTAAAAGCAGAAAAGTTGAAGAGATTATAGGTCAATAGAATATCACAAAGAGTAACAACATGGAAAATGATAATGTATAATTTTATTTGTAAAAACACTACCTAAAAATTGGAGATATAGTACTATTATAACTATCTAAAACTGAAAATTGGCGATAAAAAGGGAAAGAAGTTTACCAAGATGTTAACAGTGGTTGCCACTGGGTAACAGGATTAAAAGTGATTAGTTTTCTTTCCAAATTTTACATAATGAGTTGATATTATGCCATAGTGGGAGAAGGACTTTTGACCAAATTCAAGCACTAAAAGTGGAGTTGTAAGCAAGCTCCTTTGGGCATAGCTCAACATTAATCTGTACTTGAACCACTCCAAAGGGGGCAGATGAACCCTAAAGGAAGGGCAAACTCTGGGCAGTCATTGCCGTACCTTTGGGCCTTCTAGAGCAGCATCTAGAAACGTAATCTAGAAATGTAATGCCAGCCATGTATGTGATTTCTGATTTTCTGGTAGACACATAAGTAAAAAGAAACAGGTGAAATTCATTTTAACAATATATTTTATTTAATCCAATAAAACCAAAATATTATCATTTCATTATGTAATCAACATAAATAATAATATTTTACATTCTCTTTTCCTACCAAGTCTGAAATCCAGTATGGATTTTACATTTACAGCACATCACAATTCAGACTAGCTGTTTAACATGCTTACCATATGTGGACAGTGGTTAACATAGTGGACAGGGGAGGTCTAGACACTGCTCTGATTTGTAGATTTCCGGCAGAGACAGGTGTTGGAAAAGGTGCACGCCCGTGCGTGTGTGTAGACACAAGGCCAAACAAAAGGTGCCTGGAGTATAGCAAAACTCATGGAGTAAAAAAATTACCTAAAATAAAAATCAAGGGCTTCCCTGGTGGCGCAGTGGTTGAGGGTCTGCCTGCCAATGCAGGGGACACGGGTTCGAGCCCTGGTCTGGGAGGATCCCACATGCCACGGAGCGACTAGGCCCGTGAGCCACAATTGCTGAGCCTGCGCGTCTGAAGCCTGTGCTCCACAACCAGAGAGGCCGTGATAGTGAGAGGCCCGCGCACCGTGATGAAGAGTGGTCCCCGCTTGCCGCAACTGGAGAAAGCCCTCGCACAGAAACGAAGAACCAACACAGCCATAAATAAATAAATAAATAAATAAACCCAAAGTTAAAAAAAAAAAAAAAATCAAGATCATGCGGGCTTCTCAATGATCCCTGTCTCCCACTCCCCACCCCACCAAATACCTTTCACTGAGCAAAGCCACCCAGCCTGGACATAAATATTTTTCTACTTTGCTACATAAAGGATGAAAACAGTCTTCCTCTGCCATGTATGATAGGCAAGCCCAACATAGCAACCTTCAATCTAGAGTGTGAATCTTTCTGGAGGCATGTGAGGACTGCCCAAAGCAACATCTAGAGCCTTGCTGTCCAGTAAGGGGCTATTAGCCACATGTGACTATTTAAATTAACTGTAATTAAAAATTCAGATGCTCAGAGAACTAGCCACTTTTCAACTGCTCAATACCTACATGTGTTCTAGGCTACTTTTGGGGGTAGCTCAAAATCCCAGTCCTCAACATGTGCATGTGCTTTTGCCTAAAACCACGCAGCTGAAAAAGTCCTGGGACTCTGCTCCCAGGGTTTGAAGCTGCCTGGGTCTTTTCTATGATAGAGCACATCTCGTACTGATATGGAGCCAAATGGATCAAAGACCCATTGCTACAAGGAATCCCCTTCTATTCCCACTATTTACCTGCATCTATAAAAAATGTAAAAGAAGTGTGGAAATGATGCTGAACATTTGCTCACTCAGAGCAGGCAGACAGCTAGATATGAGCAAAGAAAGGAGGGGCACAGGCCAAATGGCAGGAAACCATATATCTTCTGAACACCGGGGCTCCTTGGGCAAACAAAGAAAAGCAGGAACCTCCAGACTGACAGGAAACCACATATTTTGGGGTGATGTGTCCTGGAGGCAAAGAAAGGTGAGAAAAGGTGGGAATCTCCAGTGTCCAAATGTAACTTTTTGCTCAATATGCCCTCATTACAATAAAATTAGCCTTGCAGATAAAAAGTTCCCATCATGCACCAATGCCATGACACTACCGATCAAGGCTAAATAAGGACAAAAATCACTCCTCCCCTCAGGAAGGTGGAGCTGGGATGAAAGTCAGGAAATACGACCCCAAACCTCTCCCTCCCCAATGAATATTCCTTCCATTCATTTCTGCACCCCACATCACCGGCTTGCCAAAGAAACTCAGGGTAGCTTACTCACTTGGGTCTGCCCGCTCTTCCTTTCAGAGCCCACTAGATAGCGCTTAAATCCTCACTTTCTTTCTTGACCTCCATGTCTCATCTCTGAATTTTTTCTGCCGTGAGACAAGAACCTACTCTCCTGTAACAACTACAGCGATAAGTAAAATCCATCCAAGTAACTTGCATATATTGAACTATTAAAAAATCCATCTTATTAAAAGTTGTGCTTCCAAAGCATTTCACTTTTTGTCTAAGAATTGATAGTAATATTGTGCAATATATATACTTTTATTAATAATTCAGAAAATACTTAACACGAGAAAAAAATTATAAACTTCTAATTTTGTTATGGAAATGCATGCCAGGGTGAACGATAAAACTTAAAGCATAAAACTATTTTACATTAGAATCAAATTCAGTGATGCACATAGAACTAAAATATTTTAGATTAGGATAAAAACCCTGTGAGGGACATAAAGATACAGGTTCAAAGAAAACACCCAAAAAGGTATTCATTCTTAAAGAATGAGAAGCAGTTTGGTTGTTTTTTTTTCAAATGTCAGTATTCACAATGTGCCCTCAAGGTGTCTTATGCAATTACTTAAACTTAAGATAAAAGATATTTAGATGTTACTTTAAAGAAAGGATCGCTTTTCAGTCATTTCAATCTGGGGTTTCAGAAGCCGACACCGGAGGTCACTGACCCGCTGCCGCCGCTGCAGAGTTGGTGCCAGGTCTGGTCCCTGAGCTGCCCGTCCAGGAGCGCTTCGCTTCGCTCTGAGGTCAGGAGCTCTCCAGCCGCCGCGTCCGCCCCTGTTAAGACCCTCAGGGGCCCCAGTCCCCGCCCTCTCCTCTGCCCTCATTCCTCCCTCCCGGGGTCGCCCACGCAGCCTCACTTTGTAACAAGTTACGTTCAAATACAGCAGTCATCAGGTGTTTATTCTACCGAGCCACTTATTTGCTTTATTGTCTGCCCCACCCCGGAACGTAAAGTCCTTGAAAACTGGAACTTCGTCAGTTCGCCCCTTGCTCGCGCCACAACGAGCGCCACAACGAGCCACAACGACTTATCTTGATAGTAAAGGAACAATACTCCCTCTGCGCCCAGGCCGTCGCAGAGCACCTCGGGTCACGTGCCCGAAACGGGAACTATCATCGAGTCAGTCCTCCAACCTCCCAGAGAGGACTCGGAAGTGCCCCAGAGCCGGCGTGAGTTTTTCCGGCCGGGCCGTCAGCGCTTTTGTCCCGCCGGCGGCCGGGTTCCCGCGGTGCCCCCACAGCCAGTACGTGAGTCCGAGGCCGCCCGGGCTCCCGCCCCCGGCCCTAACCTGCCACGCCCTTCCCTTCTTGGCAGGGTCCTAGCTACCCCTCGGGTCTCGGGCGGGATTCGGGAGGAAGCGCGCCCCCTCCCCACACATACATCAGGAAGCGAGTTTCGGGGAAGTGGAGGGGAGGGAAGATTTCGGGCCGGCCGAGGGGTTTAGGGCGCGCCCCTGGAATATAATGGGCTCCTTGCGCGCCCCACCTCCGGCTGTCCGAGCGGGTCAGGGCCGGGTTGGGGCTGCCCGGTGCGTGCAGAAGGGCCGGTGCCCCGCACCCGTGTTTTTCAACTCTTCGCTGCTGTTTCGAGCGGGGGGGAACCCTGAAAATTAGTGCTTTAAAATAAGCCCCCGTGGCAGTTCAGTTTGGCCCTGGGATTTGAGAGAAAATACAAGCGTTGGAGGGGCCCCTCCCCCCACACCTTTATTTTTCTTTGATGGGGCAGTGATGTTGAGAGACTCTTATCGCAGGTGTGGATCGAGCCGCTGGGAGGCGCTTCTCGGCCTTCGCCCTAGGGGAGCTCACCTGTTTTACAGACAGGGGATCAGGCTGCCTGTAGCTGCCTATCACAAGTTGAGAAGGAATTGACTAGGTCCCAGGGAGAAGAAGGTCGAAGAGGCTCCTAGACCTGGGGACAGCCTGTGGGAGCCCAGGCGTGGGGATGTGAATTAGAAATGGGGAATGCCGGGGCTGGGTGTGCTGCTCTAAGACTTTTGGACTAGGAGGCCACCAGGAGTGTTTTCTTTTTGAAAGCACGAGGATTTTTTCTTAAATAAGTTTTTGACTATGTAATGTATTCATATGGTTCAGATATTAAAAATATGAAAAGATGTCAGTGAAAAGGTTTTCTTCTGCCCAGCTGTCTGCCTAGGCCCAACCCCAGTAGATAACCAACCACATTTGTTAGGTTATTTGAGTGTATCTTCCCAGAGTTTCTTTATGCAAACACTGACAGATTTGAATGTAGTTAGTTCCTCTTTTTTTTACACAGGTGGTAGGGTACTGTTCAGAGTTCTGCCCCTTGCTTCTTTTGCTAAATCTATGTTAGAGGTCATCGGAACACAAAGAGCTTTTTTTTAATACATTGCTGTGGTATTGGACTGGACATTGTTTGGATGTTTTGGACGTCCTGTAATTTTTTAGATCTATTCAGGCCATTTGCGTTGTTTCCAGTTTCTTTGTTACATCAAACAATGGCACATCCAGGGACATTGTACCAGGGCTTATCTGAGCAAGGGTTTTTAAAGAAGGGATTAACAATGATAAAAAAAATTTTGTTTTACATTAACTCTGCCAGTTATTGGTAGATTGTTAAATATGTCAATACATTATTATAATAAGTCATGTAGAGTGTTTAAAGAACAAATTAAACCAAGTAGCTTTTCTCTCCTGAGACCTGTGTTTATGATACTTAGCCTTACAGTAGCCTAATCAACCATCTATTAATGACTGTCTTCAAGCCAGTCTTTGCCCCTTTAGCTTCAGAAAATCTCCTTTGCTTACCTTATTCCTTAGGATGACTAGAAATCTCTTCTCCCCTACCGAGTTTGAGAGTGCTCTATTTCATTTTTTACTTTAAGGAAAAATCACCTTTAATCATAAGGATTAAGCAGTAGAACCAACTTATGTTAACCAATTACAATTCTGATACTCGTAAACTTAATGCAATAACTAAATCACAAATCGTACTCTCTCTCTTTCCATCTGCATATCAATTTTCTCACTTCTTAGTCTCATCTTTCATTTGTCCCATCCTCCCACTTCTGTCTTCTGAGTTGGTAAGCATTTTGCTCTCACATTCCCTCTTATTTTCTCTTTTTCTTTCTCTGGTCACCTCCAAGTCCAGTATAATATCCAAGAACTTAAGACACATAATTCAGATGGTAGATTGATTTGTGGAATATGGTTGGTACTCTGGAAATCCACGGTAGCTGCATTTGTTGCACCTGTTGCTTATTGCAGTCTGTTGTTAAGGCAGGAATTTTCAACCAGAGTGAGCCACAGTTCCTCTCTTGTGAGTTGTCTACTCTCTTGAGAAGTGGCTCCTGACTCTCCTGGGCAGGGATAGTAAGAATTACGGACAGATTCTTACTATCTGCACGTTCTTTTCTAGGCATTGGTGGTAGAATATGAACAGCATGAAGCACACATTTGCCCGGAGGTGTGGGTCATGTGTAATTTGGAAGGAGTGGATGGCTTTCTGTGGCTGAAACTTTTAACTGATGTAACTAGGTTATTGGGATGTAACCAGTTTTCTCTCTGTTGAAAACTGATTAGAGAGGAGTTCCCCATCATCAGCTTTGAGAACTTTTAAGAAATTAAATCTGTCTGTCCCTCTCTCTCTGCAGGAGTTGTGCTTTTGGAGCGATTCCTTTCTTGTGTCATAGGGGACACATGAGCTAGCCACCACATTAGTCTTGATTGGATTATAATAACCTCCTTCTAGACTGCAGGACTCAGTTCTCCCCCTGCCCCCAATCCATTCTCCCATTGCAACTAGTATGAGTGATCTGTATTTCTTTTAATTTTATATTATGAAAAAATGTAAACATAACAGGAAAGTAGAATAGTACAGTGAACTCCATACATCCATCACTCAGATTCAACAATTATTAGGATTTGGCTACATTTGTTTCCCTTTTCCCTTTTTCATTTTTCTTTGTTGAAGTATTTTAAAGGAAATTCCAGACATCATGCCATTTTATCCTAGCATACTTTAGTTTAAAAAAAAAAAGATAATGGCCACAATGCCATTATCTTACACCATCCTAAATTAATTCTGATTCCTTGATTTTATCTAACAGGAATTGGTAGACTTCTGGGTCTATGGTCTGTTTTTGTATGGCCTGCAAGCTGAGAATGTTTTTTACATTTTTAAAGGGATGTTAAAAAGCAAAGCAAAGAGAAAAAAAGGAAAAGAAAAACAAGTAATAGAGTTGTATGTGGCCAACAAAACCTAAAGTGTCTTATATCTGGCCCTTTACTTACTCCTGATTTGATCGAATAAGTGATCTTTCAAAATGCATATCCGAGTTTGTCCCTCTTTGCCTAAAACTCCTCGGGATCAAGTCTGGACTCCTTAGTATGATGGGCAGAGCCTGGTGCAGCCCTTATTTTTGCCCACTTATCCAGCTCTGCCTGCCATCTTCTGTTCCAGATGTCCAGAGGGTGGTGGACACCAGCCCCTTTGCACCTGCTCTTCCCTCTGTTAGAACTATTCCTCTCTTCTTGAAGCTCTTCCTAGTTCTTTGAAGCAGAGTCTATCTCTACCCCTTCTTCCATCATCCATGCCTAGTGTCTGCCATTTTTATTGTGTGTTGGTTGTTTTCCTGCCAGACTCTCATACTAGTTTGCAAGTCCTTATTGGCCAGGACTTGTCTTTTCCATCTCTGTGTCCCTAGGACTAGCCCAGTGGCTGGAGAGAAAAGTAGGATATGGATCATTATATAATTTCGCTGGGCAACACTCAGTCGCAGAGATAACTGAGATACTAGAATGTATCTTCAGTATTGTTTGTAAGGATAACTTAATATTTTGTTATTCTCTTGACTGTCTTTACAATTTAGCAGCTGTCTTAGTCCTTGTGGGCTGCTATAACAAAATACCACAGACTAAGTGGCTTATAAACAACAAATTTATTTTACATAGTTCTGGATGCTGGGAAGTCCAAGACCAAGGCCCCAAGGGGTCTCTGTGGTATCTCTTTTCTAAGAACACTAACCCCATTCATGAAGGCTCCACTCTCATAACCTAAGTATCTCCCACAGACTTCCCACTTCTAATACCATCATTATGTTTTAGTGCTTTTCTGCCTGTGTTTTCGACTGAAGTCTTCTTAGTCTTAGTATTGATTAATATGAATTTCATTGCAAACCATCTGTTTTCAGTGAAGCTACACATTTATATTGCTCTGTTTTGATTTGTCATTAAGGGGATTGGATGAACTACAATCAGATGATGGGAAACTCTGCTTCCACCCAAACAGAGGAGGTTAAGCAGGGCTAGAACAGGGAGACTCCTGGAGTCTGCCTAGGTTAGAGAGGTAAACAGTGAAGTATTTGTGATTTCATTTAGACCCGGCCAGTCAGCAGCCAATCAAACAAGGAATCCGAGAGGACATGAAGGGAACTGAGAATTAGCCTGTCAGAGAGAGGGGAAAGGGTCCATCTGGGTCAAGCATTAGTAAGTGTCAGCAAGGGGTGAATTAGCATGGCCCCTTTGGTGTTTAGCAAGTCATTCCAGCTGGCCAGATGCGGAAGGCTTCAAGCACACTAGGTAGCCTGGAAACACCCACTGGAGAGTGTTCACATGTGCATTTTACAAAATTCTTGACAGTTATTGGAAGAGAATTGGAAAGGGATAAGAACGAAGGTAGGAGACTATGGCAGGAGTTCAGAAGGGAATTTAGGAGGGCTTAAACTAAGGCCCTAGCAGTGGGAATGGAGTGGGGGGTGGCGACACGAGAACTGTGTAGGCAGTGGAATCAGCTGGTCTTAAGCGGTCTTTCGGATGTGGAGTGGTGAGGGAAAGAGAAGTGCCCGAGACGGGTGGATATGAGGCTCTATAATTGAAGAGAGGAGTGTGGGCCAGAGATGAGGTTCTACAAGACAGCTTGTAGGAACCACGCATATATATGGGACTGCCCAGGGAGAGCATGTAGAGTCACAAGAGGAGAGGTTCAAGACAGAACAGGGAGCCAGGAACATCCAAGGGCTGGGGGGGAGGTGGTCAGCACCTGGCCCTGAAGAAGCTAATGCAGCATGGTCTGAGTGGAAGAATTCAGATTAAATAGATGAGGCATGAGGGGAGACGGGACATGAAGACCACTTTTCCAAGACACAACTGTGAACAGGAGACAGGATGGCGAAAGCAGTACCTGGAGGGGAAGGTATAGTTGAGAGAATTTTAAATTTACATTTTGACATTTTAAAACTTTTTATTTGGAAATAATTTCAAATATATAGAAAAATTTCAAGAGTAAGAATAGTGAAAAAAATACCCTTTACTCATTTACCTGTGATTAACATTCTACTTCATTTTGTCTTCTCTCTCTTGCTCTTTCATGCATATCTATCCATCTATCTATCTATCTACTTTTTTCCTAAACCATTTGAGGGTAACTTACATACATCATGCATGGCCCTTTATCCCTAAACACTTCAGCGTATATTTATAGGGATATTCTCTTGCATAACTACAGTATAATTGTCAACTTGAATAAATTTAAAGTTGATATTACTTTTGCCTAACTTATCATACATACTCCAGTTCTATCAGTTGGCACGATTATTTTTTATAAAGCTTGTCCCTTCACTACATATCCAGGTGAGGTCAGGTATTGAATTTGTGGTCAAATCTCTGCAGTCTTCTTTCATATGGAACATTTCTATAGCCTTTCTTTGTCTTTTATGAAAATGACATTTTTGAAGAATACAAATAGCTTTTAGTAGAATGTTCTTTATTTTGGATTTATCTGATCTACCTGATGTTTCCTTGTTTCATTTCAGGTAATGCATTCTTATAAGTGATGTGTCCTTCTCAGGGCATCACTTCTGGAAGCACATGATGTTTATCTGCCCCCACTGGCAATATTAACTTAAGACCCCTAGCCAAGATTCTCCACTGTGTAATTACTATTTTACCTCTTGCGGTCTATGGGGGAATATTTTAAGACCATGCATATATCCTGCTCCTTGTCAGAATTTCCGCCTAGATTTAGAATCCATTGATAATTCTCCCCTGATCCAGTCTTTACCTTGATGGTTGCAGAATGCTGAGTTTTTTCTTGCAACTCTACTACTCCCTCCACATTTTCCAACCGGCCCTGGCATTCTGCTGTCAGCAAGAGGCCTCCCTTTCTCCCCTATTTGTGCCTGTATGGACTCATGAAATCCTATTTTCAATGGCTTACAATTCTTTACATAATCATTATTATGGAACCTAAATTCGGTGTTGAAGCTGGGTCTTGTGCCCACATTTTTGTTTTGTGTTGTTTTAAGCATCTCCTTATTTGCTGGCATAACAGGATGTCTCAGCTCCTTTTGTACCTATCCTGCCCCCAGCCTGGAATCCTCCTGCTTCCTTTTACTAGGTTATGGTAGTAGAGACCCAGAACAAGGTGCTAGATGTGTGCATGTTAACTCAGGTATTTTTGCTTCTTAGCTATCAGCAGACAGAGCTAGAGAATATATGTACATTTACACACGTATACATACAAATTTAAATACATGTGAATATACACTTATATGATGTGCACATTTATATATAATTTAGAAATCATGAGTTCACACCAGTACCTCCAATTTGTCCACAAAGGGTTCTTTCTTATCTTCCCCTGTTCCATATTTTTATATTCCTTCTTCCTCCAGGAGGGCCCTGGCTCTCAACTAAATCAACACATTTACTCAGTCTCATAATAGATCTAAAATTGTTTCTGAATTGCTTTGCCCATTCCACTACAGAAAGCAAACCTGCTAAAAAGGATTGTTTGCAGCTCTTCCCCACTTCCCCCTCCAGCCTTCCCAAGACTGAGAGTATATAGTATAGTCACATACTATGTACCCAAGTGACATGGGTTAGTTGTTTGTTTCTTTTTGTTTCCTTCTTGTTATGGTATTCATGTGAAACACAAATGAGTTAATTTGTTTCTGTTCACTTTCTGGTTTCACTTTACTGTTGTCCAATTTTCTCACTGATTTAATTTTATTCTTTGAATCTGCAGAACATGATCATGCTTCCACGAGTAAAGACTATACAAAAAGCTGTACTCTGAGCGTCTCTCTCCCCTGTCGCTTCTGTTCTGTTCCCCCGCCCTACCCCTTATAGGTAACAGGCTTCACTGTTCTGTGGATTCTCTCATTACTGAAACGATAAGCAGCTGTATGCTTGTTTTTTTATTTTCTTACGTAGAATGTAGCATATATGCTTTTTTTCACTTTACAACCTATCATGGAAATTGCTTCCTATCAATTTATAGAAATGTTCCTCATTCTTTTTTAGTTCTCCAGTGTGTATATGTGCCATAGTTTATTTAACCAGTCTTCTGTGCTTGGACGTGTAGGTAGTTTTCCAAATTTTGTAATTAAAAATAAGGCTACAATGAATAACTTTGTGCACATATACTTTTGTATTGTTGGAAGTGTATCTTTGGTATGAATTCCTAGATGGGATTTCTCGATTAGAGAATAATGCATACATAGTTGTGTAGATATTGGCAAATTTCCTTCAACAGGGGTTATGCCAGTTTGCATTCCCAGTATTGGATGAGAGTGCCTGTTTTCCCACAGCCTCACCCACAGAGCATATTGTTAAGTTTTTGAATATTTGCCAATCTGATAGATGAGAAAGGGGATCTTTGTATAGTTCTTATTTGCATTTCTCTTATTATGAGTGAAATTGAAAACATGTTTAAGGGCCATTTTAGTTTTTCTTTTTGTGAATTGTCTTCATGTCTTTTGCCCATTTTTCTGTAGGATTTTTAGTCTCTTTTTCTTCAACTTTTAAAAATTCTTTGTATATTAGAGATATTATCACTTATATAAGCACTTATATATGATGTATGTTGCAAATATTTTCTTCCACCTGTCATATATTTGTTGATTTTGCTTACGGTATTTTTGCCATGCAATTTTACTTTTATTTCTATATAGTCCAATTTATTAATCTTTTCGTTTATTGCATCTGGGTCATAGAAAACTTTCTCTGTACTTAGGTTATGGAGGCATTCACCCATGTTTTCTTCTAGCATTTGTATAGTGTTTTTAATATTTAGAGATCTGCTGTGTTTGGAGTTTATTCCTGTGAATGGTGTAAAGAATGGATCTAATTTTATTTTTTTCCAAATGGCTTTATACTTGTTCCAACACTATTAAAAAGACCGTTTTTGCCTCAATAATTTGATATACCATCTTTATCATATACTTGATTTCTACGTGTAATTGGGATTATTCTGAATTTTTATTCTATTCTGTTTATTTATATACCAATACCACACTGTTTTAGTTATAGCAGCCTTTTGGCATATTTAGATATCTAGTATGGTTAGTTCTCCTCCCTTGTAGCTCTTCCTTTTCTTTTTTTCCCCCTGACAAATTTTGTGTGTTTCCCTGGCAGTTTTAGGGAATTAGTTTTATGGCTGTAGAAACTTGAACATCTTTCTCTTCTCAGGGCTGAGGGTGAGTAGAGGTAGAGGGGCCAAGGCCAAAGGGAATGGATGGAGCAAGGTCCCTGATGTGATGGGAGCAGGATTCAGATGAAAGGTGTGTTGCTGTTGATGGTCTGGAATTCCACTGCCCACCCAGTAGCACTAACATTTTAAATGGCATGGACTGCTCTGCCCAAGGTAGTAAAGAAAGGGAGCAAGGAACTAGGTCATGCCAGCATTCCTCAGTGACTTCTAATGATCTCTTACCTAATATTACTTAATAGTCATTTTGTGAGCTTTCTCAGATGAACCACCTTTTTAAAATGTCTACTGAGTGATTCTTTATTTTATCTTCCTGGTGATATTCTGGGTTACTAGCTCCTCCTGTTCCATAAATTTTAATTCAGAGTCCATCATTCCAATCCCATAAGCATAAGTTGGATCATGAGTGTGATTCTTTATATGTGTCTACTCCAGAGTATATATCTTACTTTTAGTGCCCTTGCTTTCTCGTCACATGTTCACATATAGTTTCTAAGTAGAACTACAGAGTACCGACCAAGAGGGTCTGATACCCAGGGTAAGAGGGGAAGTCTGAACTTTAACTAAGTCTAATCACAAATGTCTAAATGTCTAAGGTTGGGGAACAACTAGTTTAGAACTGTTTCTTTTGTTCTCAAGAGTCAGTCTTTTAGCAGGTGGATGCTGATGGAGTGCCAGCTGTGTGTAGAGTGCCTTCAGGGGAACAGAGAGTCACTGCCTGGGCCCTAAAATCTGCTTTGAGAAGGGGTTTACCTTTCCTGAGTCCTGTGGTTTATCCTGAGGTTCTAGCCCTGATCCAGTAACCTGACCTTGATTAAATAATAAAATAGATGGTATAGCATATAGAACTACCCAAGTGACTGGCATTGTTCTCCATACCTTATATATGTTATTTAATGTAATACTCACAACAGTTCTGTTGCCCTCATTTTACAGATGAGGAAACTGTGGCATAAAGAGGTTAAATAACTTTCTTGAGGTCATACAGCTAGGTATTTGAACCTAGGCAGTATTATTATCCTTTGCTTGATGGTTTGTGTTTTAGCTTCTGATCTTTGATATGCTCTGATTGTAGTTAGCCTGTTCATAAAGTAGGAGTGAAAGCCTCTGCCTGGCAAGCCAGAGTGTGTTCTTCCATATAGAGTTCCTCCCTGACTAACCGTTCTCCAGGGTCAGTGTTTTCCTTGGAAGGGAAATCTAGGAGGGCCACACCAATGACAGGCAGCAGCAGCTTGTTTTCTTTCTCATGTCTGACATGACTGTCCTCATGATTTCATAACCAATTCCCCAATACCTCTACTCATGTACTGATTTAGTTTTGCTTGCCTGCCCTCTGCTGATTATGTCTTCTTAGCGTTTGTTTTATTACTCTTTCAGTCTCCTATTTTTCAGAAATTACTTTTACCCACTGTTTGTTTTTCCAAGACTAGGTGGCATTTTTCAGAAATTGATCAATGTTGCCTTTGGTTCTGTGCGTCATTCCAACCCGTTTCAACTTGCCCTCATACTAAGCTGTTATGCAAGAATAGAAAAGCTCTCTGTTCCATTGACAATCCACGGCTCTAGCATTTTAGCATTAGCTCCACAGGGACAGAAATTTTGGCATGTCCACCACTGTATCCCCAGCAGTTAAAAGTGGTACCTATCACACAGCATGTAGTCAATAAACATTTGTTGAGTGAATGAGTGAATTTGGATGTAATTCCTTCAGTTTCTTCTAAAGTGAAGGTATCATTTTCATTTTCTTGGTTTAGTGTCACATTTGAAGACGAGGGGCACTGAGGATGAGGAATCAACTGAAAAGTGTGAAAATATTGGAAATGCAGAATCTGTGTGGCCAAAAGTGGAAGGTCTTCACAAGGATCATATGCAGGAATCTAAGGTTGGTGAAACTTGTGATTGGGATAGCAAGGTAGAGAATCAGATGGAAAAGCCTGAGGGAAAAAGAATGAAGGAAGACCAAAGTGGCATCAGGGAAAAGATTGGCAAAACCAAGAATACAGCAAATATAAAGACAGAACAGGAAGATGTGGCATCTGAGAAAAGCTTACATCTGAGCTCAAAACATGTTACACACCAGCCTGTCTGTATAGAACAGAAAAGCAGTGAAAAAGGCAAATGTGTGGAGAGCATTAATGGAAACTCTCATCCCAGTCTACAGCAGAAAACCAGTGCTGTTAAGAAATCACATAAATGTGATGACTGTGGGAAATCCTTCAAATATAATTCCCGACTTGTTCAACATAAAATTATGCACACTGGTGAAAAACGCTATGAGTGTGATGACTGTGGAGGGACTTTCCGGAGCAGCTCGAGCCTTCGAGTCCACAAGCGGATCCATACTGGGGAGAAGCCGTACAAGTGTGAGGAATGTGGGAAAGCCTACATGTCCTACTCCAGCCTTATAAACCACAAAAGCACCCATTCTGGGGAAAAGAACTGTAAGTGTGATGAGTGTGGAAAATCCTTCAATTATAGCTCTGTTTTGGACCAGCATAAAAGGATCCACACTGGGGAGAAGCCCTATGAATGTGGTGAGTGTGGGAAGGCTTTCAGGAACAGTTCTGGTCTCAGAGTCCACAAAAGGATCCACACAGGTGAGAAGCCCTATGAATGTGACATCTGTGGGAAAACCTTCAGTAATAGCTCTGGCCTTAGAGTCCACAAAAGGATTCACACAGGGGAGAAGCCCTATGAATGTGATGAGTGTGGGAAGGCCTTCATTACTTGCAGAACACTTCTAAATCATAAAAGCATCCACTTTGGAGATAAACCTTATAAATGTGATGAGTGTGAGAAATCGTTTAATTATAGCTCTCTCCTCATTCAGCATAAAGTCATCCACACTGGAGAGAAACCTTATGAATGTGATGAATGTGGGAAGGCCTTCAGGAACAGCTCAGGCCTTATAGTGCATAAAAGGATCCACACAGGAGAGAAACCTTACAAATGTGATGTCTGTGGCAAAGCATTCAGCTATAGCTCAGGCCTTGCAGTCCATAAAAGCATTCACCCTGGGAAGAAAGCCCATGAATGTAAGGAGTGTGGAAAATCATTCAGTTATAACTCACTTCTTCTTCAGCATAAAACGATTCACACTGGAGAGAGACCTTATGTATGTGATGTGTGTGGAAAAACTTTCAGAAACAATTCAGGACTCAAAGTCCACAGGCGGCTTCACACTGGGGAAAAACCATATAAGTGTGATGTGTGTGGAAAAGCCTATATCTCACGCTCTAGCCTTAAAAACCACAAAGGAATCCATCTTGGGGAGAAGCCCTATAAATGTAGTTATTGTGAGAAATCCTTCAATTACAGCTCTGCCCTTGAACAGCATAAAAGGATTCATACAAGGGAGAAACCCTTTGGGTGTGATGAGTGTGGAAAAGCCTTCAGAAATAATTCAGGCCTTAAAGTACATAAACGAATCCACACTGGGGAGAGACCTTACAAATGTGAAGAATGTGGGAAAGCCTACATCTCACTCTCAAGCCTTATAAATCATAAAAGTGTACACCCTGGGGAAAAGCCCTATAAGTGTGATGAGTGTGAAAAAGCTTTCATCACATACCGAACCCTTATAAATCACAAAAAAATTCATCTTGGGGAGAAGCCCTACAAATGCGATGTGTGTGAGAAATCTTTTAATTACACCTCACTCCTTTCTCAACACAGAAGGGTCCACACTAGAGAGAAACCTTATGAATGTGACAGGTGTGAGAAGGTCTTCAGAAACAACTCAAGCCTTAAAGTGCATAAAAGAATCCATACTGGTGAGAAGCCCTATGAATGTGACGTGTGTGGAAAAGCGTACATCTCACACTCAAGCCTTATTAACCATAAAAGTACCCACCCTGGCAAGACACCCTACACATGTGATGAATGTGGAAAAGCTTTTTTCTCAAGCAGAACTCTTATAAGCCATAAAAGAGTCCATCTTGGGGAGAAACCCTTCAAATGTGTTGAGTGTGGGAAATCTTTTAGTTACAGCTCTCTCCTTTCTCAACACAAGAGGATCCATACAGGGGAAAAACCCTATGTGTGCGATAGGTGTGGGAAGGCATTCAGGAACAGCTCAGGCCTCACAGTGCATAGAAGGATCCACACAGGTGAGAAACCCTATAGATGTGATGAGTGTGGGAAGGCATACATTTCACACTCAAGTCTTATCAACCATAAAGGTGTCCACAGTGGGCAGCAGCCGTATAATTGTGAGTGTGGGAAATCCTTCAATTACAGATCAGTCCTTGACCAACACAAAAGGATCCACACTGGAAAGAAGCCATACCAATGTAACGAGTGTGGGAAGGCTTTCAATATCAGATCGAATCTCACCAAGCATAAAAGAACCCATATTGGGGAGGAATCTTTAAATGTGACAAATATGGGAAGTCATAGTAGTGCATCACAGAAGAGAACTCATGAGGGAGGGAATGCTCTGGATGGGACCAGGAAGAGCATGTCTCTGTAGGAGGCAGAGCTTACCTAGTATTAGAGAACCCAAATGGAAGAAAATCTTATAAGAGTGTCTGAGGTCCTTGCTCATGGCTTATAATTTACATAGTATAAGTGAAACCATGAGTAATTTTTTTCTCTGTGATTTTCAATCATAGCCAGCAAGGAAGGTTCCAGTGTCAAAGTAGTTGAGCCCTTATGGAATATAAAATAGTTCGTACTGGGGATAAAACCTATCAAAGTTATGGAGTATGGGAAAACCTTCAAAATAAGTAGATATTTCTGGACATAAAAAACAGATGAGAAAAAGACTTCAATTAGAAGTCTCATAGTCACCATCAGAAAGTTCATATTTGGGTAAATTATGTGAATAGAAATGTAGGAAATTCAGGTGTAGCTTTGAATTCCAGTTATCCATTGGTCAGTGGAAAAGATCCAAGAAGGACCTCCAGTAGGCAAATTCAGGGAGAGGCAGGCTTCAGGGAATATAAATTAATATCATAGTGATCATGAAGAATAACTTTGATTTAACTGATTTGCAGGGAGTGATGACAACTTCTGAAACAAAATTTGGATTTCATTGTAGGAAATGTAAAAAGTGTAGACTTATAAATCTAACAGGAGATAGGAGAGAGTCACTCATAAATAAATTCAAGTTGATTGGACTGTTGTAATGTTGTGATATACATTATTGAATGGGTGAAACTTTAAAATTTTTCAAATGAACCCTCTCAATGAATGATAAATGTGTGATAAGTGAAAACCTCACACATTAGCTACAAATGAAGAGTTCTACCACGGACAGAAATTCAGCACATTCAATAACTAATGGAACACATCTTCAACATGAATTTGTACCTTACACAAAAATAATTGATTCAGGGATTCCTATGAATAGGAATGATGAGAAGGAGAGCATTTTATTGCAAGAGCTAAAAAGCTAAGTAGCTGCCAGTAATGGAGGAATAGGAGGAAATTCATGCTTCTTAACAATCCTGTTAAATGTTTGATTGTGTTATTGTAAAGATTTCATGCACTGCGTGTGTGTATTGTCTGTTGTAAAATGTTGTGAATACTTTATTCAGGGCTCACTCTCGGCCATGAAGAGCCAGATAGTTGTGGCAAGGTAAGGTGAAACTCCAATAAAGGAATTCTTCAAAAGTAAACAGGCTGTGACATACTTTAGGTGGAGTATCATACAGAGAGAGCCATTTGTGTGTCTTATCTTTGGGGGGTAAGTTATACCAGATCCAAACCAAGGAGTGCCCAGGGGACTTATCCCACAGGGCTAGTAGCTCACATTTCATGAGAAATTAGGTTGTGCCTCCACCAGGAGAAGTGCAAATTGGATTAATCCTCATACTAGGGCTGGATCATAACCCCTGGGAGTGGACAGGCTGTGTGAGTGATGAGTCACAACATAGAAACAGTTCTCTTGGGAACAGGTAGAATTTAACAATATATTGTTAACTATGTATAAGACTATTAACTAGGTAACTCAAAGAGTGAAAAGCGAGTCTTCTGAGAATTAAGTAACCTGTCTGAGAATACTCCAGGTGGGGCTTATCAGTAGAGACCGAGTTGTAAGTCAGGTCTCTCTGGCTCCAAAATCCACTGTTTACAAGAGAATAGTCTCTGGTCAGATAGTTTTCTGATTCTCTCTAGGATTCCTGTTTCCATACATACAGTTTCCATGCCTCTCTTTAGAAGTATTTCTTTCACTTTGCCTCCAAACAAGGTAAGTTTTGATGGAGGAGGGTGGAGGTGGGGGAGGGATGGTTGTAGAAAAGGGAGAGGGAAAGAGCATTTCTGCCACTCAATTCCACTTTGAAATGTCATGAGCACACTTGGTCTTTGTCCTTCTCTACATGCAGCACTGGCAAACCTGACCCTATCCACAGACTTGGATTAGTTTATTCAGCAAATACTTGTTGAGGATCTGCTAGGCACATCCATTGTCCTAGGTACTAGGAAGCAGGAGTAGATAGAGGAGAGAGACCACAGCAAAGCCACCCTAATGGTTGCTGAACTAAACTGTGGGCTTTCCAAGGAAAGTGCCTTCCACCTACTGGGAAGGGAGGCACCGATGACATCTGAGCAGGATGTTGAGTTGGGTCCTTTTAAGAGAAGAATGGGAAAAATAGGATGGCCTGATCAAAGGGAGCATTGGAAATGCTCATGCATTGTCCAGAGTGGCCAGTCCCTGGCAGTTCTGGTGTACAGTGGGCAGAAAGGAAAGAGGCCATGGAGTATTGATTCCCAGTAGTCACTGAGCATCGACCAATCTTTTCATTGGCTGAATATAGGGCCAGCTCTAACTGTTTTAGATGATCAGGTTACTTAAGGTTTCCATATGGCCAGGGCTGTTGGTGTGCCTGTGGCTTGAAGTCCCCAATCCCCTCACATACACACATCTACATGAGCTCCACCTGGACCTAATGCATCACCTACTTTTGAAAAAGACACAGGTTAAATAACAAGGGAGAAGACAGCTACCACAGGAATGGGGATTCTGAGTGCCCCAGCTCACTGAGCACCAGGATATGTTCCTACTACAGCCTCCATTGACTTGGACACATGGAAAATGGGCCCACAGTCTACCTAGGGCCAGATATGTGCTGCTTGGACTGATCCCAGATGACGAGGGGTCTTCAGGTCTCCAGCCACTCCAGGCAGACTGTGAAGAACAGATCCAGTGAGCTGGTGCAGCTGCACCTGTTCAAGCCCACCTCAGGACTTGAGCTGGTTTAGGGACCACCAGCCACCACCACCTCCCAGAGGACGTCTGACATGCAAGAAGAAAAATAAAATTGCCAAGGTGTAGGTAAATTGAAACACTTTTTTAAAATGCCATGTCTAATTCTCAAGGCTAAAAGATAAATAGAATTGGAATATTGGACAATAGTAGGTAAATTGGAAGCTGGGACATCTGTGTGAAAGCAGGCTAAAGTGCTTGTATTATTTAGGAAGAGGGTGAAGGTGTTGTTTAACTCTAGATTTTATTGAGTTAAATATGGTAAAATGTCATGGGCAAGCACTAAAAGAATAGAAATAAAGTATATAAATCTAAAAATCTGGACTGGAAAATCTCAAAGTCTAGAAAAGAAAAAATGATATTGAAATGATATTGAAAAGGTGAGACAGTACTTTGTTTCTGGTGAAGGTAGTCTAGGTTCTTTGGATCAGTTTCCCACCAAAAACATTGAAAAAGACAGTTTGGTTTTTTTTAATTAATTAATTTATTTATTTATTTTTGGCTGTGTTGGGTCTGCGTTTCTGTGTGCGGGCTTTCTCCAGTTGCGGCGAGCGGGGGCCACTCTTCATTGTGGTGCGCGGGCCTCTCACTGTTGCGGCCTCTCCCGCTGCAGAGCACAGGCTCCAGATGTGCAGGCTCAGTAGTTGTGGCTCCAACGGGCTTAGTTGCTCCAGGGCATGTGGGATCTTCCCAGACCAGGGCTCGAACCCGTGTCCCCTGCATTGGCAGGCAGATTCTTAACCACTGCGCCACCAGGGAAGCCCAAAAAGACAGTTTTTTTAAATGCAGGTGGTGTGCCCTCCCTTCTCCTTAAAAGAGCATGGAGGCTGAAAAGACTGCAGTTTAAACAGGTAGGGCTGTTTTAAGATGGGATCTCGTCATCAGAGGTGAACACCAAAGCAGCTTAGGCCGAAGACTTTGCTGATGAAGCTGAGTTAGGCACCACTTCACCAGCCCCAGAGAGTGAGAGAGAGAGAAGGATGATAGGGCCAGGTTCACCCAAGGTGATGAATGTTATAGATGACTTTTCTAAAGTTAAACTGGGTTCCCAAAGTACTACACCCTCAGGACAAGAAAAACCAAATCTAGACCCATCCCCCTCCCCACCCCCCGGGTACTTTAGAGACTGACCTCGTTACTGAGCATAGCAATAGGATTGAAGAAAAAGAGAAAAGAGAACATCCTGACAAATTGTGGTCACTGACCAACCCTTACAACCCAGGTAAACACAACCTGAGGCCTGGCAGAAGCAAATAAAACTTCCTCAGAAGAGGACTCCTTCAATTTAGACCTCAGGTAACATAATTTTTCAGAGGAAACAGTCAGCAAGCAGTCAAAGATAATCAGGCATATAAGGAAAAAAGGCAGCATGACTGGAAACCAGCAGAAAAACAGACCCACATAAAAGTCACATTAGAATTATTGGGTGCGTTTGTGAAAACGACTGCTTAAAATATTTAAAGATGTATTTGGCAACAGATTGTGAAACAGTAGGAATGAGAATTGGTGAACTGAAAGATAGGTTTGACGTAGTTATCCAGAATGCAGCATGGAGATAGAGAAATACGGGAAAACACAGAAAGATGGGATGGTCTCACTAGGAAGTTTTAACATATATTTAACCACAGTCTTAGAAGGCAAATACGGAAGAAAAGGGACAAAGGTAATTGGGCTGAGGATATTCCAGAACTGATGAAAAATAACAGGTCTATAGATTTAAAAGCTCAAAGAATACAAATTAGGATAAATTTACAAAGTCATATCTATGTGCATCATAGTGCAACTTAACTGCACTAAGAAAAAAATTAACAGCCAAAGATTTAAAAATTACCTTCAAAGGAACAGACTTCTCAACAGCAACAATGGAAGCCAAATGAGTGGAATGAAAATGTCAGTATAAAGGTAGAAAATAACTGTCAACCTAGAATTTTATACCAGATGAAGATATCTGTTATGAATGAGGACAAAATAATCACATTTTAAGACAATTTGTTTCATTCATTCCCTGCTGACCGTCACTAAAGGAAATTTTAAAGAATGCACTTTAATATAGAAGGAAACTGATCCCAGGTGGGGTTTTGAGATGCAAAAAGAAATGAAGAGAAAAACAGGTGAGCAAATATAACATTTTATACCAAACAATAAAAATGTAGAGTTGTTAAGATAGGCTTAAAATACCAGACAAGACTGATAAGTAAGTCAAGAGAGAGTAAAAAGGATTGAGGTATTAGGGTGAAGGTTTTGGTTACTCTCGTGAATATTGTAAAATCTAGCGGAATCATAAAAATACAACATTTGATTCCAATACTAGTAGAAAATTTTAAGCAAAGAGGTAAATTAAAAAAGAGGGGTGAGACCAAAAAAAGATGGTAAATCTTCCCAAAAAATACCAATATTTACATTTAAGTTAATTTCACTAAATGACAAAGATTGTCAGACAGTGTCTGTTCGGGCTGCTATAACAAAGTACCACAGACTATGTGGCTTTTAAACCACAAAAATGTAATTCTCAAGTTTTGGAGGCTGGAAGTCCAGAGTGATTGGAGATCTGCATTGTTGGGTGAAGGCTTTCTTCAGGGTTGCAGACTTCTTGTTGCATCCTCCCATGGCAGAAGGGGCTGGGGAGTCATGTGGGGTCTCTTTTATAAGAACACTAGTCCCATTCATGAGGGCCCCACCCTGATGACCTAATCACCCCCCAAAGGCCCCCCACCTCCTAACACCATTACACTGTGTATTAGGATTCCAACCTGTGAATTTTGGGGAAACACAAACATAGACCGTAGCACATAGGGTGAAAGTACAAAACCCCACTATGTTGCTGCTTACAAAAGACTCAAATATAAGGACACAAAGTCCGAAAGTAAAAGAATGGAAAGAAGTTATATGAAGCCAATAGAAAACTGGTGTAGCTCTACTAATATTAGATGGAACAGAGACTTCAAGGCACAAACCATTCCTAGAGATAAAGGGAGGTGTTACATTAAGACAAGTTTCAGGGAAGAAAAAACACTGGGAAGATAGAACAGTTATAAGTTAGTATCTACCTAATAAATATGCAGAACTCAAAGGAGAAATATAAAATCCACAATCATGATGAGAGATTTTTTTTCACCTCTTTAGTTAATAGGACAAGCAGACTAAAAATTGGTAGCGACACAGATTTAAACAATAAGATTAACAAACATTCTAACGCATATGCATGGAACATTGCACCAGTGTATCAAGGATGCATACTTTTTGTCAAGAACACATGAAACATTTTCAAAAATTGATCTACACAATGGCATGTGTCAATTATATTCCAATAAAGCTGGGGGTGGGGTGGGGTTGACATATATGCTGGACCATAAAGTAAATCTCAACAAAATTTAAATAATTGAAATTAAATTAGAAAGTAATAATAAAAAATACCTAGAACATGCCTATTATATTCAGAAATTTACAAATACACTTTAAAATCATGGTTCAAAGAAGAAAGTATTTTCAACTGAATGACAATGAAAATACTACATATCAAAACCAGAGGGATATTGCTTAGGCAGTGCTTAGAGAGAAATTTACAGCCTAGAAAGATAGTTCAGAAAATCAGAAAACCTGGTAATCACCAAAGCAACATCTCAAAAAGTAGAACAATCAAAATAAATCCTAACAGAAGGTAAAATAAGGCAGTAATAAAGAGCAGAAAAAAACAAAATAGAAAAATATAGAGAACAGAGCCAAATGTCTGTTTCAAATCTGGTGAGACTGATCAAGAAAAAAAGAGAAAGCGTGAATAACCAAAGTCAGGAATAAAAAGGGAGAATGCAGGGAACTGTAAATTTTTCTTCTCTGAGCATACACTGACCTCCTTGCTCTCTGCTATTCCGAGAGAATAGCTCACTCCTAAATTCCTGAGTCAACCATTCCGGGAACAGGATGTAACAGGCACAATGAGCCAAATCAGGAAGAAAAACTAATTTCTGTAAGATTGCAATACCAACCTGACCAAAACCCACCAAAATCGCAGTGTTCAGTGCTGCTTTTGTTTCTTTCCCCTATAAAACCGCTTTCATTCCTCAAGTTTGATGAGACATTCCCTTTAAAACTCCCTGTTGCAACAGTTTGAATAAATTCCCTTTTAGTTGAAGTCTCAGCGAATTTCTAAAGTTTTATGTTACAAATGCTACAGACATTAAAACAATAAGATGTTATGTCACAATTTTTTGCCAATAAATTAGAAATTTTATGTGAACTGAGAAAATTCCTAGGGAGGAGAAAAACTTAACCAAAACTTACTAAAGGTCTCACAGCTTATGGATGTGGGGAGTATGGGAAAGACTCTGAAACGAGTTCAGTTTGTATGGAATTCACAGGAGGAGCAAGCGGAGGGAGGAGCAATAAAACAGGAAGGGAAAAACCTTAATAAACAGTGAGTTTAGAAAAGGCTTCCATAGGAGTGTGCTCTCTATTTCTAGCAAATTTGTCGGGAAGTGAAAGCCTGAAAAATAATTTCATCTTGGTTTATGTACAGAGACACTAAGGGTGAAATGGTACTGAATACCAGTCATGCAATGCAAAGAACTTTTCCCTCATGAGATTCAAAACTGAGAAATGGTCACCTGAGGATCAGTTAGCTGAGAACAGACAGTGGGGACGTGAAGTCTGCATCAGGAACTTAAGGTTTCCCAGGGAATTCCCTGGGAGGTCTCTCCATGCCTCTTCCCCAGATTCAGCTGAGGGCCTTGGCTGGAGACATGCAGAAGGAAGTCAGAATACTTAACTCGATTCTTCTTTCCATTGAGTGTTCCCATTTAGACCTGGCAGTTCTTCTCAGGCTATGAATAGTATCAGTTATACTCAGGAAGGAGTTTATGTGAATCCCATGTAGAGAGGTGACATAGTGTAGTAGCCAAGAGAACAGTCTTTCCGCCATGAAGCCTGGGTTCAAATAAGGACTCTTTCACTTATTCCCGGATGACTTTAGACAAGTAACTAAACCCTCTGTTTTTTGCTTGTGTGTCCTCATCTACCTCTTGTTGGGATAATAATAGTAACAACCTCAGAGGTTGTAATGAAGGTTGGAAAAGTTAGTGTTATTAGAGCCCTTAGAAGTGTGCCTGGACTGAGAAGCATTTGTAGAAGGGTGTGGGAAGTAAGTCTGGCAGTGTGGTGGCCCCTGTCCAAGGACTCAAACATCTGGACACTCAGGCAATGGAATGTAGGCCCTTCCTCAAGCCAAGAAAATCCTCCAAGGACCACCCTACACAGTATTTGAGAAAAAAAATTTTCTTGCATAAGTTTACTCAGTGGTATCTTGCTTCTAAGCAAGCAATCCACTGTTTCTAAGCAAACATGCTTTGTCTTTTTTATTCTGGAAACGGGTCAACAGGAGGAGCCTCCAGCTCTAGTCCAGTGATTAAGAGTATGGGTGGGTCAAGGGCTGCTTCACACTTTCCTTGCTGGCTAGGCAGCCTGCCCACTCATGTTGTGCACATTTTGCTCCCCACTTCCTCCCCACCTCTATGTTTTCTTGGCAATAGATGTGCTGGCGATTACTGAAGTAAGGGTTGGTGAGAGCCAGGCATCCACCATCTTAACCATGGGGTAAGTGTTCCTTAAGTTCTCAAAGAATAAAAGGAGGCCCTGGGATGGGCAGGAGAAGTTCCTCTGGTCTTGGATGCAAACCTTAGGGCCAGTATTTCAGTGAATGCAATAATTATGTCTATAATTTCCCCATCTGTAAAATGAGGGAAAAGACCCAACTCACAAGGTTGCTTTGAGGATTAATGAAAAAGCACTTGGTATTTTTGTAAAACTTCATACGAACAATATTGTCAAGTTGACTAATGATCTATCCCATTTTTTTTAAAGTTAAAGGAAGGTAATAATGAAGATGAGAGCAAAAATCAATGAAACAGAAAGCAACACAACAGAGAGGATCAAAAGTCAAGGTTGGCACTTTAAAAAGAGAATTAAAATTCATAGACCTCTGGTGTGATAAGAAAGAACAGAAAGCACAGATAATTACAACAGATCCCATAGGTTATTTAGAAGTATATTTTTAATTTCTAAACATATAGGGACTTCTTAGTTATATTTTTTGTTATAACATTGTGGTCAGAAATCATACTCTATATGATTGCTGTCCACTGAAGTTTGTTGAGATTTGTTTATGGCCCAGTGTGTATTTGACCTTAGTGAAGGTTCCACGGGCACTGGAAAAGAACATGTGTTCTGCAAATGCTGGGTGCAGTCACCTAGATAAAGACATTAGATCAATTTTGTAATGTATTGTTCAGATCTTCTCTGCTCCTTATGAATTTTTATCTGCTTGTTCTATTGATTAATGAGATAATTGTTGAGTTATCCATTTCTATTTATAGTTCTGTGAATTTTGCTTTATATATTTGAAGTCATGTTATTAGGTGCATGCAAATACAGAATTTTTATATCTTCCTGGTGTATTGAAACTTTAAGAAGTAAACCTCTGTCTGTAGTAATGCCTTTGGCTTATTTAGGCTATTTTTTTTTCTGGTATTAATAACATCAGCTTCTTTTGATTATTGTTACCTGGCATAGCTCTTTCCATCCTTTCACTTTCAACCTTTCTGTGTCCTTATTTTAAATGTGCCTCTTGGAAATAGCATATAGTTGTTGTTGTTTTAAGTTTGATAACATTTTTTAACAAGAGCATTAGGTCTTTAGTATACAACTTCTGTTATGTTTTGGTTTCAATCTTATTCACTGATTTTATTTATCCCACATAATCTTAAGTCCTGTTATCTCTTTTCTTGCTTTCTTTCAGGTTGGATTAGAATTATTCTATTAGAATTCTATCACAATTATTCTGTTATTCTATTTTTTCCTCTGTTGATTTGGAAGTTGTACACTTTTTCTGTTCTTTTAATGGGCAAGGAATTAAAAGATCCATTCTTGACTTATCAAAGCCTAGTGATAATTGATACTCTTATCTTCATCCTAGACAATGCAAGGATCTTAGAATACTTTAACTATTTATCTCATCTTATATGCTATTGTTTTTGTGAATTTTAATTATGTATGTATAAATGTATAGATATGTATTAAAATACATTATTATTATTTTCTACACCAAATATTTATTTAGATTTATCCATGTATTTACTGTTATAATTACTTTCCATTGCTCTTCATTCTTCTCTCCCTCCCTAACCTTCCTTGTGCGGTCATTTTCCTTGTGTCTGAAAAACATTCTTTAGAACGTTCTGTCCTGTTAGAGGTAGAACCTTCCAACTTTTGTTTGCCTAAAAACAGCTTATTCCACTTTTGTTCTTTTTTTTTTTTGGAATTGAATAATGCCATTTTTTTTTTTTATTACTTAATTAATTTGGCTGTGTTGGGTCTTAGTTGTGGCATGCAGGATCTTTCGTTGTGGCACACGGGCTTCTCTCTAGTTGTGGCACATGGGCTCCAGAGCATGCTAGCTCAGCAGTTGTTGCACGCGGGCGTAGTTGCCCTGCATCATGTGGGATCTTAGTTCCCCAACCAGGGATCGAACCCACGTCCCCTGCATTGGAAGGCAGATTCTTAACCACTGGACCACCAGGGAAGCCCCCCACCTTCGTTCTTAACAGATATTTTTTTCTGGGAATAGAATTCTAGGTTGAGCATCACATTCTTTTGTCACATTGGAGGCATCAAGCCACCAATTTCTGACTTCTGCTCTAGCTGGTGAGCAGTCAGCTGTTCATCTGCCTGTTTAATATGTTCTATTGTTAATGGCTTCTTTAAGATTTTTTCTCTGTCTTTAGTTTATTCCAGTTTTACTATGATATGTTTAGGTGTGGATTACCTTTTTAGTAAGTAATCCTGCTTGGGATTCTTAGGGCTGTTAAATTTGTAGATATGTATCTTTCTTCAGTTTTGGTAAATTTTCAGCCATTGTGTGCTTGAATATTAGTTCTATACCATTATCTTTCTCTTTCCTTCTGGGACTCCAAATAAAGGTATGTTAGACCTTCTCACTGTATCTCTTATGCCTCTTAATCTCTCATTTCCATCCCTTTGTCCCCTCACTCCCTACCCAGGCTTCATTCTGGATATAACTTATCTTCCAGTTCACTGTGTAATCTGCTATTAAATATATACTCTATTTTTCAGTTATGGACTTTCCATCTGCCTCCTTTCTTATAATTTGCCAAATTCTCAAATTTGTCTTTTATTTCCTTGAGCATTGTTATTTTAAAAGCTGTATCTGTATCAGCTTTCTATGATCCCTGAGTATGTCACCAATACCTTGCATTAGATTCCCTCCATCCAAATACTTAGAGTGGTTTATATGTTCCTGGTTGGAACCTGACTGTCACACTGCTATCTGCCAAGCTCTCAACCCTGCACCTTATAACTTTCTACAGAATTCTTTCACAGCCTTTCCTTAGACTTTTTAAATCTTTTAGCAAAAGGGAACTTGGTTCAAGACCTTTAGAAGTTGTGGTCTAAAGCCAAGTAACTCACTGCATATTTTATACCATAATTTATTTAACCAGTCACCTAATGATAAACACTTCAGTTGTTTCCAGTTTTTTCTAGTATAAACAGTGCTGCAATAAAATATATTTCCTTACCCTCAGCAGAACTGCTAAGAAAAATTTGCTTTTAAATTTTTTATAGATATTGTAAAATTGCCTTCCAAAAATATTACAACTTATAATTCCAATCATGGTGTGTGAAACTTTCTGTTTCCCATACCTTCACCAACACTAGGTGTTACACACGTTTTTCACCTTTGCCAAGCTGATATTTGACAAATGGTATCATGCTGGGTTGTTTTTTATTTTCAAAATTAAAAAAAAAAAACCTTGAAATAGTCTCAAAGAAAAATGGAAATTATAGTTTAAAACTGTTTTTTTCCCTGAATCATTTAAGAATTAAGTTCCTCATTAATCAAACATCAAACAAGGCACCTCATTACATCTGAATACTTTTAGTGTATATTTCCTACAAGCAAGGACTTCCTACATCACCACCACACAACCATCAAAATCAGGAAATTAACACGGATTCATTACTATGAATGCTCTGACTCCATCCAGATTTCTTTAATTGTTCCAATAATGTCCTTTGGAATAAAAAGATCCAGTTTAGAATTGTGCATTGCTAATTCATTTTTGCTTCTTTGTAGTTTCTTTCGATCTAGAATAGAGCCTTAGTCCTATTCTCAAACTTGAGCAAGTGTCAGAATCACATGGATGGCTTGTTAAACACAGACTGCTGGGTCCCAGAGTTTCTGATTCAGCAGGTCTGGGTTGGCTGAGAATTTGCATTTCTATTAGTTCTTAGGAGAGGCAGATTCTGTTGGTCTGGGGACCACATTTGGAGAACTGCTGTTCTAGAACCTCTCCACATTAAAGTCCTCCACCCCTGACTGGTCCCCGAGAGTTCACGAGGCAGTCAATAGGCTTGTGCATAAGGTGGAAAGTCAACACATAGTCTTGTCTTCTTAAAATTTAAAATAATGCTTCATACCATTAATAGGTACTTCTTTAAAAAAGGAATTACCAAATTTGGTTGTATTAGTTTCCACTTGCTGCTGTAACAAATCTCCAAAATTTGGTGGCTTAAAACAATATAAATGTATTATCTTAGAGTTCTGGAAATCAGAAGTCTGAAATGGGTCTGACATCTGAAATTGTGCTAAAATCAAGGTATCAGCAGGAGTTGCATTCTTTTTGGAGGCTTTAGAGGAGAATCCATTCCTTGCCTTTTTTAGCTTCTACAGGCTGCCTGAGTTCCTTAGCTCATGGCCCCCTTCCATCTTCAAAGCAAACGATGGCCAGACAAGTCTTTCTCATGCTGCATCACTCTGATACTGACTAACTCTCCTGCCTCCCTCTTTCACTTATAAGGACCCTTGTGATTACACTGGACCCAGGGGGATAATGCAGAATAACTACCTCATTTCAAGGTCCTAAACATCTGCAAAGTCCCTTTGCCATGTAAGGTAACATATTCACAGGTTCTAAGGATTAGGATGTGGACATCTTTGGGGTCCATTTTTCTGCCTACCACAGTGGTGAAAACCACTAGCTGTGTATCAAACTCTGTTCTCTCCTGTGGGCACACAGCTAGACTAACATCTTCCAGCCCTTTTTATAGTTGGTTGAGGATACATGACTAAGATCCCTCCAAAGGAATGTGAACAGAAATGTGTGTTCCTTCCATGCCAGGTCCATGAGAACTTCCTTTGCATGCTCTGCATGTTCTTCCCATTTTCTCTAGACCTTAGAGGATGATGGATCCTGTGTGCCTAAATGATCACCAAGAGGGGAACTAACCACTGACCTGAATACCCATCCTGGACTGCTAAGGGTGCAAGAATTAAATTTCTATAGCATAGAGACTACCCTGTAAAGCCATTGTATTTTGAGTCTACTTGTTATAGAACTTAGTCAGTCCTAACTAATACACTAACAAATGAGCATATTTCTTTTCTTTTTTTTGAATTTTATTTTATTATTTTTTATACAGCTGGTTCTTATTAGTTATCTATATTATACATATTAGTCTATATATGTCAATCCCAATCTCCCAGTTCATCCCACCACCAGAGAATATTTCTTGATTCTCAATGCCCATTTCTCATAAGACCTAACCTCCTATTTCCCTAAGAAGACTGAGGTCATCTGAAATAGGCAAACACAATTTTTCACCTCTCCCCTTCAAACATTTATCGTGCAACAGGTACAGGGCAGGTACACTACTAAGATCTGTGATGCCTGCTTTTTTTTGTCTCTTTGAGCCTACTTTACTTTCTTTCTTGTTGCCTTTTCTAAACCAGGTCCCCTTCCTTCAACTTTACTCCCCTCCCCACCTTCTCAACTTTCTCCTCTCCACTGGCTCCCTGGCTTCCACTTTCAAACATGCTGGCTTTGACCCCAGTGTTAAGTCAGCCTTCCTTTACTCTGTTGTACCCTGAAATACTTCTCTTTTCATGTGCTTCCTTGCACTGTCAGACTTCAGGGAAGAGTGGATGACAGCTGGGACCTCACTTTTCTCCCGCTCTACACCTCTTTTCCACCATTCAATCAGGTTTCCACATCTGCTTATCTAACTGAAATTTCCTGAGCCCCTCCTTGGTGCTAGGGATGAGGAAAGAGTGAGAGGGTTGCTACCCTTATGCTGTTTCATTCCAGTATGTAAAAGCATTAGATGGTCATGACAATGACAGGGAGACAAGTAAGCAATGGTGGTAGAAATGATAGAAATCCAGAGGTAGGAGGGAGTGGAGACTGACCTGGTTTGGAGGCTCAGGGAAAGATAAAATGAAGAGGCAGTGTTCAAGCTGACAGATGAGGGCTGATGGCTGAGGTTGAGTAGGTGTTAGCCAAGCAAAGGAGGAGGGAGAAATTTACAGGTAGATGGACGCACAGCTAGAGAAAGACTGACTTTGGAAGGCACCAGCAAGCACACATGGTAATTGGGGTCAAGGACGGGTGTGAAAGAGAGAAGGAGAGTGCTCTGGGGACGGGGTAGGGGGTGGGGGATAGGAGCTGGTGGTGGGGTAAGGAGAGGAGTTGTTAGGGAGCAAAATGAGGCATGGGGGGTTTGGGGGTGCTCCTGAAGTCATAGCTCAGACCCCAATCCCTGCCCCTGCACTTTCGGAGCCTCCAGAAGTGCAATCCAGACCACCCTGCTCCCTGCTCCACAGCTCTAGGAAGCAGGGGACTCAGATTTTGACTAAAGGCCCATTCTAGCTTATCAAACCATGAGAGAAACCAAGAAGGAGGATGAGAACTGCGGCTCCTTTTCTCCTAGCTTGTTCTCCAATGATTTTTCCCCTGGCTGCCCTGTCTCCTGCAGAGAAGAGGGCCTGCATGTGCGGGGCTGCTAGCCAGGAAGCCCTGGATCTGATTCGCTCTCCTGAGGGCCTAAGCGCCAAGCTCTCCTGGGGCCGCCCCACAGGGATCCCAGATACGGGAGTGAGGAGGAGGGTGAGCACTGCGGAAGAGCGCTTGGCGCATAACGACCCCACCCGTATCCTGCATTTAGAGACAAACACCAGCATAGTTTTTAACAGCTCAAGGCCATGTCCCTGAGGATGACTACTCCAGCCCCATGAAATCCCTGCCTGGGAAAACTCAAAAGAATGTTCTGTTTGTTCCAGCCAACACTTGAAGATAGGGTCCCTGTCTCCCAGTCTCTGTAGGAGGGTAGGAGCCTAGCTTCCATAACTGTCAGCTAGCAAATCCCAATGGCTTAATCACGCTTTTTGTTTGTTTCCATTTCCCTGACTCTGCTCCCACCCTTCCTCATTTCCTCCTCCCTCCTCCCTCATTCTCCCTTTAAAATGCCCAGTTTTACACAAATTGAAGTAGAGTTTAGTTTACACTGGACCCTCTTCCCTATTGCAATAGTTATCGAATAAAATCTGTCCTTACTGCTTTGATTAGTATCTAGCTTTATCTTTGACAGCTGGAAAGTAGTATTTCCCCCACCTCCCCCATCACCACCAATTAGGATGGTGATCGATGCTTTAAGTGAGATCTTAAATGAAGGTAGTTTAGACAAGATGAAGGTCTGAAACAGCAGCTCAGGGCTGCATTGGTGGCTCTGCAATCTTCAGGGACTCAGGCTCCCATTATCTTGTTACTCAGCCTTCTCTTGTGCTGCTTCCTTCCTGTGGGCCAAGGAGGCTACCCCAGATCCAGCCATCTGATCTGCATTCCAGTCAGCAGGAGCTTCTTGGAGGAGCAGGATGTGACAGGCACACTTGGCTCAAGGGGAGATCAGCATTTGCCTTGAGGGGAGTCCTGGAAATGGGGTGGGGGCAGCCATGAGACCTGACAAATACCATTCTCATGTCAGAAGAAGAGCCAGATATGGGGATAACTAGCCCCCCCTCCCGTCCCACCTCACCTAGTACCTCTGAGGACAGTGGGTGAAGGGGGACTTTGGTGGTAATTACTGGGGGAGAGTGAAGATGTGGCACATCCACTGTGAAGACATTTCATGAAGAAACCCAGTAACTGCCCTTGAAGCAAAATGGAATTTTTCTATCTTGGTATTCTTATTTTCTCCTGAGGTTGAGAACTGTTAGGTATGAGTGGGGAAGAGAGATTGGGTGGGGGGAGGGTGGGAAAGCGATGAACTTCCTATGTGAGGAGGTGGAGCCTGGCTTTGGACAGTACCACCACTCACCTCAGATTCCCCTGACTGAGTCAGAATGGCCATGGCCAGGGGTTCAGGCATAGTTCCAAGCTGTAACAAGTGCTTTCGGCTGAGTCACCTCACTGATTTGAGCGTCTCTCTTCTTTTTAAGCAGAAAAACTGATTTCTCAGATAGAAATTTAGATAGAAACCTCAAATAGGTGATAGGGGATCTTCTCAGGTAGAGAATAGAAAACTGGGGTGTTGCCCACTGGGTCAGATTCTTATGAAGGATTTGAATAACCTCCAAAGAATTAGGTATGGCAGAGACTCCTAGCTACTCGGAGGCACCCAGTCTTGCCTTCCTCCACGTAGTAATCAGATCCCTCCCCGCAGTTTTTGGCAGGGCATGTGCCCAGCTTCCCTTCAAGCTTTTGGACAAAGGGATGTGGGCAGAATTGAAGGAGCAGAATTGAAGAACTTTCAGGTAGTGTCCTTAAAAAAAAAGCTTTTTAGCCCTCTGCTTCTTCTGCCCCTTCCACCTGGCTGGGAAAGGGGACAACTGAAGTGGCACTGGAGTGACATCTTGGATCCACAGGTGGATGCCATGTATTGATGATGGCAATGCCAACATTCCTGCCTCAGTACCCAATGACCTTGTGGAGCAGTTCAGCTAGTGCTCTGTACCGTCTACCTGCCCATCTCTGTATTGTTACCTAAAAGAGAAACGGAGGCCTGTCTTGTTAAAGCCAATGTGTTTGGGGTCTTTTTGTACAAGTGGCTTAGCCAGTTGCCTAACTAGAAAACCAAGTCTAAAAGGAGCACTGTTTGATACCCTCTACGTTACTTACTCCAAGCCTTCAGCAACACTCAACTTATGAAAGACCATGTTGCTTATTATGACACATGTCCCCATGTGGCTTTGGCCCACTTTTAAAACTTCCTCAGTTCACCCCAATGGAGAAATCTGTAGCCTGGCTGGATGAGAGTATCAGAAAAGTTGGTTTGTCCAATCAGTCAGATGCTAATTTATAAACTGACACAGGAACACAAAGCAAATTAGTAGAAAATATGATTTCTGTTCCTTTTTCTCCTTGCATCATTTCCTGCCAACTCCCACCTTTTCTTTATTCTTATCACTCTTCCTCACTTCTCTTTCCCCTTGGTTTTTCTCTGGAGTGCCTAAATAAGTTGTTCAAACGTGTGCCATTCCATGGGTCATCAATGATGGCTCATGGAAAAGTAGGAAGGCAAAGCATCCAGGACACAGCTGACTGCTGGCAACTCAAGCGCCAGGAGATGGTGAAACCACATGAGAACTATACACTGTAGCAGGGAATTTTCTTCTTGTTGATACACTGCTCAGTTTCAGAAGGAAAACAAAAAGGGTGGAGAGTCACCTGCAAATAAAAAGCATCAGTAAAAATACTGATACGTAGAGTGTTCAATGAACCTTCTTTTCAAATTGAAAACTTAATAATTGTCACCATTTGTCAGGTGTAAGTCTAGGTGTCTCACATATATGATCTCTTAATTTTTACAGATCCACTCAAGGTAACCATTCTTATTCCCATTTTACAAATTAGAAAACTTGAGTTCATATGAGTAAGATTTGGGATTTGAACCCACCTTTGACTTTTCCCCCCCATATCACTCTGCCTCCCACTTTAGACAAGAAATATAAAGTGTTAAAAACTAGCCTTGGAAGATGTGATGTTTAATTTCATGTGTCAGTTTGGCTGGGCCATGGTGCCTAGATATTTGGTTAAACATTATTTTGGATGTTTCTGTCAGAGTCTTTTTGGATGAGATTTACAAACTGATTGACTTTAATATGGGTGGGCCTTGTCCAATCAGCTGAAGGCCTGTATGGAACAGAAAGACTGACCTCCCCTGAGCTAGAAGGAATTGTGCCAGCTGTGAGCCTTTGGACTTGAACTGCAACATCAACTCTTCCCTGCAGCTCTCCAGCCTGCTGGCCCACCGTGCAGATTTTGGACTTGCCAACCTCCATAACTGCATGAGCCATTTCCTTAAAATCAATCACTCTCTTCTCCTTTTCTTCCTCCTCCCTCCTCCCCCTCCTCCTCCTCCCCCTTTTCCCCTTCTTCTTCTTCTTCCTCTCTCTCTCTCTCACGCACGATAAGTAGATAGATAGACAGACAGACAGACAGACACATGCTCTTTATTCTGTTTCTCTGGAGAAGCCCAACTAATACGAGGAGGAGAGAGAATTATAAAATGGAGGGAAGAAAACTCAGAAATGAGTTCTCAGAAATGAATGGTGGTAGATTGCAACCGACAAGAATCAGAGAGAAAGTGAAGGAAGTTGATTTACCGCTGTATGCTGCTCTGAACTGCTTTCCTGCAAATTTCAGGGATTACTCTGAGGATGGCACAGCCACACACATACTCAGGAGGTAAGTGAGCTAATCTAAAAAGGCTGAGGCCAGAGCAGAGTCCTCTCCTAGTTTATAACTATGCATCTGTGGCAGAGTTCCTCTTCCTGGCTTTGTAGGAGGACTACTATTCCCACTTTCCTTTGCAGTTAAGGGTGATCATGTGACTGAGTTCTGGCCAAGGAAATGTGGATGGTGTGATATAAGCTACTTCCTGGCTTGGCGCATACAAAATTCTGTAATCTTCCAGCTCTCTCTTCCACTGTTCCAGAAACCTGGGAAGTTTATATTTCAAAATTAGTTGACTAGAAGATGTAGGAGGGCCACCAGCACCATATTAGACTTTGCATGAGCAAGAAAGAGACCTTTAAGCACATTAACTCACTGAGATTTGGGGTTTATTTGTTCCCTTCTCTAGGCTACTCTGTCCTAAGGAAGGCAACATCCATTAGTCTCTGTCTTGCTTTTGCCCATTGTCACTTCCTCCAAGGCCTAGCACAATGCCTGGCACAGAGAAGACACTCAGTAAATACTTGTTGAATGAATGAATGAATGGTGTACTAGCTAACTATGGTTCTAAGATGCCATAACAGAGATGCAAAAATCCAGCAGTGTAAATGACAATTGTGTAACAGTCCAGAGGTAGGACTGGCAAGACAGCTGTGCCATCTGCCTCTGGGCCAGATGACTGCTGCAGTCCCACCATGCCCCCAGGTGATGGGCAGGGGAAAGACAGGGCATTCCCAATCCTTACAAGGGCAAGGCTGCACACATTGCTTCCCCTCATATCCCTTTGGCCAAAACTTAGTTGCAAGGACACACCAAGCTGCAAGGAAAGCTGAGGTCAATTGAATGATCTGCATGCAATTCTTCCTCTCCTCCCTGCTCTTGGCGATGTTCACCAGGATGGAGAGTACTTCACTACCCCATTGATTTTGGGCTTCGGCCAGAGGCATATGTGGCAGAAGTGACAGTATATCAGTTCTGAGCCAAGGACTTAAATGGCCCCTTGTGTTTCTGTTCGCCCTTCTGGCACAGCTGCCACCCTACATTGAGAAGAGCCTGCCCCAGGTAGCCATTGGTCCAGAGGATAAGACACAAGTGGAGCAGCCCTAAATCAGTTCATAGCCTGAAGCAGAGATGCCTCTGCTGACCTGAAAGAAAAATAAATGGCTTTTTTGGGAAGCTACTGAGATTTTGGGGTTGCTTATTATGCAGCATTAATGCAGCAGAAACCTAATGCTGTGGTCATGAACTCAGCCTTAACTGAAGAGTTCTACTATTAAATAGGGGGAAATGAGCATTATTAGTGTACTATGACCATTCTGTGGGTATAAGAAGGACCCCTCCCTGGATGGAGCAGAAACAGCCTGACCTGTGGGGGACTCCGTTATGAGTCCAGAGCATTGCCTAGCCAGCCTAGTTAGCATGAATATAATGTGAGGTGGCACGCTTTCCTGGGACTCTGTCATGGGTGCAGGCACTGAAGGTCGGCTGACCTGGGGGCAGTCACCTTGGTGAGAGCAGAAGGGGGTGTGGGGATAGCAATTCTGTCTGGAGGCATCTTGGGAGTGTAAGTTGTGGGTAGGAGGAATGGTGATAATAGAAAACTCTGTCGAAACAAATGCAATAGTCACATTAACAAAAAAAGTTTGGGAGGAGTTTTCCCCATGAGTCAAGAGGTGCTGCTAATAATAGAAGCCTGAAATAACTGTGTATATTACTATATTAGTTAATTCATGTCTATCTGTTGCCAATACAGCTGTAGAGAATGATGCTATTCCTATCTGAATCCTATACAAGATTTGCAATGCATGGAAAAGATAACTGATGCCTCTATCAGATCAATCAAAATTTACGTCTAAAATACATTTTCTCCATGGTGCCTCGGTGCCTCAATACTCACAGTTTGCGCCCTGGAAAGGTTTTTCAAAGGAAGCAGCTCTGTACTGCTTGCTGGTTATTCTGCCAACTAAGAATTGAGGTGTGCGTAATGGCATCAAATTTTTTCTCCTTGGGAAATTGCTAGAGACCTGCAAGGGGTAAAAAGCTTTTGAAAGCATAGCAATTTGGGTGTGACTATCCATTTTGAGGTGGATGAATTAATCCCTGATAAAGTATTGGCTGCTTACTGGAAACTGAGGAAAAACGAGGTTTAAAACATTTCTTCAAATGTGAATATATCCTACATTTTACCTAGATTTTTTCGGTATTTATCTCCCGACATTTTATTGTGAAAATTTAAAAACACTTAACAAGTACATTATGCCTTCCATCTAGATACAATGGTTGTTAATGTTTTACCATATTTGCTCTCTCTCCTTCTTCCCCACCCCCCAACCACACATACACCAAGACACATCAGTTTTGAAACTAAGTTGTCAGTATGACATCATGATCCTTAAATAGTTCGGCATGAATCTCCTAAGAATTAGGACAATCACCTGTATAACAACAATGCCACTATCACACCTAAGAAAATTAACAATCATTCTACAATCACAACTAATATCCAAGCCATATTTAAATATATATATATATATATATATATTTTTATACAGCAGGTTCTTATTAGTCATCCATTTTATACACATCAGTGTATACATGTCAATCCCAATCTCCCAATTCATCACACCACCACCCCCACCACCCGCCGCCGCTTTCCCCCCTTGGTGTCCATACGTTTTTTCTCTACTTCTGTGTCTCAGTTTCTGCTCTGCAAACCGGTTCATCTGTACCATTTTCTAGGTTCCACATATATGCGTTAATATACAGTATTTCTTTTTCTCTTTCTGACTTACTTCACTGTGTATGACAGTCTCTAGATGCATCCACATCTCTACAAATGACCCAAGTTCGTTCCTTTTTATGGCTAATATTCCTTTGTATATATGTGCCACATCTTCTTTATCCATTCGTCTGTCGATGGGCACATACTTAAATATTTTTAATTGTCCCTTAAAGACTTCTATGCGGTTTCGCCTGTGATCTAATCAAGGTTTGTGGAGTCTATCTGGAGGTTAACCTAGAAAATCTCCCCCACCTTAACTTCTGTTTGGTTTTGACTTGTGACATCGACTTTTGAAGAGTCCAGGCCAGGGGATTTATAGAGAGTTGCACATTCTTCATTTGTCTGATTGTTTCCTGACGGTGTTCTTTAACTTTTTTCTTTTATGCCTGTATTGCCCTTAAAATGGAAATTCAGTCTGGAGGCTTGATTAGTTTTGGGTTAAACGTCATTTGCAAGAATGCTTCAGAGGCATCTCGTGAAGAGGTTCACATGTTGGGTTTTTCCACTACTAGTGATGCTAAAGGTGATGACTGGGTTGAGAAAGTGACCGCCATACTTCCATGGAGAAGCACTTGCCTGGGAACAGAGACTGAGGCAAAGTTTACATGCTAGTGTTTTATGATGGGTACGATCCCATGGGAGCCAAAAAGGGGGAAAAGAATTAAGGCAGAAAAGGAGGGAAACGAATAAAAGGTGGTTCATTGCTGAGCTGGCAATGGCTTCATAAGCAGCCTGGCTGGTCACTTGGTCATGTGGGACATCTTTAGAGTTGCCGTGTGACACTATTACCTCCTGGAGGACTCCTCCAGGATAAAGCCTGTGGGGTGTTGATGTATCTGTACTTCTGGACTGTGTTACTAGGTGCCTCTGGGTAGCCACTGGAAAAACCAGGGCCTCCGTGGGTCCTGCTACATTGGACCTGGCCATGGGAGCAGCTGCAGCTTCGGCCCTGGAAGGTGTAATGACAGCCTTGCCAAAGCAGAGACGTCTGTCATTGTAGGAGATGGGGTGACAAGGTGGAGGCTGGAGCTTTACAACCATCACTGGGGCAGTTTACCCAGCAATCAGGGCAAGTGGGTCCTGAGGGACAGGCAAGGCCAAATGCATCTGTGGGGGTGGGTATACATTGCATCGGGTACCAAAGGAACATCTTCCCCTTTGAAAGTAATAATGATCTGTGGAGTGGTACTTCACCCCTGTGGGAATAACCTATTGCCCAACCACATTTCATGTAGTGATTGTAGTACCCATTTGATTATTCTTGCCTGGGCCAGTTATTATATTGGGAGATGCAAGGTAAGGGGGCTAGTTGGACTCATTGCCACAAGAGTGTTGTTTCTAGGCTTTTTCAGGAACACAACTAGGAGACCATATATACATATATATATGGTGGGGGGAATATGAATTGTATGAGTTCATATTGTCATTGGCATTCAACATAACAGTGTTTTTTCTTAAATTCTCTTTTATTTTTTCCCTCTTATACTGGAAATTCCTTGTTCCCAATAATATTACTGTATGTACAGTCAGAGTAGAGTGTTCAGGTGACCCCAAATAAGTTTCTTTTTCATTGTTGTTTGAATAACCAATTTTACATAGAGTTGGGCCATTTGTTTCTTTTAAGGTCCAACTTTAGGGCATTTTTCCTTTACAATTTACTCTTATTTCTGAATATGTAAACTACATGGTTCAAAAACCAATACTGTATAAACACGTTTAGTCAGAGAAGTCACACTCCCATGAATATCATGTCCACCCTGCTCCAAGCTACGCCTTATAGGGAACCATTTTTATTAGTTTCTGGTTTCTCCTTTCCTATACTTTTTTTTTTTTTTTGCAAAGATAAGCAAATACATATGTACATCTTAATTTCCGCTTCTTTCTTATACAAAATGTGGCACAGTATATACCGTCTTGCTTTTTTTCTCTTAATATATATCAAAGGACTCATTCCATACTTTAAGGTTCATAGATAACTTAAATGCTAAAGTTTTCTAGCTGTTTACTATCTATCTATCTATCTATCTAGTCTATCTCTCTCTATATATCTCAAGTGTATTAGAGTAGGCTAGTCAATGCTGCAGTAACAAGTAAACCCCCAATTATTAATGGCTTTACAAAGAAAGGTTGATTTCTTGCTTACGTAAAGTCTTATGTGGGTTGGGCAATCTTCCTTTGTCTTGTAGCCATATGAGCTAAAACATGTGCCCCCATGGTAGCCAGGTTAGGTAGCCAGGCCTAGAAATAGCCCACACCACAGCCCAGTCACACAGCCCCAAACTAACTACAAGGGACGTTGAAAATGTGGTGTCAAGTTCATAAAGAGGAAACAGAAATGGAGTTTGGTGAATATATAGCATTGTCTCTCCCATGCCAGGCTTTATATTTATTCTCTCATATAAAACCACAACAGCTCTACAGGTTAGGTACTTTGATTTTTCCCATCTTACATTTAAGGATGTAGAGGCTCCAAGGCCTTATGTGCCTGTCAAAATCACAGTGTTCCTGTGTGTCAGAATTAGTTTCAAATCCTGGTGTATCTGCCTCCAAAGCCTGTACATTCCATGGCCAACCAGTATCGTCCACTGAAAAAAGCATGGCAAATCCATTTCATCCACACATAAATGCAAAATTTGGAGAAACAGAGGTTGGAGCAATTGGTACAGGACAATAAGTATTTATACTTAAGATTTATAAGCTATTTTCCTACAAAAGAGTTCAAGATAAAAATTAAATCCCTGGATCAATAAAGACTAAAACATCACAGGACACAATGTTTTAGTAACAGTGGATGATAAAATAGCTTTATTTATAATTTTTGAATCAAGAGCTAATTGTTATAGGAATTTTTTAAAAATTCAAAGTGAAACTGCAAACATTTTTTCTTCCTCTTTCTAAGTAAAAGCATCATATATTCTTTGCATGAGAGAAATTATGACTCTTTCAAAACCATTTAGGGTAGCTTTGGGGAATTATCCCAAGTAATCTCCATTTATTTCAAAGTCGAAAAGCCTTCCCTTTAGAGGAGGAAATAAAACAAATGTGAAAAACCACTATGGCCATTTGGACAGTGCCTTTAGTTCCACATTCACACTTATATTTAATGCCTAAGATTGGGTACAACAATATATGATTCCAATGTATGCTTTTAGTAAGTGATTACAGCAAAATGAACAACACTGGGAACTCTAAATGATTTAAATGAAGCATTGGCCATCTATATGCAGAGACTGCAGATTCCATGAAAAGATAAGGTGGTTCCAGAGGGAGATTTTTCCAGAACAAGGCAAAGCTTACCCTATCCTGTGAGTGTGAAACCAAATCATCCTGGCTGTTGATCCAATACAGTTTTCACAATAATGCCCTGCAAGTCTCAACATCATATCAGTACCTTTCAAACATTTTGGACCCTGACTACAGTAAGAAACATCATTAACTATGTACACACACAGTGACTCACAGACACAGAAGATTTTTTTGAGATAAAATGCAGGCAGTACACTCTGATCGCCTCCCCTAACCCACCCTACCCCCTACTCAAAATGCTGGCATGACCTGGGTTCACAACCTGTAGGAGTTGTGACCCGCAGTTTGAAACCCCTGAGCTATTGCCTATTGCTTTGGCTGGCCAGTCAAACTAGGCTGTGTAGAATATTTCTTTTCTCTTTTTGTCTCACAGCTCCCAGAGGAAAGAGGGACCCAGTGCTTGAAGAGGGAACTGTCACCTGGGAGTTAGTAACCAAATCCCAGAGCCTGGAGAAGTCAGCACCATTTGTGGAAGCTCCCACCTTTGCCAAGACATGACAAGACCCTGCTACTTTAATACCATCCTCAAAATGTTGAGGTTCACTTAGCATGTTGTCCTGTTACTAGAAATGGCAGATTTAGCAAAACAAATTTTTAAAAAAAGGACACCCAGTTAAATTTGAATTTCAGATAAACAAGGAATAGTCTTTTTTAGTGTAAGTATGTCTCATGCAGTAACAATTATTCCATTTGTCTTTTTTTAGTGTAAGTGTGTCTCATGCAATAACAATTATTCCTTGTCTGAAGTTCAAATTTAACTGGGTGTCCAGTATTTCATCTGGCAACTCAACTGGTTGCATGCCCTGTCCCTTTACTTTGAAGGTCCTCAATCTGATGGATGGATCTAGGCTGGACAGGATGTGGGCACTGCTGCTGGGAGGAAGGGGGGACACCTATTTCAGTCCCCTTCTGCTCCCCTCAATTTTCATTGCTGGCTTCACACCCCGCAGCCCCCTGAAGTGTTTGTTCCCTTATCTGGAGGGCAGTGTATTTCAGTGGATTGGCAAGGTGGCACAAACCCTGCTCCTGCTGTGTCCACTTGACTCCTCGGTCCTCCTGGACCTTGGCATGCCAAACCTCTGGGATATATGCTGTCCCACTGCACCTCTAGCTTAGTGGCAAAGGGACAGTCACCAGCCCTATCCAGCTGTTGAACAGAACCCCAGTCTGTCCTTCGTGTAGTCATTCCAGTCTCTGCAACTGATCTGCTCAGTGAGGGAGAGCCCACTGGGAGGACAGGAACTCACTTCCTACTTCACTCCTCCAGAGCCTGCATCCCCAAGCCCCCTCTGCCTCCCCTTGCCTCCAATTCTATACATCCCAAAGGAAAGCCTTGCCTCTCCATCGAAGCACACTCTCTGTCCCACGTAGGCCAAGTCTATTCATCCCCTCAGAATTAGGACCACTGGACTTGGTTTTTCTTCTCATTTCCCCTTCCCCACCCCCCGGCAGAAAATTGGTTAGTTGGAAATGGCTCACAAATGGATGGTTTAGTGAAGTGATTCGATCTTCCCTGCCTCCCTGCTGTTCCCAGTGGTTCCCTTAATGTTTGATTACCAAGAAGGACAAATGTCACCTCCTGGTCAAAGCTTCAGGTTGAGTTCTGAGCTCTGGGGCTTTGCAGGGCCTCCCTCCATGGCCTGGGTTGTGTTGTGAGGCTGTTGACCTGTCTGTTTCTTCAATGGGCTGTCAGCAGCCCGAGGACAGGGGCTCCACACTTGTGGAATCACACATGAAGTGCAGTCTGCTGTAGCTGGACAGAGAGGGGCAGTTGAAAAGTATGGGCCATAGTCCTTGGTATACCTTCTGTTTGCTTTCATCAAACTTTTTCAGTAAACATGCCTTCTTCCCTCTGACTACCAAGACCCAGCGAGACCTGCTGCCCAGGTCACAGTTCCTTCTGGGGCCTTCTCTCCCGCTGTTAACACTTACTCATCCAGACCTTTCTGCCAGGGCCATCTGGGTCTTTCAAAGTGGCATTTTAAAAAGTAAATAAATAAACGATTCATTGCTAATGTGTAAATGATTGTCATTGGGATACATTTGAAATTTTGTATTTTAAAGAAACTAACAGGTATTATTAAGTTCTGCTATACATGCCTCACATTGTTAGTGTCATGTAAGGTTAAGACAGAAGTTCCTGCATTCAAGAGTCATACTGGAAGACAAGATTTAAATACATAAAAACCCATTTTAAAATGACCCAAAGAGACTAGTAGGTAATAAAATGCATTTCAAGTGGCTTATAAAGGTCATATAATGACACTGTATTTCATCATCTGTGGAGGACTTGATAAGGTTATTCCTGAGGTTTCTTTATTCCAAATAAATCACCAAGTAGATCTTTCAAATTTTATAATGTATAATAAAGTAACATGATATGGTACTCACTATGTGCCAGGCACCATTGCTGGCAACTCCTTCAGTCTTTACAAGAGTACCATGAGGTGGCCATTATTCATTTCCCATTTGGCAGGTGGGGGAAACTTAGGCATTGAGAGGTTAAAGAATTGCCCACGGGCACAGAGCTTTGTGGTGGAGCTGGCAGTTGAATCCAAGGCATGAGGACCTTGAGTGTGAACATAATGGCTGTGCCATGCATGGCATCTCTCTACACAGACCTAAACTTGCACTTTCCTGTACTTTTCAGATTGCACTTCCTTTTTTTTTTTTTTTTTCACTTCCTTACTTTTTAAATGGGAAAACCATGTATTATTCTTGGAATGCCTATTCTATTTTCCATTACCTCACAAACTTGGCCGTCTTTGTTCAAACCTGTACAATCTGCAACCAAGTTTCTAACATTTTCTTGGCTGTATCTCTTCTCCAGGGATTTGGTTGAGTGGAATCTATAAATTTCATTCAGATTTGAGCCCAATGTCCTGCCTCATCCACTACACCACATTTCTTCTTTTTCTCAAAATTTATCAGGTTAAATCTTCAACATTTTGTATTTTTCTTTTCTACCTTTCTTTCTTTCTTTCTTTCTTTCTGGCTGTGTTGGGTCTTCCTTTCTGTGCGAGGGCTTTCTCTAGTTGTGGCAAGTGGGGGCCACTCTTCATCACGGTGTGTGGGCCTCTCACTGTTGCGGCCTCTCTTGTTGCGGAGTACAGGCTCCAGACACGCAGGCTCAGCAGTTGTGGCTCACGGGCCATGTTGCTCCGCGGCATGTGGGATCTTCCCAGACCAGGGCTCAAACCCGTGTCCTCTGCATTAGCAGGCAGATTCTCAACCACTGCACCACCAGGGAAGCCCCTCTACCTGTCTTTCTTAATTTCGATTCCACAGCCTCCCTGGGAGGATTTCCATGCTAAAGGTCTTCACTGAAACTGTGATTTCTTCTGTGGCTGCTCACACGTCTACTACACCCTGCAGCTGCTCACACTCCACCGGAGTCTCTCGAGATACTGCTGGGGGTGAGGTGGAACTGAGGGATGAGGAAAGGAGTGAGACTAGGGACAGCTGTACGACAATGAATTCCAATACAAGGCAAAGAAGAATCAGCGCTGACAGCTACTGAGGTTTCAAGGAGGGAGTGGCATTTGAGCTGGTAATAGAGGACTTCTGAGGACTTTGGTGGGTGGAGAAGGAAGAGGTGGCACCCCAAGCTGAGGGAGGGGAGATGAATCTGGAGTCTCTGTGCTCCTCAGACCAGCCAGCCCTGATCTCTTCCCTGGAGCAAACTGCCTCTGGTTTTTCAGGTACTGACAAAGCCCAGAAAAAAAAAGTAAATCAAATGTTTTACTTGAAATCTTCTCCTCGCTCTGGGTTGCAGCTGAGTAATGTGATCCATTTCATACATCACACCCAATTCTCTACTGAAATTCCAATTATTTTTCGCCCACTCAAGAAGGCATGTCAGAATGCAAGTTTAATATTCCCCGAGACGTGACCTCAAATGGGTCTGATTTATTTAAAAGCAGCAATCATCTGAAAAGCTCAGTCCTTTAACAGTTACCAGGAGTGAATCAGTGCATGACACAAGGCAGAGGTGATTGCCACACAGCAGTGAGATAACTGGGAGGTGGCAGGCAGAGGAAGGAGTGGATTAACTCCAAGAAACTGGTGGCTCCTTAAAAAATTTTTTTACTTTTTGCCACGAACAGTTTCCAAATGATACCTAATGAGTGTTTGCTAGGGGTGTTGGATTATCTTTAATTTCTGTTCTTCCATTATTCTGGAGAGGTCTAATATTGGTTTGGGGGTGGGGGGTAGGGCATGTGAGAACCACACCTTTGTCCCAAAACAAGGTGGAAAACAGTGAATCACACACCTAGCAAAAGATCAGAGATGGTATTTTTTTTTAGCATAAAAAAAGTTTTATTAGAATGGTTCAAATATGGTTGTAATACTTTCAAGGTGGAAATGCTATGATTTCCTGACTGCTAGTGTATATTTCCTCATGACTCAGAATTTTTTTTTTTTTATACAGCAGGTTCTTATTAGTCATCCATTTTATACACATCAGTGTATACATGTCAATCCCAGTCTCCCAATTCATCACACCACAACCCCCACCCCCTGCTGCTTTCCCCCCTTGGTGTCCATACGTTTGTTCTCTACATCTGTGTCTCAATTGCTGCCCTGCAAACCAGTTCATCTGTACCATTTTTCTGGGTTCCACATATATGCATTAATATACGGTAATTCTTTTTCTCTTTCTGACTTACTTCACTCTGTATGACAGTCTCTAGATCCATCCACGTCTCTACAAATGACCAAATTTCATTCCTTTTTATGGCTGAGTAATATTCCATTGTATATATGTACCACTTCTTCTTTATCCATTCATCTGTCAATGGACACTTAGATTGCTTCCATAACCTGGCTATTGTAAACAGTGCTGCAATGAACATTGGGGTGCATGTGTCTTTTTGAATTATGGTTTTCTCAGGGTATATGCCCAGTAGTGGGATTGCTGGGTCATATGGTAGTTCTATTTTTAGTTTTTTAAGGAACCTCCATACTGTTCTCCATAGTGGCTCTATCAATTTACATTCCCACCAACAGTGCAAGAGGGTTCCCTTTTCTCCACACCCTCTCCAGCATTTGTTGTTTGTACATTTTCTGATGATGCCCATTCTAACTGGTGTGAGGTGATACCTCATTGTAGTTTTGATTTGCATTTTGCTAATAATTAGTGAGGTTGAGCAGCTTTTCATGTGCTTCTTGGCCATCTGTATGTCTTCTTTGGAGAAATGTCTATTTAGGTCTTCTGCCCATTTTTGGATTGGGTTGTTTGTTTTTTTAATATTGAGCTGCATGAGCTGTTTATATATTTTGGAGATGAATCCTTTGTCTGTTGATTCGTTTGCAAATATTTTCCCCTATTCTGAGGGTTGTCTTTTCGTTTTGTTTATGGTTTCCTTTGCTGTGCAAAAGCTTTGAAGTTTCATTAGGTCCCATTTGTTTATTTTTGTTTTTATTTCCATTACTCTAGGAGGTGGATAAAGAAAGATGTTGTTGTGATGTATGTCAAAGAGTGTTCTTCCTATGTTTTCCTCTAAGAGTTTTATACTGTCCGGTCTTACATTTAGGTCTCGAATCCATTTTGAGTTTATTTTAATGTATGGTGTTAGGGAGTGTTCTAATTTCATTCTTTTACATGTAGCTGTCCAGTTTTCCCAACACCACTTATTGAATAGACTGTCTTTTCTCCATTGTATATCCTTGCCTCCTTTGTCAGACTAGTTGACCATAGGTGCGTGGGTTTACCTCTGGGCTTTCTATCTTGTTCCATTGATCTATAGTTCTGTTTTCATGCCAGTACCATATTGTCTTGATGACTGTAGCTTTGTAGTATAGTCTGAAGTCAGGGAGTCTGATTCCTCCAGCTCCGCTTTTTTCCCTCAAGACTGCTTTGGCTATTCAGGGTCTTTTGTGTCTCCATACAAATTTTAAGATTTTTTGTTCTAGTTCTGTAAAAAATGTCATTGGTAATTTGATAGGGATGGCATTGAATCTGTAGATTGCTTTGGGTAGTATAGTCATTTTCACAATATTGATTCTTCCAATCCAAGAACATGGTATATCTCTCCATCTGTTGGTATCATTTTTAATTTCTTTCATCAGTGTCTTAGAGTTTTCTGCATACAGGTCTTTTGTCTCCCTACGTAGGTTTATTCTTAGGTATTTTATTCTTTTTCTTGCAGTGGTAAATGGGAGTGTTTCCTTAATTTCTCTTTCAGATTTTTCATCATTAGTGTATAGGAATGCAAGAGATTTCTGTGCATTAATTTTGTATCCTGCAACTTTACCAAACTCATTGATTAGCTCTAGTAGTTTTCTGGTGGCATCTTTAGGATTCTCTACGTATAGTATCATGTCATCTGCAAACAGTGACAGTTTTACTCCTTTTTTCCAATTTGTATTCCTTTTCTCCAATTTGTATTCCTTTTCTTTTTTCTCTGATTGCCGTGGCTAGGACTTCCAAAACTATGTTGAATAATAGTGGTGAGAGTGGACATCCTTGTCTTGCCCCTGATCTTATAGGGACAGTTCTTTCAGTTTTTTACCATTGAGAATGATGTTTGCTGTGGGTTTGTCGTGTATGGCCTTTATTATGTTGAGGTAGGTTCCCTCTATGCCCACTTTCTGGAGAATTTTTATCATAAATTGGTGTTGAATTTTGTCAAAAGCTTTTTCTGCATCTATTGAGATGATCATATGGATTTTCTTCTTCAATTTGTTAATATGGTGTATCACATTGATTGATTTGTGTATATTGAAGAATCCTTGCATCCCTGGGATAAATCCCACTTGATCATGGTGTATGATCCTTTTAATATGTTGTTGGATTCTGTTTGCTAGTATTTTGTTGAGGATTTTTGCCTCTATATTCATCAGTGATATTGGTCTGTAATTTTCTTTTTTTGTAGTATCTTTGTCTGGTTTTGGTATCAGGGTGATGGTGGCCTCACAGAATGAGTTTGGGAGTGTTCCTTCCTCTGCAATTTTTTGGAAGAGTTCGAGAAGGATGGGTGTTAGCTCGTCTCTAAATGTTTGATAGAATTCACCTGTGAAGCCATATGGTCCTGAACTTTTGTTTGTTGGAAGATTTTTAATCATAGTTTCAATTTAATTACTTGTGATTGGTCTGTTAATATTTTCTATTTTTTCCTGGTTCAGTCTTGAAAGGTTATACCTTTCTAAGAATTTGTCCATTTCTTCCAGGTTGTCCATTTTATTGGCATAGAGTTGCTTGTAGTAGTCTCTTAGGATGCTTTGTATTTCTGCAGTGTCTGTTGTAACTTCTCCTTTTTCATTTCTAATTTTATTGATTTGAGTCCTCTCCCTCTTTTTCTTGATGAGTCTGGCTAATGGTTTATCAATTTTGTTTATCTTCTCAAAGAACCAGGTTTTAGTTTTATTGATCTTTGCTATTGTTTTCATTGTTTCTATTTCATTTATTTCTGCTCTGATCTTTATGATTTCTTTCCTTCTGCTAACTTTGGGTTTTGTTTGTTCTTCTTTCTCTAGTTCCTTTAGGTGTAAGGTTAGATTGTTTATTTGAGATTTTTCTTGTTTCTTGAGGTAGGCTTGTATAGCTATAAACTTCCCTCTTAGAACTGCTTTTGCTGCATCCTATAGGTTTTGGATCGTAGTATTTTCATTCTCATTTTTCTCTAGGTATTTTTTGATTTCCTCTTTGATTTCTTCAGTGATCTCTTGGTTATTTAGTAACGTATTGTTTAGCCTCCATGTGTTTGTGTTTTTTACATTTTTTTCCCTGTAATTCATTTCTAATCTCATAGCACTGTGGTCAGAAAAGACGCTGGATAGGATTTCAATTTTCTTAAATTTACTGAGGCTTGATTTGTGACCCAAGATGTGATCTATACTGGAGAATGTTCCGTGCGCACTTGAGAAGAAAGTGTAATCTGCTGTTTTTGGATGGAATGTCCTATAAATATCAATTAAATCTATCTGGTCTATTGTGTCATTTAAAGCTTGTGTTTCCTTATTTATTTTCATTTTGGACTATCTGTGCATTGGTTAAGTGAGGTGTTAAAGTCCCCCAGTTATTGTGTTACTGTTGATTTCCTCTTTTAGAGCTGTTAGCAGTTGCCTTATGTATTGAGGTGCTCCTATGTTGGGTGCATATATATTTATAATTGTTATATCTTCTTCTTGGATTGATTCCTTGATCATTATGTAATGTCCTTCCTTGTCTCTTGTAACATTCTTTATTTTAAAGTCTATTTTATCTGATATGAGTATTGCTACTCCAGCTTTCTTTTGATTTCCATTTGCATGGAATATCTTTTTCCATCCCCTCACTTTCAGTCTGTATGTGTCCCTAGGTCTGAAGTGGGTCTCTTGTAGACAGCATATATATGGGTCTTGTTTTTGTATCCATTAAGCAAGCCTGTGTCTTTTGGTTGGAGCTTTTAATCCATTCACATTTAAGGTAATTATTGATATGTATGTTCCTATTACCATTTTCTTAACTGTTTTGGTTTTGTTTTTGTAGGTCCTTTTCTTCTCTTGTGTTTCCCACTTAGGGAAGTTCCTTTAGCATTTGTTGTAGAGCTGGTTTGGTGGTGCTGAATTCTCTTAGCATTTGCTTGTCTGTAAAGCTTTTGATTTCTCCATCGAATGTGAATGAGATCCTTGCCGGGTAGAGTAATCTTGGTTGTAGGTTCTTCCCTTTCATCACTTTAAGTATATCATGACACTCCCTTCTGGCTTGTAGAGTTTCTGCTGAGAAATTAGCTGTTAACCTTATGGGAGTTCCCTTGTATGTTATTTTTTGTTTTTCCCTTGCTGCTTTCAATAATTTTTCTGTCTTTAATTTTTGCCAATTTGATTACTATGTGTCTCGGCATGTTTCTCCTTGAGTTTATCCTATATAGGACTCTCTGTGCTTCCTGGACTTGGGTGGCTATTTCCTTTCCCATGTTAGAGAAGTTTTCAACTATAATCTCTTCAAATATTTTCTCAGGTCCTTCCTCTCTCTGTTCTCCTTCTGGGACCCCTATAATGTGAATGTTGTTGCGTTTAATGTTGTCCCAGAGGTCTCTTAGGCTGTTTTCATTTCTTTTCATTCTGTTTTCTTTATTCTGTTCCACAGCAGTGAATTGCACCATTCTGTCTTCCAGGTCACTTATCCGTTCTTCTGCCTCAGTTATTCTGCTATTGATTCCTTCTAGTGTATTTTTCATTTCAGTTAATGTATTGTTCATCTCTGTTTGTTCTTTAATTCTTCTAGATGTTTGTTAAACATTTCTTGCATCTTCTCCATCTTTGCCTCCATTCTTTTTCCGAGGTCCTGGATCATCTTCACTATCATTATTCTGAATTGTTTTTCTGGAAGGTTGACTATCTCCACTTCATTTAGTTGTTTTTCTGGGGTTTTATCTTGTTCCTTCATCTGGTACCTAGCCCTCTGCCTTTTCATCTTGTTTATCTTTCTGTGAATGTGGCTTTTGTTCCACAGGCTGCAGGATTGTAGTTCTTCTTGCTTCTCATGACTCAGAACTTTGATGGCTCTCTCTTGCCTGTTTTAGCATGTAGATATCTATATTTCTCATCCTATTAATTACTTAGACCTCCGTCACTGACTTCCATCCCCAACTTAAATATTTCTCTTTCATTCTGTCTCCCATCTCAGCCTCTTTGTTTTGTTCGGTCCAGTTATGTTATTGTCTCTCACATGCTTTTGCTTGCTCTTTTCTGCTGTTTTTTTTAAATACTAAGAAGGCCTAATATCAGAGATGGTGCTTTCAAAGACTAATATATGTATTTCTCTTTTTATGATTAATAAAGACTATTACTGACAATTATTTAAAATGTTTCTAACAATTAAAAATAGTTGTTCTGGTTTAAAACCCATTTCAAAAAAATAAAGGAATTATGAGAAGGTTATAATTTTGGTTTGGGGGTAATAGTTGTAGTTGTTTTCCCCAAAGTACTTTTCAACTGCTCCTGCAGAAGGAAATGCTTTAAAGGATTTGATGGGGGTGTGTGAAACCTGGTCTCTGCAATCAGGACAAGCATCCAAGCTCCTGGCACCAGGCCCAGCTTAGATGATAAGGATTAGAAATATTCCTATTTGAGCTTGGTTCTACTTGAAGTAAGGAAGGATTTATGACACCTACACCAGGGGTTCCTCTCTCCTGGTTCCCTTCAAGACCTTGCTGGTGAGCCACCTACCCTCAGGAAGTATTCCTAATTTAAGCTTACATCCCTCTAAACACTTCTTTATTCTTTACACCAGCACTTCTGCATGTCTTCAGTGTTTTACTTGTAAGCTTCTTTGTTCTTTCTTGAGAACCAGTCTCCTCTCTCCCTGTGAACTGATACATCCTGAAGGCAAAAGACACTTTTATTTCAGAGTGTTCTCACTTGACTGCCCCTTCTCCCTCTCCACCCCTCTCCCCACCACTCCCCACCAGTGGAGGCCCGTACAGGAAAACCTCAGCTTCCTGGCATCAGTATCCGAGGTTTCAAATATTCACTAGGCAACTGGACAACCCCTGCTGATGGAGCTGGTCTCAGGGAATACTGACCTGAGAAAAAGGCTTCTGGTTTAAATGCAAATTCAGATTTAAAACCAACCAACCAACCAACCAACCAACCAACCCACCAACCCAGTGACAATCAGAACTTATAATATTGTTAAAGAAAGGTGTTTAAAAGCAGACTGGCTTTCTCTATGACACGATAACACTTTGAGAGCCCTGAAAAAGGGAGAGGCCACGTGAGAAACGGAAGCAGCTTCCTAAGGGAGGGGATGCTGAGGGCTTTCTCTGTTCTCAGATGGAGGGGGCATTGAGGGGTTCTCCCCTGAAAGCTCAAAGCTACTAGCACCCTGGCACTTTCTGATTGCTATCTGGAAACTTCTAAACACAATAAATATTTACATAGCTCTTTTCAGTTTTAAAAGGGTTCTCACAGTCTTGGTTTCATTTGATCCTCATGAATGCCTTGCCAGGAATGAAGGACAGATTTTTACAACCTGAGCCTTGGGAAAGGAAATCAAATCTCCTAAGTCCACTGAAATCAGAGGAGCCAGAATCTGAGCTGGCAGGTTAATGTTTATTGAACAAATTCAGAAATATATGAGTATGATAAGGTAAACAGGGTCTCTTCCTTTCAGAAGCTCATAATCTAGTTGGGGAGAAATGCCCCAAATTAACATAATTAAAATAATACTAGGATTAAATAAGGGAAGACCAGACACAAGATAGTAAGTTCATCCTTCATTGTGAAATGAAGCAAGAAAGTGCTCTGATTTTAAGTGTACTTAAATAGCTTTCATGAATTGAAATGGTTGAACTGAAATTCCCAAGTGTCCTCCATCCACCACCCCACCTTCATCCTAAGTCTCTGCTTAATATTCTGAGTTTCACTCAGATTCCTTACGGCATCTACACCGTCTTCAGCTTTACACCTTAGCTCTGGAGATGTCTGGGCTTGTCACATTCTCTTCAGTTCCATATTTGCAGTGCAACTCCGGGCCCCCACACCCAATTATTAATTTATTTATTTACTTTTAGCCACAAGGAACATAAAAAAGGGAGTGGGGGTTATCTGTCTTCAGTGTTCCGGAAAGTCCACCCTCACCTCCTGGAAGTGCTGAAGGGAGCAGATTTTAGAAAATGACTAATGAATAATAATAATGACTAATAAATCACACATGAAGAGAGACCTATAGGCAGAGGGCATTTCAGGAAGGAAAACCAACCAGGCCAAGGACACAGTGAGTGAGAAGACAAGGGGAAAGTCAGAACATGCCTATAGTCAGGACTGTCTCCACCTGACACAGAAGAAACATGGTGTGATGATTATGTGCGTACTAAAAGTAGAGATAACAGATCATTTAAAATTGGGATTTCCCCACATCTAGGAGGGCACTGGCCCATGTCCACTGCTTTCCAGAAAACACTAATTCCTCTCAAATACCTCTTTCTTCATCTGGGGATTCTGTAGGCTTTTATGTGGAGGCTGTGGTCCAGTCTCTTTGTTCATTCCTTATATCACACTGGGAAAAACAGATACTACACAGTGGAAACAACTTAAATATCCATCAACCAAAGAATGAATAAACCACATACATACAGTGGAATGTTATTCAGCCACAAAAAGGAACGAAGTGCTAATACATACTATAACATGGATGAACCTTAAAAACTATGCTAAGTGAAAGAAGCCAGACACATAATGTCTGATGCCATTTGTATGAAATGTCCAGAACAGGCCAAATGGTAGAGACGTAAAGTAGATCAATGGTTGCCAGGGGCGAGGGAGGCAGAAATGGGGAGTGACTGCTAATGGACATGGGATTTCTTTCAAAGGTGATGAAAGTGTTCTGGATTAGTGGTGATGGTTGTATAACTATGTCAGTATACCAAATACCACTGAACCATACACTTTGGAAGGATGCAAAAAAAAAAAAAAAAACAGGTGTACAATGTTAGTTTTAGTTATCAGGTTAATACAATTTAGTATTAACTAAACTGTATTAACCTGATATTTGCCTGGGAACATTAGAAACATCAAAAATAGAATAAGCATAACTAAAAAACTATTCACAAAACATGAAAAATGGCAAAGAAACAAAGACATAAAAATGAGGGAGGTGGAAGATAGTCAAATGAGTCCCAACATATACAAAATTGATATTCCTAAGATGAGAATAGAACAAATGAAACAGAAAAAAAAAGTAAAGAAGTACTAGCCTGAAACTCTTCTGAATTAATCGTAAGAATAGTAACCGACATTTACTGAGCACTTACTATATATGTTGGGCATAGTTTGAAGAACTTGACATGCACGATCTCATTGAATGCTCATGATAACTGAATAATGTTAGGTAGTGTTATCACCCCCACTGTATTCATGAGAAAACTAAGGCACAGAGAGGGTTAGTAACTTGCTAAAGGAAATCCTGCAATAAGTGGCATAACTGGAATAAAATAAAACTCGTACCTGCAGATTTAAAGGGTGTAATGTGTCCAGGAAAAACTGGTATAACTAAGTCATTCTGGTTAAGTGTACTGCACTTCATGGATAATGGAAAACCTACATGGGCAACAGACTGAAAAATCTATTTCTCCCAAAGGGAAACATCAAGTGGCTTCAGATTGCTCCTTAGCATCAACTCATGTCAGAAGGTCAGAAGGTTGAGCAGGGCCAACAAATCTTGAGCAAGTGTCCTCCAAGACTTTTGTCCTTTAAGTAGAAAATCTGAAACTATCACCATTCATGCTTGAGCTTTGCTACCTGAGAGAAACTTACTCTGAGTTCAGCAAATCTCAGGAAGGAGCTGGCTGGCCAGGCTTGAGTCCTGTGTGACCCAATTCCTATGGTCATGGTATGAGCTGTACTGACTGGCCCAGGTTGGGAAGAGACAGACAGAAGCACACAGTCATGAAATAATTGGGAGATGAACTTTGAGGGGTGTGCTGATTGATTGGATGTGGGAACTTTGTGGAGAACTTGGATTTCTGGCACAAGCATTTGGCTGGATGATGGAGCTACTCACTGAGAAGGGGAATGCTGGGAGAGGAGCTGGGAGGAATACTGTGAGTTCAGTTTTGGACACTTGAATTAGAGCTATCTGTGAGGGAACCAAGTTGAGATATCAAGCACACAGCTGGATATATGGGCCTGGAGGACGGAGGAGAAGGGAGCTGGGGGCTTATTTGGGTGTCTCTGACACAGAGTTGATAATGGAAGCCACGTGACTTCTGTGGATTGTAAGCAGCTTTTGGCAGGAAAGAGCTCTTTGCAGGAAAGAGCTCTCTGCGGGAGGACCCTTTTGTCTTGACACTAACGTTAAACCTGGCATCCCCATGCTCTGCTCATCTCTGGCCCTAGCACACCTTTCCAATCTTTTGATCACATAATACCTTGCCTAACGTGTGGGTTCTTTCTGTAGATCAAAGAAGTAGAAGTGAAGAATAAGTAACCGATGACCAGATCTCTTCCCTAGCTTCCCCTTCAGTAACCTCGTGAACAAACTGTGTGAACAAGACAGCATCTAAAGAAAAATCACAGGAAGTCGACAAACATGCACACAGTGGGGAATCGCCGATTCTGACCCCGTTTCAGTGGTTAACTGAGATTACTTCCTTTTTTCCCTTTAAAAACTTTCATGGCTGAGCAGAATCTTCAGAGATGGCTTTGCGGGGAAACTGAGTCCACCATCTCCCCAGATTGCCGGCACTCGGATTAAAAGTAACTTTCCTTTCTACCAACATTTGTCTCTCTTGAGTACTGATTTTTGAGCGGTGAGCAGCCAGACCTGAGTTTGGTAACAGGATCATCTAAAGAGAAAGTGTTGGGTAGAGAATAAGAGGGAGGAGGAAGAAGCTAGTCAGGAAGGCTGAGAAGGAGTGGTCAGAGAGGGAGGAGGGCACCCAGAAGAGTGTGGGGGCATGGGAGTCAAGGGGGGAGAGTGTGGGGGCATGGGAGTCAAGGGGGAAGAGTTGGAAGGAGAGGTGCACAGTCAGAGGTGCACAGATGAGTGGGTCAGAAGTTGCTAAGAGGTACAATAAGATAAAAGGAGAAAATGAATATGGCTGTTTCCTTATGGGTCAGAATTCTAAAATACATTCCAGGATAAAAGAACATGTGACAAATAGCAAATATACAAACTGACTTTTGTATCTATCTGACTTTGGACTAAAATCAGTACAAAGAATACTTGAAAAGGTAAGGAGGAGCCCATTAAATTATAAAAGATATCTAGCTTCTAAAATGAATCCAAAATAATTATCATCTGAAAAATATATGTTGGAAAAAATATATTTGTGAAAATATCCAAGAAAACATCGAAAAACAAGATAATAGGGAAGACTTAAGATGGTGCTGGCAGGGTGTGAAGAAAAGGACCCTCCTGCTCGCTGGAGTCAAAGCAGTGACACCTTTCTGTAGGTCTCACATGCGTCAAAAGCCTTCAACAGTGACTGCACCTTTTGACAACAGTTTCAGGATTTTATCCTGAGGAAATAATTAGGGATATGCTCATTTAGCTACAAGTAATTTCGCAAAAGTAAAAAGTTGGAAACCAAATGTACAAAAACAGGGACAATAATTATGGTACATTTGTATAATGGGAGATCACACAGTCATTAAAAATGCCATAGAAGTATATTTTCTGACATGGAAAAATGTTTACACTATATAAAGCAATAAAAGCTAATTATAATAGGATCTCAAATATGCATATATATGAACAGAACAAATTGATTATTTCTGGCTGCTGGCTTTACATATGGTTATTTTAAAATTTTGCTTATTTGTGATTTACTATTTTTCTGTAATGAATATATACTTCTTTTAAAATAATTTTTAAAAACCCGGTAATTTTGTAAAGGTGAAGGGAGAAAAGAGTTCACTAGAATTAAACTATAACTGATCATTGATAAATAAGCAAATCATAAAGTGCTAACATTTATCCTGAGTTAACCAGATTCAGTTTTTCTGCTATCAGAGGCAATGAGGCCTAAAAATAGAAACTGCCTTGTGTTATACAAAATAAAGTTACAGTTCAGGCATACTTGTCTTTGAACTGTGACATCTGTATCTGTCACATATATATGTGGGTATGGAGAAAATATTTGGAAAGATATCTGCTAAATTTAAAAGTAGTTCCCTTCAGCAGGAAGGGATTAGTGGAGGTGGGAAGATATTAACTTTTTCTTTACACAGCTCTATTGTTTGCTTTATTATAACAAGCATGCAAAAAGTCTAAGTACGTTTTAAAAAGTGGTTATAATTTTGAAAGTATTTAGAAACATGATACTATTTTATGATGATAAAATATCATAATGCAAAATATGCATACTATGCTTATCACTATGTTCAGGTATCTGCAGGATAAGAATACTCCACCATGAAAATAGTTGTTCAAGTTCATTCATTCATTCTTTCATTCATTCCACAAATGTTTGTTGAGCACCTGCTAAGGGCCAGGCACATGGCCCTGTTCCAGGGACTTAGGATACAGCAAGGAATCAAACAGCCAAATATGCCTCCCCTCATGGAACTGACATTCTAGCAGGGAGAGACAGACGGGAAACAGTAAGCATAATAAATATGTTGGGAGTTGGTAAGTGAGTGCTACTGAAAAAAATGGAGCACAGTAAAGGGAAACTGGCAGTGCTATGGGTGAGCGGCAGGGTTTAAATAGGTTGGCCAGGGAAGGCCTCACTCAGAAAGGTGACATTTGAGAAAATATTTGCAAGAGTAATGAAAGTATCCAGAAGAAGAGCTTTATACGCAGAGAGAACAACTAGTGCAAAGGCCCTGAGGTGGGTTCAAGGAATAGCAATGAGGGTAGTGTGGCTGAGACAGAGTAAGCAAAGGGAGAGCGAGTTAGGGGTAAGCAGGCCAGTTGGTGTTGGGCTCTGTAGGCTGCTGTAAGGACTTTGGCTTTTTATTCCAAGTGAACTGGGGAGCCACTGTGGGGTTTTAAGCAGAGAAATGCCAGGATCCCTCTAGCTGCTGTGTGAAGACTAGGCTACTGGAGAAGGGGAGTAAGGACAGAGGGACCTGGTTGTCCAGGTGCGCGATGAAGGGGGCCGTGAGAATGCTGAGGTGTTGAACCCTAGACAGAGCTTGAAGACAGAGCCAACAGGATTTCCTGACAGACTGGGTAGAGGATGTAAGAGAGGAAGATGAGGATGGCTCTTGGCATTCCAGCCTGAGAAAATGAAGTGGAGTTACCATTAATTCAGATGAGAAAGACAGCTTTTTGCGAAAAGATCAGGAACTTATTTGTGGACCTGTATTGTTTGAGTGTAGCAGCAATATAAATTTTGTTTTAAGAATGTTTCTAATATTATGACATCTTTCCAAGTAAAAAAAAATCATTTCATGACTCCTGACCTAGCAACTATTACATTCCCAGTATTGAAAATATGCAAGTTGGTCACTGCTAGTAATCTGGAGAAATCACGTGGATAGAAGATATTCCATAAGACTGGAACCTAGGTTCCAGTTTTCAAAAAGGGGGCAAAGACAGATGCTGTAAATCCATCCATAGTCCTGGCAAGATTCTAGAACATGTCATTAAATGGATGAACTCCTAAAATTAGTAGTAGCTCCTCTTGGATTCAGCCTTAAGTTAAGAGCAAGTCAGATCAACGTATGTACTTGAAAAACCCAGTCTTTTATCCTGTGTGTCTTCTTTACTACTCATACAGAGCACTTAAGTTCTGACACCAAATGTGTGGAGGTTTTCTCCCACCAAGCAGTTCTCTGTGACACCGGCTGCTTGTCCTACAATTAACTCAATTCTGACACAATCTGGAATAACATCAGATCCCACAGGTTAGGGGCTCAGTACCACCAGACTGACTCCGCATCAGATACCAATTGCAAGTAGTAGGTCCCCAAGTTACTCACAACTTCTGTTCTACCTGGAGGTTCCCGTGACCTCCTACCCCTTGGATTCGATTATTTGCTAGAGCAGCTCACAGAACTCAGGGAAACACTTATGTGTATTAGTTTATTAAAGGATACAGATGAATGCCAGATGAGATACAGCGGTCAAGGCCTGGGAGGGTCCCGAGCACAGGAGCGTCTGTCCTTCTGGAGTTGGGGGTGTGGCACCCTCCCGGTTTGTGGATGTGTTCACCGACCTGGAAGCTCTCTGAACCCCATACTATTGGGATTTTAATGGATGCTTCATCACCTAAGCATAATCTATCATTAGCTCCATTTTCAACCCTTCTCTCATCTCAAGAAAATGGCTGGGGTGGGAGAGTACCTGGGGAGGGGGGTGCTAAAAAATTCCAACCTTCTAATCACAGCTTGGTCTTTCCAATGATCAGCCCCCATCCAGAAGCTATCCAGGAGCCCACCCAAAGTTGCCTCATTAGAAAAAATGACACTCTTATCACCCAGGAAATGCCAAGGGTTTCAGTGGCCCTGTGTCAGGAACTAGGGTCAAAGATCAAATATTGGAACAAAAGATCCTCCCAGTGCTCTTATCACTTATGAAAATTCCAAGGAGTTTAGGAGCTCGGTATCAGAAACTAGACAAAGACCAAATACATATATTTCTTCTTATAAATCACAGTATCAAAGAAGATATGCCAGAAGACTGGAGCCTAAGTTCCAGTTTTCAATAAGAGGGGAAAAAAAACAAAGGCTGCGAATCCGTCCACAGTCCTGGCAAAATTCTAGAACACGTCATTAAATGGATGACATATGAACAAAAATTAGTAGTAGCTTCTCTTGGATTCAGTTTGAAGTCAAAAGCAAGTCAGACCAATACATTTAGAAAAAAGCAACCAGGGAAATTTTGGAACTTGGAAGTCCAATGTTTGAAGGTGCAGAAAGGTTTAAGAGGAGACTGGTCACAGGTGGCACACGATAGTGGCAACATAGGTTAGTGTCACAGGCTGGGAAGTTCGCGTCCAGCCTCTATCACTTTCTAGCCACGTAACCTCGGGCAGAGCTCTCTGCTGCTCGGGTAATGGTAACCATGGTCCCGACCTGTGGGTACTAAAAATTGAAAAGTGTTTCGCACGAGGCGTGTTCAACAGAGAGCTGTCCTGGGGACGCACGGGTTGGGGGGGGGGCTTACTTTATGAGTAGTCTCACTCTCTTCTTTCTCTTTTCAGACCCAGGGAAGGTCCTGCCTCCGTGAGAGATGCAGCGAGAAAAAGTAAGCAATGAACAAAACAGCTTTCCTTCAGTACGGCTACAGAGCTCTCAGCACAGGAACGGGTGAACACAAGCCTTGGTGCTTCCAGAATTGCTTCTCACCAAGACTCGCATCCAGAGACGGGACCACTCTGGGCTTTCTCCAGAACCCTGAACAAGCGGGCGGTTGCTAGGCGACCCTAAGACCGAGGTGGACTAGGTGAACCGGCCCGGGGGCGCGGCGGCCCCGCCCCCACTTCCGGGCTCCTCGCTCCGCCCCCTTCCCGCCCAACTCCCTCCAGGCCAGGCCGTCCAAGCACCAACCCTCGCCACCCGACCGAGGCGTCGTGACGCATGCGCTCTTCTTCCCGCGCGGCTCGACTTGACACGAGCTCCCGATTTCCGTCACAAACTCTGTCCGCCTCACTTCTTGCACGGCCGTTACTGTCGTCCCCAGCTCCGTTCTCACTCACACCCTGTCCTGCCCACGCCTCGTCCCCAGTCCTTTTAATAGTGACTGCAGAGCAACCTCAAGTCCTGTTCCCTTGGTGGCGGTGGTGATGGGCGGGAGGAGATAAGGCGGGTGACGGGTGGTGGCAGTCACCACGGACTCACTTCCGGAGGACGGACGGAAGTGGCTGCGGTAGATGGTGGGAGGGGGAAAGGAGTGCGAGGGGAGGGCCGGGCCGCCGGGGGTCGAGGGGGTGGGGCCTGGGCGGGCAACCGGGACCCGGCCTGGGCTCTGGAGTCCGACCTGGGGCGGGCCGCGGCTGCCTGCTGAGGTTGGGGGTGGGGGGCGGGCCCCGCGTAACGACCCAGCGCAGATAGGGCGAGGGTCGTCTGGGCAGCGGAGGGGTAGGGGTCAGAACCTAGAGAGGGTCGCGTTGTCACCCCCTTTCCCCGTGAACACCGAACGCGAGGTTCCGAGAAGGGTGGGAGGAGTTAAATTCTTGGCTGGGTGGGGGGCGTTCTTGTGGGCGCCACGCCCCTACAGGAAGGAAGGGGGAGAGCGCGCGCGCGTTGTGTGTGTGTGTGTGTGTGTGTGTGTGTGCATGTGTGTGTGTACGCGTGTGTGTGCGTGTGTGTGTGTTTAGGAATACACTTAGAAGGGAGGGGGCGGCCAGGGTGGGCCACCGGATTGAAAAATTGGAACATCACTGGGGCTATTGCTGGTAGGACTCAGGCTTCTAACGTTTCAGGAGAGTGCTCTCGGGAGTTGGCCCCGGGAAGGAGTTTGACGGAGATTGGGAATTACATCCATGGCACAGTTTTGGAAGCAGAGGGGGAGGTGCGGGTGAAGGGAAGGGAGCAAAGAATGCTTGTAGAAGGTGCCAGCATCTAGGTGTGGAATGGATTTAGTTCAGACTGGGAGAGCTGGCCGATTAAAACACTGCACACCCTAAGAAGCTTGGGAGATGTAGGGCGATTAGTGTGTGGCACTAACAAGGCGAGAACACGAGGAGAAATGTTCTTTTCTGTATTTCTTAGAAGACAGTCTCCACACACTAGTGCTTTCGGTTACTTTTCCTATAGTGCGGTTAGGTGCTGTCTTTCCTTTATCTTGAGCCTTATATGTGTATACATATTGATGAGATGGCTGTTTTGGGGTGCAATATGTGAGTGAGGTAGGAACTTTGTATAACCTTGTGGAGTGTTTACGGAAGGGTTTTTGATGATAGAGTCAAGGGGTCTAATTTAGGTAGGGAGTCTTAGAAATCCTTTTGGGTATATAATAGATTAGAGAGTGTCATGATGTTTAAATATTCTGCAGGTTAACACAGAAATCAGCCTCCTGGGCCATGTCGGTTCTAAGGCCTGTTTCCTGTCATGAGCCTCAGCAGAAGACGGACTCGCCAGCCCTCACAGTGGATGACTTCCCCTCCCTGAACAAGAGATGGGATAGTACCGGGGATCTGCCTATCACCAGACTCTGGGCTTAATAAACCAGCTGAATGAAGGGATGTAATAGACCTCTGGGAGGGACACTGAAGCCTGCAGTGGGGGGGGAGGGGCCTGGACATACCCCTTCCCCCCCAGACTCCTCCCCCTCAGAGTCCACTCAGCCATGGACTTTGGACCTGGACAAGAGGAGAGAAGCCGCACTTTGTTTGGTGTATCTGATTTGGGATTCTCAGTTTGGAAATGGAGTGCTGGATGGGGGTTTGATGATCTCCAGGGGAGCAGCTGAGAGAAGAGAAGAAAGGTAAGGTTCCCGTCTCATTTCCCACTTGGTGTCTTGCTGCTCCTGTGCAGAAAATGTTGAGTGGGGTAAGTCTGGGAACTTGACTTTTGAGGAATTGAGGAATTTTGACAATTGAGGAATTGCCGTGATGGGAACCCTTACCCTGATGGATACACAGAAAACTTCACCTCTCCTTCACTCTCGGGGTGCAGGCTTGTTCCCAGCTGCTCCTTACCAAGGTAGGAGTACCTTGTAAGGGGTTGTGAGGCAATGGCAATTGTGAGGTTAGACCAAGGAGAACATGAAAATAATTTAGGCCTCTGAAGGGAGGTTGTGTTCGATTACTTGTAAGGGCTTTTTCAATGCTGAGGTAGTAGGATTCCAAGTCAGTTTGGGCTAAGCACAACTCTGGAATGGATTACCCAGGCTGAGGCAGGCTGCTGTGTTTTGGGCAGCTAACTGAATAGAACTGCCTGGGGGGGCAGGTAGCAGATGGTCTAGGTAACCTCCTAAGTTGCCTCTCCTCCTTCCCCTATAAGGGAGTGTAGGCCATGAAACCTCATGGTAAGAGCAGAGGAACAGAACACAGGTTTGGGAATCAGGATTTGCGTTCTAGCTCTGCCTTTCTTAGTGTACAGCCCTAGGTATGTTGGTTAAGCTCTGCCATGTTCTCTTCACTTGCAAAATGGGGATAACTAACTTTCCAAGTCCCTCACAGGTTGTTCACAAGGAACAAATGAAATGATAGATTTTGAGAAGTATCCAGGGCCATGTACATGTAAAACAGTAACATTGCCATTGCTTCATATGCCTGTATAGTTACACAGAGAAAAACTCTACATTAGGAGTTTTGTTCTTTCATTGAAATAGGGTTCTGGCAAAAGCCTTATTTGTCCTTAATTAAAAGCCTGCCCTGAATTTGTCTCATCCTGTTGCTGTTAAACAATACCTGGGATCATGAAGTGGTGGCAAAGGTGCACGGGTTCAAGGAGAACTGAAATTGAGGGATTCTGCCAGATACCTTGTTGGCTTTCAGAGCTCTCCAGTCAGCGTGGCAAGTGTGCCTCTTTGGGGTAGCAGATTAAAGAGGGGTGGAGGAAGGTGCAAGTCTCAAGGACTGAGTGTCTGTTTAGGAGATGGAGTGCTGGGCCTTTCCTTCCTATGCCATATCGTGGTCTTCTCTCCTGCTCAGACTGCCATTTTTTAGCCATCTATAGGCTGTCCCTGGTTACCTTCTTACCTGCTGCTCACTCCTTCTTTGAACTCCAGTTTACCTATGCCAAGATGCCTGCTTTTCTCAGTGACGATAACAGTAGAAGGGAGAGATGTTGGGAATTTTGATAGACAGTGGGGTATGGTGGCCTGGGCAAGGGGTAGGAAGCTTGGCTCCTAGCATTTCTTTGCCTCTCACTAGCTGTGTAACACCTGGGCCTCACATACACTGGGGGCTGGCAACAATAACAGAGGTCGTTTGCAAGCTGAAAATCACATATTTATGACTTAATTTCTTTTTTCCCTTCCTTCCTTGCCATAGGAGTCCCTGAGTCCCCCAGTGGCCTGAGGGCTGGGCAGGCAGACCTGGGTGGAGTTCCTGGCCCTAGATGTTTCTTCTCTAGTCTGATGCCTCAGGTGGCCCATTTGAGGCCAGGCTTCTACTTTAGAAGGTCTGGATTTCAGGGTGGGCCTGTCACCTCCCCTAGCTTTGTCCAGCAAATTCCTGGTGCTAGTCTTTGCTTAGACACCGGGATCGCAGTGATCCCTCAGGGATGTGTGGTCCCAGGATGCCTCTGCAGCCCTCATCGTGCCTGGGAGGACGGTGAGTGCTTCGAAGCACTTGAAGTACCACAGAGTCGTGCTGTATTTGTACAGTGCTTACATTATGTGAAGTGTCCAGGCAGTTGTGTTGTGTAAGTTTTTCGTCACCACATTGTTGTGGGGAGAACAGAGCAGGGATTATTCTCCCAGTTTGATACGTGAGGGGAAGCTACAGAAGCCCTGATTAGGAAGGGCTTGCCTATGTGTGGAGTGGCAGATGCTGTGATTGCCTGCCCAGTGCTGTGCTGCTCCTACAGCATCTGACCTGAGAAGGGCCATTCGGATTCTGCTGCAAACCTCCCGGGAGGGGAACTCAAGTGCCCTGTCAGACAGCCTCTCTGCTAAGATGTTTCTTCCCTGGAGTGAGCCAGAATTCCTCTCTCCTGTTGTTTCCACCAAAAGCAGTAGCCCTGCCCTCAGCCTGACCCTTCCACAAGACAGTCACAGCCTTCTCACAGGGGTACCAGGATGTCAGGGCACAGCACTCATTGGGTGTCCAGCTACTTATATCCACAATGATAGACTGAAACCACATATTGTGTGTGTGTTGTAACTGAATTTATTTATACCCTTCTTTTTTCCCGAAGGAACTGTAGGTGGCTAACCAAAAGTTCCATTTCACAGGCATTGCTCAGTGATTATTGTATTAATCTTTGCTCTTCTCTTTGATCTTAATGAGCTGAGTTTCTGGGTCTTTATGGGGAGTAGGGATATTGAGAGGAAGGGAGAGGGGAAAATAGATACATCATTGATTTAAAACTTTGCTTTTACCTCTACTGATGGTTTCAGAGCATGAATTCTTAAGTTCAGAGCATGAATTATTTCCAAATTATACAAAAATTCAGGGTATCTTGGGCATTGTTTATGGGAGGGTAGTTTCCTGGAACAATTTTCACTTCCTTCTTATCTCTCCTCTCCTCTTTTGGAAGTAGTGGGGGTTGGCTGGGACCAGATCTTCCTATTCCTTCCATTTTCACATAATCCATTCCCAGTTTCATCCCCAGAATTCAGGCACCTGGCTCCTTGTTTCTGCCCTCCTTCCCCTATAACCCTTCTGCATGAAACCTCCATCAGGAGCCCAGGGCCTCTTTTCCCAGGTCAATTTGGCACTCATCACCCTGCTTCTTGCCTCTCAGACCAAATGTTTTCTCTTGCTTCCATCCAAGAATTCAGCTCATTCTTATTCTCTAACCAGGCCCTTTGTTTTGGGACAGTCATGGAATTTCTTCCTGTGAGCCTTGGAATTTAAACAGAGGACTATAATGATGGGGCGAGAGTTTTGGTACACAGTTACCTGTCCTGTTCCCCATTGAACAGCCTTAGATGGAGAAGGATTATTGGTAGAGGTGGGAATCCAACATCTCATGGGCTGGTTGGTTTCCCCACCTTTCAGCATCCCACTCTGGCCTTTGTCCTGGGACAGTGACTTTAGCTCCTAGATATCTTGGCTCTACAGTGTTTCCCAACTTTTTACATTTGAAGAAACTGGTTTTCCCTCTTGCCTTGACATGGAGTATTAGTATATAGGCCTTCCATGTCTCCTACATGAGGAAAAGCTTAGAGAAGGGGCAGAGGTACAGAAACATTGGCTGCTGGCTGGCTGCCATCTCCTGCCACAGTCCACACAATCAGCTAAACTGGAGACCTTGCACACACACACACACACACACACACACACACTCACTCACACACACACACACACACACACACACACACACTCACACACACACACACACACACCCCAGTGCAGCCTCACTGAGGTGTCAGCTCTTCTTTCACTCTTCTCCTTCAGGGCTGGGCTCCAACTGCAGGATTTCCCTGCTGCCCCACTGTGTGCCTGTCATGCTGGATACACAGCTATCACAAAGAGCACTTGCACTCAAGGCTGCATGAGGAGAGGGAATGAGTGCCATCTTTGGAAGCAGGAATGCCTGGGTCTAAAACTTGGCCATGACCCTCATTAGGTCTTGTGACCTTCAGCAAGTTGGCACTTAGCTTGAGTCTCAAACTCTTCATCTGTAGAATGGGATGACAATGTGTACTCTGCAGAGCTGCTAGGAGGGTTAAAGGAGAGGCTGGGTGTGGGGCAGGATGCAGGTCTGGCATGTGATGGCCTCTGTGCAATTTTGTTTTAGCTCCTCACCCCCATGCAGGGACCTTTAGGGCATGTCCTGCCTTCGTTTCTCTAAAACCCCACGTAATTCCTAGTTTCACCTAGAAACAAGTTAGTGAGTGAAGTCAGTAACCATATACCACAAAGTTCTGGCCTGCTCTGTGCTCTGGAACACAGGGGAGGGAAGTGGATGGGGGCACGTGCTGGTGCCAGAAGAGTGTGTCCTGATCACATGGTAGGGCTGGCCCTGGACTCAGTCCTTCTCAGGAAAGTCATCTGCATGAGTAGCCAGTAGTTCTCAGCTCCCCACCCTCACTTGTTAGGGTCAGATACGGACATCTAGGCTTTTCCAGGGTCCTCCTTCACCCCCTTTCACAGGGCTACCACAAAGCCTGATTGAGGCCTTTCCTCTTTAGGTCTGGTGGGTCTACCCTAGGGAAAGGTCTGTCTCTCTTTGCTCTTTTGCTCCAAACTAACAGCACTCATTACCCACCCCGAAAGGAAAAAACAAACAAAACAAAAAACAGGAAGCCCAAAAAAAAAAAAGCCAGCTTGCTCTTTCTCGATTTTGGCTGCAGGTGTTTCCTCCTTGGCTTCCTTTTTGGCATCCTGGTTCTTGTTCTTACTTCCCTGCACCCTCTAGCCTCTCGAATGCCCTGGACTCCTCCCTCCTGGAAGCCAGGGGTTGGGAGGAGCAGGCCCCCAGATCCTTGGCTTCGGGTTTGGTAAACGCACTACTGAGGCAGGTTGCTTGGCCTACCTCTGGCAGGGCTCTTCCCCTCAGCTCCACGAGGCTCTGGGCTCTGGGGCTGGGGAGACCCAAGGAGAAGTCTGACTGGAATGGGTTGAGTGTGGTTGGGTTTATGCGTATCGACCCGTGGAGTTGCGACTGAGAGCGGCAAAGGGCCCAAAGGTAACAGCTGTCTCCACAGCATCTCCAAAAGTTGGGGACCCCGGAAAACTTGGGGTGCGCAGACCGCGAGTCCTTCTGAGAGGTCGGGCGTTGGAGGCGAGCCGGGGAGAAGGGGTCCCGGGCGAGTAGGGGCAGCCGGCCCCGCCCCTCGGCCTGCCCCGCCCCGCCCTCCCCGGGGAAGGGCCACGTTGCCCGCCCGGCGGTCCGGCCCTCGAGCGCCGCAGGAAGAGCCTGCCTGGCGGAAGGCGCCGGCGGCCTCCGCGCTAGCGCCTGGAACGCGCCGGGGCGCCGGGCTCGCTCCCCAAGCCCCGGGGCGGGCCAAGTTCAGGGCCGGGAAGTTGGGAGGACCTGGTGAGTGGGGGCCGGGGGACGCCAGCGTCCGTCAGTTCTGGGGCTTGTCCCCGGAAAGGGACCGAGGTCTGACTGAAGGAGGCCCCGCAGGAGCGGAGAGGGCGCTCCGGGGCTGGGGTCCCGGCTTGGGAAGCTGTCCCTTTCCGAGCCCTCCGTGTCCCCCGACAGCCCCGGTGCCCGAGAGAGGGACTTGGCCCGGGTCGCCCCGGGTCCCGGCCACGGGCCCCTTTGGAGCCGGGAAGTGGAGCTCTGCGTTCCGCTTTCGGAATCCCGGGCCTCCAGCTGGTGAGAGAGGGCGGGCTCCGCGGGGAGGGGGCTGGTTGTGAAACTCAGCCTCTGGGCCGACGTGGGTGTGGGGCCTGGAGGCGCTGGGGTCGCTGGAGAGGGTTTGGGGAGCGGAATGCCAGGTGGCCTTTCCCCAGACCCCACCCGCGCGTCCATTCCAAAAGTTACTAGGGGTTCTTTCTCCTCTGCCGGGAGGAAGAATTGACTCGATGTGGAAATAAGTAAATTGTCAAGAAAACTTTCTCCTACTTGTTAGCTCATGTGTGTGGAGTAGGGGGCCCCTGAGCCGTGCAGGGCCCCATCTTACAAACCCTGGAGCGCAGGGGCTGTGGCCGGCTGGTCTGTGTCTCCACGGGACAGTGGACCCTGGAGTGAGGCTCCTCCTTGGTTAACCTTTGCTCCTGTGATGCGTTTAATTAGTCCTCCCTTTACGAACATCGCTGGCTGAGATTGTCCAGCTTTATTTTCTGTCGTTTGTAATACTTCTCAGACCATGTAGACTTTTCTTTTAGATGCTTACATCCCCCTTGCATCTGCCTCGAACTGTGAATCACCCCTGCCTGACCCCATTACCCGAGACCATTGAGGTCTCTCGGATCTCCCCTGTCCTTTTCTCAGATTAGAAGGCAATGTAGTATGTGTAACCTCAGTGGCTTATGTGACAGGTTAAACTCATTTCCTGCTTGCGACACTGGGGAAATTGTCACTGTCCTTTTCATCATCAGAGCCCAGGGGCCTTGGAGATGATCCAAATCAACCCTCTCCCTGTTCAAATGAGGGAACTAAGGCACAAGTGACTTGCCCAAGGTTACTTGGTTTCCCAGGGCTTCATGCTTTTTGCTGCACTAGCATCATATATCCCTTTAGCCTGCATCCCTTCCCTCTAGGTCTTATTCTCTAAGTCCTTGAATTATTTAGTGTATCTTCTCTGACTCCCTTTCAGTTCTAACATCCTTTTGAAATTATGGAGCCTGGTACAAGGTACAGGAGCCTAGCAGAGGTCTAATGAACAGGAAGGTGATTCAGTTAAGTCTCCATTATCTGTGGCATGTGCTATACTTTCTGGTTTTTTTCAGGCAATGCTTTTTAACGTACTAAGCAACACAGAGATAGAAAGGAAGGTCTGTCAACATTCCTTCAACTTCCATACTTTCTAAAAGCTAAATAAGACTTCTCCATTATTGCTCACAGTGAGAAGTTGACTATCTGGTGTTCTCTTGCTGTTTAAGAAACATTTTCTTGTTAGAGAGAGAGAACTGGCTAGAGAATACCATAGGAATCAGAGTTTTAAAAAGGGATCTCACAGCTCATAGGCAGTTCTTCAAAAGAAGAAACTGAGCTAAATGTCCATCAACAGAGGAATGGATAAAGAAGATGTGGTACATATGTACAATGGAATGTTACACAGCCATAAAAAGGAACGAAATTGGGTCGTTTGTAGAGACGTGGATGGACCTAGAGAGTGTCATACAGAGTGAAGTAAGTCAGAAAGAGAAAAGCAAATGTTGTATATTAACGCATATATGTGGAATCTAGAAAAATGGTATAGATGATCTTATAAGCCAAGCAGAAATAGAGGCACAGACATGGATAACAAACATATGGACACCAAGGGGGAAAGGGGTGGGGTGGGAGGAATTGGGAGATTGGGATTGACACATATACATCATTGATACTATGCGTAAAATAGACAACTGATGGGAACATACTGTATAGCACGGGGAACTCTACTTAATGCCCTGTGGTGTTCTAAATGGGAGGGATATCCAAAAGGGAGGGGCTATATGTATATGTATGGCTGATTCATTTTGCTGTGCAGTAGAAGCTAACACAACATTGTAAAGCAGCTATACTCCATAAAAGTTAATTTAAAAAGAAAAAAAAGAAGAAGCTGAGACCCACAGGAGTTGGTGGCACCTGCCCAGAACCTGCGGGGTTTTGGTTGAGGGTCTTATTCACTAAAAAGGCTCACGCCTCATCTCCCACCAAGTCTTTGTACTTGGTGGTGTGGACCAGCTATGTGACTTCCCTGAAGGAGTTGTGAAAACTCTGGCAAAAAAAAAAAAAACCTAGTGTGAGTTTGTGCCTTGCAGGCAAATGTCATTAATAACAGAACATCAGATACTCAGGTCAAGGTTGAGGACTGTTGTTCTATTTTAGAAAAGGAAGATGTGGCAGATTGTCTTTTCCCAACATGGCCACAACTTTAAATATCCCACTCTACATTGTTACAATAGGACGTTGCCCTCCTCCCACCCGGTGGTGGGGGGTCTGTGTTCCTTTTCGCTTGAATGTAGGCAGCGACTCGTGATACCCCTGGCCTGTGAGTAAGTCAGGAGTGATCCAAGGTTTTGGATTGCCGTGGTTTTGCTCCTGGCCTTTCATGTAGTTGCAGTCATATGTGGCTGGGGTTGGAATCATCTGGAAGGCTTCCTCCCATGTCTAGTGGCTGATGCTGACTGTTAGCGGACCTTAGCTGTGGTTGTCAGCTGGAATACCTAGAGGTATCCTGTCCACATGGCCTGGGCTTCCTCTTACCTTGGTGGCTGGGTTCCAAGAGCAGGCATCTCAGGAGCACCAAGTGGAAACTGTATTGCCTTTCATGAGCTAGTCTCGTAAGTCACATAGTCCTCACTTCCTCTGTAGTCACAGATCAAAGAGAGGGAACATAGACCGCATCTCCCCCAGCTCTAGAGGGAGGAGTGTCATTGTCACTTTGTAAGAAGAGCATGTGGGATGGGATACTTGGTAGTCATCTTCGGAAAATGTAATCTTTCACTGTTAGGCTGCTAGTTTGGTCTTCTTTCTCCCCGATTTAGTGAATAATGCAAGCAGCCCTCCACCTAGCTACTTGAACTTCGTACATGTGCCAAACACCGTCATAGGTATACAGATCATAGAGCCTCTTTTCTAAGGAGTAAGGTGAGAGCCAGGTAAGTACAGCCACAGGTTCTGTTACAGTGTGGAGAGGAAAGACAGGAGGTGTGGAGAGAGTACGGTGGGAGTATAGCTGTGGGAAGCCTGGCTCTGCCTGGATGTTAAGGAACTGGGTTCTTAAGGATGTATAATGCTTGTCAGTGGGGCTTTGGATAATATTTCAGGATGCGGGACCAGCCAGAGGAAAGAAAGCAGTGTACAAAGGGTACTTATTGAGGGAAAAAAAGTAGCCTGTTGAGGCCAGAGTACGGGGTCATGGGGTTAGTGGTCGGAGGTGAGGTTGAAAAGGAATGTTTGAGTCAGTTTGTCGTGAAGGCCCTGTGTGTCATAATAATGATTTTGAGTTTTAGTCTGTGGGCAGTGGCAGTACGGTTTTTAAGGCAGGTTAGTGTTGGGACCAGTTGTGTACTTTAAGAAGGATGCTCTGCCACTATTGGGAAGATTGCTTAGAGGGAAGCAAAGTGCGTGATAGGTGAACCAGCTGAGAAGCCATATCAAGAGTTCAGTATTTAATAATAAGGGAAGAGAGTTCAGGTTTAAGCGTTTGAGATCTTGAAATGGGATGATGTCAGTGAATGAGTAACTTTCTCTTCCATTTTCATAATTCTGAAATTCTTGGGGCTGGATATGTTTCAGAATTTAGAATTTTTTGGATTTAAAAAAGATGATCTGGTGCATTTATGATGTAGTGAAGGTCTGGAACAGCATACCATAATCCAACATGCTTATTTCTGTAGCAAAACATATGAACGGGATAAATAAAGACTATACGTAGCCGCACATTAGATCAGATTTCTCCAAATGAGGTTAAGCCAAACAAGTGTGGAAAACTTCTGTTTTTCAGCACTTTTTGGACTTGGGAATTTCAGTTAAGTGATCGTGGGTGTGTGGCATCCACATGGAAGCCACTTTTTTGTTGCAGGCAAATCTGAATGTCGAGGATCCTAGCATAGCAGCTTGGCAGCACTGGGGGAGCTGGTCCGCCTCCTCAGGTAGCTGGTAGTAGAGGGGATTTGACAGATGTTGAGCACGGGGTTGTGCTGGTGCTGTTGGTTGTGAAGGGGAGGTGGACCTCACAGGGTCCGAAAGCATCAGGGAAGGTGTCCTGGCGAGGTGTGAGTCAGAACTCACTAGGTGAAGAAGAGAGAGAAGAGCCGACCAGGCATACTGGCACATGCAGAGGCCCTGAGGCGGGCTCGAGTGTTTGGGTCCTGGAAGGAATCTCGTAGAGTGGAGTAAAGAGAGCCAGCGAGAGAGGGGACTGGCTAGCATTTATGCTGTCATGTGCTGAGCACTGTTCTAAACACCTGATGTGAATTATCTCACCCAATCCTCACAGCAACCCAATGAGGTATTCTGTTATGGTTTCCATCTTAGAGGTGAGAGAATTGAGTCTCAGCGATGTGAAAAAAACTCGGAGTGATGCCAAGCGTTGCCCTGGGCTGTTTGACTTGCCCTTGTGTCTGCCGTACCCTCCTGATGGTAGGACTCAGAGCAGTGCTTCCTGGATGAGTGCATGGGCTCTGCTGGCCTTCTGGACTTGCTCATTCCGCAGGCACAGCCAGCTGCTGGAGAGTGCCTGCGCTTGTGTGTTCACACACCACTAACTTCTAGACAGAGTGGAGGATCCTGCCCTGGAGAATATGTGGAGAAGCAGTAGAAAATGGCACTGGGACTCTGGGTGAGTCCGTGTGGAGAAGGGGTGGGGCCTGGGAATAGGTGCATCACGTACTCTTACGGCAAGAGAAGCAAGTCCTGTTTGAGAATTTAGAGAAAAGGGTTGTGGGGTGGAGGCCTGGCTGGACTGGGGCAGCTGTTTCCTGTGAGCTATCTAACATTTCTCGAGGTTTATAGACTTGCTAGGAATACAGTCTGCAGAGGGGCTGAGAAGATTGCTTTGATCTGCCTGGCTTAGAAGGTGTTGGGAGGTCTTCCAGGCCTCAGGGTAGTGGGTGTGGGCCACCTAATTCTAATGTCTGGAGCAGGGTGCAGGGTAGAGAGGATGTGGTCCCGTGGGGTTTTGCTACCACTCTGAGAGCCTGCTGGTTTCAGGTGGCTCATCGATAAGTCAGAGACAAGCCTCCTCCTCCAGCCCTGAAGCCAACGCTTCGGCTGATGGAGCTCAGTTTCTCTTTTCTTTCCCCCATCTCTTTATCTAAAGACTATTCCTGCCCAGTCAGTTGGGAGGCAGGATGTTGGGGGTCAGGGAATCCAACATTGACCACATCCTGAGGGGGAGTGAGGAAGAAACTGGAAATCTGTGTGTGTTTCTCTTCTAGGAAACCCTAATTGGTATATGAGCACTAATAAAATGGAAATTTAATGACACAGTAAAACTGAAATGGACTTGAGGCTTCTGAGAAGACTGCTGCTATGGAGTTGTGAGGGTGGCTGGTTTCTAGGAGGAAGACGGGGTGGTAGTGCTTGCAGGGGCTGGAGGGGCCTCTGAGGAGGGAGGCAGAATCCATTCCCTTTAGAGACTCTTAAAGATCAGCCCTTTGATCCTTGGATACTGGATCTGCCTGCTTGAGAGTCCAGGAGCACAGAGATGAGATCTGGGACCCAAGGTTTTAGCTAGGGTTAGAGAACTGGTCTGTGAGGCAGAGGGGAACTGACAGAGCAGTCAGCACAGGAGAGTGCAGACCTGAAGCTTTGGGGTATGAGGTGTTGAGACCAGAGGCAGGAATGCCAGGGAGAGAGTGGCATGGTCAGGAATGGCAGCTGTCCTGGAATGGGAGGGTACGGTAGATCCTTTCAGTAATGAGGTCTGGTGGAGTGAGGGGGTTGGCAGGACCATGCCTTTTTCTTGTTGGATGCGTGTCCCAGTCCCTTCCCAGAGCCTGGCAGAGAGCAGGTGTGTGATGCATGTCATGGCGTGATTGAGGAGTTCAGGAAAAATGGATTGTGTCCCAGTTCTTCTTACTGATGTGCCCAGCTGGGGCCATATTGGATGAAGCTAGTCAGAGCTGTGGGCTATGTCCCTATATTTGATTTTAAGAAATTGTATTTGAAAATAACTTCAAACTATAAAAAAGTTGCAAGAATAAAAATGGTATAAGAATACTCATATTCCCATTACTCAGATCCACCTATTAACATTTTGCTCCATTTGCTGTTCATATACATACATGGTATTTTTCTTCTGAACCATTTGAGAAGTTGCACCTACCATGGCCCTCTACCCCTAATTACTTAAGCGTGTATTACCTAAGAATTGGGATATTCTTTTATATAACCACATTATGGTTATCAGTCAACACTGATACTTTGATCTACTGTCTATATTCTAATTTTGTCATTTGACCCAGTAATATCTTTTTTAAAAAGTTTTATTGAGGTATAAATGACATACAGTAAACTTTACATAGTTAAAATGTACATTTTCATAAGTTTGTACATATGTATATACCCATGAAACTATGATCCCACAAAGTTTCCTAGTGTCCCTTTGTAATACCTCCCCTGATGTTCTCACTGCCCCATCCCCAGGCAGCCACTGATCTGCATGTACTCTTTCACATCTTGAATAATTATTTTGAGATTCATACATGTGTCGTGTGTCTCAGTAATACATTCCTTTTTAATTGCTGAATATTATTCCGTTCCACGGGTAAACCACAATTTGTTTATCCATATTCCCATGTTGATGGGCATTTGAGTTGTTTCCACTTTTTGGCAATTATGAATAAAGCTGCTATAAACACTCCGTATAGGTTTTTGTATGGACATATGTTTTCATTTCTCTTGGGTCTGTATGTAGGAGTGGACTTGCTGGGTCATATGGTAACTCTCTGTTTAGCATTTTGGCTAGCTGCCAAACTGCTATAAAAGGACATTAGTTCCATATCTCACACCATATACACAAATTAACTCAAAATGAATCGTAAACCTAAATGTAAAACCTAAAACTATAAAACCTAAAAAAGAAAACACAGGGAAAAATCTTTGTGACTTTGGCAAAGATTTCTTAGATACAACGCCAAAAGCATGATTCATAAAAGAAAAAAGCCCTGATAATTGGACATCATCAAAATCAAGAACTTCTGTTCTTCAGCTGACTCTGTTACGAGAATAGGACAAGTGTTTGAATTTTTGCCAGTCTGATGGGTGGAGAAATGTTATCTTAGTATAGTTTTAATTAGAATTTTTCTTATCATGAGTGAAATTAAATACCTTTTCATATGTCTAAGGACCATTTTAATATTTTTGTGTGTGAGTTGCCCTAGTCTTCTAGACAAGAGTTTTGGCCTTTTTTCCCCTCAGTTTTTAAAAAGTTCTTTGTCTGTTAGGGTATTGGTGTATTATTTGTGATGTATGTTGCAAATATTCTCTCCCAGTTTGTTATTTGTCTTTTGACTTGGCTTATGGTGTTTTTAGCCATGCAAAAAGTGTTTTATTTATTACTGTATCTGTATTTTAAGTCATACTTAGAAAGCCTTTCCCTATACTAAGGTTATAGAGGAATTGACATGTATTTTCTTTCAGCACTTGTATGGTTTTATTTTTCTACTTAGATGTCTAGTTCACTTGGAATTTATTCTTGTGTATGGATCTTATTTTTTTTCCCCAAGTAGCTATATAATTGTTGTAGCACTATTAATAAGACCATTTTTTGCGCCAGTAATTCTAAGTATCCCCTTTATCATACATTAGATTTCTGCGTGTAGTTGGGTGTATTTCTGGAGTTTAAATTCTATTCCTTTGGATGATCTGTTTGTTTACATGCCAACACCACATACTTTTAATTATAGAGGCTTTGTAATGTTTAGTATATTAATATCTGGTAGGGCTAGTCCCTCTTCACTGCTCATTCGTTTTCATCATTTTCCTAGATGTTCTGTTATGAACTTTTGTCTAGCTCTATAAAAAAGTATTTTTATTGAGATTTTTGATGATGCTGAGATGTCCCAACCAAGAACAAGGGATATTTAAGTCTTATTTTGTGTCTTTTCGGGAATTATAGGAATTATAGGTTCATGTCGGTTTTTGAATATTTCTTGTAAATTCCTAAATAGTTTATCATTTTCATGGCTGTTATAAATAGGGTTTTCTCATTTGTTGTTTTTTTAATGAGTTATTATTTGTGGATATGAAGGCTATTGATTTTTGCATGTTAATTTTTATATCCCACTACCTTGCTCAATTCTTTGATTGTTTAGGTTGGATTTGTCATTGATTCTCTTAGAGTTTTCCAGGCATATTCTCATAGCATCAGTACATTGAGATACTTTTGCTTCTTTTCCACTTTTTCTGCCTATAATTGTGTTCTGCAGTCCAGTTGCGTTGGCTGATCCCTCCAACAGAACGTTAAACAGTCGTGTAGATCTGGGGTGGCTTGGCTTTGCTCCTGACCTTCGTGAGAATGCCTCTGGTGCTTCCTCATTAGGTAAGGTGCTGGCTTTAGCCCTGAGGTGTGATATTAGAGTTTTAAAATCAGTAATCTTTGGGCAGTTTGATTTGAGGCATGGGAGGCAGATGGTCTAACCCCCACCTCTCCTAAACTCTGGATAGAAGATGATAATAAACAAAATCTGTCAGGTAGGGAAGGGAGAAGTGGGATTCCTTTGCTTCCTGTCTTCCACCAACATCACTCTCTACACCACCACCACCCACCCCCCCCCCAAAAAAAAAAACCACGTTGCTTTTCAGAGGACTCATGAACTCATTTTGGAGTGCGGGAACATGCTCTCCTAATCCTGTTCTTCCACACAGATGGACCCTCCAAATTAGGGAACAAGCAGCTATCTTTTAATATTTATTTATTTATTTATTTATTTTTGGCTGTGTTGGGTCTTCGTTTCTGTGCGAGAGCTTTCTCTAGTTGCGGCAAGCGGGGGCCACTCTTCATCGCAGTGCGCGGGCCTCTCACTATCGCGGCCTCTCTTGTTGCGGAGCACAGGCTCCAGACGCGCAGGCTCAGTAGCTGTGGCTCACGGACCTAGTTGCTCCGCGGCATGTGGGATCTTCCCAGACCAGGGCTCGAACCCGTGTCCTCTGCATTGGCAGGCAGATTCTCAACCACTGTGCCACCAGGGAAGCCCGCAGGCAGCTATCTTTTAAGAGAGCTTTGGAGTTAACCTCCTGGCCTTCCTTGTCCTGCACTTTCTCATCTGTTTCTGCCCCCCATTCTTCCACTCCAGGGCAGCCCCACGCCTTGTGATGATGGTTGTTTTTCTCCTCTCCTCAGGTGCGTGGCTGCTTCCTAAGCCTGGAGCCCAGAGGAAACATCCCTAGGACTGTGGGAGCGTGAGCCGGGCAAGCCAAGGGCAGCCTCGAGCCCCAGCCTTGCCCGCCTCCCCCGCGGGGGCCAGGATGCTGAAGAAGCAGTCTGCAGGGCTTGTGCTGTGGGGCGCCATCCTCTTTGTGGCCTGGAACGCCCTGTTGCTCCTCTTCTTTTGGACGCGCCCTGCGCCTGGCAGGCTGCCCTCAGACAGTGCTCTCGATGACGACCCCGCCAGCCTCACCCGTGAGGTGATCCGCCTGGCCCAGGACGCCGAGGTCGAGTTGGAGAGGCAGCGGGGGCTGTTGCAGCAGATCAGGGAGCATCATGCTAGGTGGAGCCAGCGGTGGAGGGCGCCCACCGCGGCCCCGCCTGTCCTGCCGCGAGCGCCTGTGACCTCTCCGCCGGCTGTGATCCCCATCCTGGTCATCGCCTGTGACCGCAGCACTGTCCGGCGCTGCCTGGACAAGCTGCTGCATTATCGGCCTTCGGCTGAGCGCTTCCCCGTCATCGTCAGCCAGGACTGCGGGCATGAGGAGACAGCCCAGGTCATCGCCTCCTACGGCAGCGCCATCACGCACATCCGGCAGCCTGACCTGAGCAACATCGCGGTGCCACCCGACCACCGGAAGTTCCAGGGCTACTACAAGATTGCTCGGCACTACCGCTGGGCGCTGGGCCAGGTCTTTCACAAGTTCAAGTTCCCAGCGGCGGTGGTGGTGGAGGATGATCTGGAGGTGGCTCCAGACTTCTTCGAGTACTTCCAGGCCACGTACCCGCTGCTGAGGGCCGACCCCTCCCTCTGGTGTGTGTCCGCCTGGAACGACAACGGCAAGGAGCAGATGGTGGACTCAAGCAAGCCTGAGCTGCTCTACCGCACAGACTTTTTCCCTGGCCTGGGCTGGCTGCTGTTGGCCGAGCTCTGGGCTGAGCTGGAGCCCAAGTGGCCCAAGGCCTTCTGGGACGACTGGATGCGCCGGCCGGAGCAGCGGCAGGGCCGGGCCTGTGTGCGGCCTGAAATCTCCAGAACGATGACCTTTGGCCGCAAAGGTGTGAGCCATGGGCAGTTCTTTGACCAGCACCTCAAGTTTATCAAGCTGAACCAGCACTTCGTGCCCTTCACCCAGCTGGACCTGTCCTACCTGCGACGGGAGGCCTATGACAGGGATTTCCTTGCACGTGTCTACAGTGCTCCCCTGCTGCAGGTGGAGAAACTGAGGACCAGTGAGCGGAGTGAGCTGGGGGAGGTGCGGGTGCAGTACACGAGCAGGGACAGCTTCAAGGCCTTCGCCAAGGCCCTGGGAGTCATGGATGACCTCAAGTCCGGTGTCCCCAGGGCCGGCTACCAGGGCATCGTCAGCTTCCTGTTCCGGGGCCGCCGTGTCCACCTGGCCCCACCCCAGACCTGGGCCGGCTACGACCCTAGCTGGAATTAGCAGCACCTGCCTGCCCCTCCTGGGGCCTCTCCTGGCCATATCATGGCCTAAGATGGGACCGCAGTCCCTGGGCTGCATCATCCTCTCTTGTGTTTCTCTTTTGGGTCCATTTATCTTCTGGTTTGTTTTTTTTTTCTTTCTTTGAGTGGCATTCAAGTGCACAGATGATAAGGTGAGGCTTATTCTCCCGTTCTCAAGGGGGTCAAATCAGGGGAATCTTTCTGGGGTATGTTGGGGGAGTTACTAAGCAGGAAACCACTGTGTGGTAGGGAGAGACTTGGGCTTGTTGGGGCCACAAAAATCCACGTTCCAGGTTTTCTCCTAGGACATCTGTGGAGAGGTTGGCAACTTTAGTTCTCTTGATGAGGCCTCTTTTCCCTGTCCTGGCTATTCTAGCCAGAGTATGAGCCCTCCTCCTGTACCTGTCCCCCACCATCTCCACCTTCCCGCAGTTGGAGCAAGGTGGGAGGCTGGATTATGTGAGAAGGAGATGTACTTGTGGCCAAAATGAGACTAACCAAAGGGGTTTCATCATCCTCAGGGTCTGGGCGGAGCTGTTAGGTTGTCAGGGTTGCTCCCTCCTGCCTGTATTTCTCTTCTTCCCCCTCTCCTTTATCCCTGACCTCCTCTCAGCTCTTCTTTCCCTGCAGTTCGTGATTCCAAGATGAAACGGTGAAGGGGACAAGCAGAACCTCTCCTCAGCTCACCTGCTGGGGTGGGGGGAAAAGCCTTGGGTGCTGGGGCGCCCCTCCCTCATCCTTCCTCCAAGAAACAGACTGCCCCCTATCCCGTCCTTTCTAAAAACCAATCCTTTCCCCGTCGCTCTGGGACGGTTCATGCTAGCCCGGCCCGTGGCTTCTGGAGGCCCTCTCGGTGTGAGGTAGAGCAGCCAAGACCATTCAGCCCAGCCTCCTTCCCTTCTCCCCCAAGCATTCCCTTCCCGTGTGCACAGATCAGGACGCAGATGGCGGGTTGGAGAGCAACGTGTGTGTTTTTCTTTCTTGCCTGACCTCAGTTCATGGAAGAAAGTTGAAGCTACAGAATTATTTTCAAAAATAAAGCCTGAATTGTCGAAAAACTGTGTGTGTTTGTGTGTCCTGGTAAAGGAGTTGGGGGTGGAAAAAGGAGGAGAAAGGTGGAGGAAGCAAGGAAAAGAATGAGGACTAAAGGAAGGGTCTGCACAGGCGAGAGGAAGTAGGTCAGTTGGAGGAAGGAAAGCAGATGATGGGAAGATAAGAGCAGGGAGTAGGAGAAAAGGCAAAGGAGAGCTAAGGAGGGGCCTAGGTGGGAAAGAAAGGCCAGGCTTGGAGGTGGAGAGGGCCCAAGGCTTCACTCCCCTAGTGCTAATCTTCCCTAGAGCTGGGCTGTGGGGCCCTCAAGGCCTGGTCCAAGAGAGAATGCAGGCAGTCCCTCCTGAAATGGGTACCTTGTGTGGGATGCCCTCTGCTGGCCCAGGCAGCATTCCCTAGGCACCTTCCAGCACCTTCCAGGATGCAGAGCTGACAGCTGGATCAACACTGGCTGTGGCACTAAGAGTGTGAGAATGCCTTTTACACTGCCACCCAAAACACCCACACATAAATGGCAAACTTCGCCTGAAACTATCCTGAGAGTTTCTATTTTCCACTAATTTTTTTTTAATGCTGCTTGTGACCTACCAACTTGATTTCATCAGTGGGTTTGAAAACCCTGGGCTAGGTGACTTTGTTGACAGAAACCATCCTCGAGCTTCACACCAGATGGATGAGTTGTGGAGAAGGGGATGTCACCAGGTCCCTGAGGGAGCAACTCTGGCCTCCTTTCTGGGCTAAGTGAACCAGAGTCAGACATTCATTTTAACCTTTCAGATCGTTGTAGAGCTAGTTTTGTCTTCCCACGTGCTCTTAGACGGATGTTTAAACCCTGTTTTGGGGGAGAGAGATGATCATTATCCGCGATTTGCAAGGCTCTCCGTCTCGACACAATTGGGCCAGATGTGCTTTGGCTGCCAGAATCCATGTTCTTAGCACTAAATTAATTTAACAGTTGCTTACCAAGTGCATTGTTCTGAGCGCTCCACAAATTAAAATGAACTCCTTTAATCCTCAAAGAGATCATGGGTAGTTAAGTATTGCTCCTGTTTTACAGGTGACAGGCACAGAGAGGGTCCTTTGCCCAAGGCCACACACTTGGTTGGGGTGGAGCCAGGATTTGAATGGAACCCATGTTGTTAATCACTACTTAATCAGGACCCTTCCCTTTCTATCCTTTACAGCTTTTCCTCCGAGGCCTTCTCCTCTGCCTTCCTTGTACTCTGGTCTCCCCTCCCACAGGCTCCAGGTTGGTGGGTGGGCCTGGGCTCCCAGGCCAAACAGCAGGTGGGGGTGGGAGGGCAGCCCTCCCAGGGAGATTGTAGAGGAGGAGACCCTCAGAAGATTCAGGCTGGTTTCTCAGGTTTCTCCTCAAGTGAGGAACCCTTTCAGGGGGTCTCTGTGTCCTGTTTCTCTTCCTTTAGACGTGGGTCCCCAGAGAGGCCACGTTCACTATGCCAAGGCATCCTCAGGTGTGATTCATGTGTGCATGCTGCCATCCCTCGGAGCGTGAGCCTCCTGTGGATAACAAAGCAAGGGGACATGCCAAATGGAAAAACATGGCGTCCTTAAATCCTTCAGAATTCTGCTAACCTTGACTTTGGAGATTAAAGATAATACCAAAGAGCTCACCCAGCTCAACACAGCTCCCAGGCCGGGTGGGCCTGATCTCGGGAGACAGCAGTGAGTGGTGGCTTAAAGCAGGATCTTAGTCCCCTGCCCAGGAACTGAACCTGGGTAGCCTGGGTGAAAAACCAGGAATCCTAACCTCTAGACCACCAGGGGCCAGAGGCTAGAAGCAAAGTTCCCCTGGCTCTTGCCCCATTTGAAATATGAATTTCTCAATGAGGCAAAAACTGTAAAAAAACAGGTACAAAGTTTATTATCAGAGACACAGCATAACATGTGGGAGAGCACACAGAGAAATTGTTGATTTATTTAAGACAGAAGCAAGGCAGAAATATACACCAGGAGAGAAAGGGTGTAGGTGTCCTCCCTAGTGTGGAGGAGCACAGTAAAAAGACAGTTAAATCATTTATATAAGGCAGTTTTTCCCGGTCTTTGTTTACCTTTGGCCAATTATCTTGTTTCTTTTCCCACACCTGACCTACCCTAGGACCCTCCCCATATGCGTGCACGACATTTTGCCAAGATGGATTCCAGCACAGAGGCCTGTGGGAGTTTTGGCATCACCTATTGTGGGGTGGCACCCCCTCCTTTTTGACCCCCTAGGAGCCTTTCTGTGCATGTGTAGTCAGGGAGGTCTCCTTGATCTCAGGAATGGTCATCTTATCTCTTTACTCCAGCAGAGCTCAGCTCCTGACATTAACTTTGGCCTTGGAGTGTCTGGGTGAAAAAAAGCTCCAGTTTCACTCCACTTGACAAACACCAGCTGTCCAGCCCAGGGGCCCATCTACCTCCTACCTCAGGCCCTCACTGAAACGTCGGGGACTGACTGGCAAGGTGCTTGCAGGTTGCAAGTCCCTGTGGGCGGAGGGTTTGTCCGGTCTCAGCTGCCTACAGGAGGCCTCACGGGGACCTGGTGTGTTTGTGGGCCCAGAAACAGCTTGGGCCATCCCACCACTCCTGCGCCTTGGCCTTGGCCCTTCAGCCTCTGCCAGTGACCCAAAGCCCTTCCTCCTCCATTTCCTGCCATTCTCTCCAACCACTGCTGTTTCCGCCTTCCCTCCACTGCACAAGTCTCTCTGCCTACGTCCTCTTCTCTTATCTGGGTCATTCAGGTGGGATTTTATTTGTGGGCTGAGTCATCCCGGTGTGGACAGATGTGTTGGATACAGTCTCTGGCCAGGGTCCCCCTGAGCCTTGGGTTGATCCCCTGGGATTTGTTCAAAACCGGACCAAGGCTAGGGGTCGCACCTGGGGGCGTGGTAGGGGGCCAGGTGTAGGGCTGACGGTGGAGTTGAGGATGGGGATTGGGACCGGTGGAGGTGGGGTCGGGGGAAGGGGAGCTTGGGGGTGTGTGTGCTGGGTTTAGATTGTTAGATACAACAACCTTGTAAAGTGAAAGGTATCATTTCCTTTTTTTCTTGTTACAGAAGCAAAATATATTCATTTTAGAAATCAGAAAGCAGATAATAAAACATTCACACGTACATACCCACCCCTAGTCCCGTCTCTGTTTACTCCTATCAGGCTTCTTTCTCCCATATGTAGATAAATAGGTAAATCACCTATAAAAGCCATAAATTTACATAAATATTTATTTAGCTTTATGTAAGTTAAACATTTACGTATAACCATGTCAAATATTCACCTTCACCATAATTTTAATCATTTACCCTCTTCCTTAAATATCTTTAACAAACACTTGGGACTCCAGGCTACCTGAAAGGATTTCCTTAGAGATCAGGGGTTTGCCTACAGCCCAGCTGGGGCCTTGAATCTCTGTCTGTTCTCCCACACACCCTCCACCTACGAGCAGAGGTCAGGGCCCTTGCTGGTATGGGGACAGACACCGTATCTCCTGTCTTGAGGCACAGAATCTTGCTTGACTGCTTTCCGTTGCTTCTGCATTTTCTCACTTCGCTGATTAAATTTGCTCTTTGGAACTCAGGGAAGGCCTAGAAAGCTAAAGCTTTTTCACAACGAGAGTGGGGGTGGTGGAGATCTGTCCCCAGAAAGGCCCCACGGGGTCCTGCTCTGTTTCACAAGGATCTGTGTGTCCCATCCAGGAGATGCACTTGTATTAAAAGCAGCAGACTTTTACCTTATAGTGTATCGAGTCTGGTAGCCGAAACACAGAAACCCAACACGATGGTGGCCTAAATAAGATGTTTTAATTCTCATTCACTCAGAAGTCCAGGTGGGTGGTATTTTGAGGCTGCTACAGCAGATTCACACCCACCAAGAACTCAGTCTTCCATTTCTTCGTCCTACCATCGTCAACACATGGTTCCCAGTACCCAGTCAAAGATGGTGCCCTGGATCCAGTCAGATAGGAAGGAAAGAGAAGGGGAGGGCAAGCCTCTTTCTTTTTAGAATGAAACCTAGAATTTGTGCATATCTCCTTCCCGCATCTCCCAGTCACCAGAACTTGGTCTAGTCCCCCCAGTTGCAGGGGAGACAGGGAAATGAAGAGGCAGCCATGTGTTCAGCTAAAACTTCTCTTACCATGGTGGTACCAGCCACCTTGGCCTACATGAAATCATGCAGTGGGCAGGAGTGAGGCCCCAGGTCATGAAAGGGGAGCTGGGTTCTGCCTCGTTTGCTGGACTGCACAAATTCTGAGCCTTGAGCTGTGTGGAGCTGCCTTGTAAGAAGTCCAGTGACCCTGAGACTGCATTGCTGGAGAGGCTACAGCCACATTGTATATTCAGCCCGGGGGGATCCTTGGACATCTGCTGCCCTGCTGACACCTACCTGAAACTGCATGGGACACCCCAAGTGACAACTGCCCAGCCAAACACTTCCTGAATTTATGACCCACAAATAGGGAGCAAAATAAAACAGTTGTTTCATGATGCCAAGTTTTGGGGTAGTTTGTTAAGGGACAGTGGTACCTGGTGGTCTTAGGTACTATGTTCTGTCACTGAAATGTAAGATTTTATGTAACCAGAAGGGAATGTTTAAACAAATATTTTGAGAATAAGAATTTTTAAACATTTACTCATCAATCCCTAGCGGTGAGGATATTGCTATCTAGGAGACTGGCTCTATTTTTTAGGTAGAAGTGGTCCTTGAATTAATAGATGTGAATATCTTTTTTTTCCTCCCCAAGCTTTTTTTTTTTTTTTCAAATTTATATTCAAAATATTCCCCAAGTTGTTATTATGAAAATTTTCAAGCCCATAGAGAAGTTGAAAGACTGGTACCAAGAAGAAGACTCATATCCCTTCCATTGAGATGATATGACAATTAATATTTTGTAATATGGCAAATATATATAACTTTCTATACCATTTGACAGAAAGTTGCAGAATAAATCTTATTTTCCCATAATTTTTCTGATCTTATAAGTAGTGTATATTTTCATTGTATAACTCTTGTAAGATGTAGAAAAATAAAAAGAAAACAAAGTTCATCCATAACCCCACTGCCCAGATTAACTGCCTTGAGGCAAGTTTTTAATTTGCATTTGGTCTTCATTGGGCAGGGGCGCCCTCTGCTGACAGTAGTGTGAATTGTCAGGGAGTGGAATTTTCATTTACATAGTCTTTTGGGAATTTTGGTTGCATTGATTCCTCAGATTTATGAATAAGTCAAGAAACCTGAGTTTCTGAAACTGCAGACCTGAGCCCCATGGCCACCTACCTGGGGATTTCATCAAAGTCTTGGGCGAGGGGCTTCCCTGGTGGCGCAGTGGCTGAGAATCTGCCTGCCAATGCAGGGGACACAGGTTCGAGCCCTGGTCTGGGAAGATCCCACATGCCGCGGAGCAACTAGGCCCGTGAGCCACAGTTACTGAGCCTGCGCGTCTGGAGCTTGTGCTCCGCAACGAGAGGCCGCGATAATGAGAGGCCGCGATAATGAGAGGCCCGCGCACCGAGATGAAGAGGGGCCCCCACTTGCAGCAACTAGAGAAAGCCCTCGCACAGAAACGAAGACCCAAAATAGCCATAAATAAATTAATAAATAAATAAATTTTAAAAAAGGCTTGGGCGAGGCCTCACCTGAAACAGCTAGTCTGACCTACCATTCCTTGTTCTATTGCTCCCTTTTATTGTCCATAAGAGATGGACATCCAGCCCCAATCCACACCCTGGCAGTTCTACATCTGGTTACACGGCACACACATGTGGTTCCAACACCTCCCTCCCCAAACTGAACTGACTGTTTTTTCCTAGATTCTTTTTTTTCCCTTCCTTTGATTCATCCTCCCTATCCCCTTTTCTCCAACCACATCTTGTCTTCTTTATACTTCCCACCTTCTAGGGTCTCTGGTGTAAATTCACTTCACATTTGTTCTTTTTTCTATCAACTTCTGCCTTACTGAAAATTAGTAAATTCACGTATTCACATTTATACAACAAGGCCTCTGTAAGATTTCTAAAAAGAATATTCTCCTTCTCTCCCTTTCTATTCTTCCCTCCCTCCTTCCCTCCCCACAGAAAGTCACACTTTCCCTGGAAGTAGTATTCTGCCTGTTGCTTCAGGAGTTCCAAATAGCCATCGCAGTGAGCTCACACTGAATTACCTTGTTGTCTGCCTCCATTCCACGCTAGACAGGAACTGAAGTGATTTTAAAGTTACAATGAATGAATAAAGTAATTAAACATTTTCAAGGTTGATTGTCATACCCCTTCTATCAGGAAAATTTCAAGGAAAATAGTCTGGCTTTGTGGTAAGAGTGTGGGGAGAGGAGTGAAGGAGGGAATGAGCATTTGAACATTCCCAACACTGGAAGCATCAATGTAGAGTGGGCTGACATGCAATGAAGAGATGGGACCGTGTCGCTCTCAGCTTTTTTGGCCAACAGTCTTGTCTTGTTGCCTCACTTTGCCTTATGTCACACAGCTCCTTCTCAAGGGGCTCCAGAGCCTCATACTATGGAATGTGAAACAGTCTCAAACCCTCTGCTTGTTTGGCACATGGCGATCCATGACATGACATCTAGAGGAGATGTATCTCTCTCAGTGCTCTCCATTTAAGCTGACCTGGACCTGCTCTCATCTTACCTCCACTAGCAGGTGGGAAGCCTTCTTAAATACCTGACCTCTGCCACTGCTCACAATGTCAGACCCAGTTTTCAGTGGATACCAGACAACTGCCCTGCCCCAGGCCACACAGAGTTCTTTGAGCTACAAATGTGTGGAAATAGACAAGCTCCACCTAGACAGGTCTCCGGCCCCCGTTCTTGTTTTTCAAAACACCCTCCTTCCTGGTCTACTCTGATGTTCGGCAAAGTCACATAGACAGGGAATACTTTTTTCTTTAATTGAAGTATAGTTGATTTACAGTATTATGCTAGTTTTAGGTGTACAACATAGTTATTCGATATTTATGTAGATTATACTCCATTTGAAGTTGTTATAAAATACTGGCTATAGTCTCCGTGCAACATATTATATTGTGTCTTATTTATTTTATACCTTGTATTTTGTACCTCTTAATCCCCTACTTCATATTGCCTCTCCCTCTACTCCTTTTCCTACTGGTAACCACTAGTTTATTCTCTGTATTTGTGAGTCTGTTTCTGTTTTATTACATTCATTTGTTTGTTTTTAGATTCCACAGATAAGCTGAAAACATGTGCTATTTGTCTTTCTCTGACTTATTTCACTCAGCATAAAACTCTCCAGATCCATCCATGTTGTTACAAATGGCAAAATGTCATTCTTTTTATGGCTGAGTAATATTCCATTTTATCTCTATCTATACCTATGTCTATAACTAGGTATATAATTATATGTATAACTAGATATATAATTATATGTGTGTGTATATATATATATATATATACCTAGATATATAACTAAATATATATATCACATCTTCTTTATTCATTCAACCATTAATGGACACTTAGGTTGCTTCTAAATCTTGGCAATTGTAAATAATGCTGCTGTGAACATTGGAGTGCATGTATCTTTTTGAATTATGGCTTTTGTTTTCTTCAGATATATACCCATGATGGAATAGCTGGATTTTTAGTTTTTTGAGGAACCTCCACACTGTTTTCCGTAGTGGCTGTGTTAAGTTACATAACCGCCAACAGTGTATTCGGGTTCTCTTTTCTCCACATCTTGCCGACACTTGCTATTTTTGGTCTTTTGATGATAGGTGCTCTGACAGGTATTAAGTGATATCTCATTGTGCTTTTGATTTGCTATTCCCTGATGGTTAGTATGTTGAGCATCTTTTCGTGTGCCTGTTGGCCATCTGTATGTCTTGTTTGGAAAAATGTCTATTCAGGTATTCTGCCCACTTTTTTTTCACTTTGATCTCTCAGATTCCTTTTTTTGATTAAAAAAATTGAAGTATAGTTGATTTACAATGTCATGTCAGTTTCAGATGTACAGCAAAGTGATTCAGTTATATACACACATATATCTATATACATACATATTATTTTTCAGATTCTTTTCCCTTATAGGTTATTACAAAATATTGAGTATAGTTCCTTGTGCTATACAGTAGGTCTTTTTTGGTTATCTGTTTTACATATAGTAGTGCATATGTGTTAATCCCAACCTCCTAATTTATTCTTCTCTCCCTTTCCCCTTTGGTAACCATAACTTTGTTTTCTATGTCTGTGAGTCTATTTCTGTTTTGTACATAAGTTCATTTATTTGATTCCACATATAAACAATATCACATGTTTGTCTGGTTTACTTCACTTAGTATGATAATCTCTAGGTCCATCCATGTTGCTGCAAATGGCATTATTTCATTCTTTTTATGGCTGTGTAATATTCCATTGTATATATATACCATATCTTCTTTCTTTGTTTTTTTTAGAAGGACAATACCATTTATAACAGCTCCAAGAAAATAAATGCTTAGCTATAAATCTAACAAAACTTATATAGGATCTGCATGCTGAAACTACAGAATGCTGATAAAAGGAACCAAAGATGTAAATAAATGAAGAGATATATCATGTTCATGGATTAGTAGACACACTATCATAAACATGTGAGTTCTCCCCAAACTTATATAGATTTAATGTAATTTCAGTCAAAATCCCAGCAGTGTTTTTGTATAGATAAGCTGATTCTAAAATTTATACAGAAAGGCAAAATTGATAGAAAAGCCAAAATAATTTTGAAAAGAATAAAGATGGAGAAATCACACTACCAGATTTTTAAGATTTATACAAGCTACAGTAATCTTGACCATGTGGTATTGGTAAAAGGAGAGACCCATAGATCAGTGAAAGAGAATACAAAGTCTGGAAATAGACCCATACAAATATGGCTGATTGACTCTTGACAAAGATACAAAAGAAATTCAGTGAAAAAGAATAGTCTTTTAAACAAATGGCTCTAGAACAACTGGACATCCATATATATGCTCCCCAAAACAAAAAACATAAACCTCACATTTAAAAAAAATTAACTCAAAACAGATCATAAGCCTAAATGTAACATATAAATCTATAAAATATTTATAAGAAAATATAGGAGAAAATCTTTGAGAACTGGGGCTAGACAAAGATTTCTTAGACAGGAAGCCAAAAAAAGTACAATCTATAAAAGGAAAAAAAGTTGATAAATTGGATTTCATCAAAATTAAAATTTTTGCTCTATGAAAAATACTGTTAAGTGAATGAAAAGACAAGTTGCAGACTAGGAGAAAATACTGCAAAGTACGTATCTGACAACAGATTTGTATCCATAATACAGAGATTCTAAACACAACAGTAAGAAAACTAACGACTCAATTTAAAAATGAACAAATGAGCGACTTCCCTGGTGGTCCACTGGTTAAGACTCTGTGCTTCCACTGCAGGGGGCACGGGTTTGATACCTCGTCCCCTGGTTGAGGAACTAAAATCTCACATGCCATGTGACACGGCAAAAAAAAAAAAAATCACAAGGCACATGAAGAAAGAGGGAATCGTGGCCCAATAAAAAAGGAACCAAAAAAAAAAAAAGAACTAATGAATTGAACAAACACTTTGCCAAAGAAGATACACAGATGGCAAGTAAGCACATGAGCAGATGTTCACCATCACCAGCTATTAGGGAAATGCAAATTAAAACCATGATGAGAATTCACTACGCGTCTATTAGAATGGCTAAAATAAGAAGCACTGACAATATCAAGTATTAGGGAACTGCAAATTAAAACCATGATGAGAATTCACTACGCGTCTATTAGAATGGCTAAAATAAGAAGCACTGACAATATCAAGTACTAGTGAAGATGCAGCGCAACCTGTTAACTACCTTTTTGCTGACTAACAATTTTTTTCTCAAACACACTATAAAAATACACACTATGTAAATTTTTTTAAATGAGGTTAGACCTCTTTTTTTTTTTTAATTAATTAATTAATTTATTTATGGCTGTGTTGGGTCTTCGTTTCTGTGCGAGGGCTTTCTCTAGTTGTGGCAAGCGGGGGCCACTCTTCATCGCGGTGCGCGGGCCTCTCACTATCGCGGCCTCTCTTGTTGCAGAGCACAGGCTCCAGACGAACAGGCTCAGTAATTGTGGCTCACAGGCCCAGTTGATCCGTGGCATGTGGGATCTTCCCAGACCAGGGCTCGAACCCGTGTTCCCTACATTGGCAGGCAGACTCTCAACCACTGCGCCACCAGGGAAGCCCTATAAATATTTTTTTTAAAGAAGTTTTTTCTTTTCTTTTTTTTCTTTTAATAAATTTATTTATTTATTTATTTATTTTTGGCTGTGTTGGGTCTTCGTTTCCGTGTGAGGGCTTTCTCTAGTTGCGGCGAGCGGGGGCCACTCTTCATCGCAGTGCGCGGGCCTCTCACTGTCGCAGCCTCTCTTGTTGTGGAGCACAGGCTCTGGACGCACAGGCTCAGTAGTTGTGGCTCACGGGCCCAGTTGCTCCGCGGCATGTGGGATCTTCCCAGACCAGGGCTCGAATCCATGTCCCCTGCATTGGCAGGCGGATTCCCAACCACTGCACCACCAGGGAAGCCCTATAAATATGTTTTTATAAGAGGTAATATTTTGACATTGACATTGTGGTTTCAGGCAAAGACACACTCACCAGTTGACTCAACACAACAGCTTCTCATCAGAGAACATATGGAACAAATTTATATTCGCACCGTATTTGAATGAACTGTAAAATGATTTTCTTTGCATGGTGGAATCTTCTAGATTTCAGCCTGTTGTGTGCATTCACTCTTTACTCATTTTAAAAAGCTCTCTTATATTCAGCCTTGATTTTTTCCTAAAGCAGGGTCAGCAAACATTTTCCGTAAAGGTTCATAGTAAATATTCTCAGCTTTGCGAACCATAAGGCCTCTGTTGTAACTACTTAACTCTGCCCTCAGCAGAGTAGCCGGATTCAACAGGCATTCATTTCTACTGGGCGGGTTCCAATGAAACTTTACAAAAAAGGACTGCGACTTGATTTGGCCCATAGGCCCAAATTCACCAACCCCCGTTCCAGGGGCTGGAGTAGGAGACGATGAAGCTGTGGCACGTTTAGAACACGGTTGGCAGCGATGGGGCAGGGCCAGCTTCCATGGACACTAAGCATTTAACTAGCAGCTGCCTGGATTTGTTGGAGAAACATCTCAACTACTTGCACGTACTGGTCCCGAGGGAGTTTCAAGAGACGTTCCCTTCCTAACCCAGATCTCCTGCTTCAGCAGCTCGTCCACGTTCTTAAGTCCTTTCACCATCCGTGCAGCAAGGGTGGGTGGAGCCTGAGGCGTGGAGGGGCTGAGGGCCTCTCTTAAGCTGCAGAGCTGTGTCAAGAGCCCAATTCTCCTGACCTCAACTCCAGGTCTTACCACCGAATGAGCCCCCCCTTTACAGGCAGGGCGCTCCCCAGAAAAACAGGAAGTATCGTCACCTGCCCCAACATGAAAGGAACTGAAGTGTTTCTCAGGGTTGTCCAGGGCTGGCATCAGAATCACCCACTCCAACGGCATCTCTGGGGGTGGGACCCAGGTGACCTTGACGCACACCTCAGGAGAATAAGCAGTTCCTATTCCTCCAGCCCATCCAGCGGCCCGAGACAGGGCCAGGGTCCAGGGCTTTCTGCAGAGAAGCCCAGTCTTCATGATACTCACAGCAGGCTTGAAGGAATAGACTTTATTACTCTAGCTCTCAAACACTAGAGGCTAAAATTCAGCTGAACTCTAACAATCTATTTACAGAGTGCTGTCAGCAGACCAGGCAAGGCTGGGCCTGGGTCTTCCCCGAACACCCAACAAGCTCAGCCTCCCGACAGGCCCGAGCCGCTTTCCACCTGTACCACACAGAGGACGTTTATATACACTTGACCGAACCCTCAGCCACAGGATACCAGGCAGGATGGCACCAGACCAACAGAGACACAGACATACAGACACAGATGAAGGCTGAGACTGCTGAGCAGGCCCGAGGGCCTGGCTCAGTGCTTCTCCGGGCTGTAGGCCAGGCTGCCAGGGACCCTGGTGCCCTGCAGGGGCGGTGAGTTGCACACGGCAGAGCTGGTGCGCTTATGGCAGCGGGGCTTGCTCTTCTTGAAGATGTCCTCCAAGTCCAGTGGGAGAATGGTTCCGAAGAGCTCCAGAAGGATCGGGGGGGTGGGGGTGGTAGTACTGCTGGATGATGGCCTGGCTAAGCTGGGTGCCTCTGGCCCAGTTGGGGATGGGCTTCTGGGGATGAGCCTCGTCATCGGTGGAGTCATCGCTGTTCAGATCCATCCCGTAGTTATCTGGGTTGATCTTGGGGCGGGGGGCCCTGTGGAGTCATTTGATGCGAGGTACAAGCTGGAGACTGCACGTGCACGGTCACGTTCAGGCTTTTGCTGGCCGCCGCGGCCTCCTTGGCTTTCTTCTCCGGCTCTTCCTGCAGCCGCTGCTCAGCCAGGCGCTGCTGTGCTTCCTTGTTCTTTTTTTTTTTTTTTTTTTTTTTTTTTTTTGGCTTCCTTGTTCTTCTTCTCCTCCAGCTCCCTCTGCAGCCGCTCCTTCTGTAGCCGCAGGGCCTTCTCCCTCTGCTGCAGCTCCCTCTCGGCCTGGAGCCGCTCCCGCTCCCGCCGCCAGGCGCCGCTCCTGCGCGCTGCTCCGCCAGCCTCTTGGCCTCGGCCGCCTTCCGCAGCCGCTCCCGCTCCAGCCGCCGCTCCTGCTCCGCCGCCAGGCGCCGCTCCTATGCGCGGCTCCGCCAGCCTCTTGGCTTCGGCCGCGTTCCGCAGCCGCTCCCGCTCCCGCCGCCGCTCTTGCGCGCTGCTCCGCCAGCTTCTTGGTCTCAGCCGCCTTCCGCAGCCGCTCCTGCTCCGCCGCCAGCCGCCGCTCCTGCGCGCGGCTCCGCCAGCCTCTTGGCCTCGGCCGCCTTCCGCAGCCGCTCCTGCTCCTTCTCCTTCCGCCTCTGCAGCAGCTCCTGGTGGCGCCTCTCCTCCTCCTCCTGCCTCTTGAGCGCCTCCACCTCCTCCATCTTCTCGGCCGCTGCCTTCTTCGTGGCCTTCTCCTCGGCCAGCCGCTCCTCCTTGGCCTTCTCCGTCTTCTCGTCGATTTGAGCAAACTTCTGCTCGATCTGCCTCTTCTTCTCCTGCTTCATCCGCTCCACCCGTTCCCGGGCCTGCAGCACCTTAGGGAGGCGCTCCTCGCGCTTCAGCTTCACCGCCTCCAGCCGCCGCCGCTTGTCCTCCTCCACCTTCTGCCCGCGGAGCTGCTCGGCCTCCTCCTAACGCCGCAGCTTCTCCAGGCGCTGCCGCTGCTCCCTGGGGTCCACACGCAGGGGAGCGTTGCGCTTAATGAAGGATTTCATGATGCTGCTGTTGGGGGTCGGGGTCGGGGTCATGAGCATCTCGTACCTCTGCACGGCGTGCAGGAAGGTCCGGGGGGCCGCACCACCTCGCTGGCGGGACAGGGCGGGGAAGGGGTCTTGCTGCTGGGGGGCTGCAGCCCCCCATCCTCCAGTTGCTGTTCCTCGTCCAGCTAACCCACTGCCTGCTTGTAGCTGCGCTTCCTCCTGACACTCTGAGGCGGCTCTTTGGGGCCATCTGCTTGGTCGGTCTCGGCCTCCTGCCGCCGTTCAGAGAGCGTTCCCTGGTCACCGGCTGCAGGCTGCGAGCCGGGCATGCTAATGGCGATCTTGGTGGCACTGCGGAGCCGCAAGGCACTGCCATTGTTCGACCTCAGGCTCGGCCGCCTCCTCCACCTTGGGGCTCGCTTTCTGGGGCACCTCGACATTCAGGAGCCTCTCCAGGTAACTGTGGCAGATGATGCGGGCGGAGGCGGCCGGCTCTTTGGTGGCCTTCCTGGCAATCCTTCTGCTTGATCTTCGGCCGGTGCTCTCCTCTTTGGAAACCAGGGAGTCATTCTGGGCCAGCGGGACCTGGGGACCCGGGGAGGACGGGGCTATCAGGCTGCGCCGCAACGACCCGCGGCCCACACAGGAGCCCGTAGGCGTGGAGAAGTTATCCCGCAGGATGGGAGCCAGCATTCTCCCGCCACGGGGAGGCCACAGAGCTGGGCGAGTCCTGCGGGCCTGGGGAGGTCGCGGCAATTCTGAGCTTGGAGGCGGCCCTTTCTGCCACGCCCCCTCAGCCCTTGGGGTCCTGGGGTGTAGTTATCAGGGAGCTCACGGTGACAGACTCCAGTCTCCCGGCCTCTGGCTTCTGGGGGTGTTGAGTCCTCCTCCGAGGTCAAGGTGATCAGGGAGGCTGAAGCCGTGGCCGGAGCCGGGGTGGGGGACGGAGCCTGGGCAGACTGGAGCTGGCTGAGGTGCTGCTCAGCGCTCCGGCGCTCGCTGATGCCAGTCTCCACCACGGGTACCAGCTGGCACTGGGCCAGGCTCTCCTTGGGCTTCTTGGTCAGCACCGTGGGAGACACAGGGGTGGACGAAGGAGCGGCTGCCGCGGAGGTCGCTGCAGCTGCGGCCGCAGCACGGGTCACCCGCCGCAGGACGGAGCCGTTCTCCCCGACCACTGTGGCCAGCTTGTCCTTGCTGCGGAGGTGCCGGGAGCTCTGACGGCTGCTCCGCGTCTTTCTGTGGGACAGCCTTCTCCGGATGGGGTCTCTGTTTTCATCCTGAACATAAGAAATCCGTCTCTTTTGCTGTCGGTTCTTCTGAGAAGGTGTTTTGGGCATCAGCTCGGGCTCTTTGCTGAATTCTCTGGTGAACGTGCGTTCGGCCTCCTCCTCGATCTCCTCCAGCCACGCTATGTCCTTATTGTCCACGTTGCAGACAAGCTCCATGAGCTTCTGGTCACAGAGCTCCAGCAAGTGAATGGGCCCTGGGGCTGTCGTCCCCATGATGGCTCTGTTCGACTGCCCCGTGTCTCCTAAGTGCTGCTCCGATCCAAGTCCGGCGCCCTTCCCAGCGCAGATCTCTCAGCCCGCCCGAGCTCCACCGCTCCCGGCCTCCAAAGCTCGCGGCTGCAAGGAAGCAACCTACCACATCTTCTTTATCCATTCATCTGTCGATGGACATTTAGGTTGCTTCCTTGTCCTGGCTATTGTAAATAGTGCTACAATGAACGTTGGGGTGCATGTGTCTTTTTGAATTATGGTTTCTCCAGATATATGCGCAGGAGTGAGATTGCTGCATCATATGGTAGCTCTATTTTTAGTTTTTTTAAGGAACCTCCATACCGTTCTCCATAGTGGCTGTACAAATTTACATTTCCACCAGCATTGTAGGAGGATTCCTTTTCCTCCACACCCTCTCCAGCATTTATTATTTGTAGACTTTTTCATGATGGCCATTCTGACTGGTATGAGGTGGTACCTCATTGTAGTTTTGATTAGCATTTCTCTAATAATTAGCAATGAGCATTTTTTCATGTGCCTGTTGGCCATCTGTATATCTTCTTTGGAGAAATGTCTATTTAGTTCTTCTGCCCATTTTTTGATTGGGTTGTTTGTTTCTTTGATACAGAGTTGTATGAGCTTTTTTGTATATTTTGGATATTAACCCCTTATTGGACATATCATTTGCAAATATTATCTCCCATTCAGTAGGTTGTCTTTTTGTTTTGTCTATGGTTTCCTTCACTATACAAAAGTTTTTAAGTTTAATTTGGTCCCATTTGTTTATTTTTGCTTTTGTTTCCCTTGCCTGAGAAGACAGATCCCCCAAAATATTGCTAAGACTTATGTCATAGAGTGTACTGCCTATGTTTTCTTCTAGGAGTTTTATGGTTTCTGGTCTTACATTTTCAGGTCTTTAATCCATTTTGAGTATTTTTTTTTAATACAGTTTGAAAAAATGTTCTAATTTTATTCTTTTACATGTAGCTGTCCAGCTTTCCCAACACCACATATTGAAGAAACTCTCTTTTCCCCATTGTATATTTTTGCCTCCTTTGTCATAGATTAATTGACCATAGGTGCATGGGTTAATTTCTGAGCTCTCTATTCTGTTCCATTAATCTATGTGCCTCTTTTTGTGCCAGTACTCTTTTGACTACTATAGCTTTATGGTATAGTATAAAGTCAGGGAGCATGATACCGCTAACTTTGTTCATTTTTCTCAAGATTGCTTTGGCCATTTGGGGTCTTTTGTGATTCCATATGAATTTTAGGATTATTTGTTATAGTTCTGTGGAAAATGTTATGGGTATTTTGATAGGGATTGCACTAAATTCTTAGATTGCTTTGAGGAGTATGGACATTTTAACAATATTAATTCTTTCAATTCATGAACAAGGGATATCTTTCCATTTCTTTGTATTATCTCCAGTTTCCTTCATTAGCATTTTATAGTTTTCAGAGTATAGATTTTTCACCTCCTTGGTTAAGTTTATTCTTTGGTATTTCATTCTTTTTGTGAATGGGATTGTTTCCTTGCTTCCTTTTTCTGATAGTTCATTATTAGTGTATAGAAAAGCAATAGATTTATGTATATTAATCTTGTCTCCTGCAACTGTACTGAATTCATTTATTAGTTCTAATAATGTTTTGATGCAGACTTTAGGGTTTTCTATATAAAGTATCATGTAATCTATAAATAGTGACAGTTATACTTCTTTCCTTCCAATTTGTATGCCTTTTATTTCTTTTTTTTTTTTTTTTTTTTTGGTCTGATTGCGACATTAAATAGAAATGGTGAGAATGGGCATCCTTGTCTTGTTCCTGATTTTAGAGGAAAAGCTTTAGCTTTTCACCATTGAATATGATATTATCTATAGGTTTGTCATAAATGGCCTTTATTATGTTGAGATATGTTCCCTCTATAGCAACTTTGTTGAGAGTTTTTATCATGAATGGATGTTGAATTTTGTCAGATACTTTTCCTACATCTATTGAGATGATCATGTGATTCTTATCCTTTCTTTTGTTAATGTGGTGTACTGCATTGATTGATTCGGGAATATTGAATAAATCCCATTTGATCATAGTATATGATTGAATTTACTTTGCTAATGCTTTGTTGAGGAATTTTGCATCTATAAACATCAGATATATTGGCCTGTAATATTCCTTTTTTTTCATGTCTTTGTCTGGTTTTGGTATCAGGGTAATGATGACCTCACAGAATGAAGTTGGTATTTTATGGAAATAGAAATGACAAGAAAGCAGGGTTAGCAATACTCATATAAGACAAAATAGACTTTAAAACAAAGTCTATAATAAAAGACAAAAAAGGGCATTATGTAATGATAATAGGATCAATACAAGAAGAGGATATTACACTTGTTAACATATACACACCCAATACAGGAGCACCTAAATATGTAAAGCAAATACTAAGAGACATAAAGGGAGAAATTGATGATAACATAATAATTGTAGGGGACTTTAACACCCCCACTGACATCAACAGACAGATCATCCAGACAGAAAATCAATAAGGCTACAGTGGTCTTAAATGACACAATAGATCAGTTGGACTTAATTAATAGCTACAGGACTTTACATCAAAAACCAGCAGAATACACATGCTCTTCAAGTGTACATGGAAGGTTCTTCAGGATAGATCACATGCTTAGTCACAAAACAAGCCTCAACAAATTTAAGAGGATAGAAATTATATCAAGCGTTTTTTGTGACCCAAATGGTATGAAACTAGAAATCAACTAGAGAAAGAACAAGCATGTAGAGACTAAACAACATGCTACTAAAAAAACCAATGGGTCAATGAAGAAATCAAAGAAGAAATCAGAAAATACCTTGAGATGAATGAAAATGAAAACACAACTTTCCAAAATCTCTGAGAGTTCTAAGAGGGACGTTCATAGTGATACAGGCCACCCTCAAGAAACAAGAAAAATCTAAAATAAAAAACCTAACCTACCACCTAAAATAATTAGAAAAAGAAGAACAAACAAAACCCAAAGTCAGCAGAAAGAAGGAAGTTATAAAGATCAGAGCAGAAATAAATAAAATAGAGATAAAAAACGATAGAAAAGATATATGAAACCAAGAGTTGTTTTTTTTAAAGACAGACAAAAATTGATAAACCTTTAGCCAGGCTCACGAAGAGAAAAAGAGAGAGAACCCAAATAAAATAGAAATCATACAGGAGAAATAACAACTGATACCACAGAAATACAAAAAATCGTAAAAGAATACTATGAACAGTTATATGCCAAGAAATTGGACAACCTAGAAGAGGTGGACAAATTTCTAGAAACATAAAGTTCTGCCAAGACCAATTCAAGAAGAAACAGACAATTTGAACAGACTGATCACTAGAAGTGAAATAATTGAATTTGAAATTTAAAAAACTCTTAGAAAACAAAAGTCCAGGATCAGACAGATCACAGGGGAATTCTACCAAACATATAAAGAAGAACTAATATCTATCCTTCTCAAACTTTTCAAAAAATCAAAGATGATGGAACACTCCCAAATTAATTTTATGAGGCCACCATTACCCTGATACCAAAACCAGACAAAGACACTACAAAAAAAGGAAAATTACAGGCCAATATCTGATGAATATAGATGCAAAAACCCCCAACAAAGTATTAGCAAAGCAAATACAACAATACATAAAAAGGATCATACAGCATGATCAAGTTGGATTTATTCCAGGGATACAAGTGTGGTTCAACATTCACAAATCAATCAATGTGATACACCATATTAACAAAAGCAAGGATAAAAATCACACAATCATCTCAATAGACAGAGAAAGAGCATTTGACAAAATTCAACATCCATTCATGATAAAAGCTTTCATCAAAGTGGATACAGAGAAACATATCTCAACATAATAAAGGTCATTTACAAAAAACTCACAGCCAATTAATGCTTAATGATGAAAAGCTGAAAGTTTTCCCACTAAATTCAGGAACAAGGCAAGGATGCTCACTCTAACCACTTCTATTTAACATAGATTTGGAAGTTCTAGCCACAGCAATCAGACAAGAAAAAGAAATAAAAGGCATCCAAATTAGAAGGGAAGAGATTAAACTGCTGCTATTTGCAGATGCCATTATATTTTATATAGACAATCTTAAAGTCTCCACCCCAAAACTATTAGAAATAATAAATTAATTCAGCAAAGTTGCAAGATACAAGATCAATATACATAAATCTATTGCTTTTCTATACACTAATAATGAACTATCAGGAAAAGGAAGCACAAACAAATCCCATTTAAAGTCACATCAAAAAGAATAAAATACCTAGTAATGAACTTAACCAAGGAGGTGAAAGATCTGTATGATGAAAACTATAAAATGTTGACGAAGGAAAGTGAAGATGGTACAAAGAAATGGAAGCATATCCTGTGTTCATGAATTGGAGGAATTAATATTGTTAAAATGTCCATACTCCCCAAAGCAATCTAAGGATTAAGTGCAATCCCCATCAAAATACCCATGACTTTTTCACAGAACTATAACTAATAATCCTAAAATTCATATGGAACCAGAGAAGACCCCAAATAGCCAAAGCAATGTTGAGAAAAAAAGAACAAAGCTGGAGGTATAACAATCCTAGACTTCATACCATACTACAAAGCTACAGTAATAAAAATAACATGGTATCAACACAAAAACAGACACATAAATCAATGAAATAGAATAGAGAGCCCAGAAATAAACCCCTGCACCTATAGTCAATTATTCTATGACAAAGGAGGCAAGAATATATATAATGCGGAAAAAACAGCCTCTTCAACAAGTGGTACTGGGAAAACTGGACAGCCATATGTAAAACAATGAGATTAGAATCTTCCCTCACATCATATACAAAAACAAACTCACAATGCTTTAAAGACCTAAATGTAAGAACAGAACCATAAAAGCCCTAGAAGACTACATAGGCAGAAAACTTTTTGACATAAATCATAGCAATATTTTCTTGGATCTGTCTCCTAAGGCAAATGAAATAAAGACAAAAATAAACAAATGGAACCTAATTAAGCTTAAACATTTTTGCACAGCAAAGGAAATCATTGACAAAATGAAAAGACAACCTACTGAATGGGAGAATTTATTTGCAAATAATATGGCCAACAAGGGGTTAATATCCAAAATATACAAACAACTCATACAACTCAATATCAAAAAAACCCAAACAACCCAATGAAAAAATGGGCTGAAGATCTGAATAGACATTTTTCTATAGAAGACGTACAGATAGCTAACAAGCACATGAAAAGACACTGAACACTGCTAATTATTAGAGAAATGCAAATCAAAACAACAATGAAACATCACCTCAGAATTGCTATCATCAAATGTCTACAAACAACAGATGTTGGATAGGATGTGGAGAAAAGGGAATCTTTGTACACTGTTGGTGGGAATGAAATCGTGCAAAAGTGTCAGGAAGCCAAAGAGTGCACTGCCCGATGTTTTATGTTAGAGTAACAAAATTGTCCCTCTCAAAAAGTGGGGAATAATAATTTTCTAAGGGTTTTATGGGCTGTGTAGCCATCACAAGTCAATGCTTTAATGATCCAAGGGACCTAGTTAAGACAGTTGCCTTAGTCTCATATGTTGGAGAAAACTTAAATTCAGGGTTAGAATAAGGTTAGGATAAGGTGCTGGGAGTTTAGACCTCTGGAAAGCAAGAGAATTAATGGAGAAGGATTAATAAACACTGAAATCTCCTGGCTTATAATTGGTATCCTGGGAACAGAGAATCAGAAGAAAAAGTCCTATTTGTCCAGACCAGGGTCTTGTTATGTAGTAACAAGAGTGGATGTACCTAATGAACAGACATAAAGAGCTGTAAACATCTCCTCTGCTGCAGTCCCTGAGCTTGTATAACCTTGGCATAGACAAGACCCAGTTGTTGCTTTTGGAGTCCTAAGTCTGACTAAAGGACCAATGCTTGACCCCTTTCTGGTCATCTGGGGACAGAGCTTCAGTCTCCATTACCAACCATCCAGGAATGGATTCAGACTTCCACACGGAGACCTTCCTCTCAGAGTTCCCATGCAAGAGATTCCAAGAGCCCAAAAGACACTGCAGGAAAAGATCAGAGAGAATATTTACCAGAGGTCACCGGAGAACCATTTCAGCCTAGCCCAGAGCCCAGAGACCACTATGGTTGTTCACTTGCTTGATTAAATATCAATGTATTTTTATGATGCTAAAAAGAGAATTGAACACTGAAGTCAGTAAGGCAATGTTCAGTGATACCAGTTAAATGACAGGAATGGAAGCCCAATTAGAAGAGGGATGAAAGGCATAAACTGCTTCCAGTAAAAGTGAAACAGTGTCCTATATCTTATTAATTAACTGGAGTATAAAAATAGGGCATTAGCGATGGAGGCATATAAAACATAGTAAGGGCATTTCTTTTTAATTTTTATGACAGGGTATATTTGACCATGTTTCCATATTAATGAGAAAGATCCACACCAAGGAATTATTGCAAATGCATCCTTGAAACAGCAGTTGCAAAAGGCATACCCTTCACATTATCTTCTGTGAAAAAATTGAAAAAAAAACCTAAGATATGAAGAAGGGTGTACTAATGACCTTACTTTGCAATTGTTTCATTACCTCTGAGGCTGAATATGTATGTGGATTTCTTAGCCATTTACTTTCTCTATCTCCTAATATCTGTGTGAATCCTCCTTTGTATAGTAGGATCTGTGATCTTTTATTCCTCTTTCTAAGTGCAATCTCTCAGAGAATTCGAGTTTCTCAAAAATTGGCTGTTTGATTTTAGTGTTTTTTAATGTAAGTATAGACGTATTTAGAGGAATTGTGAGTGTATGTAAATTTTGTATAGTCACATCTACCAATGTCATACTGTGTTCTCTTCATTTCTTTTTTTTTTTACCATCTTTATTGGAGTATAATTGCTTTACAATGGTGTGTTAGTTTCTGCTTTATAACAAAGTGAATCAGTTATACGTATACATATATCCCCATACCTCTTCCCTCCTGCATCTCCCTCCCTCCCACCCTCCCTATCCCACCCCTCTAGGTGGTCACAAAGCACCGAGCTGATCTCCCTGTGCTATGTGGCTGCTTCCCACCAGCTATCTATTTTACGTTTGGTAGTGTATATATGTCCATGCCACACTCTCACTTTGTCCCAGTTTACCCTTCCCCCTCCCCATATCCTCAAGTCCATTCTCTAGTAGGTCTTTATTCCCATCTTGCCCCTAGGTTCTTCATGACCAATTTTTTTTTTGTTTTTTAGATTCCATATATATGTGTTAACATATGGTATTTGTTTTTCTCTTTCTGACTTACTTCACTCTGTATGACAGACTCTAGGTCCATCCACCTCACTACAAATAACTCAATTTCGTTTCTTCTTATGGCTGAGTAATATTCCATTGTATATATGTGCCACATCTTCTTTATCCATTCACCTGTTGATGGACACTTAGGTTGCTTCCATGTCCTGCCTATTGTAAATAGTGCTGCAATGGGCATTGTGGTACATGACTCTTTTTGAATTATGGTTTTCTCAGGGTATATGTCCAGTAGTGGGATTGCTGGGTCATATGGTAGTTCTATTTTTAGTTTTTTAAGGATCCTCCATACTGTTCTGCATAGTGGCTGTATCAATTTACATTCCCACCAACAGTGCAAGAGGGTTCCCTTGTCTCCACACCCTCTCCAGCATTCATTGTTTGTAGATTTTTTGATGATGGCCATTCTGACAGGTGTGAGGTGATACCTCATTGTAGTTTTTATTTGCCCTTCTCTAATGATTAGTGATGTTGCTAGAGTCTGTCATACAGAGTGAAGTAAGTCAGAAAGAGAAAAACAAATACCATATGCTAACACATATATATGGAATCTAAAAAAAAAAACAAAACGGTTCTGAAGAGCCTAGGGGAAGGACAGGAATAAAGACGCAGATGTAGAGAATGGACTTGAGGACATGGGGAGTGGGAAGGGTAAGCTGGGACGAAGTGAGAGAGTGGCATGCACATATGTACACTACCAAATGTAAAATAGATAGCTAGTGGGAAGCAGCTGCATAGCACAGGGAGATCAGCTCGGTGCTTTGTGACCTCCTAGAGGGATGGGATAGGGAGGGTGGGAGGGAGACGCAAGAGGGAGGCGATATGGGGATATATGTATATGTATAGCTGATTCACTTTGTTATAAAGCAGATACTAACACACCATTGTAAAACAATTATATTCCAATAAAGACGTTAATAAATAAATAAATAAATAAAATAAAAATAGCAATCATCTCTCAGGATGTAGAACACATTCTTTCATATTCAACTAAAGATACCATATCTTTTTAATGAGCATGATTGAGTCCTTTATATATAGAATAAAATTGTAACCTCAATACTGCTTCCTCCACTATGTATTAAAAGGTATATTTTCCTATTCTTTATTTCCAAGATTTTGTCCATTTCATCTTAAATTACAGACCCATTTTGGTGTGATTAATTTATTGTTATTATATACATTTTTTTTGGGATAGTGTTAGATATTTATTCAATCCATTTAATACAGTTATTTGAATGTAAAAAAAAATATGTTAGGGGACAGATTTTAAGGCTCTTACCACACACAAAAAACAAACACACAAAAGAATACAAGGAAATTTTTGGAGGTGATAGATATGTTTATTAACTTGATTGTGGTGATGGTATCGGGGTGAATGCTTATGTCCAAACTTACAGAGATATATATACATCACATATGTGCAAGTTTTTGTAAATCGTTTTATACTTCAATAAAGCTAAAAATAAAAGATGAAATTAGATGAAGACAAACTCGATATTTAGAAACTCTAGGACACTATATTTAGAAATTCAATTTTGGTCAAATTTATATAGGGACAATGATAATACAAATGAAATGTAAATGATGATTAATGATAATGTGGGTTATTATTTTTTAACAGAAGGAGCACCCCAAGGTCCAGAGGATCTAAGACATAGAAATGACAGAAAGGCAGCACAATGAAAGAACCTCTCAATGATTGGAAGATCTGCCTAGAGTTAAGGAATTTCCCATTCTCATAAACACTAAGCAGAAAATACAAGAGCAGTCCCCGGGGAGCTGGGAAAGGATGATTGCTTAGGGTTGCAGGCAAGCAGTGCTCCTCAAACTTGTGTGTGTGAGAATTCTCAGAAGGGCTTCTTAAAGCACAGCGTGCTGGCTTCACACCCAGAGTATTAGATTCAGTAGGTCAGATGAGCCTTAAAATGTGCGTTTCTAACATTTCCAGGGGTTGCTGATGGTGCTGGCCAGGAACCGCAATTTGAGAACTGCTGGACTTAGAGACAATTTTTCTAGGTAGCAACAGTAACCACAATCTGTCATCCAAGAAAGCCAATCAGCCAAAAATGAATGACTTCATGAATTCCCTGCGTTTGGATTAAGGATTTTTTTTTTTGTCACTCTGGGGAATATTTATTTAGAGTAAATTTTGTATTGCTTTTTTTCCTCCTTGTTGGCAAGCCCAACAGACTCATGGAAAGAGGAAACCAAACAGGAGTCAGAAACTTTCTCCTCCTGGGATTCACAGAGGACCCAGACCTGCAACCTCTCCTCTTTGGGCTGTTTCTATCCATGTACTTGATCACATTCACTGGGAACCTGCCCATCATCCTGGCCATTGTCTCAGACTCCCACCTCCACACCCCCATGTACTTCTTCCTCTCCAAGCTGTCCTTGGCTGACATCTGTTTCACCTCCACCACAATCCAAAGATGTTGCTAAACCTCCAGACACAGAGCAAAGTTATCCCCTACGCAGGCTGTCTCAGCCAGGTATTTTTTTTCATTGTGTTTGGATGCCTAGACAATGTACTCCTGACTTGATGGCCTATGACTGCTTCGTGGTCATCTGTCATCCCCTGCACTACACGGTCATCGTGAACCCCCAGCTCTGTGGGCTGCTGGCTCTGGGCTCCTGGTGCATCAATGTCATGGGATCCCTGCTCAAGACCTTGACCTTTTTGAGGCTTTCTGCAGAAGCATGAATATCGCACACTCTTTCTGTGATTTTCCTGAAGTCCTGAAGTTCGCCTATATGAACACGCCCACCAATAACATAACGGTGTATTTTGTGACTATTGTCCTAGGTGTTTTTCCTCTCTCTGGGATCTTCTTTTCTTATTCGCAGATTTTCTCTTCCATCCTGAGAATTTCGTCAGCCGGGGGCAAGTACAAAGCCTTTTCCACCTGTGGGTCTCACCTCTCGGTGGTTTCCTTGTTCTACGGCACAGGCCTTGGGGTCTACCTTAGTTCTATAGTCACTTCACGCTCTAGGATAAGTCTGGTGGCTTCGGTGATGTACACCATGGTCACCCCCATGCTGAACCCCTTCATCTACAGTCTGAGGAACAGGGACATGAAGGGAGCTCTGGTGAGACCCCTCAGCAGGGCACCATCTCTCAGTGATGGGGCCTTTACAGGACCCTCATAAGTAACTAGGCACATAATATTGAGGACCAGAAATCCTGGCTTCCTTCATTTAATATTTTTATCTTTCCTAATGTTCATGTTTTAAAGCAAAACTTTCCTTGGGTCTTCACTGCCCTCTCTACTTTCCTTCAGGTTATATCTTAGGTTCCCTTTTTCACTTTGTAATCATTTTGATTTCATATGAATAAAACCTGGTTATTTTCTCAGTTATATCCAGTGACGACTTAAATTTCTTAAAAAAAATAGATTCTCATGTATTTAGTATATATCCTCGAAGTGACGGGATGTTTACCTATTATAGAAATGTTGCCCAGCAAACTCATTTACAGAGACGTTTTCTGAGGTTATGTGAATGAAATCAACTCAAAATGCCTTTTTTTTCTGATTCACTTTCCTTTCAGTCACATCAAACTTAGTGAATTTCTCTACTCATCCAAAATATGGATATCTTGAATTTCTGAACTATATCTTATCCATCTTTGAAACTGCAGTGCCTAGTACATTTCTTAGGAAGAATTTTATGCCCAGTGAATATTGTTGAATGGCATGAAAAATGGATGAGTGCATGATTAAACACAGAGTCGGGACCAAAAAATGCAATGTGTTGATTTAATAAAAGCTTATGAGCTAGAAAATAGATTCCGTTTTTGATATTGATATAGATTACAAAAATAGCAGCACTAGGTATATGCTAACACTGTTTAAGCACTTTAAACACATTATCTCATTGAGGTTTTCTAATAACACTTTTATGTGATGACTATCATTTCCCTAGTTACAGATGAGGAAGTAAGAGATTACGGTAATCTGATAACTAGCTCAAGGTCATACATGTGAGGAAAGGAGGCTCAAACCCAGGGCTGTCTAAATCAGACCACTCTCGGGGAACTCTACTCAATACTCTGTAATGACCTATATGGGAAAAGAATCTTAAAAAGAGTGGATATATGTATATGTATAACAGATTGCTGTACGGCAGAAACTAACACAACATTGTAAATCAACTGTACTCCAATAAAAATTAATTTTAAAAAAAGAGAAAAAAATCAGACCACTCTCTTAAGCACAGTATTATGTTGTCTCTAGTCAAACCTTACTTTAATAATAGCTCAGTTTCCAAGGAAACAGGAACCCTCTAATATAAAAACTCTTATTTCTGGAAGTCAGCTCCCCCACCAAGAAATATTCTGTCTCTGAGGCTGTAGGCTCAGAAATAAATCAAACCCTAGAGTAAGATTAAGATTCCCCTAATATTTTAATCTGACATCCTTTCATTGTGATCAGGGTGAGCACAGTATCATATATATATATTTACTTGTATCTATTCCTTCTAAATTTTTATTTACATACTTTGATCTTTTATCATCTTAAGGTTTTCTATTCTTATTGGTTTTTTCTGTTTTTTTTTTAAATTGAAGTATAGTTGACTTACAATATTATATTAGTTTCAGGTGTACAGCATAGTGATTCAGTATTTTTGCAGATTATACTCCATTATAGATTATTATAAGATAATGGCTATAATTCCCTGTGCTATACAGTATATCTTCGTTGCTTATCTATTTTATACATAGTACTTTGTATCTGTTAATCCCATACCCCTAATTTGTCCCTCCCCCACTTCCATCTCCCCCTTGGTAACCACAGTTTCTTTTCTATATCTGTGAGTCTTTTTCTATTTTGTGTACACATTCTTTTTTTTTCGGATTCCACATATAAGTGATATCATACAGAATATGTCTTTCTCTGACTTATTTCACTAAGCATAATACTCTGTAGGTCCATCCATCTTGCTGTAAATAGCAGAATTGCATTCTTTTTATGGCTGAGTAATATTCCATTGTGTGTGTGTATACACACACACCAGTTTATATATATAAACTCCAGCGGCACCAGTTTACATTCCCACCAAGAGTGTACTAGAGTTCCCTTTTCTCTACATCCTTGCCAACATTTGTTATTTGTGGTCTTTCCATGATAGCCATTCTGACAGGTGTGAGGTGATATCTCATTGTGGTTCTGATTTCCCTTATCTCCAAGACAAGAAGCTCCTTTCCTCAGTCATTTATAAATCTGGGCTTGAGCTTTGTCACTTCAAGGTCTCAGCTGCTCTAAGAGGAATGTGACTCCTCAAGGGGTCATAGAGGGACAGCAGCTTTGGAGTCTCAGCCAGAAATACTCATCCTTAGAAGGAACCCTCAGTTTCACTTTAGTCATAGATATGAGGTCAAATAAAGAAACTTGAACCCTACACTCTAGGACAGGGATCAGAGCTCCCACTCCTAACGTTACTAAAATAGCTCCATTACCCTAAAGACAATATTCCTTAAAACTGTGCTATCCAATACAATATGGTAGCTATTGGCCACATATGGCTGTCTAAGTCTAAAATAATGAAAAATAAATAAAAACTTTAAAAATTCAGTGCTTCAGTCATACTAGCTACATATCAAGTGCTCAATAAGCTATGCATGGCTAGTCCACCATAGTGGACAATATAGATAGAGAACATTTCACAAAGTTCTGTCAGAGAGTATGACTGTAGAAGGATGCTGCCTTTTCTTTATAACACTCTACAGGGATGCCCTGTCAAGGTGATCAGGTATGTTGCTAGCAAATTTCTCCTATTCCTGTTAAAAAATGCAATTGGCTACATATGGTAGAAACCAGACTACATGGCCTAACCAAAAAAGCTTTTTTCCTCCTGAAACATGAATTCTAGAGCTAAGCAGTTCTAGACTGGCCCTCAAGTACTCAGGATCCTTCTACTTTTCTGCTCTACCACCTTTAGCATGGGGTTTTCACCCTCATGATCACAAAATAGCTTCTGCCCTTCCAGCCATTGCAACTGCATTCCAGGAAGGTAGGATGGAGAAGCATAATATACAAGATATCCCATCATCATTTTCCATTTTAGTGCATTCTGTCTGGCTTCAAATTTTCACATCTGCATCTTTTGCCTGAAGAATTTCTCTAGTCTTCCCTGTCCACGTACACAGAGAATTAATGCCCCAAGAATCACTCCTTAACCAAAGACTGACAGGAGCTGGTGTATAACTCACTTGCTTATTGGGTGAGATAAGTCTGAAGCACATATATTACACTGGCTCCAGTCGTTCCCCAGCAGGAATCCCAGTTGACCATGTTGGTAACTGGTTTGATAAACATACCCTTTACGGCTGTTTTCCCTTGCCTGACTCACAACTCCACTGCCTGGGACCACTAAAATCTTTGTCTTAAATAGACTGAGCTACATTTCCTGAGCCATACAGTGGCTTGATTGGCAGCCCAGCAAAAGATATGCCTACCCAGAACCTGTGAATGTGACCTTATTTAGAAAAAATGTCTTCGCCAATTTAGTTAAGGATCTTGAGATGACATAATTATGGATTACTTAGGTGTGCCCTAAATCCAATGACAATTGTCCTTATAAGATACAGAAGAGGAGAGACACAAAGACGAGAAAGCCCTATGATGTAAAGGCAGAAATTGGAGTGATGTGGCCACAAGCCAAGGAACTCCTGGAGCCACCAGAAGCTGGAAGAGGCAAAGAAGGATCCTCCCCTAAAGCCTTTACAGGGCGTGCACCCCTACTGATACCTTGACTTTGGATTTTTGGCCTCCTGAACTGTAAGAAAATTAATTTCTGTTCTTATAAGCCACCCACATTGTGGTAATGTGTAACAGCAGCCACAGGAAACTAATACAGATGATAAGGAAGATTCTTGGCATATTTGGAGGGTTACAGGAAGCAACTGCTATTTGTGGAAATACACACACACACACACACACACACACACACACAAACACGCACACATTCATACTGCTGAAGATCTATTGATTTGCCTCACTGACATGAAGCAACAGATGGAGCTGCAACTGTTCTACATTCTGCTATATCCTCTTTGAATCTCTCTGCCTCTTGGGCCAAGTGTGTGTATTTATCTCCAGGACAAAGGGCTCTGGGTTCTGCAGAATACCCTCATCACTGAGGTCAGAAGCAACACAGTTGGTCACAGGCTTTATTCCATCCTCATGAGTTTCCATCTCTTGCTTGTAGCTTCCAGCCTGCCTTTGATCACACCCCACGTTACATCCATCTTCTCTTTTCAGGATAAACCCAGAAAGCAGGTCACATATTTTATAACAGATAACTTCTGTGGTCAGAGATAAATTTATCTTGTTCTGGCTGGCATGAAGGAGTGAAAGAATGAAAAGATTATCTAATCCAATCCACAATTCCCCTCAAAAAATGATCTATATTTCTCTTGCTCCAGGGGATAAAATCAAATCCAAGCCACAATCCCCCCCAACAAAAAAGTGATCTATGTTTCCCTTGCTCCTTTATTCTTTAAAACCCAGACGTATAAAGAAAATAGAGCTGGAGGAGTTTCCAAGGATTCGAGGAGATAAGTCATGCATCCCTTGATGGTATGTCACACCTTGTGTGATGGCCTGAGTTGTGTCCCCCCAAAATTCATATGTTGAAGTCCTAACTCCTCATACCTCAGAATGTGACTGTATTTGGAGAGAGGGTCTTTAAAGAGGTAGTTAATTTAAAATGAGTTCATTCAGGTGGGCCCTAATCCAATTTGACTGGTGTCCTGATAAGAAGAGGAGATTAGGACACAGACACACACACAGAGAAGACCACGTGAAGACACAGTGAGAAGACAGCCATCTATAAGCCAAGGAGAGGGGCCTCAGAAGAAACTAACCCTCCTGGCACTTTGATCTCAGACTTCCAACCTCCAAAACAAAAATAAATTTCTGTTGTTTAAGCCACCCAGTCTGTGGTACTTTGTCATGTTAGCCCTAGAAAACTAATATACCCTGCTTCCAGAGGAGCCCTCTGGGGACACAGAACACTGACCATGGGGTGGGTGGGGCTAGAAGCTGAAATTCTGGTTTGAGACTGGGATCTCAAAAAAAGTTACCCATGGTCAAATGTAGAGTAGGATGTTTTATAAGTGGAGGAGCCTTTTGCCTTTGCATGGACTATTTCCAAACTTTGACCATAATTGTCTCCATGGTGACTGAAAATACCTTAAAGATTTCTGGAGCTCTTCTCCCAAGTTCTCTCAATTGCTTATGTTCAAGGGTTCTCTTAGGATCCTAAGGAATGGAGGATGGAGCATCTCAAAACACACCCATGCTTTAATTTCCCTCCCCTCTTTGGGAGAGGTAGGTGCTCAAATGAAGTTTAATTTGATTTAGAAAAAATTAATGTCATGTTTCTTGGACAAAAGGATCATGGAGTTGAGTTATATCTATAGCAGCTAGAATCGTGTTACCTTCTGTTTACTTGTGTTTTCCCCACACCTTTAGTAAGGTCTCATGTAATGTCCCACTTGGTTCATTAGGCTGTAAGAAAATAACGCTAAAAGTCCAACGTCCACCCTTGTGTAGTAAGGAGACACAGAGCCCCCTGACACCAGCATGGGGATGTCCAGGCCAATTAGCCCCAAAAGTCAAGAGTCAGGGTTACAAGTCCCAATTACTCATCCCCATGGGAGTTGCTTCCCCTATTCCCAACCACGGGGTGTATGAAGTAAAGGATTAACTCAGAGGATAAAGGGTGCTCAAAGCCTGCACATCCCAAATAAAGGACTTGCCCTAGACTGCCTCCTGAAAGATGACCTCTAAGCCCCTGGAATATCCTGCCTGATAAAAGTGTCTTTGTTTACCTGGGGCCTTAATCCATGCCAGGTAGTCTGTGCTGACAGTGTAGCTGATGATGAATGCCTGTTTTTGTTTACCTGGGACCCTGGCAATGTTGTATTAGTTTGACCTCTGGGGGGACTAATGAGTGAGTTGTGAAGGTCAGCAGGAACTCCATGCCTACATGACAGACCCTGATAAAATCTCTGGACACCAAGGCTCAGGTGGGTTTCCATGGTTCCATATGTGTTGTCACACATAATTGCTGGGAGAAATAAGTGTTGTCCATGCAATTCCACTGGGACACGAAAACTGGAAGCTCACACCTGGTCTCTCCTGGCCCCTGCCCCCTGCACCATTTGCCTTTGCTGATTTTAATCTCTGTCCTTTCACTGCAGTAAACCATAAATATGAGCATCACAGCTTTTTCGAGTTCTGTGAGTCCTTCTGGCAAATCATCAAACCCGAAGGTGGTCATAGGGACTCCCGACACAGAGGCCATGGATATTGTTTTATTATGAGAAATAGTAGATTTCCTTTACCTTTGTGGAGTTCCACCACTCCTTGAGAAAATGAGGAACGTGAGCTGATCGCTCACCTTGTGGAACCTGAAGCTCCCCTTACCCCCAGTCCCAGGGAAAACATCTCCTCCCCTGCCTTGCTCATCACCCTCCCACAAATTCTCAGCATATGCCCAGAGAGAAACAGAGCCCTTGGACATCTTTCATCCCTGCTCTTTTATCTGTTTCCCCCAGACGCGCTGGAAAGAACATGTGTGTTCAGTGCACAGTCACTCATGCAGTGGTCTTCCCCAGGAACCCCCTCCCCAGCCCCCTTCTCTCCTCTAGGCGGCAGAGCTGGGGGCTCTCACATGGCACTCTCGTTGCCTCCCCGTCCCCTGGACGCCCCCTTCTCTTGTGCCATGAGAGACTTGTAGGGCTTCCCCAGGCTGGGGAGGGTGAGTTCAGCTTCCTGCAGCTCCAACTCCCGCTGAGACAAATGCTCAATGACGGCTGCTCCAATAGAGTCCCCCAGCACATTGGTCATGGTGCGAAGTCGATCACTGGAGGGGGCGGGGTGGGGAGAGACAAGCCACTGTTAATCAAGGTTTGAAGAGCTCCACAGAGAAGAGGGTGCAGCAGCCAGGAACTCCTTGTGCCTAGAAGTTGGGGTTCACATTCCAGCCTAACACAGGGTGGACCAAGCTCTGATATGCTCACATTTGATATTAGCAATGCAATTCTTTTTTTAAAAAAATGTAAACGTCTGATATAGAAAATTAGGGGTTATGAGCTGAACAGCATACAGGATGAGGAAGGTCACCACTGTGAGAAAACAAGGCCAGACTGAAGACCATCTAACTGAGACTCAGATCCAGGTGACAGCTCCCAAGTGGGGACAAAAGTCCAGATTTTTATATGTAAACCTCCTATTTTTAAAATTATTTATTTATTTATACATTTATGGCTGTGTTGGGTCTTCGTTTCTGTGCGAGGGCTTTGTCTAGTTGTGGCAAGCGGGGGCCACTCTTCATCACGGTGCGCGGGCCTCTCACTATCACGGCCTCTCTTGTTGCGGAGCACAGGCTCCAGACGCGCAGGCTCAGTAATTGTGGCGCACGGGCCTAGTTGCTCCGCGGCATGTGGGATCCTCCCAGACCAGGGCCCGAACCCACGTACCCTGTATTGGCAGGCAGATTCTCAACCACTGCGCCACCAGGGAAGCCCTCCTATTTTTAAAAGTTGAGGGAATTCCCTGGTGGTCCAGTGGTTAGGAGTCAGCGCTTTTACTGCCGAAGGTGCAGGTTCGATCCCTGGTCGGGGAACTATGATCCCTCGAGCCACACAGCGTGGCCAAAAATAAATAAATAAATAATAAAAAAATTAAAGTTGAGAATTTTTTTTAAATTTGCAAGCCAGCTCTGTCCCCAAGGATCACCTTTTTTGGTGACTTCTACATAAAACAGGTACAGCAGGGCTTTTCTGGATAATGGGGTAAAGACCCCATTGCTTACCTCCTCCCTGCCCTACTTCCCAAGGTTAACTCTATACAATTTGGGATCCACATGGCTTGGGATATTCCCCCAGGCCACCTTTTCATTCTAAAATTCTAGAACTCTGTCCTTGCTGGAATAAGAGCCCATGTGTTGGGAGTGCTGCAGGGAAAGCGGAAGGTGCGAGGACAGATAGTACCAGAGTCGGAAGAGCACTCACAGGAACCAGTCCACAGCTATGATGAGTGTGATGTCTTCAGTGGGCAGGCCGACTGACGTGAGCACAATGACCATGGTGACCAGACCTGCCTGGGGGATGCCAGCAGCCCCAACGCTGGCTGCTGTAGCCGTGATACTGCACGTGGAGAGAGAACACAGCGAGGCAGGAGGAGGGAAGGGAGAGATGAGGCAGTGTCAGAAGAGACACAAAAGAAGGGAAGGGGTCAGTTCCCCAGGGCGTCTTAAATCAAATTCCCCAAAATAAAGAGCAAATCCAAAGCAACTTTCATTGAATGCCAATGCAGTTATGTTCCCTCGTCCTTTGTTGGGATCTGGTTAGACGTCCACCCAATGATAGAGGTTTTAAATAATTCAGATTGCAGATGCAAGAGTAAGGATTTAACCAGCTGCTTCTGGGGACTGGAAGAGGGCAGAAGAATCAACCTGGGCAGTAGCCGTAAAGCAGAAGCTTGAGTTCCCCATGTGCACATATGCTAGAAGTAGGTAGGTCAGTATAGACAGGTCCAGCTGCTAGGAACAGAACTCTGGAAGGTGGGCCAAATTTAGAGTGAAAAGAAGAAATTGTCTATGGTGCTGAGTGAATTTTTAAAAATTAGACATTTACACATATAAGGTTTTGGAAAACTAAAAGGTAAACACACAGAAAATGAAAGAGATGGTGATCCACCATCAAGTAGAGGGTCAGACTGGATCACAAGTAGGCTAGATTTTAGCTGCTGCATCAATTTGTATGTCTAGCATGGTGTGCTAAGAAGAATTATAAAACCACTGGGCTTGCCAGGGAAGGTGTTAGGGCCCTGAGGTTGACGCCCCCCCTCCCTGGTGGATTCTGAAGCCCTTTCCCAAATTCTATAGTCGTGAACATAGAGCTACTCAAGATGCTTAACACACATGATGTCTCTTACAGAACAGTGATTGAGCAAACATTTGGGCTCACAAACAGAGAATGGACTTTGGGGTCCAGCAGATTTTATTCATCAGCTGTACACCCTTGGACATAACTCAGAGCCTATATTCCCTCATCTATAGAATGGTAGACATATACCTACCTTGAGGGGTTATTATGAGCAGTAAAATAGAACAGTGCTTTGAGAACAGGGCCCCAAGAAGGGTCATTATTACTATTATTCTAAGTGAGAGAGAATATCTCTTCCGAGTGCTGGCCCTGGCATAAACAGTGATCTGTGCATGCTCTTGGGAGGCAGGCATCATGTTCTCAATGGAATCATAAGATCCAGCTAATTCCACCTGGATCCAATAATCCAACTCAAACTTTTTTAAGTTTAGATTCAGTCCAAACTAGGAATCCTTAACCATCCAATCACAATCTGCCACTAAATTCTGAAGCAATTACCTGATGGGTCTCAAGCTGGCCATTGCCACCAAGCTCTTTGCATAGATTAGAAGCTAGAAGTGATACTCAGTTCCCTGATCCATTTAAGAACACCCCTCAAAAGTCCTTACCCTTTTTGATGACTTCTCTACTCCCCAGAATGTGAAAGCTCCCCATGAAAAGTGCTCACTGCAATGTTTGGGACCCTAAGCTAGACAAACAAACAAACCAAAACGTGTTCCTTTGAAATTATCTTCATGTCGTCTTCACTGCATCCTTGGTTTCCCCTAGAAAAGGCTTCTCATACCACAGCCTTCTGTTGTAAAGGCAAGGAAGATTGTTTGAAGAAAGACTCAGAGGCGATCTCTGGGTTGTGTGGTAACAAGGTAGCTGGGACTTCGTCTACCCATAGTAGAAGGGACTTCACATGGGCTCAACATCTCACAGAACCTCCAGATGCTATCAGCCATAGTGCCCAGATTTAAGCTGTATCCCTGAATGTCCCTAAGCCATTGGGACCCAAGTTCAGACTGTTTTCCTTATCTGCAGAGTGGTCTCTCAGAACCCCTATAAAAAGAGAGAGCACTCCATCCTGCTGCTGACCCCAGTTATCAGTATCTCCAGCCAAGCCAGCTTTGTACTATACTGCATGACATTGTGGTACCTGCCTTTATCCAAAATCCCTATGTAGCCAAGAGGGGCAGAGAGCTGTTAGGGAGGGTAGGATGCTCCCTTAAAGAGCATGGGCCCTGGAGTCCAGTTTCCCTGAGATCATTAGCTTTCTAGGTCTAAGGTCTTTATTTTTATAATATGTGAGAGACATCAGCATGCCTTCATACGCTATAGAGAAAGGTCAAATAGAGGCAGTGGAGTTGAAAATGCAAGTAAGTAATGGAATAGCTGACAGAGTTAGAAGATAGAAGGGATGAGATTTGGGGAATTGTAGAGGAATGAGTTTTGAATAGAGCAACAGATCCATATTTAAACTCAGATCAGGGGAAAGAAAGCATGGATGGATGCATACCACAATAAATTTGAGTTGTCGGAGCAGAAAGTTGGGTCCATTCACACCCAGTAACCTCAGTGACACCCCTGAGGTATGAGGCAATATGATCTTTTACACGGAAGAAAATTGGAGAAAGGAGCTGGAAGATAAATAGAGTGAAGATTTGGAATGAAGGATGGATAATGGTGCCACCATATAACTGGGTGGTTTATCAACCCTGGATGCACAGTAGTATCACCTGGGCAGTTTTCACAAACATACCAATGCCTATACCCTACCCCCACCATAACAAAGTCAGAGCCTCAGGGAGTAGGTGGTCTTGGGTAATGCTAATGTGTAGCCAAGACTTTGAATCACTGATATAAAGGGATTTCTGAGTGGAAATACACTTAGCTGATAATGTAATGTGTCGTCTTGTAGTGGTCACTGCAGTAATCACCACAGTGGGTAGATTTTTCTCTAGCTGGGTTCAGACACCTTGACATAGGAATAGATAAAGTGGTTGGTTGAAATCCCCAATGTTGAGGATTTGGAAAGACTAAGGGGTAAGGACGTCAAAGATGCTCTCAAGAAAATGAAAGAATGAAGCGCCACACTCTCTGGTCTGGAAGCTCATGGTTCCAAGTGTGGTCCCTAGACCAGCAGCATCAGCATCACCTCTGAACTTGTTAGAAATGCAGAATCTCAAGCCCCAACCCAGACCCACTGAATCAGAATCTGCTTTTGAACAAGACTCCCAAGTGATTAGTATGCACATAAACGTTTGAGAGGCACTGAACTAAAACACAAAAAGGGAAAGTGAAACCATAATGGAGGGAATGCGAGGAGTTGAAGAAGCAAAAATTGTTCATGGAATTAAAGAAAATACGTAGGGGAAGTAAAGTAAGAGGATGGAGAGATTGGAGACTGTGGCCATGATGCACATACTCGAGATGTCAGAGCGGGCTAAGCAGAGGCAAAGTCCAGGACATGGCCCCAAGGGTAGGTGGCTGGAATTCCAAAGGTCAGCGAACTTTGAAAAGAAGATGATGGAAGAGTCACCTGTTTGGATGTTGAAATTATTCAGGGAGAGGATAAGAAAACGGAAAGAAAAAGAAAGCTATACAGCATCAGCTGAGTTAGATAACCCTTCTCTGGATTCCCAAAACTCTTACACTACCCATAATAAGCAGATAATCTTTTTTTTAATTTGGCAAGGGCAGTAATGGAACTATGCATAGGACATCATGAGATGTCATTCAAAGAGCCCACGCTTGTAAAATATTTAATGCTGTGTATGGCACATAGCAAGTGTTTTATAAATGTTGGCCATCATCATCATCACCACTATCACCATCACCACCCTTATCACCCCCATCACTACCATCACCACTATCAGCACCATCAACATCATCACCACTGTCACCTCCGTAATCTACATCATCATCACCAACACTGTCACCATCATCATCATCATCAGTGTGTCGTTTCCCTTCCTTAGACCGGATCTTCCCTGAGTTCAGGAACCATGTCTTATTTTTTCCTGCACCCCTCAACACATCCCCCTTCCAACATTCAAAGGCTCCCTTTACTTCTTGCTGTGACTCCCTCCCCTCCAACACCCCCAGCCAAGCTAATGACTTCTTAGGGCTCAGCTGTTGGCAGGTCCCACCCAAGGTCAACTCACCTGATAGTTGTGATCTGACCCAGGTTGAGCTCGTAGTTGTTGACTTGAGCAATGAAGATGGCAGCCAGGGCCTCATAGAGGGCAGTGCCATCCATGTTGACGGTGGCTCCCACAGGCAGCACAAACCTGGTGATGCGGCGGTCCACACCCAGGCCCTCCTCCAGACAGCGGAAGGTGATGGGCAGTGTCGCCGAGCTGGGAGAGAGAACCCCAAGGGCTGAGAATAAGTGGTGGCAATGAGCCAAGGGAGGGCTCCCCCTGAGAACACTGGGAGGCAAAGTGGGAGCTAGAGCAAGGGGAAGATGGCAGGTGTCTAACATTTCAGAGGCTGAAGACTGCGTGGGGGAGAGGAACTCCTCATGACACAGAGAGCACACAGCAATGAGGTCCCCCAGGCTGAAGGTCTCTGGACCCACCTAAAGCCAATAGCTGAGGGCTACTTACTAGACACTAGTTCATGTCACCAGTTCACTCTAACTATCCACTCCCAGAAAGGAGGCAAAGGGCCTTCTGAGCTCCCACACCTCAGGGCTAAGAGAGGGGTATTACAGAAGACTCCTATTCCCCACTTCCCATGTTTATTCAGGGAGTGACCTCACCTACACTAACCTTCTAGGTCTCTGTCCCCACTTGGGATCAGCTGGTCCATAAAACATGCGCTCTGTCTGGTCAGCTTTATATCATGCAGTGAGAATCCTGGACCCACAAAGGGGATCTTTGGGTGTCCATGCCTGTGGCAACCTGGTGAGTTTAATTCTGGGGTACAATGGCACCAATCCTCCGTGGCCACAGATCAAAAGGCACATTCTCCAATAGGTGTTACAAGCAATAAAAATGATACTTTTCTTCTGTCTGGTTGGCTCTAGTGATACCTCTCAGATTGTTTTGAATTTGATTGATGGTGGAGAGGGGAGCTCTTTATGAACCCCCTGAAACCACAAAAAAGAAGGAAGCCAAGGGAGCTCCCAGAGGCCATCTCAAGGGGAGACGAGACCCTATGAGGTAGAAAATGACTGAGATCATGAGGCATGTTGGACCCTTTGTCTTAACCTCAAAATTTGCAGCTGGTTCTCCCTCCATATTAAATAGAGAAACAGGGACTTCCCTGGTGGTCCAGTGGCTAGGACGCCATGCTCCCAATGCAGGGGGCCTGGGTTTGATCCCTAGCCAGGGAACTGAATCCCACATGCCGCAACTAAAAAGATCCCGCATGCTACACCGACGATCCCACACGCGGCAACGAAGATCCTACATGCTGCAACTAAGATCCAGCGCAGCCAAATAAATAAATCTTTTAAAAATAAACAAATAAATAGAGAAACAGAAAAGGAGCGTAAGGGGTTAGGAGAGCCAGCCCAGGACAAAGATCAGTGCCCAGGTGTTGAGCCACCTGGAGACCTTCAAGAGCACCTGACATTACTATACAACCCAGATGAGGTTCTATAGTGGCAGAGAGGGCAGGACTCCTAAGAGAGCCTGTGAAAGGCAAAGAGTGAACCTAGGAGGGTACCAGTGGTGAGGAGCAAGGCCATACCTGGAAGACGTGCCCATGGCAGTGATGAGGGCCTGCAGTATTCCCCCAATGAAGGGGAAAGGATTCCGATGGGTGATGAGGAAGTAGATGAGAGGCAGGATGCCACCGGCGTGAAGGAACAAACCCACGATGACAGTCAGGGTGTACATGCCCAGCTGACCCCCCAGGACGGCCATGTCTTCCATCTCTAGGATCTTGCCAGCAATCAGGAACAGGATGCCCACAGGTGCATACCTGGGCCAAGCCAGACACCTGTCAGGCCTCCCTCATGACCTCCCCTACAAGCCTGGAGCTAGCATCCCCCAGGCTTTGCTGACATAGACCCTGGAGCCAGGCAACATCCCCCATACAGCACCCTACCCCACTCCAACCTTCCCCACACGATAACAAATGGGGCTGGGCCCCACAAATAAATCCCACCTTTTCTTCCTGCTTCCCCACAGCTCGCTTGAGCAGAAGAGCTCCTACAACTCCAATATATGCATTCTTATAAGGTGTCTCCTTCACCCACCCCCTGACTCAAATCCCCCCAAATAATCACTGTCCTCAGGGCTCTTTCCCTAGACATCGCCCAGACACTCCCTATCTCTGGCCTTCTAACGTCCCTTATTCACTTCCCCCAACTCTTTGCTCTACATTTGTAACCTGTATGCCCCTATTCTCTTTCCTATAAGTGCATATTCTCACTCATTCACCAGCCCAAGTTATTTCACCTGGATTTCCCACAGACGTCTTAAACAACCTGTCTTAAATATTATACGATATTGCTTATATGTGGAATCTAAAAAAAATTGTACAAATGAACCTATTTACAAAACAGAAATTGAGTCACAGCTGTAGAAAACAAACTTATGGATACCAAGGGGGAAAGGTGGGGGAGGGATAAATTGGGAGATTGGGATTGACATATACACACTACTATAGATAAAATAGATAACTAATAAGAACCTACTGTAGAGCACAGGGAACTCTATTCAATATTCTATAATGACTTATAAGGAATAAAATCTGAAAAAGAGTGGATATATGTATGTATATATAACTGACTCACTTTGCTGTATAGCAGAAGCTAACACAACATTGTAAATCAACTACACTCCAATAAAAAATTAATTATAAACAACCTGTCTTATTAAATTATCTGTTCATTCACTCAACAAATATCCATTGAGCACCTACTCTGTTCCAGTCACATGGTCCCTGCCCTCATGGTGCTTACATCCTAATTGGGGAACTATGCAATACACAGAGAAATATGTCATTAAAAACTTCAGGTGGTGATAACTACAAAAGAGAATCAGTGAGTGGGGCTGTAAAAATGAGTGGTCAGGGAGGGCTTCTCTGAAGAGGTGACATTTATGCTGATACCTGAATGATGAAAAGGAACCATGCATATTTGAAGGGAAAGCATTGCAGGCACAGTTCAAAGACCTTGAGATGGATGTGAGCTAGGAGTATTGGAGGAGCAGAAAGAAGACCAGTATAGCTGGAGCAGTGAGAAGAGTAGAGAAGACAGATGAAGCAAGTTCATAGGGGGCTCACCTGTTTTCCCCTCAAACCAGCCCATTGCTTAGTTTTGTGAGTTTCTGCCAGTGATGCCATAATTCACCCATCACCAGGCTTCCTTTGTTATTTCTCTCTCTTTAGAAATTGAAGTCTACACTTGGTCATTGTCATGGGGGATGTACTGGAGGAGGTGAGGACCGCTTGGGGAGTTGGTACAACAGCTTAGGTCAGAAATGATGAGACCCAAGATGAGGTTGTGGGAATGAGGATACAGGGGACTCCTCCAGCCACATCTGTATTCCCCAAGCTGGGCTCGAGGTTAGCCCTGGTGGGTGGTTGCTGAGTTGTCTCCAACTCTAGACCTACCTCTGTGAATAATCTGTAAACTCCTTTCTCAAATCCCTCACCTCCATCCTTCCTTTCTCACACTCTGCAAAATTCCTCAACTCTGGATCAATTGCACATGACTTCTTTCCTCCTGTACTCGGCTACCTGGCACATACGGATATTCTCCCAAACATGCCAATGACATTGCTATAAACTCACGGTTCCCAATTCAGTTGAGCTTTCAATATTCCTTTTCAATCTTCTTGCTCGTCCTTGATAAGCTTCCCCTCCCAATCCCCTCAGCTGCTTTCCCAAGCTCTCAACTTAGCCTCTAGCCCCCCGACCCAACTTTCAAATTATTTGGGATGATGTACAAAGTCTTCTCCAATTTGGGAAGACAGCCTCCTTAACATCTTCCACCACCACTCCCAAGGTATGCTCCCACCTTCTTGAACTCCTCACCATTCTCCAAACAACTCAGGTCCTTTCAAGCTTTGCATGTTCTATTCCCTCTGCTTGAAGTGCCTCTCCCTTCTTCCTGTCCTGTTGGATTCCTACTCACCTTTCAAGACCCAACTAAGAGGTGGACGTCTCCATGACTTCCTCCTCACCTTCCCAGACAGAGTTCACTGCATATCCCTCATTGGCTGCTTACTTATCCATATTCCCTATACTTTTTTAATGTCTCTTGACTCTAGAACCTTCCATCTTGTATTATATTTATCTAATATGTGTCTGTCTCCTCCAAGACTTTGAAAGCTCTTTGAGGACAAGGACTGAATTCAATGTATCTCTGTATTCCAGAGTTCAAAACAAAGTCAGCCTGGGAAAATGTCTGCTGAAAGAGTGAAGGGATTTAAAGAATGAATGAATGAAGGCGTCAATTAAGGAATAATCAGTGAGCAGATAAATGAGTGAGAAAATGAGCAAATGAGACATGAATGATGGGTGAGTGAATGAATGAGTGGGTTAAGCAAATGGATGAATGAATACAAGGTATATTTAACTGAGTGAATGAGAGAATAACAATGTAGAGATGAACAAGTGAGTCAAAGAATGAGTCCAAATGAATAGATGACTTGGTGAGTAAATCATTCAATCAAAGAATTAACTAATGCATGGATGAGTTTGTGAATGAATTTATGAGTGAATGAATGTATGAATGAGTGAATTAACCAATACACAGAAAAATGAACAAATGAATGGGAAAATGAATGAACCAATTCATGGAAGAATGAAGATAGCTAAATAAATGAATGGATAATTTGGCCAATCCATAGCAGAATGAGAAGATGTATAGATAAATGATGGAGTGAATGAACAATGCACAGAAGCTTGAGTACAAATGAATAAATGACTGAATAAATAGATGAACAAGGGAGTGAATGAGTGAATAAATCATTGCACAAAGGTATGAATGAATGAGTGAGTGAATGAGCGAGGGTGTGAATTAACCAGTACATATATAAATGACTTTGGCCAAGTGGTCCCAACAACCACTTCAGGAGCTGCCCCACAGCCTGACTTTCCAGCCCTGACAACACCCTTCTGTGTGCCATCACCACCACCACCCCGCCCCTGTCACAGCCCAGCACTCACCAGATAATGATGCCCACCAGCCTCATAATAGCCTCATTGAGGCTGTCGAAGAAATCCCGCAGGACTCGGCCCTTGTGTTTCATGCCACCGATGACCAGCCCAAAGGCCACCGAGAAGACCACAAGGCCCAGGGCGTTGATGCCATTGGCTGAGCCAGGCACAGGCACAGTCTCCTCAAAGCTCAGCACCTCCTGCAAGGTGCCCATGGCCCGTGTGACATTTTCCAAGAGGCTGCTTCCGTTCTCCATTGAGGATAAAGGAGGCATGGAGGTGCCCAGCTCAGATCCATTTTCTGTCCTCACAATGGTCCTGGTTGCCAACCTCGTGCTGTACTGCGTCTTAAACTGAAATAAGGAGATATTGGGCCATAGACGAATGCATAGTAAATTGAGTGCATAAACAGGTTAATGAGGGCGTGAACAACCAATGAATGGAAGAATGAGTATAGATTCTGCATTTTTCACAAGCTCCCTGGGCAGTGCTCAGACAGGTTTTGGGGTCTGTCTCCTCAACTGTCTATGATCAGAAGCCTTGGTTCCTCCTCCATTACCATTCCCAGGCAGCCTTTGACCCAAATCCTTCTCTCTAACCTTGCCTTGATCAGCACACCAATAGGAAGCACATTCTTTCTTTCAGACTCTTCCAAAAGCCCCTGGGCAATGCTCTGTCAGGTCCTTCTTCCCATCCCTCACTCCTGGACCATTCACTCAGCAGCAAGCTCCCCCAACCCTCCAAACCTCCTTGATCAGACTATGTACTTCCCCCTGACCTGTTTGAAGCAGGCCTCCACAAGGTTGGGCGGAAACATATTTCTGCAGAAAAATATCAGATGAATGAACGTGGTTAGACCTTAGAAGAGAATCTAGACTGATAACAGTAATAATAACTGCAATGGCAACGATAATAATAGCAGCCAACATCTGAAAACCGATCTAAGTGCCTTACCTGTGTGATCTGATTTAAACACCACAATAATCCTAAAAGTGAGTGTTATTGATGTCCCCATTTTACATACAAAGCAACCAAAGCACAAAGAACTTATGTAAGTTACCCAAAGCCACATAACTCCTAAGGGGTACAGATGGACCTCAAATTCAGGCCTGTCTGAGCCCTTTGGTAGGACCCTATGCCACCTCAGGGACTTCGATTCACACACAGTGATGTCTCCAAAAAAAAAAACACGGAAAGCTCCTGAACTCTTCCAACGCTAGGTTCCCCCCAAGTCAGTGACTAGGGTAGAACTATGACCAGCCTTGATTCTGGCAGGCAAAATCTTGCTACTTTAATAGAATCATTCACCTTCCAATGGATCTTGGGAACACCAGACAAATATCATTTGTCCTGAGCCCATCTCAAGATGCTGTGACTATAGCCTCCCTAGCCTACGGGTCAAAAGATCATATCCTAGGAGTAAGTTGCTCTCAGAGGATTTGTGCAAGGCTCCAGGACAGAAAATAGGTACCAAAAAAACTAGGCCCAACTTGGGTGTTGCATTTCCAGGTTGGATTAGCCTGTCCCCTTTGTCTCCCCTTGAGTATAGGTTGTTACATGTAGGGCTGGAATTCCCATCAAAATTAGAAAGGACGTCACCTGACCAGGTCCATGAAGGCATCGGCCGTGGGAATGGTCTCGATCCGGCCCTCTCGGTGCAGCCCCTCCTTGGAGCCCTTCCCAGGATGGATGATGGTGACCATGAGGATGCCGATGAAGACCGCGATGACGGTGGTCACCATGTAGTATACAGCTGCCCGCATACCCATCCGCCCTGTCGCCTTGTTATCCAAGGACGCCATACCTGGAGGACAGGTGGTGCAGCCCGAGCAGCCCCATCCACACCCCACCACCCACTCTCCCATCCATTTGCTCCACACTCCCCACACTGCTACAACCATTCCACCAAGCATCCCTCCTCCTTTGCCCCACCCCACATCGCCATCCTCCAACTCCCATTCTATGTTCCAAATACACCTTCCACTCCATCCTTTATCCCAAGCACCACTTCACTAACCTTCCCTCTATTCCAAGCCAACATTTTCAACCCCCACTCCATCCTCTATTCACCTCTATTTTGCACCATAACCTCATCTGCATTGCTCTCTTCATCCTCCTATCCACCCCAAAATCACACCTCCCTCCAACCCAGCTCACTATACACTATCTGTAGTAGATACTTTTGGTCCCCTATCAAGACACCCTTTACCATGCTGATACACCTATCCTTCCACAGCTGAGCGTTTTGGCTGCTAACAACTCATGCTGCCCCCTTCTCTTGAGGGCTGCCCTCAGCAGAACAGGAGCTTACTCACCCACAAAGTCCCCATGGGAGACCTACAGCCAATGACTGATTGGTCCAGGGATTCAAAAGGTCAGCTCCTTTGATTTAGACAGTGGCAGAGTTGTGGAGAACAATTCTGTAGTGTTGCGCATTCTCCAGAGCTCCCCGTGCGATCAGGCTGAGAGGCCAACCTTCTTCTGTACCCACATTTCTACTTAGCTTCTTTCCCCATCCCATCCTGCTCACCTCACTTCCTCATAGGTTTCTCTTGAGAGCTACCCCTCAATAAATCACTTGTGCAAATAGCCCCTTCTCAGTCTCTGCTTCTAAGGAAACCCAACCCAAGAAATCATTCTTCCATCCCTTTATCTTCGTACCCATCCCCAAATCTGGAGATTGGCAATCAACCACCCATGGGCCAAATCTGGCCCGCTGCCTGTTTTTGTAAATAAAGTTTTATTGGAACACTGCCATGCCCATTTGTTTACATACTAATCTGCTGCTGCTTTTGCACTACAACAGAATTGAAGAGTTGCAACAGAGACCACATGGTCCTTGAAGCTGAAAATGTTTTCTACCTGGCCCTTTACAGAAAAAGTTTGCCAACCTCTGCATAGGCCATCCATACTTCCACCGCCCCCCTCCACCCACCACCCTGTCACCTCTATCTCAAACACCTTCATCCACTTCTCACCCCATTACCTTCCACACCACATCCCAGCTACCTTCCCTGGCTGCTCCACAACAGCCTTCCTTTCATCTGTGGATGCTACTAAGCCCCTCTCAGGCTGTAATTTTACCTCCAAGGAAAAGTACAGGAAAGCTACTGAGATAAGTATTGCAGATCATCTGGGTTCTGGAACCCAGGTCTGATTGGGATCAGGGCTTTGGCCAAAGACTCAGAGCTACGTGCATGCTCCATGTTTGAGGTCCTGAGTTGGGGAGGTGGTCCCATGCTTGGAACAGCCATGGCTCCAGGTTTGAGCTTGGACTCTGGGATGGGTCTTGGAGGCCAACACTGGCCTGGGCTCTCTCACCTGTGACCAGGCTGGAGACAATGAGTGGCAGCACCAGCATCTGCAGCATCCTCATGAGAAGCTCTCCAGGGAAAGAGAAGTACTTGATCTGGCGATAGCTGAGCTGGTACGGGCGCAGGGCAAAGGCCAGGCTGACCCCTAGGGCCAAAATGAGGGGTCTGTAGAGTTGAATTTGGTCACTGAGTCCCAAGCAGGGGCCATCCATCCATCCCAAGAAGGGCGTGTGTGTGGGTAGAGGTGAAAGAAAGAGAGAAACATTCTATGAGTGTGTGAGTTTGTGTGTACATTGTGGAATGTATGAATTTATGTGTTACTATGTTGATATGTGTGTAAATGTCTGCACACATTCATGTGTACATATGAACACACATGTGATAGTGTGTACTCACTTGTGCACATGTATCTGTGCCTGTATATGAGGGTCCATGTATATGAGATGCACATGTTTTTCCTAAGTCACACAGATATGACTTGTGTGTGTATGTTACTGTTTTCAGGCATGGGGGTACACATGTATTCAAGCTCTTAAGTGTGCCAATGTGTGTGCAGAGGAATGCATGTGTGTGTGAACGTGTTTATAAGTTCTAGTATATGTGTGCAAGTGTGTGTTTACTTTTTTGCACCTGTATGTTTTGTGCATGCATAAAAACATGTTCATGTTTGTGTGTGTTTGTATGCAGAAAGTGTGCGTTTGTATGGTGTACACTTATGCCTGTATATACACATGCATATAGATGTGACATTGTGTGTACCCACAGATGTGTTTGCAAGAATGTATACCTGTTTGTGTGAGCGCGTCCTGGGGAGGGGGCATGGTGGACGTGGGCACCTGTGCAGGTGAGAAGAAGTAAGTGGAGGGAAGAAATATGCTGTGCGGGGAACTTCCCTCAAGCCCTCGCCCTCCAGGGGCAGAGCCCGCCCCTCCCAGACGACTCACCAATGACCACGGCGCTGACGGTCAGCAAGATGAAGGCGTTCCGGCGCAGGAAGCGCAGCACGTGCTCAAGCGTCATGGTTTGCAGGCGCAAGCGCGTTCGCAGCGCTCTCTGCTGCAGGCCGTCCAGCAGCCGCTGCAGCCAGCCGACCCGGCCCAGCCGCTGGCCACTCTCCCGCAGAAACAAGCTGTTGCCATGGCTGCTCATCGTCTACCTGCGGGGTACAAAGGGGCCCGGGCCTGGTGAGGGGCCGGACAGAAGGTGGATGTGGGAAGAGGGGAAAGGTGGAAGAAGCTGGTGATGAACTCAGAGAGAGTCCAAACAGCAGGGGAGGGGCGGTGTCTGTCTGTTGGGATGTGCCTGCGCTGGGCCACCTGAGAACACTACCAGGGGTTCAACGGTCACGTCCTGGCAGAAAAAGATCAAGGTCTCCAGAATCACTCCCAGGCATGGCTGGGAAGAGACAGAGAAGTAGGTCACAATATAATGGACGTTTTTTGCCATTCTCTAACTCCAGCCCCCTCCTTATTTCACGAGATCATCACAAGTAATTGAGAGCTGACCCAGCTCACAAACCAGACTCACAAATCTTCGCTGAGCATCAGCTTCACTCAGAGCCTTAAACAAGGCTCTCTGTGGTTAGCCCCCCAAATTAATACAGTTTGGTGTCTAGCCTGGAGGTGCCACCAAATGGGCTTTCCACAACGACAGAATCAGCAGGTGCCTGGCGAACAGTTTGTGCCCAATAAATGCAGCTGCTCTGTGTGAATGCCCAAGTGAGCAACAGGGAGAGGGAGAGTCCCATGGGATGGAAATGGTGATAATTCTTGATCCCAGCACCTCCTCAGGATCCATTTTTGAAGAAAAATGTGATGTTCACAGTCACTCTGGGGTGCCAGACACTGTTTCCCAAACTTCAGACTCTTTACATTCAGTCATATCCATGTCACCTTATTTACTTACCTAAATAAATGTAATCTAAACTGGAAACTTTAGATCATTACTTGAAATGCGTATTATATCTTAATACACATTAAATAAAATGCATATAAGAAATAAAACTTGCCTATCCTTTTACCAACTAAACACCTTACATGTATAGGGCAGCTTGGAAATTGTGAAGAACATTTGCCTTCATGAGTCTGAGGAAAATTTGCCTTCGTGGCCCCTTCCGCCATTAAAATATATATTAAAATTATATTTGGTATAATTTGGTATGCCAAATTGGTATAAAAAGGAATATATTATTTTGGAACTAGATCAAGGTGATTGTTGTACAATGTTGCAAAGGAACTAAATGCCACTTTAAAATGGTTGGTTTTCTGTTGTGTAAATTTCACCCCAATTTTTTAGATGAGAACAGTAATATTACATATTAAAACATTTTCTTTGACTTGAAAGTTAAATTCTTTATTCTGATTTTAAAAGAAGCAAAAATGTTTGCATGGGTGTCCCTAAAAGTATCGTGGGCCCTGGGCACCTCCTATTCCAGAAAGATAAGCAGGCTTACCTATACTGATCTCACAGCAAAATGTGGCAGCACCCCTCTTGTAGGCATACTGGAAATTCTGTTATCCCTATAGATTCATCCCCAGGCAAAAGGCTGACCACTACAGTTGGCATTGCCCGGGCTCCCTTGCCCTTTCAGTCTGGCCAGTGGAAAACAGCAGGAGAATGGACGGTGGGAGGAGATGTAGGTGGAGCATTCTCTCAGCTCCCCCTGCCAGGCCCCTGTTTGGCATTGACTGTATTCCTCTACCTAAGGCCACAGCTCCCACTGAACAATCCTCTGCAGCTCTTGGCCACGTAGACATCTTCTTTGGAAAAATGACTATTTAGTTCCTCTGCCCATTTTTCAATCAGATTGTTTATGACTTTTGTTATTGAGTTGTATGAGATCTTTATATATTTTGGATATTAACCCTTTATCCAATATATGGTCTGCAAAATTTTTCTACCATTCCGTAGGTTGCCTTTTCATTTTGTTGTTTCTTTTGCTGTGCAGAAGCTTTTAAGTTTGATGTAGTCACACTTGATTTTTGCTTTTGTTGTTTGTGCTTTTGGTGTCATATCAAAAAAAAAAAATCAGTGCTGGGACCAAAGTTGAGCAGCTTCTACCTTACATTTTCCTCTAGCAGTTTTACGGTGTCAGGCCTTATGTTTATGACTTGTACCCACTTCCAGTTAATTTTTGTGAGTGGTGTAAGATAGGGGTCTGATTTCAATATTCTTCATCTGTTTATCCAGTTTCCCAACATCATTTGTTAAAGAGACTATCCTTTCCCCATTGAGTGTTCTTGGCTCCCTTGACATGATAGAGGTGCTACTGCTACAATGGAAATCACATTACAGTATATAAATATATCAAAACATGGTGTACATCTTAAATTTACACAATGTTATATATCGATATGTATTATAATTAAAAAATAAAGACAATCCTTCGTTACAGCCACAGCTCTCCCCAGGTCCCCCTCTTGCTCCCTCCCTGCAGCTGCCCAACTCCTGCAGATCTCTGAGTGCTGTGCCAACTTTACTGGTTTAACCCTGTAAATAGTCCTTAATTTTCAATTCCCCTTTTTGAGTGTGCTCTCTGCTTCCCGACAGATATACTAGATTCATCTAACTCCTAGAAAAAACTCTCCAAGCCACAGAAAGACAGTAAATATTGTATCCTGTGCTGGACTGTGCATATCTGGGTTGCCTGGGATGGCTGTACAGGTAAGGAGAACTTGGCCTCCCCAAGCTCCTCTCTGAGGTATCAGGGCTTCAGATACCTCTCCTTGCCACCAACCCCCTCCCAAGCCCTAACCCCAACCCCAGTGCCTGAATCCATCCAGATCAGGCTGGGAGTCTTTCAGAGACAGACCAATAGGTAGCTCCCTGAACTTTTTTTTGGCTGCTGCTGGCTGAGCAGCTACTTTTCTGAGATCATTATCTTTCTCATCCTCTTTCGCCTTCCCCATATCCCAAGAATGCGGTATCTGCCTCAGCTTTCCAGGTCCTGCTTCCTCCAGCTCTAAGCCCTGGTTCCCAGTGTCAAACCCCAGTTGGGGTCCTGCTTCAAAGGATCTGTCACTTGAAACCATGATGGTTTTTTTTCAGCTGGCTGTGAAAAATCCCGGACAGGAGACCACAGACTACATAGGAAATGTGTAATTATTCCCTCATCTCTTAAGATGTATGTTCCCAGTCACCAAGAAATAGCATGAAGCTGCCCATGGGTCCCAAGGGAGTGTTCAGCTGAGATCCAAACTAGTCACAAAAAACTCCAGAGCTAGTTTTGTCTATTTCCTATCTCTTCCTTACAAAAAATGGTACAGTATAGAGCAGAGATGTACAAGCCATAGTCCAAGGACCAATTCTGGCCCGCTGCTTGCTTTTGTAAATAAAGTTTTATAGGCACATAGCCATACTCATTCTTTATGTACTGTCTACAGCTACTTTTGTGCTACAACTGCTGAGTTGAGTTGTTGGAACAGAGATTTTATGGGTCTCCATACAATCTCTCTGGCCCTTTACTGAAAAATTTTGGAGGTCCCTGGCCTAGAGGAAGAGCATGCATGAGCTCTTTGTTTCAAATCCCACTCCAGCTTTCAGGAACTGGTCACTTTCTGTGTGGCTTTGATGGCCCAATTCACGTGACACTTAGAACAGCACCTAGTGAGCATGAAATAGATGACAACCAAGGTTAATAAAAAGCAGAAATCCAACAGACACATGACTGAGGACTGAGGAAAATGTTGACAAGGGAGAGGGTCTTCCCATCAACCTTGCTCGGTCCTGACTGCATTACTTGCCAAGCAATACTTGAACTTGTTTTCCCAGGATCTTGGCCTCCACTTGGCCGCTTCTCAGTCTCTCTTGGACCCCCGGGGGCCTTCTCCCCTCACCCTGGGTTCTCTCTTTTCTAGTCTTTCCTGGTCCTAGGCCTTCTCTTGGCCCTGCTTCTTAGGCTTCCTACTCAGGAAACGGCCCTTCGAGTGTTCCAGGATCTTCAGGGATTCAAGGACAGGTCCCCCACCTGGTTCTCACAACCTCCAGACTCTTAGATGTGATGAGAGGGGCATCTCTCAGAGCCAGGGGCAAAAAGGAAGGAACTCCTACATTCTAAAGCTGAAGCAACCTACAGTGGGCAAACAAGGTTGCTTTCCATACATTTTATCTCAATATTCTGCTAGCCTGAGGAGTGAGTGAAGGGAGGGAAAGACAAGGAGGAAATCACATACATCACACACCACATACACACACTTGAACACACAACCTCACACACCTCTTGTGTACAACTGACATATACACAACTGCACACAGACACACAGTCTCACACACACAGAACTGTTCAACATACAACCCACCCACTTTCAGAAATACAACTCCAAGTATTATGCTAAGTGAAATAAGTCAGACAGAGAAAGACAAACACTGTATGATATCACTTATACGTAGGATCTAGAAAATACAACAAACTAGTGAACATAACAAAAAAGAAACAGACTCACAGGTATAGAGGACAAACTAGTGGTTGCCAGTGGGGAGAGGGAAGGGGGGAGGGGCAACTTAGGGGTAGGGGGTTAAGAGGTACAAACTATTATGTATAAAATAAGCTACAAGAATATATTGTACAGCACAGGGAATATAGCCAATATTTTATAATAACTATAAATGGAGTGCAACCTTTAAAAATTGTGAATCACTATGTTGCACACCTGTAACTTATATAATATTGTACATCAACTATACTTCAATTTAAAAAAAAAAAGAAATGTAACTCCATTCATGCAGCGTCAGTCATACAATTCCTACACACACAAACACACACACACTTGACACATTCATGAATGCCGTCAGACACAAAACCCCACACCCCTCCTCAGACACACAACCCCATACATACACACCTTCACGTCCTTGCACAGCACCCCTTGTAAATGAAACTCCATACGGGCATTTGCAGAAATGCCATTCCTACACACACAACTTGGGACACAAAACTTCAGACATCCAAATTCCTTCCCTCATTTAAACATTCAGCCCCACCCACCTCTTTGGGAAGGCAACCCTACTCATAAGTTCAGTCTCACACACACACACAAACACACACACCATCACCACCCCACACACAACTTCGGACCCAGCCCCCCGCCCCCCCGCAGCGATGGCCAAAGTCTGTCACAACCAGGTCCCTCCGGAGTTGGAGGAATAAGCCCCAGATAGGGAAGGGAACCAAGCCCTGGAAAGGGACCAGGCATCAGGCAGAGATGGAAACCTGCCCACCAGTAGAGGCCAGGGATAGAGGGACAGGATGAGAAGGAAGGTAGATGGGCAGGGAGAATCTGGGGTAACTGAGGCGATAGGAAACTGATCAGGGCTACGGGGAGGTGAGCGGACGTTACGACTCTAAGAGTCAGGGAGCAGCTGAGACAATGAGCAGCCGAGAGATGGGAACGTGGGCGCAGGGGGCGCCCCACCCGCCCGACCCCGGGGTAGGCCAACACGGCCTCGGATCGCGCCTGCCCTGAACCTCAGAGCCCCCGCCCTCGAGGAGCCGTGGTGTTCCCACTCACCAGGGCCAGGAGCTGCGGGGGCGGCCTGCCCGCGTGTCCGCCTACGCGCTGCGCCGGGAGGCAGAAGCCGGAGCCCAGAGAAGCGCCCGGCCAGGGCAGCGGGGACCCGCCAGAGACCGCGCAGCGCCGGCTCCAGGACCAAAAGGCCGAGGTACCCGCGCGGAGCCGCGACGCGCTGTGCAGCGAGTGGGATCGGCGCCAGCCCCCTGCGTTCACGTGGGTGTGGGGGCCCCGGGTCGCTGGAGGTGTGGGGGGGGGGCGGGATCCCCTCCGGGATGCCCCCAGCCTCCCCCGCGCCCAGCCCTGGCTCAGCTGCAGCTCGGGAGAAAGGGCGCCGCCTGTTTGGGGAGGGAGGGGATCCTGGGGTAGGCGGGGTGGTTGGCCTCTCTCTCGTCTAGCCCCCGCCCCCCAGCTCAGAGCCGCGCCTCCGAGCCCCAGCCTCCCACCGCCTCCTGAGCCCTCCCGAGGCCAGAACATCCCTGGAGAGCGCGGGGACCAGGCCCTGGCACCGCTGGGTCCAAGCCCGCATCCTCAGCGGAGGTCTGGGGAAGGCGCGGGCGTGAGCGTCCGAGTGAGAGCAGCCTCTGCGTGGGCTCGGCTGGCCCTCTTCTCCCTCGGGGTGCACATTCCATCCTTGGCCACTTGGCCGCTGTGTGAGCTTGGGCCAGCCCCTCTCCCTCTCTGTGCCTGGTCTCCTCGTTTAAACAACGGAGATGACTCTGCCGACCCCACAGAAAATTAAAGCTGAGAAAATTGAAGTGCGTGAGCATGCAAATCCTCCCTGCAGCGTGAAGCATTGTGCAAGTGGGAGGCAAACCATTGCTGTTAGTATTGTAATTAATATTCTTCTTTGCACTCTTTAGGATACACCGGGCAATGTTGATTTTGCTTTTCTTCCCAAATGGCACTGACTTGGCTGTTTCCAATATCTCCTACCTCTCCTGAAAACTAATTGCCTTTTTTTAAAAATTTATTTATTTATTTTTGGCTGTGTTTGGTCTTCGTTTCTGTGCGAGGGCTTTCTCTAGTTGTGGCAAGCGGGGGTCACTCTTCATCGCGGTGCGCGGGTCTCTCACTGTCGCGGCCTCTCTTGTTGCGGAGCACAGGCTCCAGACGCGCAGGCTCAGTAGTTGTGGCTCACGGGCTTAGTTGCTCCGCGGCATGTGGGATCTTCCCAGACCGCATGTGGGATCTTCCCAGACCAGGGCTCGAACCCGTGTCCCCTGCATTAGCAGGCAGATTCTCAACCACTGCGCCACCAGGGAAGCCCAATTGCCATTTTTAAGAGCTGAGCACAGAGCATGGCATGTGATAAAAACCCAATACATGTTTGCTATTATCGTTGTTATTGAGCAATTGTTGACGGCAACTTCCTAGTCTAGGCAGGCTCTTTTACTCATATTTAATCTACACACCCCTGTGCAGTAGATATCATTACCCTCATTTGCAGGTGAGGGGACAGGCTCTCAGAGAGGTTCAGTAACTTGACCAAGGTCACACAGCCAGGGAGCAGCCACCCCGATTCCAATTCTTTGTGCATACAGCCCCCACTCTCCTTCTTGACACAATACCTTGTAGATAAGCAGTTCTCAAACTTAGCTGTACCTTAGAATCACCAGGGGAGCCTTTAAAAATTCTGATACCCAGGTGACACCCCAGGCCAATCTCATCAGCTTCCCTGCGCGAGGGGCTCAGGCATATTTTACTGCTCCTCAAATGATTTCAATGTCTGGCTGAAGTTGAACCCCTGCCCTAGATGTCAGGTTCTCCTGGGCCACACCTGCAACTCCTCCCTGAAACCTTCACACTCCCTCTGTTTCAGTCACCAGCTGTGCACAGATGATTCTGCATCCTTTCCTGAGCCTCGAGCTGCCCCTGAGGTCCTGGTTCATACAGTCATTCACTCCACACATATTTATTGTTCATCCACCCACTATGCTCCAAGCTGTGCTAGAGGCTGGAAGACAGAGCACCCCTTGGTCTTTCACACAAAATAATAAGAAGAAACACCAGTGGTTCTCAAACTATTGGGTCTTGAAACCCCTTTACACTCTTAAAATTAAGGAGGATCCCCCAAAACTCACAACCCCAGTCTAATCGTGAGTTTTTTTTAAGTCACACAAATTCCAGTAGGGGCGTCCTGCAATATGCCTAACCAGTACTCCTCAAAACTGTCAAGTCATAAAAACAAGGAAAGTCTCAAACAAGTAAAGAAGAGCCTAAGGAGACATGTTGTCTAGTGTAATATGGGGTCCTGCATGGGTTCCTGGAACAGAAAAAGGATATTAGGAGAAAACTGAGGGAATCTGAATAGGGTGTGGACTTTAATACTAATGTATCAATATTGGCTCATTAATTGACACAGAAGTGTGCCTACTAATGGAAGATATTAATAATAGGGGAATAAATAATAGGGGAAATGTTTGGGGGGGTGAAGGGATATGGGAACTCTGCACTATCTTTTCAATCTTTCTGTAAATCTAAAACTATTCTAAGAAATTGTGTCTATTGGTTAAAAAAAATCATGGAGGGGAAAAAAATGATGATGGCGGACTCGAAAGAGTTTTTGTCTGTGTAAGTTATACCTATTAATCTTTATTGGAAATGAAAACTGAGAAAGTATTTCAATATTTGTTTATTCATTTTAGCATAATAATAAATTCATGACATGTTAACATAAATAGCAGATTTTTATGAAAATAACTATATTTTCCAAACCAAGAAAAAAATTATTAGAAGAGTGGCAATGTTTTACACTTTTACAAATTGCTTAATGACTAGCTTAATAAAAAGAAAGCAAGATTCTCATACAGTTGATCCTCCATATGTGAGGATCCCATATTTGCAAATTCACCTACTTGCTAAAATTTATCTGTGACCCCAAAATAGATACCCATGGCACTTTTGTGGTCATTAGCAGACATGCTCAGCATGGTAAAAAATTTGAACTGGTTGATATGCTAAGGTCAAGTTTCCAGCTAAGGTCAAACAAGGCAACCCTCTACCTTCTTGTTTCAGGTGTCATTCTGTAAAAAATGTCCTTTCCACGGTCTGTTTAATGCTGCATTTTTCCCATTTTTGTGCTTTTTTTGTTGCTTTTGCTGTTTGAAGTGGCCCCAGACACAGTGCTGAAGTGCTGTCTGATGTTCTTTAGCACAGGAAGACTGTGCTGTGCCTTATGGAAGAAATCCATGTGTTAGATAAGCTTCATTCAGGCATGAGTTACAGGGCTGTTGGCTGTGAATTCAACGTTAATGAATCAACAATATATATTAAATAAGGAGTCTCTAAACAGAAACACCCAGACAGGTGGTTGGAAAAGACAGGAATATTTTAAGCAGCTTTTTCAGTTATCGTGGCTATTCTTGGAGACTACACCAAAACTTGACACGTTTTAAAGGATAGTTGCAAAGTGGAATCTGAAACTGTCAGTGAACCTTTAGTATTCTATTAACATTAAAATCTATTTAGTGCATCTTTTTAAACATCATTCACTAGTCATCTGAAAAAGATTAGTTCCTGAATTACACAGATCATCCAAATATTAACACATTTCATTATTCAATATCAAAAAGTAAAAAAAAAAAAAAAAAAAAAAAAAAGTAATATTTGTTAGTATGACCACTGATCTCGTCAGAAAAGTCTTTAAGGGTTGGCAAGCCATCAAGATTGCAGTAGTAAATATAAGTTTTTCAAAATTCTAATTTTCACTTAAAAGTCCAAATTTTATCATTGACAACAAATACCATCAGCTGTTTTCCTTGAAATGACAGACCCATTTCTTTCATTTTTGTGAAAATGTCTGCCAAATACCCATATTGGAATAACTGAGGTTTGTCTAAAAATGGTATTCCGTGAAAAAAGTGGCTTGTTCAGCTTGCAATTCAAATAATCACACAAGTATTTTTTTCCTGGGAACAGCTACCACGGTACTTCAACATGAAACAAAAATGCTTTATGCATACTTCTCATTTCATCATATTGGATATTAAAAAGACATGAACTGGTACAGCCACTTTGGAAGACATTTTGGCAATTTCTTACAAAACTAAACATACTTTTCCTATATGGTCCAGTAATTGCACTCCATGCTATTTGCCCAAAGGAGTTGAAAACTTATGTCCACACAAAACCTACACATGGATGTTTATAGCAGCTTTATTCATAATTGCCAAAACCTGGAAGCAACCAAGATGTCCTTGAGTAGGTGAATAGATAAATAAACTGTGGAACATCCAGACAAAGGAATATTGTTCAAAGTTACAAAGAAATGAGGTATCAAGCTATGAAAAGACATGGAGGAATCTTAAATGCATATTACTAAGTAAAAGAAGCCAATCTGAAAAGGCGACGTACTATAGGATTCCAATTATATGGAGCTGTGGAAAAGGCAAAACTACAGAGTCAGTAAAAAGATCAGTGGTTGGCAAGGATTAGGGGAAAGGAAGGGATGAATAGACGGAGCACAGAGGAGTTCTAGGGCAGTGAAACTACTCTGTAAGATAGTATAGATGGATACATGCCTTTATACATTTTTCCAAACCCTTAGAACATACAACACTAAGAGTGAACTCTAATGTAAACAGTGGACTTTGGGTGATAATGACCTGTCAATGTAGGCTTATCAGTTGTAACAAACACACTGCTTTGGTGGGGACTTTGAGAGCTAGGAAGGCTGTGCACGAGTAGGGGCAGGATGTGTATGAGAAATCTCTGTACCTTCTGCTTAATTTTGCTGTGAACGTAAACTGCTCTAAAAAATTGTCTCTAAAAGAAAAGAATACTCCAATTAAAATCGGAGCAAAATAAAGACATGCACTCAAGAGTTGTGATTTAATCACATGAAATTTTTATATAAATTTATTTATTTATTTATTTATTTTTGGCTGCGTTGGGTCTTCGTCGCTGCGCACAGGCTTTCTCTAGTTGCGGTGAGCGGGGGCTACTCTTCGTTGCAGTGCACGGGCTTCTCATTGTGATGGCTTCTCTTGTTCCGGAGCACAGGCTCTAGGCATGTGGGCTTCAGTAGTTGTGGCACATGGGCTCAGTAGCTGTGGCTCACAAGTTCTAGAGCGCAGGCTCAGTAGTTGTGGCGCACGGGCTTAGTTGCTCTGCGGCATGTGGGATCTTCCCGGACCAGGGCTCGAACCCGTGTCCCTTGCATTGGCAGGTGGATTCTTAACCACTGCGCCACCAAGGGTTGCTTCATCAAGGTCACGATAAAGCAAAACTGGCTTTCGTTGTGTTTTTTAACCATTAGGGTGCAGCAGCAAAGAGTATAACAATTCCTAGCACAGGTTGGTGTTGCTGCCTGGATCCATGCTAAAATGTTACAATTGTTACCATTGCTTTTGTACCATCAGTGCATAGATTAACATAGTGAAAAAAGCAAATAATATCCTAGTAAATTAGGGTATCCTAATACCTTAAAAATTAGTATGAAAATAGTTTTGACCGCGTAGACCCCCTGAAAGAATCTCAGGGATACCACACCTTAGGGTTCTGCAAGACTACACTTTGCAAACTGTTGTCAGATGGTGATAAGCCCTATGGAAAAAAATCATCAGGAAAAGAATGTATGAAGGGTAGGGAAGGAGTAACATTCTTTATTGGGTAAAGGTCTGGGTGTGAAGGTGATATTTGAGCAAAGGCACAAGGGAGATAAGGGAGAGAGCCATGAGGATATCTGGAGGAAGAGCAATCCAGGCAGAGGGAACAGCAAATGCAAAGGCTATGAGCAGGACGTGCCTGGGGAGTTTGACACACAGCAAGGATGGTATCGTGTGCATCTCTCCCCAACATATTCCAACAGGCTATTCAAAATCTACCTGTCCCCAGCTAGGAAGTCTTTGGGAAGCAAATCAGGGAGCCTAGTCTGGGCCCAGGCAGAGCCTGCCCTTTTTGGATCCACATGACCTGAGCTATTCTGTATGTACCAAGAACCCACTCTATGCCAGACACTGCCCGGGTACTCTCCCTACACAGTATTAAGGGTACTGCACCTGGAATCAGGCTACCTGAGTTTGGATTCCATCCATTCCCCCAATAATTAGCTCTGTAGGCTTACAACAGGTTGCTTTACTTCTCCAAGCTTCAGTTTTCCTATCTGTAAAATGGGAATGCTCACAGCCTTTGCATCTGTAGAGTTGTAGTGAGGGTTACATGAACCAGAAGATAGGACCTTCTGATAAGATAAGATAAGATCTGGAGATCTAATGCACAGCGTAGTGATTATCATCAACAATTCTGTATTATAAACTTCAAAGTTGTTAAGAGAGTAGATCTTAAGTGTTCTCACTACAAAAAAAGAAATGATAATTAGGTGATGTGATAGAGGTGTTAGCCAATGCTATGGTGATACTCATATCACAATATATAAATGTATCAGATCAACATGTTGTACACCTTAATCTTACAAAATGTTATATGTCAATTATATCTCAGTTTTTAAAATGAAGCATACATGAAGGGATCAATAAAAATTAGCTGCTATTAGAGACTGAAGGAAACATGGAGGCAGGAGGGATGAGACTGGACAGTAGGACACAAAGAGGAGCAGGGGCAAAAGGAAGGGACACAGAGTGAAGGCAGGAGAAGCTAGAAGTGGGCTGATGGGGTTGATGTGCAAGAATGGAAAGCAGGCGGTTAGGAGAGAGTAAAGGATGTGTGAGAATGAGTTTGGATGATGCGGGGTGGGAGCAGCAGGAAGGGGCGGCACTCAGGACTCAAGGTGGGCGTGGAGGAGTGGGTCCTCAGAGGTAGAGCCAAGGAAAGATGAGTTTAGAAAAGAGGATCTGGGTCCAGAAAGATAAAATAGAAAGAAAAGGACACAATGAAAAAAGAAGGTCCTCACCTTGGGCACTCAAAATGCCATCATGCCCCGTGGTCCTCTGCTAGTATGCAATAAAAACATCATTTTAATAAGGAGCATGGTATCAGCATCATAGCACAGACAGGAGAGCATTTGTTATTAAAATAAAAAAGATTGGAATCCAAAACCAAAATTAGCTGCTATAATTCTTCAGGGCTTGGATGAGGTTGAGGCAAGTGAAGCACTCACCATGGGTACAAAATGTATGAGGCAGCACTGATGCATGTTATAACGTAGATCAACCTCGAAACCATTATGCACAATGATAAAATCCAGACACAAACGTTCACATATTGTATGGTTCTATTTATATGAATTGTCCAGAACAGGCAAATCCATAGAGACAGAAAGCAGATTAGTGGTTTCCCGGGGCTGGGGGTGGGTCTCCTTTAGAGATGATGAAAATGTTCAGTACTAGATAGAGATGATGGTTGAACAATATTGTGAATGTACCAAATGCCACTGAATTGTACTTTTTTTTTAGTTTTAATATTTTTTATTGAAGTATAGTTGATTTACAATGTTATGTTAATTTCTGCTGTACAGCAAAGTAATTCAGTTGTATCTATAATATACATATTATAGATATAATATTTTTATATATTTTTTTATATTCTTTTCCATTATGGTTTATCATGGCATACTGAATATATTGGGTTGGCCCAAAAGTTCTTTCGGGTTTTTGTAACATCTTACTGTGATATACAGTAGGACCTTGCTGTTTATCCATTCTATATATAAAAGCTTACAACTCCCACTCCATCCCTCCCCCAACCCCCTACCCCTTGGCAACCACCAGTCTGTTCTCTATGTCCGTGATTCTGTTTCTGTTCCATAGATAGGTTCATTTGTGCCATATTTTAGATTCCACATATAAGTGATTTCATATGGCATTTATCTTTCTTTCTAACTTATTTCATTTAATATGATAATTTCTAGTTACATCCATGTTGCTACAAATGGTATTATTTCATTCTTTTTTATGGCTGAGTAGTTGAATTGTACTCTTTGAAATGGTTAATTTCATGTTGTTTGAATTTCACCTCAATTTAAGGAAAAGTAAAGGCGTGCCCAAAAAACTCGATATTTAATATAAATAATATTTCAATGCAATATTTTTAAAAATCCAAATTAACGCAAAAAATCCACAATGAACAAAATATCAACATTTCAAACAAAGACAGGATCAGAATTCCCAGTTTTTCCTTGTGCTTCAGACTTCCATATGGCTCAGCTGAACACTCTTACTGATTTCTATCTTTAACAATTTGATATTTGCTTACCATGGATTTTTGCATTAATTTTGTGTGACTTTTTAATTATTCACATTGGAATATTATTTATCTTTTTTCTCGGAGAATATCTTTATTATCTCTGAATGGGGAAAAGATAACATAACTGTATCCCCAAATAATTTATAAAGAAAAAAATCTGACTTATTTCATTATTTCAAAATTACAGTTACACACAGACTCACTGTGTATCTCATTGCCCTATTCTTTTCTTTTCTTTTTTTTAACCATTTTACTGAGGTAAAATGACATGTAAAAATCTGAACGTATTTAATGTATACAACCTGATGAGTTTGGGAGCAAGTGTACACCCATGAAACCATCACCACCAACAAGGCCATAAACATATCTATCACTTCTCAAAGTTAATATTCCAATAATAATATTCTAATATTATTTATCTCAATTACAGAGGTTTTTTTGGCTCTCCTAAACATTTTACAGCCCAGGTGAGTGCCTCATTCTCCTCACCCTCAGCCCGGCCCTGTGTCTCTCTCTCATTCCTTCAGTAAGGGAAAGGCTACTGGCTCCCTTTTATAGGTGTAAAGGGGGCTCAAAGAAATTTAAGTTACAGCCCACATTGTTAATAAATGGTGTGGCCAGAGTGTGAGCCCACCCCAGGTCCACTCTGACCACAGGCTCCAGCTCTGGCCCTAGCATTAGGAGGGCAGGCCAACCCTGATAGAGCATCCCCAGATTGTCCCAGATGATTGCTCCAGCTGTGGGGTGGGGCCTGAGCCAGGGCTGAGCCAAGAGGAGCCTGAGATGGAGGAATCGAGGCTAATTCCTCTGTGGGAAGCACTCCCTATTAATTAATTAGGGCAGAGCTAGCCTGCGGCATCCCCGCAGCCCCCAGAGTCATTAAGGGAGAAAGGGGTCTCATTATCCGCTGGCAGCTTCCCCCTCATCCCCTGGGCTCCAGAGGGAGCAAGGGAGGGGGAAGAGGAAGGCTAGGCCCCCATACTCCGACCCCACCCTCTTTACCAGAGTGGCCTGATAAGCAAAGTGTCTGAAACTACAAGCAGAATTTCAGGGGGGAGGGGAGAAGAAAGTCAGAGATGAAGGTGTAAGTTACCTACCTCCAAAATTCAGCCTGCATTTATGTTTATATGAGATATTCAGAATAGGTAAATCTATAGAGACAAAAAGCAGATTAGTTATTACCAGGAGCTAGAGGGAGGAGGGTATGGGGAGTGACTGCTTTATTGGTACAGGGTTTCCTTTTGGGGTGATTAAAAATTTCTGGAACTAGGTAGTGGTGATACCTGCACAACATTATGAATATACTTAACATCACTAACTTACAACTTTAGGGACTTCCCTGACGGTCCAGTGGTTAAGACTCCATACTTCCAAGGCAGCGGGTGCGGGTTCAATCCCTGGTTGGGGAACTACGATCCTGCATCCTGCGTGGCACAGCCAAAACATTTTTAAAAATTTTAAAAAAAGAATAAAACTAACTTATGACTTTAAAATAGTTACAATGGCTATGGTGGTAATCATTTTGCAACATATAAATATATCAAATCAACACATTGTAGACCTCAAACTTACACAATCTTATGTGTCAATTATATCTCAATAAAGCTGGAAAAAATGGCTACAGTGGTAAACCTTAAGTGTGTTTTACAATTTAAAAATCTGTCTCCTTCTAGCTCATGATTATTTATTCAACATTAATGAACACCTGTTTTGTGCCCAGCATTGTACTGGGTGGGGAAGCCCAGAACTGCGCTCAGAGCTCTATCTCAAGGAGAAATGGCCCTTGAGAACTTCCATAATGCCGCCTAAGACACTCTCCATCCTCCCTTCGTTCTGTGTCCTAGGACGCTGACCCTCATGGATCATACCAACAGGCTCCCTTTGCTCTCTGACTTCTGGTTGGATTCTGGCAAGGGAGACCCTTTCAGGAGGGCAGAGGGATGGAGGAGAGTGAGGCCAGGGTATTTTTTCCCTCAGGTTCCTCCCTACACACTCACTGCAGATGTCTGTGCCCTTAGACAGTAGACCGGGGTCCCCAACCCCCGGGCCACGTACTGGGTCCGCGGGCTGTTAGCAACCGGGCCGCCCAGCAGGAGGTGAGAGGCGGGCTAGGGAGCAAAGCTTCATCTGCAGCTCCCCACCACTCACATTATCGCCTGAACCACCACCGGCCCCCACCGCGCCGTCCGTGGAAAATTTGTCTTCCACGAAACCGGTCCCTGGCACCAAAAAGGCTGGGGACCACTGCTGTAGACCACAGGTCCTGGCAGGTGGCTCTCTCCAAATTCTAGAAGTAACTGCTCCCTCCTCTCTCTCTGCTTTTGCTTCCCACCTCTCCAGAATGTTCTTCCAGGGATGGACAACTGTTACCAGGTGCTGCTAGCTCTGTTACTGTGCCATCCCATGTGGCTTCCTCGCCCTCCGACCACACCTTCACCAAACTCTCCTCAGCTTATCCAGCTTGAGGGTATATCTGCTTCCTGCTGAGACTTCCTCTCTAGAGAGGTATTTAGAAGAGGCAATAAAAAAATAAACAGGCAATGAGTAGACTGTAGTAGTAGAAGTGTCTTCGGTGGCACATCCAGGAGCTGGGGACCCCCAGCAGCATTGCTGACAGGGAAGAGAGAGAGATGAACAGAGGGCAAATTTTTTAAAGACTTGTTTTATGATCGAGGTAATGCATATTCATTGTAGAAAATTTGGGAAATGCAGAAAGTGTAGAAGGAGACAAAAAAGTCACCGAAATACTATTCATAATCATCATTAAAATGTTGATGGGAGAAAAAAGAAACAGAAAAAAAAAATGTTGGTGGGTTACTTTCCAACTGGGGATATTTTTCCCAGTTCAAAATTAGAATCATGCCTATATGTTACAATGTGGATGACCCTTGAGGACATTATGCTAGGTGAAATAAGCCAGAGACAAAAGGACAAATACTTTATGATTCCACTTATATGAAGTCCCTAGAGCAGTCAGATTCATAAAGACAGAGAGTAGCATGGTGGGTGCCAGGGGCTCCGGGGAGGGGGAATAGGGAGTTAGTGCTTAATGGGGACAGAGTTCCAGTTTGGGAAGATGAACAAGTTCTGCAGATGGATGGTTATGATAGTTGCATGACAATGTGAATGTACTTATGCTTCACTAAAAATGGTGAAGATGGTAAATGTTATGCTGTGTATGTTTTACCACAATAAAAAAAAATAAGAATCATGTCATTTTGGCAGTTTGTTGTTCTGCCTGTCATTATTATGATTTGTCATTGCAACTTAAGCAATTACCTCGATCTGACATGACCTTGGTGGTTCATTTTAGCTTTTCATTTTCTGTCTCCCCCACTGGATGGGAAGGTCCATGAGAGAAGGGGCTTTGTCTTGTCACTCTCTTCTCCTGGTTCTTAGCCCAGTGCCTGACACAGAGCAGGTGCTCAGTAAATATTTGTCAAATAATCAATCAATCAATCCATTAGGAAAGACAGATTTTTCTGGTGGACCTTCACATCCTCTCTCCATCTACCTCAAACCTGCTCTGAACCCAAGGAGGCAGATCTTTGTGGATCATATCAGTGAGCTCCATGCCTCAGGGTATCTAGTGAGTTTGGTTTGAAGGAGGCCCCAGCAGGAAATGAGAGGAAGGTTAAGATGAAGTTGGGAAACCTAGAAATTAGAAGATGAGCTCAGCCAGCCAGGAGAAGAAATGGCTGATTCTCTCTGGTTCTGCATTTTGAGCATTGAAGAGGTGCTTCCAGTGTGCACAGGTGATAGGAAGTGTTACGTAGAGACAGGCCAGAAGTAGTCAGGGGACCCCAGACTTAAAGGGACAGACACCATTATATTAGTTTCCTAGGGCTACCTTAACAAATTACCACAAACTGGGTGGCTTAAAAGAATAGGAATTTATTCTCTCACAGTCCTGGAGCCCAGAATTCTGAAACCAAACTGGTTTGACCCTGTGTTGGCAGGGTCATGCTCCCTCCAAAGGCTCTAGGGGAGGATCCTTCTTTGCCTCTTCCAGCTTCTAGTGGTTGCCAGCAATCCTTGGCATTCCTCGACTTGTAGGCATCACTCCAGTCCATGCCTCTTTGCTCACATGGCCATCTTCCTTGTCTGTGTTTCTGTCTCTTCACACAGTCTTCTTACAAGGACACTAGTCATTAGATTAAAAGCTCACCCTACTCCAGTATAAACTCATGTTAACTAATTACATCTTCAAAGACCCTATTTCCAAATAAGGTCATGTTCATAGGTACAAGGAGTCTGAACTTCAACATATCTTTTGGGGAAGACACACTTCAACCCACGAAAGTGGGCAAGACCCTTCATCTGTCCTGCCTCCCACCTGATTTGGGTTCCCTCATAAGAAGGACGCTTGGAGGTTGAGCAACCAGAACAGGAATGCCCATGGCAGAAGCAGCAGAAACTCTTTGGTTGGTCCACACATGAATTCAGTCCAAGCATGGTAGGGCCACCATCATTCCGTCACTCAACAAATAAGTATTAAGAACCTGCTTTGTGCCAGAAACCTGGGCTAGGCACCAGGGATTCAGTGATGACTAGGACAGGTGAGGTCCCTGTCAAGGAGCTGATATTTAGAGAGGGAATTGAGAGAATCACAAACTGATGTAGGAGAGATGCAGCACACCATGGCAGTGTGATACTTCAGATGGTCAAGGAAAGGCCCTTTAGGAGATAATACCTGGGCAGAGACCTAAAAGATGAGAGGGAGTAAACCATATAAAAATACAGGTGAAAAACATTCCAGAGAGGGAAGAATATTCCAGAGAGGGGGAAAGCAAGTACAAAGACCATGAGATTAAATAAATTTGAGGAGTCTGAGCACCAGCATGGCTTCATGATCCAAGGACAAAGTGATGGGATAGGGGGAAGAAAAGGTAGACCAGATGGTAAAGAACTGGAATTCTGTAGATCATGGTAAGGAATTTGGATGCTATTCTAAACTTGAGGCTCATCTCACTAAACCTACCCATTGGTCTTAAAGCCACAGTCATCCTAACCAAATAAGTGATACCCAAATCCACTAATGTGGATGAGATTTTCCAGGGAGAAGGCGATGGATGAGAAGTGAATGGAGAATGGAAATCTAATGTATTAGCTAGCTATTGCTGCATAACAAATTATCCCAAAACTTAGCAGCATAAAACTTAAAACAACACATTTATTACATGGGTCTCTGCGGGTCAGGAATCTGGGCAGAGCTTAGCTGGGTCTTCTGGCTCAGGGTCTCTCACCAGGCTGCAGACAAGATGTCAGCCAGGTCATCTATCTAGTCTCAAGGCTACACTGGGGTAGGATATGCTTCCAAGTTTACTAATGGGGTCGTTGGCAAGATTCAGTTCTTCACAAATATTGGACTGAGAGTCTTAGGTCCTCAGTGGCTAATAAGCAGAAGTTCCCTCAGTTCCTTGCCATGTGGCCTCTCCTTTTCTGAAAGAGTGAGCAAGACAGAAGCCATGATCTCTTTATAACCTAATCTCAGAAAGGGCATCCTATCACTTTCACTATATTCTATTGGTTAGAAGTGAGTCACTAGGTTCAGCCCACACTCAAAAAGAGGGAATTACACAGGGCATGAAGATCAGTGGTGGGGACCACTAGGAGCCATCTTCAAGACTGCCTAACTCACCTAAAGAACACTCAATATTTGAGGGTGGATGGCAGACAACCAGCCAGTGAAAGACCAAGACTAAAGGCAAAAGGGAAGAGTGTGAAAGAGTATAGGGGAGGATATTCAAGTTTCAGGTGGTTGATAATTTCAAATACTGCCTAGAGGTCAAGTTGAATGGGATGGAAAAGAAACTAGGAATTGGTCAGTTGCAGGAGGACACTGATAACCTTTGCCTAAACCATTTCAGAGGACTGATGGGGGCTAGAGACATACGGACTAGTCTTTATCCCTCACTGACCAGCACGGTCACCACCTCTGCAGGAGGTGACCAGGAAAAACCAGGAAGAACCTCCTCTCCCAGCCTGGGACTTCCCACAGTCTCCTGACACCTCCCGCAGGAAAGCGACCTCATTTCTGAAAGACAAAACTGATTCTAGGCCATATCCCCCTGGAACAAGAGACCAATTGATGTGATTATCTCCAAGAGAAAGGGGGCACCTACTAAAAGTAGAACCTGGTGCCCCAGAAGGGAAGACATCGGGGAACCTAAAAAAGGGTTTCTGATAATTACCTGCCAAGATTTCAGAGTGAAGGGCATCTCCATGTAACATCAAAAGAAAAAGGAAAGAAAAGCCAGAAGTTTTAGAAGGTCCTCCTTCATACATTCTGCATTTTCACTCTATTCAATGCAAGGGCAGACTTCTGCTCCCCACTTTGTAGGACTCATTATATAGAACAGGTGGTCCCACCAAAGATGGCTACAAAAAGGAATTTCTTTAAAGTGTTCTTCGTTATAAAAATCAGAGAGCTAATTTTACAAGTATTATTCCCCACTGGCCTGAGTTAGAAATATTTGAGCTTTAGTATGTTGGGAGGAGGGAGATGTGTATACCTGTAACTATATATATGGATGGGGGGAGATAGGGAAATGGCTAGAGTGAAATCAAAACATGTTCAGAATAGTTATCTCTGGATGGTAAAATTACAGATGATTCTTATTCTCCTTATCATATTTTCTGTGTTTTACACAATGTGCATACATTATTTTCATATCATGAAAATAGATTTATCTGTTAGCTTGAGAAGGTATTTGGGGTTGGAGAGTAGTGAAACATTTTCCCAGCCCTCAACTCATGTATGTAAGTGTTTCTGTAGCATTTTTTAAACTTCATTATTTCTGTTCAGCCACACATAGTTCAATCTCTTGGAGACTGAGAGCCAACCCCATCCCTGCTCTGGTTCCTTCCAGGCACCTGCTGTCTTACTGTGTTCATGTTGCTATAACAGAATAACAGACTGGTGGCTTATAAACAACAGACATTTATTTCTCACAGTTATGGAAGATGGGAAGTTCAAGGTCAAGGTAGTGGCAGATTATGTGTCTGGTGAGAGCTTCCTGGCTCATGGACAGCTTCTTCTCGCTATGTCCTCACATGGTGGAAGGGGTGAGGAAGCTCTCTGGGGTCTCTTTTAAAAGGGCACTAATCCCATTCACGAGGGCACCACCTTCATGATCTAATCCTCTCCCCAAAGCCCCACATCCAAATACCATCACACTGGGCATTAGGATTTAACATATGAGTTTTGGAAGGACACAAACTTTCAGTCTCTAGCACCTGCCAACCCAGGCTCTGACCAGCAGACTTTGAAAGCAGTGCAGAAGATGGTTCACCTATTCCTAAAAGTGGGCATGTGTGTCAGGATAGGGGAAAAAAGTGTCCAAAACGGGCCACCAAAGCCAGGAACTGGAGGTGAGTTTTAGAAGTTAATATAGTCAGACTTGTGTTGGAAGATGAAAATGAGGAGAAGTTGGCAGACTGAGCAATGGGCAGTAGTATGCACCAATTTCAATGCTCAGACGATGTAATACACACTAGGAGTATATTGGCAAGAAAGAGGAGAACAAATTAAAAGCCAGAATGGGACAGACCACACCCTCACCCGTCGCCCTAATGAATTTCACCAAAGACCCAAGTTGGAGCCAAAATCCTCCATATGTAGGTCTGACACAGGCGTCCCTCGGGTAGCTTAGCACAAACACTGCCCAATAGATGTGCTCCATACACCAGGCAGCAACCCAATCCAGTGAAATCCTCCAGTTAGGAAAATGGAAGCATTAAATGAACAGAGCAAAGGTGGATGGTTGAGTCCAGAATGTTGTCCCAAGTGAGCTATCTCCCTGGTTCTTTGTGAAACCCTCTCTGCATGGCCTGGTATTAAAATAGCTCATTCGTCTATTTATTCAATTAGTAAAAATGAAATGTAAGCACTTTCATAATGATTACTCTGTGTGATTTACCATGCTAAGCACATCACTCATATTAACTCATTTAATCCATGCCACAATCCTATTATCCTAGTTGACAGATGAGGAAACGGAAGCACAGAGAAGTCAAGTGGCTTGCCCAAGATCACACAGATGGCAAGTGTCAGAATCATAATTTGAACCCAAGTCATCTGACTCCAGAATCTTGACCATGGTACTATCCTGACTCTAGTGAAGATCTGTTGAGTCAGATACCATTGGGCCCAGGGGCTAATGTCTGTACTAAACCCGCATTCCTGAGAATCCTTGAAACAAGCCTCCATCACCAAAGGTTACCTACCCCCATTTCTTCCTGGTGGGTCTCCAGCATGGCTGACCTGGGAGCCTTCAGTTTTCCATCTTATTCCTCCCCATTACTAAATGATCCTTTGATTTTGCAAAGCCAGGGTCATTCATTCCTTTCTCTTCCTTGCGTTTCTCAGTCACTCAATAAGAAAACACTTATTCATTCCTTCACTCATGTATTCATTAAATAAATGTTTATTGAGTACTTACTATGAGCCACCATCTGTGCTGGGTGCTGGGATGCAGTGATATATAAAATAGGCAAGATCACTGCCTTCATGAATCTCACAGTCTGATGGGGAAGGTAGACAAAGGAGACGAGTAAAAAATACATAAAATGTCCATCAATGAATCAATGACTAAACAAAGTTGCAGTATTTAAGTATAATGGAATACAGCCATAAAAAAGAATGAAGTACTGATACATGCTACAGCTTGGACAAACCTCAAAAACATCACAATAAGTGAAAGAGGCCCCAGACACAAAATGTCACACAGTGTATGATTAGTTTAAATGAAATATACAAAACCGGCAAATCCATAGAGATAGAAAGTAGATAGTGGTTGCCAGGGGCTGAGGGGAGAGGGGAATGGGAACAAGATTTTATTTGGGGATGATAAAAATGTTTTAGAACCTGGTAGAAGTGGTGGTCGCACCACATCGTGAATGTACTAAATGCCTCTGAATTGTGCACTTTTAAATGGTTAATTTATGAAACTTTCATCTCAAAAAAAAGAAGCAAGTAAAATTATCACAGCATGTGATTGAGGCCATCCATTCCTTCATCCCATGTGTACTGAGGACCTGTTACGTGCCCTGAGCTGTGCTGGGCACTTGAGAGCAAGTTTCCTGCTCTCAGGACTCTTGGATTCTACCAGGGTAGGTGGGGGAGACAAAAAATTTTTCAGTAAGCAAATAAATGGACAAGACATTTTCAGATAGTAGTGAGTGTTATGAAGACACTATGTAAAGAGACTGTAAGACTAAGGGAGCTGCTTTTGAGTTGTCAAGGAAGACCTGTCTAAGAAGTGAGACCTTCCTGAAGGACACCAAGAACCCAGCCAGGCAAAAATCTTGAGAGAAAGAGATTCAGCCAAAAGGGTAACTGCAAGTACAAAGGCCCTGAGGTAGGAACTAGCATGACATGTTAGAGGAACACAAAGACGGCCAGAGAGACTGGAGCACAGTGCGGAGTGGACCTGGGGGTGGAAGATAGAAGATGAGTTAGTTCGGGGAAGTGACACTTTTGAGTAAAGATCTCAGATTTTATTCTAAGTATAATGAGATTCACTGAAGGGTTTTTAAGCGAGAAAGTAATGTGCTCTAGTTTAAAACATAGTGCTGACTGTAGTGTGGAGAATGAATTTGGGGAGGCAAGGGAGGAGGGGGTAGACAGGGAGACCAGGTGAGTGAGAAATGATGGTGTGAATGAGAATAATAATGCCGCTGGTAGCAATGGAGAGAAAAAGATGATCATATTGGAGATAAGTTTTGAAGGTAGGACAGGCAAAACTTGCTGATGGATTAGATGTGGACACAAAAAAATTAAGGAAGCTTCCTAAGTTTTTAACATGAGCAACTGGGGTGGATGGTGGGCTAACTATCAAGTCAGAGAACACTAGCAGGGGAAAAAGATCAGGGAGATTAATCAAAAGTGTGGTTTTGGACCTGTAGAGTTTGAGATGCCTATCAATGGCCCAGGTAAAGATGCTACTGCTAGAAGGAAACAAACAAGGTGATGTGATGGAGAATTATGGGGGCGAGATTGAGGGCAATTGTCTTTTTTTCTTCCCCAGACTCTGAGAGGCTTCCTATGTTGGAGGAATTATACATCATGTAAGTCTTGGTGGGTGGGAAACAAAGTCCTCCTTCCGCCATAGAAACAGGAAGTTCAGACATGAGTCACTTTCCTAGCTTCCCTTGTAGCTCAGGCATGATCATGTGACCCAGGCTCAGGCAATTAGATGCAGCCACCTTGGACCCTGGGAACTAAGGAGGCAACAAAGCAGGTACTATAGAGAACTGACTCAGTTGCTGGCCGCAGCAACAGTGCCATTCCCAGGGACAGCCAACCAGCAGCTGAGACTTCTGCAGTGGTAGCCATGGTGTCCACAAGAGCCACCACGTGTCTTTGTATTTTTTGGCTGTGATTCTGACTGGGAAACCATCTTTTCCTTTGCTGTGGTTTGCACTAAAAATCCTGAGTGATGGGAGAGAGTAGGGCTTAGATATTGCACTAAGGAAAGACTCCTTTAAGATGGTAATATTTAAGCTGGGTTCTGAAGACTGAAAAGGAGCCAGCCATGGGAAGGAGGTGGAAAGGAGTATACTACACAGAAGGAACAGCAAATCTAAAGCTTTGAAGTGGGAAAGACCTTAGCATGTCCTCAGAGCTGGAAGAAGGCCCGTGTTCCTGGAGGGTAAGAAGCAACAGTGAGAGGTGGGCTAGATGAGGTCGGTTTTCTCAAAGAGCCAGGATTCCAAGCCACCTCTGCTAGCTCCAAAGCAAAGACTCCATCCAACCCTTCCCTGTAGCCTTTCCCCTCCCCCACTTTTGGAACTCTGCCTGCGCTGTTGCCACGGTCGTCATGGTGATGGGTGCTCTGCTTCACTCACTCTTCAGGCCAGGAAGGAGGTGCGTGTCGTTGGGGGTCCCTGCCCCTCCTGGAGAGGACCTCGGGCCAGGCGAGGACACCAAGCAGGGACCATGCCCGTGTTGATACCCCCGGTTGAGCACAGCCAGGACACGCGTGTTGGGCCTCCAGCATGGCGCGAGGCGACCAAGGCCTTGACACAGAAGGCGCACCAGCTGACCGACCGCTGTGGGCAAGAGGCGGTGACCATGTGGCAACCCAAGGACAGCGTGCGGGACCCACACGTGGCGCGCCACCTCTGCCGGGCCGCCTACATCCTGCCCTGGCGCTTCCGCGTGGAGATGCTCAAAGGTGGCAGCACCATGGAGAAGCCACCGCCGGGTGAGGGCGTTACGTTGTGGAAGGGCAAGATGAAGCCGCCTGCCTGGCACGCGCGCCTGCCGCTGCCCATACACCGCGACGCGCGGGCCCTGCAGACGGCCGAGGTGGTGCACGCGCACGCTCGTGGGGCGCGCCTCACTGCCGCCCGCCTCAGCCGCGCCCAGCACCAGATCAATGGGCAGCTGCGGCTGCTGCAGCGCCAGCGGGAGGCTACCGACCAGAGGCTCAGCGAAGTGCGCAAGGCACTGCTTATTAACCAGCAGAGCGTCAAGCTGCGGGGCTACCGGCCCAAGTCTGAGAAGGTGGGACCACCATTCCCCCCAGCCCAGTCTTAAAGACTGAGGCCTCCGCTCTCAGATGCTCAGCCTGGGCAAAACCCACCCTATAGAGAGAACTCTCCAACCCGTCCCAGCTCCATTGAGTGAGAGCACAAGAAAATACCCCCAAGATGAGGTGCCTTTGTTCCCAGCGCCAGAGGCGGAGATCCTCCCAAAGAGATGAGATTCTCAGGCCCCTTGCCCCAGAGGGGGAATCTATCCCAGTCTCCCAGCCAGGGAGAGAAGGTGGGACCCTTGAGTCAGACTAGATGAAATCCTTCCCAAAGAGTAAAATCTACAACCCCCAGCCCAGACATGAAATCACTCACCCAGTCCGTCGGCGCAGAGGGTGAGACCCTCCCACAGGCATGAGACCCTCAGTGCCCCAGTCCCACTGAAAAGACACACGTAGCCCCCAGCTGAGCAGCGTGGGTGATGTCCTGGTCCCAACCCAGATGAAACTCTCCTCAAAATGCTTATTTTTAAAACCCTAACCAAAGTCCCCCACCAGCCTCAGCGAGTGAGAACCCCTCCCGGGGCCTCACCCAGGGGGAAAGGAGCAGATTTTGCCTAAAGATTGAGACCCTTGGACTCCCAGCCCGTGCACCTGAGAGTTAAGCCCCTAGCCAGGGGGAAAGGGTGAGACCCCTAGTCCCAGCCCTGGTGAAATCCTCCCCCTAAAGTGAAACCCCAGACCCCCACTCCAAAAGGGGAGACTATTCCAGCCTCCCTGGGGAGAGATGAGACCCCACCCACAGAGGGGGATTCCTAGTCCCAGCCCCCAGATCCAGATAGTAAGACCTCAAGAAGGCAAACCCTCATCATCCCTATGATGAGACTCCTCCACTTCTAGCCAGGGAGAGAAGATAAAACCATCACCAAGGAAGGGGGACCCTCAGCCCCAGAAAGTGATGATGACCTTTCCCCAGGTTAAGTCACTTCCATCCCAGCTCACTGGGCTCCTACCTGTAAAAGGGAGAAGCCCCCAGCCCCGCTCTCTAGAGGGTAAGACCTACCCCAAGTGAGAGCCCCCTAAAAGGTAAAGCCTTCTCAGAGAGTGAGATCCCCAAAAGGCGAGAGTGCCCCCAACTCCATTCCCCAAAGCCAGAGTTTATGAGGTTGGCAAACCCTCTACTACCCTGGAAGGAGAACTCTCCCTCCAGCCCTCTCCCAAAGGTGTGAAAGAGTCTCTTGGGCCTCCCTGGTGGCGCAGTGGTTGAGAATCTGCCTGCCAATGCAGGGAACACGGGTTCGAGCCCTGGTCTGGGAAGATCCCACATGCCGCGGAGCAACTGGGCCCGTGAGCTACAACTACTGAGCCTGCGCGTCTGGAGCCTGTGCTCCGCAACAAGAGAGGCCGCGATAGTGAGAGGCCCGCGCACCGCGATGAAGAGTAGCCCCCACTTGCCGCAACTAGAGAAAGCCCTCGCACAGAAACGAAGACCCAACACAGCCATAAATTAATTAATTAATTAATTAATTAATTAATTAATTTTTTTAAAAAAAGATTCTCTCCTTGTTTTCCAGATCCCTGACAAAGCTGACAGGATGCTTACCTGGGAGAAAGAGGAACTAAAGAGAATGAAGAGGAAGATGGAGAAAGATATGGAAAAATCAGAGGCCCTGCTCAAGGTTGGGAATACCTGGGGCCACTTTAAGGGAGCTGCAGGGGGACCCTTGGCCACCTAATGGGCAAACTGCTCTAACCTTGGGGACTGTAGCAACAGCAAATCCCTCAACCCACACAGCCGCCCCACCCTGACCTGACATTCACTGTATTTCCACTTTATGGAATGGAAAGACTGGAGCTCTGAGAGCTGGAGTTGGGCCCCAAAACAGCAATGAACATCCCCCTCTGTGCCAAGCCCTGTGCAGTCATTAGGTCTTTAAAATCCTCCTGTGAAATAGAACTATGCTCCCCTCATTAGAGATGGGGAAATTGAGGCTCAGAAAGACGTGGCCTCAGCCAAGGCATGGAGCTAGCCAGTGGTAGGGCTGTGGTTTCAGCTCAGGTGTCTTTTTTTTCCAGCTTTAGCAAGATACAGTTAACAAATTTAAATTGTGTATATATTTAAATGTACAAATTGAGGGTTTGATATATGTGTACACTGTGAAATAACCACCATAATCACCTCGTGTGTGTGGTGAGAACACTTAGCAAATTTCAATTATAAAAGACAGTATTGTTAACTATAGTGACATTCGATCCCCAGAACTTAATCATCTTGCATAACTGAAACTTTGTACAACTGGACCAACATCTCCGCATTTCTCTCTCCCCTCAGCCCCTGACAACCACCATTCTACTTTCTCCCGCTCTGAATGTGACTATTTTAGATTCCACATATAAGCGAGACCTTTCTGCATCTGGCTTATTTCACGTAGCATAATATCCTCCAGGTTCATCCATGATGTCACAAATGGCAAGATTTCCTTCTTTTTTAAGACTGAATAATATTTCATTATATATTATATATTATTATATACTATAATATATTGATATCTACATAATATATTATTAATATATTAATATTATTGCTATATATTATTAGTATAGTAATAGTATTAATATAGTAATATTGTTATTACTGTTATTACTGGTTATTACTACTATTATTATATTACTGTATTATATATTATATCACATTTTCTTTATTCATTCATCTGTCAACAGACATTTAGATTGTTTCTATGTCTTGGCTGTTGTGAATAATGCTGAAATGTACATGGGAGCTATTTCTCTTCGAGGTCCTGATTTCCTTTGGATATGTACCCAGAAGTGGGAGAACTTCCTCATGATTCAACTCAGACGTCTTGAGCTCTTTACACTGTACTATGTGCTCGTCTCTGTCAGCTCCAGCCAGAGATGGTCTCTCACTGAATCCTTCACTCTTGCAACAAGGATTTCCTTATGAGATCACTAATGGAGATGGGAGAGTAGTTATGTTTCACAGAGCCTATGTGTACTTTTGACTCTTCCATTTGACAAATATTAATCCAGTACCCTGTTGTCCCAACCACCGTGCTTGGCATTGGGGACAAAGTTGTGAACAGTACAGAACTGGCCTTGCCCTCAAGGAGTTCATATTATAGGGGCATTCAAAGAACGGACCAGCCAGGGTTGGGAGAGTGGAGTTGGGGGAAAGAATTTAGGAGCTGGTGCACCTACTGTCCGTGGTGCTGAACCTTAATTGCACTCAACCTACGGCACCCCCAGGCCGCTGTCATATTCCTTTAAATCTGGTGATCCTGAAAAATCCTTCAAGGAAGTCTGAAACAGACAAGGGAGAAGACCCTGTGGCCCCCTTAGGGAAGGGCTTGCAAGAGAGAAAGGGAAATTGGGAGGTGGGAAAAGACAGACAGATATAAACCCAGGAGAAAAATGTTCACACCAAATAGACATGTTTCAACTTAAAATCATGAACTCAGATCTCAAATTGACACTCAGAGCTTTCCCAGAGATCTCACCATGTGTCTCTAGAAGGCTTGCTGTCCCACTGTGCAAGTTATTTCATACCTTCTCTTCCTTCAGATCTCTCCAACCCCCTGCTCTTTCTTCATTCTCAGTGAATGACCCCAAGGCATGGAAACCACTGAAGAAAACTTGTCTCATTTTTCCTGTGCCAGTCCTATAATTCTGTCTACCTGCCAAACCTACCTTCTCCCCTTCTCCTGCATCATCAATATTTCTTTCTTTATTGGATCATTCTCACCAGTGAACAAATGGGGGGTTATCCTTTAATGGATACAGATCTATTTGGGATGGTGAAAAGTTCTAAAAATGGACAGTGGTGATGGTTGCACATTGTGAATATACTTAATGCCACTGAACTGTACACTTAAAATGGTTTACTTGGCCAATTTCTATGTCTATTTTACCGCAATAAAAAAAAAAACTTCTTTTGATCCCATGCACCCTTTCCGATAATCCCCATTTCTCTGATTCACTCACTATCCAATCGTATCTGCACATGCTGACCCTCTCACTTCCTTTGGTCAGGAACTGGATCATTTTTCCCTACTGCATCCCTGCCACCTGGCACACTGCCCAGCATACAGGAAGGGCTTAATGAATATTTGAATTCATTAGTGAATGAAAGACTTTTTAAATCCATTTTTTACCTAAATGGATGAATCTCAATGATACGATATTCAGCAAAAGAAGCTGGACATTAAAGGTACACACTGTATGATTCCATTTCTATGAAGTTCTAAATTTCAAAAGCTTTTTCTTAAAGAGTCAGGTAGTAAATTGTTTAAGCTTTGTGTGCAACACGGTCTCTGTCACAATTACAGATGGTCCTCAACTTACAGTGATTCAACTTATGATGGTGCAAAAGTGATACACATTCAGTAGAAACTGTAATTCAAATTTTGAATTTTTATCTCTTCCCCAGCTAGCAATATGCAGTACGATACTCTCTCATGACACTGGGCAGCAGCAGTGAGCCACAGCTCCCAGTCAGCCGCTGGGTAGATAACTGACGCCCTTATAGCCATTCTGTACCCATACAACCATTCTGTTTTTCACTTTCAGTACATTATTCGATAAATTACATGAAATAGTCAACGGATACACTTATAGCCATTCTGTACCCATGCAACCATTCTGTTTTTCACTTTCAGTACATTATTCGATAAATTACATGAAATATTCGATGGATACACTTATAGCCATTCTGTGCCCATACAACCATTCTTTTTTCATTTTCAGTACAGTATTCAATAAATAACATGAAATATTCAACACTTTATTATAAAATAGGCCTTGTGTTAGATGATTTTGCCCAACTGTAGACTAATGTAAGTGTTCTGAGCACGCTTAAGGTAGGTTAGGCTAAGCTATGATGTTTGGTAAGTTAAGTGTATTAAAGGCATTTCAACATACTATTTTCAACTTACAGTGGGTTTACTGGGATGTAACCCCGTCGTAACTCGAGAAAGATCTATACTTAATTTGGCCAGTGGAGCACAAAAACAGTCAGAAACAATATGTACGTGAATGAGTACGGCCAAGTTCCAATGAAGTTTTATTTACAAAACCAGATGGCCAGTCCAAAGTCTGTAGTTTACTGAGCCCTTAACTAATCTACTAGGCAGCTTAGTGGGAAAGAGGTACAGGGCATCAAGGAAATTTCTGAGGTGATGGAAATATTCTATATTTTGATGAATGTGGTGTTTATATGGATATATATATATATGAAGTCTTCTGTTTTAATATTACTTTCAAATAATCACAAATATCTAAGGAATGCAATATATTTTATAATAGTGGAAGTAGGATTTGGGTAGGGATGGGGGTCCAGATGCAGTAGAGCCTGGAAAGAGGAACTCTGAAGACAGCTGAGGGTGCTTCATACTGAGTAGAAAAGAGGAAGGGAGACCTGGAGACTAGGGGTCGGGGTGGGATAAGCCCTGAATGCAATTGAGGAGAAGGGATGGCACAAGAAGACCAAAGTGTAGGTACAGCTAAATACCTCTCCACTTCACAGATGGGGAAATTGATGGGGGAGGGGCTTTCTCAGGGTGCCAGAGCAGAGCCAGGCACAGAACCCAAGCAGCTAATACTGGGAACAGGAAAGCTGCCACCTGCCCCTACTGTTCCTTACTCCCCACCCAGGGACCACTGAAGGCTTCTGGACAGAGGCTGAGAGTATTGGGCGTCTGAGCTTCCACTTGAAAACGGGTTGCTACTTTCCGGCTGCAACAAGAAATGGAGAAAGTCAATTTGGAGGCAGAAACACTTTGCGGCCGCTAGCTGAGCGATCACGGGTCAATTCCCCCAATCTCCCAGCTTACAACTGACCTCTGCCTCTCTCTCCTTCCTCGCTCCCAGACCCTGGCCTCCTGCCGCGACACTCTGGTCTTCTGCTGTAAGGAGAGGCTCCAAGCTGTGGAGCTAATGAACCAGCCGCTGGACAAGGTTCTGGAGCAGGCGGGCCGCCACTCTTGGGTGAACCTCTCCCGAGTTCCCACCCCACGCACTCAGGGCCTGAAAACCCCGCCTCCAGACCCTGTGGGCACCTATACCCCAGGTAAAACCCCACAGAAAGGAGTCCCCTATAGTGGGTTTTCTTGGTACCCACCTCTCCCCCACTTCTCGGCTGCCGCCTTCCAGGGGTAACTGCCCCCCTTGACCAAGAGAGAGGGCTGCCGGTCTCCAGCAGAGCGCACGTTCTTGATTAGCTCTTTCCCCTGCGCACTCCTGCTTCCCACACTCCGACTCGTTCAGTCACTCCCTGACGCTACTCATACTAACCCCGCTATTGGCCCCTCCCCTGGACTTTCTCCCAGTCCATCAGTAAAGCCCCCTTGCCCAGGGCCCACCACCACCTGAGAATAGAGAGGGGGACGCAGAAAGCCAGGGTTGGGAAAAGGAGACCCTGACACCCCACACGCGTCCCCCCTCCCCACTCCGTCAGAGTGCGCCGCGGCGCTGTGCGAAGCCAAGCGACTGTTAATGGAGTCCAAGGACGCTTTGCTAGATATGGCAAAGAACGAGGAGGACATCCGAGGGCAGCAACAGCAGATAAGCGACCGCGTGTGCGCCTCGCTAGCGCAGAAAATGCGCGAGACCTTGGAGCTGAAGGTGGGCCCCGCCGGCGCCGCTCCGAGTTGGTGGCTGGAGTCTAGGATGCTATGGTACCGAGGAGGGAGAAGGGGGACGCAGGAGGAGAGGGGACAGGAAGCCGATGTGATTCTCCCTGTGCTCCCACCCACCCAGGATAGGCTGAACATGACCTTAGGACTAATGAGGGGAACTATCCACCGGTGCACGAAATTCAACCAGGAGATGTACATCACCCGCGGCCTCGTCAAGGTATGGTTTGGGAAAAAGGTCTGCGGGGATGCGGCCAGGGGCGTCGGGTAGGCTGGGCCTCACGGCTCTACGCACCACACTCCGCCAGGGTCCTCTGTCAGAGAGTCACCTGGAGACTCGAGAGAAACTGGACAGACCTCTGGTTCGCATGTATCAGAGACACGTGGGCACCCAACTCCCGGAGGCCACGCGCCTCGCCCAGGTAAGCCCCTGTCCTTCCCCCTTCCGCGCCTGCCCACCCTCTCCAGGCGCGGCCCTGCCCTGGTAAGACTCCTTTCTCAAGCACACTTAGCCCAGGTCAGACCCCCTCACTCAGGTCTGTGAGTCCTTCAACTCCTCCACCAGAAGGATGATCTTCAATACCCACACCTGTCTCAAATAAGTCCCCTCAACCTCAGCTCCAACTCTGTCCAAGGTCCGCTCCTCCCCTCATCTGCAGGTGCATCCCCTCCTTCATACCCGCCCTGTCACAGGTCCTTTTCCAAGTACACTCCGGCCCAGGTGTGTAACTCCCAACCCCCTTCGAGGCTCGCCCCTCCTAGCTGTGCTCCTTCCCAGGCGAGGCCCTTTCACACGCACACCCGACTCAGATGTGCTCCCCACCCCCGCAATCTGAGGCCCGTCCCCTCTTCAGCTGTTGTCCTTTCACACGCACACCTGGCCCAGGTGTGTCCTCGCATCCCAGATAGCGCCTCGCTGCGGCTCGCCTGTCTCTCGACACGGCCCCTCCCCGTCTCCAGGGCACTGACAAACTGCAGCGCCGCATCTCGCATGTGGAAAAGAACCTGGAGGAGCTGCTCTCCATGCGCAGGAACCTCACGTGGAGCCTCAACTGCAAGAAGATCGGGCAGGACGTGGACTACAGCGTGGTGCGCTTGCGCCTCCGCCAGCGGCACCCGCACGTGTGCTACGAGCAGGCGCAGCGCCTGGTCAACGACCGGGACCCACGCACGCCGCCGCGCGCGCAGTCCGGCATCGCCCGCAAGTGACAGGCGCACCGTCGCCCCAGTCGGCCACAGCCCAGCGGCCCTCCCTCTCTCCTGACCCACCCTCTCTCCGAGCTCCCTCTAGCAGAATTATAATTAAAAATAACCTAATAATTACCACTTATTAGGCACCTACTGGTCACTTACCCTACAACACTTTACAGGTCGTGTATCCTGGAAGTTAATAGAATGGATTTGGCCACCATAGTTCTAGGGTTCAAATCCTGGCTCCCCGATTTCAGATTGTGTGGCCTTAGGCAAGTCACTGTTCCTCTCTGGCCTCAGTGTCTCCAGCTTGTAAAATGTAGAATTACAGCATTCAACCTCGAAGCCTTGTCATAAGGATAGATGAGTTCATACATTTAAGACCTACAGAATGGTGGCTGCATATAAAATATCCTCAACTGCAGGTGAATTGCTATTCCCATTTTACAGTTAAGGAAGGTGAAGCACGGTGAGGTTAAGCAGATGCCCAAGGTCATGCAGCTAGTAAGTGGAAGAGCTGGCATTTTAATACCTGACTCTACAGCCTGCTCTCTAAGCAGAACTCGGATTCTGCCTTTCTTGACAAAACAAACACCCACAGGGATGAAGCTTCCCTTGGAGCTCTCTCTAGTGGAGGCTGTTTATATTCCCAGACCCCAAGCAACTCCAGAGCAGAGGTGGAATTGAGCCCTGCCTGCTTCCCACTGCCCTTTTCTCCATTTACCTGGGGGAGGGGATACTTCAAAATTCACAGCATCCTTTATTAAGCCCCTATAAAGTGCCGGGTTCTGAACCAGGTGCTGAGAGTGCAGCAGTGAGCAAGGCTGACATGGTCCCTGCTCTCAGGGAGCTCACAAGTTGATCAAGTGCAGCCAATATCTTCCTTTTGGATGCAGCTCTAGTGTGGTCTCCTACAGGAAGCCCACCTGACTGCACCCACCCATTCAGGCATAGTTCAATTTCTCCTCTCTGTTCTCTTGGACACCCTCCCATCACAGAACTCTTCACACCAAGCTGTGATAATCACCTGCTCTCATAGGAAGATTCCAGCGTGTGGTGTACATAGAATAAGGGGTGTTCATTCAAGCCACAAATATTTCCCAAGCAACTGCTTCATGCCAGGGACTGTGTTAGGTGCTGGGGATACAGCAAGGACCAAATCACACATGATTCCTCTCTCATGAGACTGGCCATGCATATGCTAAAAATCGCCCTCACGTGTATTACCCTTTTGGCAAAGTCACATGGTCACAACCGAGCCCAGTCAACATTTTACAGAGAAGGAAATGAAGTTCAGGAAGGTGAAATCATTTGCCCAGGGTCATAGAGCCAGCAAGGGACAAAGCAGGATTTAAACCTGGGTCTGAATCCATGCTCGCTCTCTCTTGCTCCAGACGACAAGCATCCATGGGCTCACCATGACAACCGAGTGTAGATGGAGCAAGTTATGCTCGTTTGACAGGAAAATACACAGAAACACAGAAAAAAGGGAGAGCTGCGTGCCCAGGATCACAGAGCTGAGGAGTGGGGCTGGGGGTTCAAACCAGCAGTATCTGACTCAGAGTCCTTGGGCATCACAGCCAGCTCCCTTATCTCAAGAGGGACTGCACAGCCTGGGGATCATCAGGGGCTCCCTGGGGTTCTAATTTCCCTGGGATTCTAATTTCCCTGAGAATGTTCTTCAGGCACTTCCTCCCTGTACCCATCAGGATGCCAACAGGAAGCAGATAGCACACACAGTTTGAAGGAATTTTAACGAAGAAACAACAGCTGATCCCCATGACTCAAAGATTCTGTGTTTGTGAATTCACCTAACTCACTCAAGTTTACTCGAAACCCCCAATACCGTGGCACTTCCCCGATCATTTGAGAGCATGCACAGAGCAGTAGAAGACTTTTGCGTCCAGACCACACAATCCCAGAAGGTACAGCAAGGCAAGGCTCTGCCTTCCTGTTTCAGGTCTCTTCCCTAAACAAGCGTCCTTTTCGAGTCTACTTTTTGGCACTTTTTTTTGTATTTTTGGGCTTTTCGCTGGTGATTTCACTGTTTTAAACAGCTCCTAATCATCATGCCAAAGTGCTGTCTCGTGTTCCTAAGTACAAGAAGGCTGACACGTGCCTTACAGAGAAAATGCGTGTGTTACACAGGTTCACTTCAGGCATAAGTTAGAGCGCTGTTGCCCTTGAGTTCAATATTAATGACTCACATTAATGTATAATATTTTTATTGAGCAATATATAATTAAATAAGTCATCTTTAAGCAGAAACACACATAAGACAAGGTTATGTATTGATCAGTTGACAAAAATGGGACCAGAGGCTCACAAGAATCTACCTTTTTGTGTTTCTCCTGGGAGTGATGATTCAGTATTTGGGCAACTTTATAGAACATAACCTCCATGAATAATGAGAATGGACTGTATTTGCAGAGGTGTAGGCAGGATGTAGGGAAACCTCAAGGGATAACACAGTACCCAAGGTGTTACTTATTGTGAGGAGCCATATTTGCCACTCGTAAGTATGAAGGGGCAAGGTGGTCAGAAGGAGAAAAGTACTGTCTGGTGTTCCTAAGTGCAAGAAGGAAGGAAATGCCATGTGGATGCTGGGGGAATAAATGCCTCTATCCCCTCTTCCTCTCTTGGCCACTGTTCTCTAATGGTCAAAACAGAAAGGGAGCCCATTGGCACAGTCCATCCATCCTCCTGGGGTATAGAGCCATCACCACCCTTCTGACTTTTGAGCCCCTTCCAGGTCCTTCCTGGGCCTGTGGACTGTCCCCTTTGTCTGCATCTTTGTCCATCCATCTTCCCCAGAAACCTTACATGGGGATGCAAATACTCCCCTTGCATTCAATGCCTTACCCTCTGGGTTGCAACCTGCCACCCTCATCCTAGCCGACACAGACCCAATTTGTCACCTCAGCTCACCCAATACTCCCCAACAGCATTTGCACAATCCCCTCAGTTGCCTCGGAGCTGAGATTTTGGCTGCTGCCCCTAAGTCGAGCTGTGGGCACCCAGGGAGCCTCTCAGTGACACTAAAAGGTGAATGTTATCATCCCCATGTTAGAGGTGAAGAAATAGAGCAGTGGCAAGACTTAAAATGCCACCCAGCAAGTGAGGGGTTAAGTCTGGACTTTTAAAGGTATGGGGATGTCCCCACATGGGGATACTGCACTGCCCCCAAAGAATGGTCCAGGTGTCATTTGCATGAGAACACCTACAGTGCCCTTCAATGATACAGATTCCTGGGCCACACTCCAGACTTAATCTGAATCTCAGGGGACAAGGTCTAGGAATTTGCATTTCTAATGAGTCTGAGGCACACCATGTTTGATATGCATTCCCTCCCTGCTGCCAACTTCCCAGGGCCCACTTCTGCATTGGCCACAGCAGAGACTAGTGGAGGGACCCACGAAAATGTTTTCTTTTTAATTTCTTTTAAAGTCAGAAGAAACATACAACTATATAAAAATAAGTATATAATATATTTACACTATGTACAATATTGTATGTCATATATGATTATATAAAATATTATAAATATTTAAATTATTAAAATTATAACTTCCGTCTGGATTATACTTATCTTTATACCAATGCAGGATTGTTTTCAATTTTTTAATTGTGGTAAAATACACATAACATAAATTTACCATCATAACCATTTTTTTTTTCCTTTTAAAGTCAGGTTTATTGAGGTATAATTTAAATACAGGAAAATTAACTCTTTTAGGTGTACCATCATAACCATTTTTAAGTGTCTGGTTCAGTGACATTAAGGACATTCACACTGTTATGCAAGCATCACCAGCCATTCATTCCTCTTTTCATCTTGCAGAACTGAAACTCTACCCCCATTAAACAATAATCCCCTATCCTCACCTTCCCCCAGCCCCTGGCAACCACCACTCTACTTTCTGTCCCTATGATTTTCACTACCCTAGTGACCTCATATAAGTTATACAAATGCAGTTTTTAAATGACTTTTTAGGGACCTTCCTGCTGGTTCAGTGGTTAAGAATCTGTCTTGCAATGCAAGGGACCCTGGTTCAATCCCTGGTGGGAGAACTAAGACCCCACATTCTGTGGGGCAGCTAAGCCTGCGCACTGCAACTACTGAACCCACACACCACAACTAAAGAGCCCGCATGCCGCAACTACAGAGCCCATGCACTCTGGAGCCCACGTGCCACAACTAGAGAGAAGCCCGTGAACTGCAATGAAGATCCCGCATGACGCAATGAAAGATCCTGCATGCCACAACTAAGACCCAACAAAGCCTAAATAAATAAATAAATATTTTTAAATAAAGAAATATTTTTTAAAAAATATTTTTTTATCCTTTTTTACAGAGGAAGGTGTCCATGAAGGTGAAAGTTCCTCAGGCCCATGAAAACCATAATTGGGTCCGGCAACTTCTCCCTTGGACATTGGGTGTATCCTTGTCATTCATTTAGTCGCTCAATCAACATCATTCAGTAGCATTAACTGAAGCCAGCCACTATGCTGAGAACTAGGGGGTATTGTTTGCAATCAAACACCCTGTTGATTTGATTCCTAATAATCTTGAATCCATCTGTTTTCCTCCATCCCCTGCCCCACGTATCCCCTTCACCTTCCAGTTTAAGGCACCATCAGCTCTTGCCTGGATGGTCCTACAACCTCCTAACTGGGCCTCCTGTTGCCGTGTTTCCCCCTGATACACAAACACAGCTCAGCCATGGCTTATAAACAACAGACAGCCATTGCTCACAGTTCTGGAGGCTGGGAAGCACGAGATCAAGGTGGCAGCATGGTCGCATTCTGGTGAGAACTCTCTTCCTGGCTTATAGCAGGCACCTTCTCACTGTGTCCTCACATGGTGGAAGGGGCCAGGGAGCTCTCTGGGGTCTCTTTTATAAGGACATTAATCCCGTTCATGAAGCCTCCACCCTCATGATCTAATCACCTCCCAGAGGCCCCACCTCCTAATTCTATCATTTTGGGGGCTAGCATTTCAACATATGAAGTTGGGGGGAGGCACAAACATTCAGACCATATCAATCGGACCTCACCACCCGCTCCACCCCCAGTCTCATGCAACTCCCCCACCGTATTCTGACACCTGGCGCTTCAGTCATTTTTATTTCTGTGTGAGCTTCCTATTGCTGCTGTAACAAACTACCACAAACGTAGTGGCATAAAACAATGCAAATTTAGATCTTACAGTTCTGGAAGTCAGAAGTCCAAACTGGATTTCACTAGGTCAAAGTCAAGGTGTCCACAGGGCCATGATTCCTCTGAAAGTTCTGATGGAGTACCCATTTCCTAGCTTTTTCCTGCTTCTAGAGGCTGCCTGCATTCCTTGACTTGTGACCTCTTCCTCCACCTTCAAAGCCACAGCAGCGTCTTTAAATCTGACACTAACTCTTTGCTTAGGTCATTATATCTTCTTCTGGTTCTGACCCTCTTGCCTGCCTCTCGTAAGGAAACCTGTGATTACACAGGACCAACCTGGGTGATCCAGAATACTCTCCCCACCTCAAGATCCTCAGTCACATCTGCAAGGTACCTTTTACCAAGTAAGGTAACATATTCACAGCTTTGAGGGATTTAGGCATGAACATCTTTAGGGGAGGTGGGGGAAGTGAGCATTATGCAGCCTACCACAGTTTCTTCCACGCTTCAGACTTGCCCCCAAGCATTTGCACACGTTACTCCCTCTGCTTAGAAAATTCTCTCCCACAGTGGTATATGAGTGGATGGAAGTTATACTCTTTCTGCCATGCATGTAGACAAATTTTAAGAACACTGGTTATAAAGATGTCTCTAAGACTGCTACTTGCAAGCTGCACGGGGAACAGTGCTACATCAGTGAATGGAACTTATACCCATTCTGCCGTTCATGTAGTGTTTAAGAACACTTGTTATAAAGATGGTTCTAAGAATGCTACTTGCAAGCTGCTTTGAAGACAGTGTTATATCAGTAAATTAAAGTTATAGCCATCTGTAAAGCATGTAGAAAAGTGTTTAAGAACTCTTGTTATAAAGATGTTTCTAAGAATGCTACTTGAAGCTGCATTGAGGGGAAAAAAAGAAAAGAAAAGAAAATTCTCTTCCTACCCCTTTTCCAGTCTAGTACCATCAGTTTCCCTGGTTCCACAGACTAGATCAAACCCCTATATATACATTTCCATAATACCCTGCACTTTTCCTTATAATTCTTGTCCCATTTGTGTGTGATAGTCTAGTAACTATCAAGCCCCTGAAGTACTGCCTTATTTTTAGAGCTCTTGGAAGCAGACCTGAAAACAAGAATTCAAGTGTAAGAAATTTATCTGGAAGGCAATTCGAGGAAGTCCCAGGATAGGAGCAGGGCAGTGGTGCAGGGAAAAGAAGGCAGCTGGTAACAGGTGTTAAACAAATTACCATCATGGGCAACTGAGGCTCAGTCCTGCTGGGGACCTCTCAGAGACTGTGGAGAGCACACATCTCAGAGTTGTTCCAACCAAGGAGCAAGGAGGCTGGGGTACTTATCCATCAACTCTAGTCAGTCATAGATTGAGGGCTGCGCCTCTGGCCTTTGCATGGACCAAGCAAGCTTCAGTGGCCAGAGATAGCCTTCAGGCAGGGAGCTGAAGGGGCTAGCAGTTGGGAAGGCCAGTGTAGTGTGTATGGGGATGGTGCCAAGGAGATATGGGTGTGGCACCAACAACTGTTGCAGGGAGGGATCATATCTGTCTTACTCCTCCGTATCCCCAGTACCAGGCACATAGCAAACGTTGGGTAAATATTTGTTCATGAATCAATGAACAAGTGGATTAACTTAAAGTTTGCAGAGTGTTTCTATGTGTGTTGCCTTATTTAATTTTCAATTTTAGAAAGATAAAGATTTCCTTGTAATTAGCTGGTTCACCATGACTCTGCTCGCTCCCGTATTATCTTCCCAGTTTTCCTGGAAAATAAGAGACTGGCAGAGGAAGCAGTACAGCATCAGCTGGGGAGAGAGGCAGACCTGGGCTTGATCCCTCCTAGCTGTGTTACCTTAAGCAACTTGTTTAACTTCTCTGAACCTCAGTTTTCTCTTGTGTAAAACTATGATAACAGAATTACTTCTCTCAACAGGTTGCTGTCAGGATTCATTGAGGTGATACTGTATATCATTTACCCCAGTGCCTGGTAGTAGAGAGGTCTCCATAAATAGTAAAAACTCATGTTCTTTTTTTATTATTGAGGGGAAATTCACATGACTTAAAATAATCCATTTTAAAGTATACGATTCGGTGGTAACTCATTGAATTCACAAGCACCATCACCTTCCCTGGTGGTGCAGTGGTTAAGAATCCGCCTGCAAATGCAGGGGACACGGGTTCGAGCCCTGGTCAGGGAGGATCCCACATGCCGCAGAGCAACTAAGCCCCTGGGCCACAACTACTGAGCCTGCGCTCTAGAGCCCGTGTGCCACAACTACTGAGGCTGCGCTCTGGAGCCGGCAAGCCACAACTACTGAAGCCCGCGCACCTAGAGCCCGTGCTCCACAACAAGAGAAGCCACCACAATGAGAAGCCCACACACCACAACGAAGAGTAGCCGCCGCTCACAACAAGGAGACCCGCACAGCAACAAAGACCCAACGCAGCCAAAAATAAATACATAAAATAAATATATTTTAAAAAAAAACAAAAAACAAAAAAAAAAACTGAGGAGAGTCACATAGGACTAAATTCAGCATTCAACCCCTCAAAAGCCTTTTTCAAACTTTACAGCTTATGCTATTAGTGTTACATGTGATTTGTTCATGAATAGGCATCACTTATGAGCCAATGTTGTACTTTAAAAAAAAGCAACCAGCTTGAGAAAAAAAAAAATGTACTGAGGAGAGTCACATAGGACTAAAACAGTAGTTCTCAACAAAGTTCTCAGTAGTTCTCTGTTTTTGGATAAAAACAGAGATTCTCAACTAAGAGCAATTCTGGACCCCAGGGGACATTCAGCAATGTCTAGAGGCATTTTTGGTTGTCCCAACTAGGAGGTAAGAGGTAGGGGATGCTCCTGGCATCTAGAGAGCCCAGAGGTGCTGCTAAGTGTCCTACAGGGCAAAGGGCAGACCCCCACCATGGCATAGAATTATGCTGGCCAAAAACAGTTAACTGTGTTAAGATTGAGAAACCCTGGACTAAACTAAATGCCTCTCAGAGTCATCTTCAAAGTCAAAAATTCTGTCTTCTTAAGAGCTTTATTGAGGACTAATTGACAAATAAAAGTTGTATCTATTTAACAAGTACAACTTAATGTTTGGTATATGTATACTTTGTGAAATGATCATTGCAATCAAGCTAACACAACCATTACCTGGCATAGTTACTATATTCTTCTTTGTGTGTGTGTGGTGAGAACACTTAAAATCTACCCTCTTAGCAACTTTCAAATACGCGATACAGTATTGTTAACTATAGTCACCATGCCGTTCATTAGATCTCCAGAACTTATTCGCCTTGCATAACTGAAAGTTTGTATGCTTTGACCAACACCTCCCCCATTTCTTCCTCTTCCCAGCCCCTGGCAACCACCATTTTACTCTCTGCTCCTATGAATTTGCAAAGTCAAAAATTCTTGATCAAATCCTGGAAGGAAATATAACATGTTGGGGGTCTTTATTTCAGTTTGTCCTTCTTTCAATTTTGGCTAACACCCCAAGATCCTTTCATAAATACTTCTACCTCAGACTCTAGGACTTCTGAGCAATGAGCAGTTCTCTCCATCAGGTCCAAATGCAGTGACTCGTGTTCTTGTGGTTAGTAAACCAAACAGTGATTTATCTGCCCCATACACATCAGATAATCAGTGTGGGGATTCAACAGGAGAGTGGTGATTTAAAACCCCCCCTATGAAATGGGGAGAAGAGTTAACACAATCATGTGTATTACCAAATGACAAATTCTTCTGTGCAGAATATTAAAGACTTTCTTCTCTGGCAATCAAGTAGGCTCCTTTTGTTCAAGAAAAACTGAAGTTGTTTAATGACGTATATGTGCAGCTAGTAAATAAGTAAGTCTTAGAGATCTAATACACAGTATAGTAATTACAGACAACTGTATTATAAACATTAAACTTCCTAAGAGAATATATCTTCCTTGTTCCCACCACTAGAAGAAATTGTAACTGTGTAATGCGACAGAGGGGTTAGCTGACACTACCCTGGCAATCCCATTGAAACATAAATGTATCAAATCAGTATGTCGTGCCCCTTAAACTTACACAATGTTAGATGTCAATTATATCTCATTTTTTAGTGGTAGAAAGCAAAACTCTATTAAATTTGAGAGCTGAGAACTTTTTCTTTTTAACTTGCAAAGAAGTCACCCCTTCAGAGGACTGGCTCTCAGAATTAATATTGATATGTATTTAAAAGCTAAACCCACAAAAGTGTGGTTATTTTGTTCAGTATTCTAATTGTTGGGGGGGAATAGCAATTCCTTATTGTGGTTACGTGTAGGAGTCAGCATTGCAAAAAATCAGCAACACATTGTTTTCTTTTAAGGAGTCAGCAACATACAGTGTATTAGTTATCTATTGCTATGTAACAAACTACCCAAAGATTCAGTGGCTTGCAACGACATTTATTATCTCTCAGTTTTCTGTCCAAAAGTCTCTCACCAGGCTGAGGTCAAGATGTCAATTGCGGCTGTGGTCTCATCTGACAGCTCTACTGGGGGATGCTCTGCTTCCAGGCTTACTCACAGTGTTCTGGTAGGATTCAGTCCTCACAAGCTATTGGCTGGAAACCTCCCTTTGTTCCCTGACACATGGGTCTCTGCAACCTGGCAGCTCCCATCATCAAAGTGTGAAAAGGAAGGCAAGTGAGACGAGTCAGAGAGAGCAAGACAAAAATTACAGTCTTTTGTAACCTAATCTCAGAAGCGACGCCCCATTGCTTTCAAGATATTCTATTTATTAGAACTGAGTCACTAGGTCTAGCCACACTCAAGGTGAACAGGTTACACAAGGGAGTGCATACCAGGTGGTGGGGACCATTGGAAACAATGTCAGAAGCTGCCTAACACAGGTCCCAATATTTAGTCTATTGTGGGTTTAGTACTAAGCAAAACTTTTGAGTGATTTAAGAAAAGACAAGGTGTAACTCAGGGGTGGTTTTCTCAGGATGCGAGGTGTTTTTTTGACGTTGCTATGTGATGTGCATGTTTAGCCATGAAGGGAAAAGGGAGAAGCTGATGGTAGGTTGAACGTTTCACTTTCTCACTTCATTCTTCTGTTTTAGAGAAATTTCCTTACCCACTGTCCTCCGTGACTCCTGGCTTTGCCTCTGAGAGGTCTTCCTTGCCCATCATTCTCCCAAAATATATCTTAAGTGGGCGTAAGAGATGGAAACTTGAGGAGGGAGGGTGCACATTTCAAAGGTCATTTCCTGCTAGTATAGATTTAGAGCCAGAGGATGTTTTGGGGTTTGAACAATTATAGGCTTTTTGACAAAAAAACACACTTGTAATTTCTTCAATAATAAAATTCTCTCAAAAAATTAGTAGACTTTCAGTCTATTGATTTCTGGTCAGTTCCATGTGTAAGGAATAACTATAGCCAATGAGTTCATCTAAACATACTTAATATGCTTAAACTTTAAAGATGACCCCCTCTCTCTCTCTTTCTCTCCCTCCCTCATCAAACTCTCCTTCAGCAGAGCTTTGATTCCTACATTCACAGTGTTCTGCAACCATCACCACTATCTACTTCCAAACACATTTTCATCACTGCAAAATAAAACCCCGTCCCCGTTAAGCCATTACTACAGATTCCCCCCCTCATCCCAGCCTCTGACAACCACTAATCTACTTTCTGCCTCTGTGGATTTGCCTCTTCTGGACATTTCACATAAAAGGACTCATACAGTATGTGACCTTTTGTGTCTGGCTTCTTTCATTCAGCATGATGTTTTCTCCTTCAGCACACTGGCTGGCTCCACTCTGAGTCCACCTTTTGTTTTTATACGACTTTGCTGACAGCGGCAAGAAGCAGTCCACACACTCCGACATTTTAAGTTTTTTAAAAACCATTTCCTCTAGAGCCACAGGCACTGCACACATTGTAATTAACAGCCTTACCAAATGTTTTATCACAGTAGAACATGAGTGACTAGCTTTCTAGCATATATACACGCATCCTCACCACTTCCTTCTAAGCCAGGTTTTCTCAATCATGGCACTGTTGACATTTGGGGCCAAATGATCCTTTGCATTGGGGGTCTGTCCTGTGTATTGTGGGATATTTAGCAGTGTCCTTGACCCACTGGATGCCAGTAACATCTCCCTCCAACTGAAGACAACCTAAAATGTTTGCAAACTTTGCCAAATATCCCGGGTGGAAGGGCAGAATTGCAGAATTGCTGCTGACTGAGAATCACTATACCAAGGCAACGTCATAAATTTGGGGTTCTGTCGAGGAAATACTTTTCTCCTGGTACCAAATTCTGTATTAGTTAGATTATGGATTTGTTTTTTAAACCACAGAGACCCAGCACAACAGTGTAGCAAGGTAAAATTTAAAGTATGCAGTCTAGGCCTGGAATGAGAAAGGGGTCTGCATGATTACCTTGCTATGGCTTTCACCTTGTATTCCACAATGGCTGTCCTCCTCACACCCGTGGTAAACAGGAAGGATAAAGGAAGAAGGAAGTGAGCCCTGGGACCCTGAGGCCTTGCAGCCAGCCACCTTGGGACCCAGCCCTGACCACCAAGGGTGACACCAGCTCCAGGACATCTGCTCAGCCAGCCAAGCCGAGATTGAGCCCCATCCACCAGTGGTCCATCACTAGCCCTGAAATGCTGCCTCACCCACCAGTGGGCCAACACCAACTACGGGATCCTCAGGACCTACAGCTAGAGACCCCAGGACCTGGTTCTGCCCACTAGTGGATACCAGCACTGAACCCCCTCCACCCCAGCCCCGCTCACCAGCAGGCTGACACCAGGACCGGGACTTGCCAGGCCATGCAGGCAGCCCGCCATGCTGGGACCCAACCCAGCCCACCAGCAGCTGGCAGCCTCTGCACTAGGCAGGGCCTGGCAACCAACTGGGCTAGGGGTCAGCCATGCCTACCAGCATCCCCACATTAGTCAGCCCACCAGATTCCATGGAATTCTATGGAAGATGGTGAGGAATGTTCTGGAACCTAGAAGGGATGATACAATACATGGAAAGGGATTAAATCACCTCATTTACAAATGGAGATGTAAGACCCAGAAATCTGATGCAAGCGGCACAGGTTTCAGGTCTCACATTGAGCTTGTAGAAGGTTAGGGCTAAAGTTGAATTCCCCCGACTCCCTGCTGAGAACTCTCTTCATGATTCCATTCATTTTCTAGAGCTGCAGTCAGTCTGAGGAATCAAACCATGAAGCTATGGCTTTGACATGTAGGAACCAGGACACCACTAGATCCTTGAGAAGGAAGATCTCAACTGAGGATGGGCTGGGATGACATGGAGAATCCTGAGAGGCTAGGTATGGCTATGGAACTATATTCTGGCCAATGAGACGTGAGTAGAGTGATATGTGAAATATCTCAATCATTCCTGTAAAGGAAAGGAACATGCCCTGCCCTTCCCCTTTCCTCTTTCCTGCAAACTGGAATGTGGGATGTGATGATGGGAGCTGGAGCAACCAGTTTGGGCCACAAGATACAAGCTGCATATTGAGGGAAGCAGAGCAACAAAATAGAGGGAGTTTCACTCCCTGGTGATTGCTGAGCTTCCATTCCAGCTTTGCGCTGTCTATCTCTATTTTCACATGAAATAAAAAAAGATCTTCTATTTCTTTTTTATTACAACTATTTTTATTTGTACTTAATTGGTCAAAACAACAAATACATTATAAATATTATAAATTTTGGTAAATAAATACAAAACACAAGAAGTAAAATTTTTATTATCTATTATCTTTTATTTTCTTTTTTTAATTTTTATTGGAATATAGTTGATTTACAATGTTGTGTTAGTGTCAGGTGTACAGCAAAGTGACTCAGTAATACATATACATGTATCCATTCTTTTTCAGAGTCTTTTACCATATAAGTTATTACAGAATATTGAGTAGTGTTCCCAATGATCTTCTATTTCTTAAGCCAGTTATGACAGCCATTTTCTAAATAACACACTTTTTAAAATATCATTCCTGGGCTTCTCTGGTGGTGCAGCGGTTAAGAAACTGCCTGCCAATGTAGGGAACATGGGTTCAAGCCCTGGTGCAGAAAGATCCTACATGCTGCAGAGCAACTAAGCCCGTGAGCCACAACTACTGAGCCTGCGTGCCACAACTACTGAAGCCCACGCACCTAGAGCCCATGCTCTGCAGCAAAAGAAGCCACCACAATAAGAAGCCCGCGAACTGCAACAAAGAGTAGCCCCCACTCACTGCAACTAGAGAAAGCAACGAAGACCCAACACAGCCAAAAATAAATAAATAAACAAATAATTTCTTTTTAAAAAAGTATATCATTCCTTTCAGTTGCCACCTTGTGTTAGCAGAAGTCCAGGGCCCCTTTTGTCACTTTGCTCCAGAAGCATAGCCATGCACCACTAATCAGCTTTCTGCTCCCACCTTCCCCAGTTCATCACCTGAGTCACCTACTGACTCAATCCTTACATTTCCCTGCAAACCATCATAACCCTATTTGGTGAGAACTACCATGAGACCTAATGATCACTGTTTTCTGGGGTAAGCTCTGAGTGTCAGAGTGGCCTGGAAATAGCAGACCCATCTTGCCCTGGGAGGGCCCTACTTAATTTTCCAGCTTTATCTCTCGTCCTTCTATGCTGCAGGAATTAGTAAAGAACATGGACACTAGAGTCAGAAATCCATTCAAACTCTGGTGTTGCCGAGTATTCATTGGAAAACCTTGGCTAACTTATTTAACCTCTTCATGCCTCGGTTTCCTCAAAATGTAAAATGGTCATAATCAAATGGTAACTAGACTTAATGTGGTGATGATTTTGCAATGGATACAAATGTTGAATCATTACGTTGTACACCTGAAACGAATATAATGTATGGCAATTTTATTTCCAGTTTTAAAATGTTCATAATAACAGTTTTTACCTCACAGGGTTATGAGAATTAAATGGGATAATCCATTTAAAGTGCTTAAGATAGTTCCTGGCACACAGTGAGCACTCCATAAAAAGACAGGACAGATTCTGACCTGAGTAATCAGAAGTTTTATAAAGGAGAAGACCAACGTGTAATGGATGCATAAAACTAGGAAGTCCTTACCCAGTGGGGAGAAGGCAGGTCATAAAAGGTTGCCCTAAAAAAGCTGACATTAAAGTTGTCACCTGAAACATGAACATGAATCAGTTAGGTAATAAAAAGGAGAGTGGCTCAACATCACTAATGATTAGAGAAATGCAAATCAAAACCACAATGAGGTATCACCTCACACCAGTCAGAATGACCATTATCAAAAAGTCTACAAACAATAAATGCTGGAGAGGGAGTGGAGAAGAAGGAACCGTCCTACAGTGTTTGTGGGAATGTAAATTGGTACAGCCACTATGGAGAACAGTTTGGAGGTTCCTTAAAAAACTAAAAATAGAGTTACCATATGATCCTGCAATCCCACTCCTGGGCATATATCCAGAGAAAACCACAATTCAAAAAGATACACTCACCCAATGTTCATTGCGGCACTATTTACAATAGCCAGGACATGGAAGCAACCTAAATGTCCATCTACAGATGAATGGATAAAGAAGATGTGGTACATTTATACAATGGAATATTACTCAGCCATAAAAAAAAGAATGAAATAATGCCCTTTGCAGCAACATGGATGTAACTAGAGATTATCATACTAAGTGAAGTAAGCCAGACAAAGACAAATATTATATGATATCACTTATATGTGGAATCTAAAAATAAGATACAAATGAACTTACATATGAAAGAGAAATAGACCCACAGATATAGAAAACAAACTTATGGTTACCAAAGGGGAAAGGGGGCAGGGATAAATACGGAGTTTGGGATTAACAAATACACACTACTATACATAAAATAGATAACCAACAAGGACCTACTGTATAGCACAAGGAGCTATACTCGATATTTTGTAATAAACTATAAGGGAAAAGAATCTGAAAAGGAATATAGATAGATATAGATAATATAGATACATAGATATATAGATATCTGAATCACTTTGCTGTACACCTGAAACAAACACAACAATGTAAATCAACTGTACTTCAATAAAAACAAGACAAAACCAAAAAAACTGCCTAGCCTAAAGCCTTATAAATTGAGGAGAGAGTTCTCTGGGTTTGATTTTGGTGGTCTTGGAGCTACTTATCTTTCTGAGTTCTGACACTACGACCTGCAGCAACTGGAGGTTGAGGTGGTGAGATCCTATTACATTCCATTTGGAGGAAGGAGTCACTTTGGGACAGAAATCTGTAGGGCTGGCTTCTGCCCCTCCGTGTCCATTCACGCCCTGGGCCACTCCCCCATCACCCTCCCTTTGGCTTCCTCACCAGTCCCAGGGCCTTTTGTCCTCATTGATTCCATAGCTAAGCCACTCTTTCTCATTGTCACCCCCATCCAACACCTCTGCCTGGAAGATCCCCGCTCAAGCAAGTCTCTTCCTCAAGGAAGTCTTCCCATATCCCTTAGTAGTCTCAGTTAGTCTAAGTTCTCAGAGAACCATACTTCTCTCCTTCAGCATACTTATTTTAACTCCTGATTATGTATTCGTTAGTGTGTTTGTTTTGCTAATGACTGTCTCCACTCAATAAATGTAAGGTCCAAGACAGCATGGATCATATCTAATTTTTCTCCATTATATTCACTATGCCTGGGACATAGTAGGCAGTTAATGAATGTAGCAGGGAGGAGAAAAGAAAAGAAGGAGGGAGGGAGGGAGGAAGGAAGGAAGGGAGAAAAAAAGGAATTAAGGAAATAAGAGAGGGGGGAAAGGAAGGAAGGAAAGAAGGGAGGGAGGGAGGGAAGGAGGGAGGAAGGAAGGAAGTCCTACCTAAAAATGGTCTCCCCATTTTTAACACTCTTTGTGTAACACCATTAAACATTAAAGTTGTCACCTGAAACATGAACATGAATCAGTTAGGTAACAAACACTCAGTGTTTAATAAAATCAGTTAGGAAAAAACACTCTTTGTGTAACACCATTAAACATCCCCCTGGCAGAAGCAGCTCTATATGTTGCCCACAATCAGGAGTGCTTCATGACATCAGCATTTGGAAGATCTGATTTCACATAGACATTTCGACTTCTGGTGGAAAAACCCCAGAAGGACTGAGTATCTCATCAATAGATCCCCTTGAGATTCAAGATGTCCTATCAGTTGACAGGTAGCTGACAGCATTGGGACTTCAGTTCTGTCCCTCTGTGGAGAAGTGATCTTGTGCTGGCCTAAAAATATCATTCCTATCTCTTTCTTCACCCATTTCTGAACGCAAAAACATATTTGTGACTCTTCATTGCAAGAGTAACCACAATTGCCATTTCTGCTTATTCATGACACTAATACCTGATAATTATTCTTTTTTATCTTCATCTCATGCCTCATTAATAGCACAATAAGCATCATTAATTGCTATTAAGTCATTGCTTCCCACAGTGGTGTGAACCTGGTCCCTCCCCAGAAGACTTAGCTCAGGTCATTGATAGTATCAGTTTATGGCCACCTCTTTCCCTTCTCCTTTCCTCCACCCTCATCATGAAAAAGACATACAGTGCACACACCATGCTGTTTCCAAAACACCAAACGGCTTACCAGAGCCAATCTCCCTGTGTATAGTGAAGAGGCAGGTGTACTGGGGCGTGGCAGGGGCTTTTCCAGGTCACACAGCAAGCTAGCGAGATCAAGTTAGAGTCTTCAGCTGCCATCCAGGTCATGGATGTTGGCCATCTCAACTAGGAAGTGTTGTTGGAGAGAAACAGATGAATTCAAGAAGTATTCAATATTTAAGAAGTAAAATAGAGTGCTTTCTAAATCACGGACACTTTTCTAAGGGCTTTGGGTAGATTAAGTCCTCACAACACTCAAGTAAGGTGGGCGGTATTATCTCTTATTCACAGACAAGGACTCTGATCCACAAAGACATTACATAATTCAGGTCACTGGGGTCAGGCATCCAACCCAGAGGGTTTGATTCCAAAGCCTACATCTTTTACCATTATGCTATTGTGCTTTCTGCTCAATTATCTGCTTGCTACAGAGTGAAGATTTCCCATGTATATGCATCTCTTCCACCCACACCCCCTTACACACATATGCACACACTCACATACACATACACACCCACCTCTACAGCAAATTGGTAGGAATGGGAGCGACTGAGATATGTAGATGGCCAAGGGGTGGACCAGGCCAGAGAACGTGGCCAGGCAACATGGGTGTATTCAATCAAGGTCAGAAAGAGAACATCTTTGGTTGCCAGAGCTACTGTAAGTCACCCTGAGAGGATTGGGCTAACTCATTTATTCTGCTGAGCTCATGTGACCTTCTTAGGCTGGATTTGTCCTCTTAGATTTCTTTTTCATTGATCTGACCCTTAGGCCATGAAGGAAGGAAAATAAGAGGACTCAGGAGTCTGAAACAGCTGCCCTTGGAGCTTAGCTGCACCTCTGCTGAGCCAACTTTTTACTTTTCTATTTCTATCTTGCCTCTTCTTATTCACAATAGCCAAAGGGTGGAAGCAACCCAAATGTCCATCAATGGACGAATGCATAAACAAAATGTCGTACATCCATACAATGGGATATTATTGTATCCCATGAGAAAACCTCCGTTTTCTCCGTGCAATCTCACAGTCCTTGTCAAGATGTGAGTTTCCATTGTTCAAATGTGCCTGAGAAATGACAGCTGCATAACTCTGCTCCCCATTGTACTGCAAGCTCAGTGGCTTGCAAAACTTTGATACATTTGGGGAGGGAAGGAGCGGCTAGGGCACTTGGACGTCTTCCCTGACTGTGGCAACAAAATCCTGCCTGACGAGATGCTTTCTCGTCTAGTCTTGTCAGACACCCATGGGTTGTTTACCCCACAAGGGAGCCTGGGATGAGGATAATTGCTAAGTCTTTGAGCAACACCACCTCCTTTTATCACAGTGACATCTCACTGCTTCAGCTCCCGACACAGGCAAAGGGGGCCCCGGATGTCAGGACCTGAGGTCCAAATGGAACCATGGGTTGGTGTCACAGATGAGAATAGAGGCATTGAGCAGAGAAAGGGCTCTACTGCTGCAAAGATTGAATTCATGGTTGTGTTCAAGCAGTGAGTATGAGCTCTTTGGGTACATGGCCATTCTCTGGCCATGTGTGAAGGCAGGACATAGCTACCATGCCTGTGAACTCACAGAAAAATAGTGCTCGGGAAGCATATGCAAGTTCAGTGAAGCATCTCCCCTTACTTTTCTGCAAAGCAGTCTGAGAGACTGAGCAGCTTGGGGACTGGGTGTCCTCACCCCACATCTGCCCGAGAAATAAGTCCGTTTCAGGTCTGGGATGCTATTGCTGTCACTGTGAATAATGTCAGCCCACACGTGGACATCAATCTTGTATTGATGGAAACCCAGTATGGAATAAGGCAGTGGTTTTCAAGCTTTGCTGTACGTCAGGGCCATCTGTGGCTTTTTAAATTCCTGTGGCACCATACACTTTGTGGACCTTTGTGTCTGACCCCTTTCACTTGAGCATGATGCTTTTAAGGTCCATCCATATTGTTGCATGTATCAGAGCTTCATTCTTTGTGTCTGAATAATATCCCATTGTATGGATGTATGACATTTTGTTTATGCATTCGTCCACTGACAGACATTTGGGTTGCTTCCACCCTTTGGCTATTGTGAATAAGAGTAGGTAAATGTATAGAGACAGAATTAAAACAGAGTTCTGGTTGCAAGGTCTGGGAGAAGGGGAGAGTGGACTGCTTAATGGGTATGGGCTTTCCATTTGGGGTTCTGAAAATGTTCTGGAATAGACACAAGAGGTTGTTGCACAACATTGTGAACGTACACAATGCTACTGAATTGTACCCTTTAGAATGATTACAATGGAATATTTTATGTTATTTATGGCCTAGACTCCACTAAACTGGTTGGGCCCCAACTAAACCAGATCTCTGGGGTTGGGAGCCAGGCTTTAATATTTTTTAAAACTCCCTCGGTGATTCCAAAGTGCAGCCAAGTTAGAGAACCAGTGGTGTAAGGAAAGGAGGAAGAACCATGTGAATTAAACACCTACACTCCCCAGGACTCGTTAAGTGCCATCTCCTCCAACACCCACCCCGACTGCACTCTCACCACTTCTAGTCATTTCCTGTCACCTCATCTGGTGTATTTCCATTTTAAGTGCATGTCACCATCGAATTACCTTGTTTATTCATTTGTTCGGTTATTGTCTCTGCCTACAAAACCAATAGTGTTCAACCTTGCAATGCATTCAAATCACCTGGGGCCCTTTTTTAAAAAAATACCAACGTCGGGACCCCTGCTTCATCACTTAAGTCAGAATCTTCTGGAGGAGGAAACAGGCATCTGAATTTTCTAAGAGCTCTCCCAAGCAATTGCAACATGCAGCCATGGAGGAGACGCACTACCCTGCAATGTAAGCCCATGAAGACTGTGTCTACAGCCCCAGGAACAGCTGACCCAGAGCCTGGTCAGGTGATGCCAGGCCACTGTACAGAAAGTATTTCATTTTATCCTCAGAATAGTTCCCCAAGTAGGTTTTAACAAGTGAGGCAATGCTGGCTCAGAAAAGTTAAGTGATCAGCCTGCAACCAAGCCAGAATGGGAATGTAGTCTAGGGACAACCCAGCCCCCTTTCTGTGCTAATCTAGGTCAGGGGTCTCCTCTGGGTTCCCACAGCCTCCTGTATCCTCATCTCAGCATTGGTCACCCTGACCTCTGTCTATGAGCTGTCTGGGTACCCCCGCCAAGAGAACTCCATAAGGACCATTCACCATCAGAAGACAGAATAATAAAATGTTATCAAATAATAAGATTAGACAACTATTGAATTCATCAACTTAATTAGTTGATTAATTAACTGACAGTTGCTCCAATCCATGGTGACCCATCTTTTTCTGCCTTACCATTCTGGTTCACACCCCACTAAGATTTCTTGAGCCCCCACCCCCACCCCCCAAGCCCTGTGTTCGATGTTTTCATTCTGCAGTCTTGATGAGGGAGGTGGTATTATTTCCAGTTTATACCTGTAGGGTTAGAGAGCATGAGTGTCGATTCTGACAAGGCCAGGCTCCCAACTCACAGGCCTTTACTGAATGCTTTCCATGAGGCTTGCTAGGTGCTGAGTAAACAACAAGCGTGGCTTATGTTCTCACCAGCCAGCAGTCCTTTCAGGAAGAGAGACAACAAGCCAGAATTATTAGAGCAATGTGACTGACCGGTAGAAATGCAGGGAGCCCTGGAAATTGGGATCTGACCTAGTCCAGGGAGGGTTCAGAGATGGCTTCCTGCAGAAGCTTCATTTCACCTGAGACCCAACTGATCTTTTAACAACCAAGAGTTATCAAATCACTCCCCAGTTCAGAATTCCTCAGTGGCTTCCCATTGCCTATTGAATACGGAACCAATTCATTTTGCTTTGCCTGGGATTTCTCCAGGCTTTTTAGCACTTAAATCCCTGCATCTCAGGAAACCCATCAGTCTTGGACAAACCAAAATGGTTGTTCTCCCAACCAAATCCAGACTCCTTAGAGTAGCTTCAAGTCCCTTCACGATCTCATCCCCTCCTAGGCTCACTTCTCACTACATGAACTCAACACTTACCTGTACTCACCTCTCACCGCCTGGACTCACCTCTCATCACCTGGACTCACCTCTCATCACCTGGACCCACCTCTCACCACCATCACTTACACTTTATTCTCTAGCCACACGGAAGCAGGCGTGGTACCCTGAAACCACTGAGATCTTTCCTCCACCTCTGCTACTGCCCATGCTGAGATCTCTCTTCATGGGCTGCCTCCCCCAAATGCCCACCTGGAAAGCACCTACTCATTCCTCAGGTCTCCGATGAAATACCAGCTCCTCTGGGAAGCCAACCTGCAACTCTATATAACCTTATGCATGCATCCCTCCAAAGAGTCTTTACACTAGGTTGCCTTTCTCTGGCTAATTGTCAGATAACTCTAATTAATATAATTAATCAGTTTTAGATTAATTAACTAACAGTTACCCCAGCCCATAGTGACACATCCTTCTCTCACACACTGATATTGTATAAATATGTGCCTCATTGGAGGAGCCAGGGCCTTCTGATGTTTTGTCATTGATAGACTGAGGAGGAATTGAAAAGAAATCATCTCTGCCACCCCCGCTTTCAGGAGACTACTGGACATGCCAGAGCCTTCATCCACCGAGCTCTTCCTGCTTGTGACCTCCTATGACTCTGAGCGAAATGTTCAAACACGGTGCCTACGCAAGGGACTGGTTTATCTGGACCCACCTGTTTTTCTGTAGAAAGGTTACCTCAGGATATGCCCTTTTCAACCCTGGGCACATGGGGCTGGACCCTCTTAAGGACTTTCTCTGGAGCACTTAGTGGTGTGCCGCACCCAGCTCTTCCCAACGCCACATTCAGTGACCCCGTGTTCATAACCTGAAATCAGTCACCATGGGAGTAGTTACACCATGGAAGTTGGCAAACAGCACAAATCAGGGGTTTTTTTTTTGCTTTTTGTTTAGAGCAAGCCAGTGGTTAAACATTTTCCAGCACACCATTGCAAACACCCACGTTCCCAATTCCTACCCCAAAGATTCAGTCTTCTTAGCTGACCAGACTCTATGAAAGAAAAAGATTTCAAGAAGCACTATGGAGGGCTTCCCTGGTGGTGCAGTGGTTAAGAATCCGCCTGCCAATACAGGGGACACGGGTTCAAGCCCTGGTCCGGGAAGATCCCACATGTTGCGGAGCAACTAAGCCCATGTGCCACAGCTACTGAGCCTGCGCTCTAGAGCCCGTGAGCCACAACTACTGAGCCCACAAGCCACAACTACTGAAGCCCATGTGCCTGGAGCCCGTGCTCCACACAAGAGAAGCCACTGCAATGAGAAGCCCGTGCACCGCAGCAAAGAGTAGCCCTCCCTTGCCGCAACTAGAGAAAGCCCACGTGCAGCAACAAAGACCCAATGCAGCCAAAAATAAATAAATAAAATAAATAAATTTATTTAAAAAAAAAGAAAAAAGAAGCACTGTGGAGAACAGTACGGAGGTTCCTCAAAAAGCTAAAATTAGAGTTGCCATATGATCCAGCAATTCCACTTCTGGGCATATACCCAGACAAAACTATAATTCAAAAAGGTACATGCACCCCTATGTTCATAGCAGCATTATTCACAATAGCCAAGACATGGAAACAACCAAATGACTACCGATAGATGAAGGAAAAAAGAAGATATGGTATATGTGTGTGTGTATATATACACACACAATGGAATACTACTCAGCCATAAAAAAGAATGAAATAATACCATTTGCAGCAACATGGATGGGCCTAGAGATTATCATACTAAGTGAAGTAAGTCAGAAAAAGACGAATATCATATGATATCACTTATATGTAGAATCTAAAATATAACACAATGAACTTATCTATGAAACAGAAACAGATTCACAGACATAGAAAACAGACTTGTGGTTCCGAAGGCGGAGGGGCGTGGGTGAGGCAGGGACGGGGAGTGTGGGATTAGCAGATGCAAACTATTATATACAGAATGGATAAACAAAAAAGTCCTGCTGTATAGCACAGGGAACTATATTCAATATCCTGTGATAAACCAAAATGGAAAAGAATATTTTAAAAAGAATGTATATATATATATATACACATACATATATATAACTGAATCACTTTGCTGTACAGCAGAAATTAACACAACACTGTAAATCAACTATAGTTCAATAAAAAATACATAATTTTAAAAAAAGATTGCAAGAAGGAAGAAGAAGCATAGCTTAGCTAAAATGTTTGGCATGGGATGAGGATTGGATGTTGGGTCCAGTTTGATTGGGTCTTTCTCTGGCTTTTGTTTCTCTTCCAGTGAACAATGTGTGCTTTTTACACCATCACAGAACAACATGATGACATGTTTCCCAATCTCTGTGGATGAGTCTGTGCCCTCCCCAGTGTGTTGTTCTATCCTCTCCTGGAATGGTCAGACCTTACCTGGGTCATTTTGAGGAAACATGAAAAGGGAGGCTTCTCACACACAGCCCAACAGCCCCCAAGCCCTACCAATGCCCAGAAAACTTATGGTTGAGACATGGTCTTTAATTAACACTTGTGACAGTACTAGGGATAATAAGGCACTTTGCAAGATCTGTGGGTGCTGTTGGTGACAGTGAGAATGCAGGAGGAAGAAGAAAAAGAGATGACATGAGATTGTAATCTTCACAAAGAGAGAGACGACATCCGTTTTATTTACCAATGTCAACCCAGCATCAGAGTACTCAATAAATATTTGTTTAATAAAATGAATGAAGGAGGAGGAGAGCTAGGAAGAAGAAGAAGGAGAGATGGAAAAGAAGCAAACATAGCATTCTCCTATATGCCAAGAACTAACATTGTTGGGTGCTTTACATACAAAATACCTCTCTGAAATCTCCCCAGCAGCCTAGGAGGTAGGTCTTCATTTGACACATGAAGAAACTGAGGCTTATGGGAATATCTTGTGCTGTTGAGGATGCAGGGAAATGGGCACTCTCTCATATATTGTTTAAGATTGTTCAGCAAATTGCTAAAGCCTTATGGGAAGGCAAGCTTGAATTCAGAATTTATCAAAAATTTTGATGCCTATGCCCTTTGATTCCACCTCTAGGAGCCTCTCCTCCAGAAAAGGCTCAATCTTGTGCCTAAAGAGGAACGTGCCAGGTTGCTAGTGGCAGCATTACTTGTCGTAGTGAAAAACTGGAAACACGTGAAATGTCCATCATCAGGAGGGTGACTAAACAAATTACTGTACAACCATTCTATAGAATATTGTGCAGCTTATAAAACCAATGGTGTTGCACATGCACTGGAATGGCTAAAATGGAAAAAAAAAAGGAAAATACCAAGTGTTTGTAAGCACCCCCTTAGCCTTAGAACTTAGTCGTAGTTTAAACTCTAAGCCATTACACAAGACAAAATAATAATAGTTTAGTCATTAAACAAAGTCAAGGAACTTTAGTTATTCCTCAGGGCTATAGATAATATTCTGAGCCATATCCTGAGAGCTGTTTTGCAGATACTGAAGCCCCCACCAGGTGGAGGAAGATGACTGCATGATGCCCAGATTGTAGCCATGACATAAGCTGCTCTATTTCACACAATTCCAAGAACTGGCCTCAAAGGAATGGGAAGAAACCCTGGAACTGAAGATGAAACTGTACTTAAAACAACCAAGATGACACTGATCAGACCACCACGTTCCTGATTTCGAGATGACTGTCAGAGCTGACTGTGCTGCTCTGCCCCGTCCCTCTGCCAAAACACCCCTGAAACTCCCCTTTAAAAGCTCTTGCCCCGGCACTTCCCTGGTGGCGCAGTGGTTAAGAATCTGCCTGCCAATGCGGGGGACACGGGTTCGAGCCCTGGTCCGGGAAGATCCCACATGCTGTGGAGCAACTAAGCCCGTGAGCCACAACTACCGAAGCCCGCGTGCCTGGAGCCCATGCACCACAACAAGAGAAACCACTGCAATGAGATGCCCAAGCACCACAACGAAGAGTAGACCCTGCTCGCGGCAACTAGAGAAAGCCCATGCCCAGCAACAAAGACCCAATGCAGCCGAAAATAAATAAATAAATTTATAAAAAAAAAAAAAAAAAAAAGCTCTTGCCCCCTAAGCGGCAATTGTGAGTTTGTTCTTGGACATGAGTCCACCTTCTCCCCCGGTTGCCGGCCTCTGAAATAAAGCAACCTTTCCGTTCCTACCAATACTCGTCTCTCGAGTATTGGCCTCTGAGTGGTGAGTAGCAGGACCTGAGTTTGGTAACATGTTGTCATGGATTTGGAGCCCTCATGCACTGCTGGTGGGAGGATAAAAATGGTACAACACTTTGGAAAATGGTTTGGCAATAGCTACTAAAACTATACATATGCGTTCCCTATAATCCAGCACTCCCACTTATAAGTGTATACCCAACAAAAATGTGTACATATACTCATTAAATGGGATGCACTGGATGTGCATAGTTCCATAGCTCATAATCTCAAAAAAACACTAGAAACTACCCAAAGGTCCATCAATAATAGATTGGATACATGAGTTGTGGTATATTCACACAATGGAATACTAGAAAGCATATGTCCTCAATGGGAGCAATATTTTACCTCCACGAGGGCAAAAATTAATTTGGGGGGGAATAAAAAATACACAGATATATATATACAATATAGATATAAATAGAGATAGATGGTTAAATAAATAGAGTATATCTGTGATATTAAATTTCATGGAGGGGCAATTAGGAAAATTGTCTAAAACGGCTTCTTGGTGGGGGGCACTAATGAAAAAAGGATTGAAAAATAAAGTGATAAGATTGAAGATCTACAGACATATGCAAAAAAGCTGAATCTCCCGTAAAAGAAGAATGAAATATTGCCATTTGCAGCTACATGTATGAACCTAGAGATTATCATATTGAGTGAAGTAAGTCAAAGAAAGAAAATACTATATAATATCACTTATATGTGGAATCTAAAAAATAATACAAATGAATTTATTTACAAAACAGAAACAGACTCACAGTCACAGAAAACAAACATATGGTTACCTAAGAGGAAAGGGAGGAGGGTTAAATTAGGAGTATGGGATTAACAGATACACACCACTATATATAAAATAGATAAACAACAAGGACTTACTGTATAGCATAGGGAACTATATTCAATATCTTGTAATAACCTATAGTGGAAAAGAATGTGAAATATATATATATATGTATAACTGAGTCACTTTGCTGTACACCTAAAACTAACACAATATTGTAAATCAACTATACTTCAATTTTTATTTTTTTTAAGATTTTTTTGATGTAGACCATTCTTAAAGTCTTTATTGAATTTGTTACAATGCTGCTTCTGCCTTATATTTTGGTTTTTTGGCTGCCAGGCATGTGGGATCCTAGCCCCACAACCAGGGATAAAACCCACATCCCCTGCACTGGAAGGCAAAGTCTTAACCACTGGACCACCAGGGAAGTCCTAATACCTCAATTTTTGAAAAGCTGAATCTCACAAACATAATGTTGACTGAATGAAGCCAGACACAAAGGAGAGTATACTGTGCGATTCCACTCATATAAAGTTCCCAAAACAGGTAAAGTTCATCTATAATGTTCTATACCAAAAGAATGTTTGAGGAAGGCAGAGGCAGAGTGATGACAATAAAAGAAGCTGGAGAAGAAATTCAGGGGCAGGGAGCTGGTCACATTCTTTTCCTTGATCAGGGCCCAATTGCATTGGTGTGTTCAGTGAGTGAAAACTCATTGACCTACGCACATGATTTGTGCTCTTTTCTGCATGTAGCTTATTCTGCAATTCAAAGTTTTTGAAGAGAAAACCAAAAATGAGTTTGTTCTATATGAACCGACATGGAAAGATGACTCAGACATAAAATTAAGTGAACGAAGCAGGTAATAGAACAATTTGGTAGAATGAGCCAACATATGTAACAGCTACGACTGTGTAAGTCAAAGCAGAAGTGGAGATTTGGAGAAAAACTGCCCAGTCTTGTGCCTGAATTATCTCAAAACAAAAGAACTGGGGGAATGGGAAGCTTCCAGTTTTCAAAAGCTTGTTATTGTGGTAAAATATACAAAACATAAAATTTATTATTTTAACCATTTTCAAGTGTCCAGTTCAGTGGCATTAATACATTCACATTGTTGTGCAACCATCACTACCATCCATCTAGGGAACTTTGTAATCTTCCCAAACTGAAACTGTATCCATTAAACACTAACTCCCCATTCCTCCTCCTCCAGCCCCTGGCACCCACCATGCTACTTTCTTTCTCTATGAATGTCAATATTCTAGACACCTCATATAAGTGGAATCATGCAATATTTGTCCTTTTGTGTCTGGCTTGTTTCACTTAGCATAATGTCCTTTAAGTTCATCCATGTTGTAGCATATGTCAGAATTTCCCTCCTTTTTAATGCTGAATAATATTCCATTGTATGGATATACCACATTTTTTACCCATTCATCCATCACTGGACATTTGAGTTGTTTCCACCTTTGGGCTATTGTGAATAATGCTACTGTGAACACCAGTGTGCAAACATCTGTTCGAGTCCCTGTTTTCAATTCTATTGTGTATATACCCAGAAGTGGAATTGCTGGATCAAATGGTAATTCTGTTTAATTTTTTGAGGAGCCACCATACTGTTTTCCACAGTAACTAGAGCATTTGGGAGGAATGTTCCAGTTTTGTTGAATAATTTCAGTATTGTTTGAATATTCCAATCCTAGGTACAAGCTCAATAGAAATAAAAGCATACATCTACACAAAAACTTGTATGTAAATGTTTATAGCAACATGATTCATAATAGCCAAAAAGTGGAAACAACCCAAACACCCATTAATGTATGGATGGTTGAACAAAATGAGGTATATCTATAGAATGGAATATAATTCAACCATAAAAAGGAATGACATACTGATACATGCTACAACTCGGATGAACCTTTAAAACATTATGCCAAGTGAAAGAAGCCAAAAACAAAAGATACGTATTGTATGATTTCATTTATGTGAAATGTCCAGAACAGGGAAATTTACAGAAACAAAAAGTAGAGAAATGGTTTCCTAGGGTTGGGATATAGGAGGTTGTGGGAGAGCGGAATTCAGGGCAATAACTAAAGGGTACAAGGTTTCTCTTTGAGGTGATAAAAATGTCCTAAAATTGACTGTGGTGATGGTTACACAACTCTGTGACTATAGTACAATCCATCGAATTGTATACTTTAAACAAGTGAATTGTATGGTATGTGAATTACATCTCATTAAAGCTGTTAACATAAAATAAGGGCACTATGCTAAGTGAAATAAGTCAGACAGAGAAAGACAAATACTGTATGATGTCACTTACATGTAGAATCTAAAAAATACCACAAACAAAAAAGATGTAGATTCACAAATATAGAGAACAAATTAATGATTACCAGTGGCGAGAGGGGGTGGGCAATATAGGTATGGGAGAAAGGAGGTACAAACTATTGGATGTAAGCTAGGGGCAAGACGGGAATAAAGACACAGACCTACTAGAGAATGGACTTGAGGATATGGGGAGGGGGAAGGGTAAGCTGGGACAAAGTGAGAGAGTGGCATGGACATATATACACTACCAGATGTAAAATAGATAGCTAGTGGGAAGCAGCCACATAGCACAGGGAGATCAGCTCGGTGCTTTGTGACCACCTAGAGGGGTGGGATAGGGAGGGTGGGAGGGAGGGAGACACAAGAGGGAAGAGATATGGGGACATATGTATATGTATAAATGATTCACTTTGTTATAAAGCAGAAGCTAACACACCATTGTAAAGCAATTACACTCCAATAAAGATGTTAAAAAAAAAAGAATATATCGTACAACATGGGAAATATAGCCAATACTTTGTAATAACTGTAAATGGAGTGTAATCTTTAAAATTGTGTAAAAATTTAAAAATTTTTAAATAAAGGTAAATTGAATTGAATTTAAAAGTGAAATAAAATTAAAGCTGTAAAAGAATAGAGGAGGAAGGTCATGAGGAAGAGAAGAGAGAGACTGAATCATCAGTGAAGTATCAGTTGAGGCAGCTGGAGCAAACCCTCTGGGGCTGGACCCTCCTGGGTTTGAATACCAACTGTGGTTGGGCAGTCATTTCACCTCTGAGTCTCAGTTCCTTCATGGGAGCAACAATGCTGATCTCTTAGGGCTGTTGAGGACTCGATGCAATAATAAACAAGTGAAGTTGGCATTAAATGCACTGTCAAACATGGAAGGGATGGAAGTAGGTGTAATGATGGAAATGATGGATCAATGATAGCTGTAGGAGCTGGACCTGCTGGGTGCTTTGTGGTTGGAATGGCATAAAAGTCCTGGCTAATCCGGACGCTCTGCCTCAGCCTCCTTAGCCGGGGGTATCAGCTAAGCTTTGCCATCACTCATTCCTTGGGCGTTTGGCTCTATGTCCTCACCAAGGCTGTATCAAGGGTGTGTCCCTCTTATCATAAAGTTTATTGAGCAACAGAAAAACTTGCTGACAATAAAGGCCCAGACAGCTGTGCTGCCCAATTTATAGACAGGCCTCTCAGGAGAAACCTGGGAAGATCCTGGGCTGGTAACCCTTTCTCCAAGGTCAGCGCGTAGGGCCTGACCCCTCCTTGGTGCCCAGCCTTGTTGGCAGCTAAGAGAGTGGTGAGACAGCCGGCTTTAAGGAGAAGCTACTTCTATGGTCAGTAAGTGATTTGGCAAATATTAGGTTCTCTCTCTCTCTCTCTCTCTCTCTCTCTTCTCTCTCTCCCCTAGCCCCCTCTCTCTCATTCCCCTCTCCGTGCATGAATGGATGCTCTGGCCAGTTTGGGCAGAACTGAAGAAGTGTTCATCCATTTATGCATCCATCATCCTTTCTTTTATTTGTTCATTTTTTTGTTTGTTTACTCAACAAATTCTCCCTGACACCAGCTCTGTGCCCACACTGGTGACCCTGATGGAGACAGACATAAAGAACTCAGGCTTTCAGTTCTAAAAATGAAGCTGCCTGTTCAGTCTCTAGAATAAGAATCAAAAGCTGTACAAAGTATAAACTGGCAGAACTGTGGGAGTCCAGAGAAGGGAGAAGCAATTTCCAGAGGATTAACAGGGATCATAAAACCCACCTTGCAGTGCCATTGCTATAAAGCATCTAGCATTCTTTCTAGGTCCTTTTCAGACAGGGAAACTGTCTCAAAGAGGAGAGTGACAGAGAGACCTTCAAGATGGCGGAGGAGTAAGAGGTGGAGATCACCTTCCTCCCCACAAATACATCAGAAATACATCTACATGTGGAACAACTCCTACAGAACACCTACTGAATGCTGGCAGAAGACCTCAGACTTCCCAAAAGACGCCCTCAGGCGACCTACATGCAGAAGCGGGGCCAATCCAAAGCTGTACCCCAGGAGCTGTGCGAACAAAGAAGAAAAAGGGAAATTTCTCCCAGCAGCCTCAGAAGCAGTGGATTAAAGCTCCACAATCAATTTGATGTACCCTGCATCTCTGGAATACCTGAATAGTCAACGAATCATCCCAAAATTGAGGTGGTGGACTTTGGGAGCAACTGTAGACTTGGGGTTTACCTTCTGCATCTAATTTGTTTCTGGTTTTATATTTATCTTAGATTAGTATTTAGAGTTTATTATCACTGGTAGGTTTGTTTATTGATTTGGTTGCTCTCTTCCTTTTTATATACATATTTTTTTTTCCTTTTTCTCTTTTTGTGAGTGTGTAATGTATATGCTTCTTTGTGTGATTTTGTCTGTATAACTTTGCTTTTACCATTTGTCCTAGGGTTCTGTCTGTCCGTTTTTTGTTTGTTTGTTGTTTGTTTGTTTGTTTGTTTGTTTGGGGGGTTTTTTTAGTATAGTTTTTAGCACTTGTTATCATTGGTGGATTTGTTTTCTGGTTTGGTTGCTCTCTTCTTCCTTTCTTTCTTTTTTCTTTTTTTATTACTTTTTAATTTTTTTATTTTTAATAATTTTTATTTTTTATTTTAATAACTTTAATATATTTTATTTTATTTTTTCTTTCTTTCTTTCTTTCTCCCTTTTCTTCTGAGCCCTGTGGCTGACAGGGTCTTGGTGCTCTGGCCGGGTGTCAGGTCTGTGCCTCTGAGGTGGGAGAGCCGAGTTCAGGACATTGGTCCATCCTCTTATTTTATAGAGGAGGAAGGGGAGAAGTGACATGCTCTGGGTCACGCGGTAAGCAGTGAATCCTGCATCCATTCCAAGGCTTGTTCCACAGCATCACGCCACCTCTATGAAAACTTTCATCACTTTGTAACACAACTATCTAAGCATCTGTCTCCTTAGTGTGCTCCTAGCTCCTTGTTACCTTTCACAGCTAGACATTAAATAGGCTTCACCAAAGAAGGACTTTTTAATGCAAGTCAAAGCTGAGAAAGGAGAGACTTTGTCCACAATAACACAAGGGGTTACTCTAAGGGGCAGCTTCTCTTAGCACTGGAAAGGTTTAATTGTTTTCTCATGTTTAACCCTGAGACCAGGCACATGTAAACAGCTTCCTTGCCCCAACTTCACTGACCTTGTCAAATATTTTTCCTCAACCAGAAAGAGAAACAGCTGACAAACAAAATGGCTGAAAATACAGAAAGAAGGAAGACGAAAAGAAGGAGACCCTGGAAAGAAGCTTTTAAGAGATCAGAGATTGGCAATATATATCATAGACAAATGGTTAATTCCCCTCATGTATAAAGAGCTCCTAGAAATTGATAAGAAAAATCCAACAAACGAAAAGGAAAATGGGCAAAGGATCTGAAGAGATAGTTCACAGAAAAGAAAATACAGATTCTATTTATATATTAAAAAGATTTTCCACCTCACTCATAGAGAAATGCAAATTAAAATTCATACTGAGGAATTTATCCATATTGATAAATTAATTAAAACAAATGCACCCCACCAATGCAAAATATTACTTATAAGGAAAACTATATATGCAGGGGTGGAAAGAGGGGGTGGGTATATGGAACTCACTGTACTATCTGCTCAGTTATTCTGTACATCTAAAACTGTAATAAAATAATAAAGTCTGTTAATTATTTTTAATCACACTAAGGTACTATTTTTTCACGTATCAGAGTGACAAGGACAATATTCAAAAGATGACAACATAAATTGTTGGTGAGTCTGTGAGAAGACAGGTATTCACATATCTCAAAGGGGACTGTAAATTAGTACAGTTCTTATGGAGAAAAACTTGGTAATATCAATCAAAAAGCAACCTTTGGCCCATCAACTCCACTTCTGGAGTTCATGCTCAGACACACTCACTGGTGTGAAATAATATGTGTATAAAGTATCCATTTTAGCAAAAACTGGAAACATCCATCAATAGCAAATTGGTTACAAAACTTATGGTGCAATCAAATCAAAACTACAGTGAGGTATCACTTCACACAAGTCTGAATGCCCGTCATCAAAAAGTCTACAAATAATAAATGCTGGAGAGGGTAGTTCCAAAAAGGAACCCTCCTACACTCTTGGTGGGAATGTAAATAGATACAGCCACTATGAAGAACAGTACGGATATTCTTTTAAAAACAAAAACTAGAGCTACCATATGATCCTGCAATCCCACTCCAGGACATACATCTGGAGAAAACCATAATTTGAAAAGATAAATGCACCCCAGTGTTCATAGCAGCACTATTTACAATAGCCAAGACATGGAAGAAACCTAAAAGTCCATCGATGGATGAATGGATAAAGAAGATGTGGTATATTTATACAATGGAATATTACTCAGCCATAAAAAGAGAATGAATTAATGTCATTTGCAGCAACAAGGATGGACCTACAGATAACCATACTAAGTGAAGTAAGCCAGACAGAGAAAGACAAATGTCATATGGTATCATTTATATGGGGGATCTAAAATATGATACAAATGAACTTATTTACGAAACAGAAACAGTCCCACAGACATAGAAAACAAATTTATGGTTACCAAAGGGGAAAGGCAGGGAGGGATAAATTAGGAGTTTGGGATTACCGTATACACACTACTATATATAAAATAGATAACCAACAAGGACCTACTATGTAGCACAGGGAACTATACTCAATATTTTGTAATAACCTATAAGGGAAAAGAATCTGAAAAAAACAAATGTACATGTATGTATAACAATCACTTTGCTGTACACTAGAAAATAACACAACATTGTAAATCAACTATACTTCAATAAAACAAACAAAACAAACAAGCAAACAAAAAATTATGGTGCCGTCAACAGAAAATTGGTTACATAGATTATGGCATCATCCGTTCAATGGAAAATGAGGAGCTTTAAAAATATTAAGGATATGAAAATAACAAGACAAATTATGTGAGATAAACAAGGTGTAGAACAGTATTAGACTGTGTTACTTTATGTACAGAAAGTGGGGAGAGATAGAGAGTGAGGGAAGGAGAGTGTGTGTGTGTGTGTGTGTGTGTGTGTGTGTGTGTGTGTGTGTGTGTGTAGAGCTTCTGGAAAGTTACACAGAAACCATTAACAGGGATTATCCATTGAGGGGCCTTGGTAAGAACTGGAGGAATGGGGACCTGGCTGGGGGACAGCGTTCATTGTTTCATTGCATGGCTATTCTCTTAATCAAGAGTATCTACAGGGCTTCCCTGGTGGCGCAGTGGTTGAGAATCTGCCTGACAATGCAGGGCACACGGGTTCGAGCCCTGGTCTGGGAGGATCCCACATGCCGCGGAGCGGTTGGGCCCGTGAGCCACAATTACTGAGCCTGCGCGTCTGGAGCCTGTGCTCCGCAACAAGAGAGGCCGCGATAGTGAGAGGCCTGCGCACCGTGATGAAGAGTGGCCCCCGCTTGCCACAACTAGAGAAAGCCCTCGCACAGAAACGAAGACCCAACACAGCCATAAATTAATTAATTAATTAATTTTTTTTAAAAAAGAGTATCTACACATTTAAAAGTTAACATTTTTAAGACATCAAAAAGCCAGTTGGGTTATTTACAAGACAGAAACAGACTCACAGACTTAGAGAACGAATTTACGGTTATCAGGGGGGAAGAAATAGATTGGGAGTTTGGGATTGACATGTACACACTGCTAAATTTAAAACGGATAACAAACAAGGACCGACTGTACAGCACAGGGAACTCTGCTCGATATTATGTAACAACTTAAATGGGAAAAGAATTTGAAAAAGAATAGATATATGTATATGCATAACTGAAGCACTTTGCTATACACCTGAAACTAACACAACATTGTTAATCAACTATACTCCAATATAAAATAAAAAGTTTAAAATAAATACAGGAAAAAAAACAATTCAAACACTGTGAGTCTGTTTCTGTTTCACAGGTAAGTTCATTTATATCATTTTTTTTTAGATTCCACATATAAGTGATATCATATGATATTTGTCTTTCTCTGTCTGACTTACTTCACTCGGTATGATAATCTCTAGGTCCATCTATGTTGCTGCAAATGGCATTTCATTCTTTTTTTTTTTTTTTTTTTTTTGACTGCGTTGGGTCTTTGTTGCTGCGCGCGGGCTTTCTGTAGTTGCGGTGAGCCGGGGCTACTCTTCGTTGTGGTGCACAGGCTTCTCACTGCGGTGGCTTCTCTTGTTGCAGAGCACGGGCCCTAGGCGCCCAGCCTTCAGTAGTTGTGGCATGTGGGCTCAGTACCTGTGGCTCGCGGGCTCCAGAGCGCAGGCTCAGTAGTTGTGGCGCACAGGCTTAGGTGCTCCGCAGCATGTGGGATCTTCCCGGACCAGGGATCGAACCCGTGTCCCCTGCATTGGCAGGCGGATTCTTAACCACTGTGCCACCTGGGAAGTCCCCCAGCCCCAGTCCTCTTATCGTCGGTTGTGGTCAACACCATCTCCCTCTCAGAGTCGTTGTGAAACCCACACATTAAAAACTGTGGCTCCTTAGAAGGCTCAACACTTTATAGACATTGTCGTTAAATGCCTCTGATGTGTTCTTGTCAGTAATTGGTTTTAAGACCTGGGGACCTACCCAGGTAAGAAATGAGGTAAGCAAAGGGAAATCCTCTCGTTGCTGGAAAGAGACAATATTAAGGTTTCACAAGGACCTGGTGAATCATGCCAGGTTGATTTTTTTTCTATATCATCTGTGTTTCATAGAGACATGTATAGTGTCTATAACCCAACACGTTCTCTGTAAATGTTCATTAACTTAAAGGAAGGCTAAATACACCCACTGGGAAATGGAGACTTAGAAAGGCAAATGCAACTGGCTTTGGTGGTCTTGTATGAATGCAACAAAGATTTGCTTTCTCTGGACTTTTGATATGAAGCTGCTAAGTCCCAATAAATAATGGGGACTTTCCAAATAGATGGGGAAATAAAACTAGGATCAAATCCATTAGCAACTGAAAATGGGTGAATGAGAATAGTATCAAACATGCCTATGTGTTTGCATTTCTTTAAACCTTGTTCTCTCGTGTTCATTCCTTTAGTCGATATTTTCATATCAGTTCATGTCAGCATGTTATTTTACAAACTCGCTTTTCTGCATCATATTAACTCCAGGAATACACATATAGCACATTCTGCTTTCCATCAAGTAGGCATTTGATCACACCTTTCTCGTTGTTATGGAAACAGCTTATCTTTGAATAGTCCGTGCTGGGTCTGGGACTTTTTATTTTGAATAAAATTTTTGAACAGCTGTTTGACATGATATACACAACAGTGTATATTTTACTGAGGGTGCAAAACTGTTTCATTTGGCAGTGACAGTTTGTCTAGAACATAGGAAAATACAAAATTTCTTGTCCTGTGAAGCTACTGCTGAGAGCAAATATACTTCCAAAACGCCATTAGCTTTCAATCTCCAGATATTCTTTTCTTACTGCGAAAGCTCTCTTTAAAACTTCCACTTATGGACTTCCCTGGTGGCGCAGTGGTTAAGAATCCGCCTACCAATGCAGGAGACACGGGTTCGAGCCCTGGTCCGGGAAGATCCCACATGCTGCGGAGCAACTAAGCCTTTGCACCACAACTACTGAGCCTGTGCTCTAGAGCCCACGAGCCACAACTACTGAGCCCGCGTGCCACAACTACTGAAGCCCACGCACCTAGAGCCCGTGCTCCACAACAAGAGAAGCTACTTCAATGAGAAGCACATGCACAGCAATGAAGAGTAGCCCCCGCTCACCGCAACTAGAGAAAGCCCACGTGCAGCAACGAAGACAAAACACAGCCAAAAATAAATAAGTAAAAATAATAAAACTTCCACTTAACCAGCTTTCTGGGTTCACCCAACATCTCTGTTTCCCCTGAAAATATACTGAATGCTGTCCCAGTATGCTGAATTCTTGAGGCCAGAAGGCTACTCACTAGCCAGCTGAAACATTCCTGCTCAGTTGAGTTGAGTTATTTTAAATAATCCCCAACCTGATTGTGCTGATTGTAGTTGCTGCTGCAATTATATTGTTTAAATACTACCATATAAATTAACAAACTACAAGAGAAAGGAGGGAGGAAGGAAGGAAGGAAGGAAGGAAGGAAGGAAGGAAGGAAGGAAGGAAGGACGGACATGGATGGTTTTGTTCGGGGAAACAGAAATCCACAGAAGGGAGCTGTAAGGATTCCATGGGTTTTCACAGAACCTATGTGACTCTAGGGACCTGAGACTGGAACTCCATCTCTGACTCCCAGCTTTATGTCGCTTCCCTCTCCCGTTTTATCTTTCACAGTAGACACAGACTGTCCATGGAACCAGAAAACTGAACAGCAGTCTCAGAATTCCTCCTCCTGGGACTATCGGAAAAGTCAAAGCATCAGATCTTCCTCTGGGCTGTTCCTCTCACGTACCTGGTCACCATCTTTGGAAACCTGCTCACCATCCTGGCCAGCATCACAGACACCCACCTCCACACACCCAAGCACTTCTTCCTCTCCAACCTGTCCCTGGTCGACGTCTTCTTGTCTTCCACCACCGTCCCCAAGATGCTGGTGAACCTCTGGACTCAGAGCCAAGCCATCCCCTTTGCAGGCTGCCTCGCCCAGATGTATGCCTTCCACCTGTTCGGGACCATAGACAGCTTCCTCCTGGCCGTGATGGTCATTGATAGGTTCACGGCCATTGTCACCCTCTGTGCTACTTGGCCATCATGAGCCCCCGTGTGTGGGGGCTGCTGGTGGGGGGTCCATGGCTGATCACCAACCTCCAGTCCCTTGTGCACACCTGCCTCATGGCTCAACTGACCTTCTGTGCCAGCTCTGAAATCCCCCACTTCTTCTGCGACCTCATACCCCTGCCGAAGCTCTCCGGCTCAGACACACACACTAACGAGCCGGTGATCTTTCCTTTTGGCATCATCTTGGGCATCAGCTCCCTCACGTGAATCCTCTTCTCTTATACTTCCATTTTCCAGGCAGTCTTCAAGATCCTTTCTGCTCAGGTCAAATGGAAAGCCTTCTCCACTTGCAGCTCACACCTCACCGTGGTGTCACTATACTATGGCACCATCTTCGCTGTGTACCTGCAGCCCGCATCTCCCGCTCCTCCCAGAAGGACAAGGCGGCTGCCCTGATGTGTGGGGTGGTCATCCCCATGCTGAACCCCTTTATCTACAGCCTAAGGAACAAGGACATGAAGGCAGCCCTAAGGAAGCTGGTCGGCAAAGTAGCCCCCTCTCAGTCCTAGGGCAGAATAGTTGTTCGGCACCTACCATGTTCCAGGACCACTGTTCAGTGCCTGAGACACAGGGATACATCCCATCTCTGCCCTCAAGGCATTCAGAGTCTGGCGGGGGTTAGAGACCTGTCAATAAATAATCACAGAGCAACTTGGTAAATGTGTCATATGAGATGAACGAAGTGCTACCGGAAGGGAATGTGCATTTTCCCCATGGTTTATCTTCCCCCAAAGATCAGAGTAGCAGAGAAGACTTTGAAGTAGCCTTAAATTTTCTGGGGTATCAGGCTTATAGTATTGCTACATGGATAATCCTAGTGGAATGAAAGATTAGCTACACTCATTTTAATATTGATAAAGACAATGTGTATTGGCCACATGTATTACATCACTGTGCTTCCTAAGTGACTTGGGGCGGGGGGGACTTTGAGAGGATCTGTTGAGATTAGGTCACTTGCTCTTGGATTCAGCAGCCACCAGCCTCTCACAGGGGGCCTTGTGGTCCTGACTTTGCATGGGGATAATTGGCATAAAAAAGCCACCCCATTCCCCAGATTGGGACATAGGAGATGCTGGCATTTGGATCATGGGTACTGTGATTCAACCGCCTGGCACTGGACCCTGGAGTCTGCATCCTTAACAAGCTCTCCAGGTGGTCCTGAAGCAGCGAGTGCACAGAGCACAGTGGGAGGACACTGGCCCTGGATTAACTCCAGAGTCCGCGTGTTTCCTGTGATGTCCATCATCTGACTCCAAACCCAATACGATTCTACCGGTGCTATCAGCAACCAGTGTATGGGGTGGCCTGGAACTCATGGAGAGTTAGCAGTAGGGGTTGAATTGTGTCCTCCAAAAAAGAAAGGTCGATGTCTAACCTCTAGTACCTCAGAATGTGACCTTATCTGGAAATAGGGTCTTTACTGAGGCGATCAAAGTAAAATGAGGTCATTAGGGTAGGTTCTAATCCAATAAGACTGGTGGACCTATAAAAGGGGAGAATTTGGACACAGACATGCACCTAGAGAGAATACCATCTGAAGATGGAGGCAGAGATCAAGTTGATGCTTCTACAAGCCAAGGAACACCAGAGATTGCCAGCAAACCACCAGCAGCTAGGGGAGAGGCAAGGAACAGACACTCCCTTACAGTTCCCAGAAGGAACCAGCCCTGCTGACAACTTTGATGTGAGTCTTCTGGCCTCCAGAAGTTTAAGAGAATACATTTCTGTTGTTTAAGCCATGCAGTTTGTGGTAATTTGCTATGGCAGCCCTAACAAACTAATACAGTTTGTTTAGGAAGGGCCAGCATCATGCAAAGACCATGCCCAGATATATCATCTCAAGTCCATGACTTACCCTGTGTTCTGGTTAAGGGAGTTGTGCTAAAACTGGAGAAAAAGGTGAAGAATTCAAGCTGCATGGATTCAATTCCTGGGTCTCAGAATAATGACAATAATGATATCGACAGCTGAGATTTATTATGTGCCCTGTACAGGTCTAAGCCCTTTATATACATTACCTCATTAAATTTTAAACAAAAACCCTACAAGGTAGGTAATATAACTCCTTATTTTGCAGATGAAGAAATTGAAGCTTGAAAAGTGAAGCTGCTAATAAGCCATAGCGAAGATTCAGAGGACCCATCCCATAGCCCCAGGTCTTAATGACACACGATATTGTCTAGAACTCGGTGCCTAAAGCAGGGGTTTGCAAACTACAGTCCATGGGCCAAATCCATCCAACAGCCTGTTCTTTGTATGGTCTGCAAGTTAAAAATGCTTTTTACATTTTTAAATGGTTGGTAAAAAAAATTTTTTTAATTTTTTTTTTTTGGCCGTGCCACACGACATACAGGATCCCAGTTCCCCGAGCAGGGATCAAACCCATGCCCATTGCAATAGAAGCGTGGATTCTTAACCACTGGACCGCCAGGAAAGTCCTGGAAATTTTTTTAAAATAAGACTATTTCGTGACAGATTGAAATTATATAAAATACAAATTTTAGAGCCCATAAATAAAGTTTTACGGGAACACGGCAACGCCCATAAGTTTATGTATCATATATGACTGTTTTCAAGCTACAAGGCAGAGTTGGGTAGTCTTGACAGAGACCCTATGGTGTGCAAAATCTAAAATATTTACTATCTGGCCCTTTACAGAAGGATTTGCTGACCTCTTTTCTATAGAAAAAGTAAAGCCTGATACTCAAAGTTGTCCATGAATCAGAGGCATCAATATTATTGGGAGTTTGGTAGAAATGAAGACTCAGACGTCATCCCAGACCACTAAATCGTAATTTTAACAACCCCAGGGGAGTTACATGAGCCTTAATGTTTGAGGATCACTAGGATAGATGGGGGATGGAGGGAAGCTGTAGAGACTTGGAACTTGAATAGGCCATCTGTTCAGAAATATGAGCGAACCATATCTGGGGCATTTTTCCATGGGCATTTTCCATTTTTCCCTGCCCTAGACAGGGTCCTGGAGAGGATGATGGTCCATGCCAAATGCTTTGAAAGAACTGCAGCTACAGTTGGAGTAAGTGGCCATGAGGTGGCGATAGTGCCATTTCACAAAATGGATTAAAAGCTGCTCTTTTTCAGAAACACAGATCCTGGCTGTGAACTGGCCCAGTTCCACCCACCTCCGGTGTAATCATCCCCTGGGAGCAAACAGCATGTGCAACGTTCTCTTGGTGGGACAGAGCCCACAGTGAGGGGAGAGTGAGTGTGCAGGGAGCTGTGGTCAGACCTCACCACAGGGATTGGACAAAGGGCAGAGGGGACAATGATAAGGGTTAAGCAGGTGTATGGGAGGGCAGGTGCTTCCGAACAAGCCTGCTGCTAAGTTATACCATGGGTCAGGGATGAGCAAACTTTTTCTGTAAAGGACCAGAGAGTAAATATCAGCTTTATGGGACATACAGTCTCTGTTGCAATGACGACTCAGCTCTGAGGCTATAGCGAGGAAGCCACGGTAGAGAGTACATTGAGGAAGGTGCGTGGCTGAGCACCCATGAAACTTTATTGACACTGAAACTTGGATTTCGTATCATTTTACATGTCACAAAATATAGTATTTTTTTTAACCATTGCATTGAAAAATGTATTAAAGTCATCAAAATGATGCAGAAAGATTCTCAACTAATATCTACCTTCTGTGTATTCCTCTTCCCCAAATTGTAGCAATAAAATATAGCACGTAGGGGGTTTCGTTTGTTTGTTTTAAAGAAAGTAAAACATATTGCAGAAATGGATCTGGCTGTTTGGGTTTTAGTGACAGGTATTTGTCCACTCCTTTTCTCCCCTCCCCTCCCCCACCCCAGAAACCTTCCTACATACTTGCCTCTCCTAATATGGCTGGCTACCTTGCAACAGGTGCTCCCAAATATAACAACTACCAAAATATCTTGACTACATCTCACAAAGAGGAAGTCGGGAAGAAGGTTCCACCTTCTGTATCAACTGTCTAGGCTCCACGATTGCAGAAAAACCCTAGTTAATTTGCAACCCAGAAAATCCTGTCTAAAATCTGCCATCTAATGTGGGCTTTCTAAAATTACGTATCACTGGACATGTTAATCCTATGGTTATCACTAAGTCTTCCTTCATGGACACTAGGTTTGACAGTCTTAATTACAAAACGAAATTATCAAAAGTAGCATGAAATTTGGTTCATGAACTGTAGTCTTTTGTTTTCAACCATTTAAAAAATTTAAAAACCGTTCATAGCTCAAGAGCCAGATTTGGCCCTCAGGCCCTAGTTTGCAAACCCTTGTATAGACAGATGGGAGTGACAAGCAGCAGGGAGACCAAAAGGGACTAAAAAGTGAGAGGTGAGGAAAGCTGAACCCCCGTATCAGAAAAGGAAGGGATAAACAAAGATGGGGCCACAGGATCTTTGTATATGCTGCTCCTGTCTCTCCACTCCCACCCTGAGTTAATGCCTCCCCAGTTTTGAGATTTCAGTGCAAACCCCACTTTAAGGAAGCCTCCCCTCACCCCCTCCCTATCCCAGCTACATCAGGTGCTCTTTATCCCCTCATTCTCCTTACCATATCAATGATTTTTACATTCATTTGTGTGACTCTTTGATGAATGTCTCTTTCACCCACTTAACTTTGAGCTGAGAGCGAGGGAGCCATACCTCCATGGTTCACAGGGCTCAGCAGCCACTCAAAATTTACTTGTTGAGTGAATGAATGAATGACTGAATGAACAAATGGATGAATGAATGGATGGGTGGGAGGATGGATGGATGGATGGATGGATGGATGGATGGATGGATGGATGGGGAGGCAATGTGATGGCAAGACTCGGATGCCACACAAGGTGGTCGGGTAGGCTGGGTTGGAACAGAGATGTCTAACAGTCAATGTTAAATTGCTGCAGTTGCAATGTAAACTTCCCCTCCGCTCTCCCAAACTTCAGTAAAACCCATTCCACACCCAGGGGCCTTGGGTGAGTGGGTTTCTGATGAAATCAAGGAGAGGAGTAAGTGCCTCATCCTATAGACCAGGAACATTGAGCTTACAGTGAAACTATTTAATTCAGCAACAACAGGAGATCATGAGAAAATAATCATCTAGAGATCTTCCAAAATCTCAGCAAAGATGTTGGAAGAGGTTTGAGCCAGTCTTATCTAGATCTGAAGGAGCAGAATGACCCTGGACAGTATGAAAGTACAATAACATTTCTTTCTCTCCATATGGGATTTTATTGGGTATTTAAAGCAGTTTTAGAGATTCATATACTGAGGATCATAGAGGGAAAGTGACTGTCCCAAGGTCACATGCTGGATTAGGGTGGGGTGGGGAGGAACTGCAATCCAACCTGGTATGACCCTAAAACCTGATCCCTCCCTCCACCATGATGCTGGATGGCCTCTGAGGTGGGTGACTTTCCCAAGATCATGCTGCAGCTTGGAACAGTTCAAGTTGTGCCCATGTGGGGTTCTGGGGGACAAAACGTACCACCAGAGTGGGTAGAAAGCCACTTCCAACAAGACATGAGGAAGGATTCAGTAAGGCTTGAGCCCAAGGTCCTGGAAAGGGAGCTCCTACTTCCAAATGTACATTTGCCAGAGATTTGGGGAGTCACTTCCTTCTCTATGAATCTGTGTAGCGGGAGGTCCCCAGACCACACTCAGGTTCGATTCACTAGAAGGACTCACAGAACTCAGCAAAGTTGTTATATTCATGGTTTATTACAGGGAAAGGATACAGATTAAAATCAGCAAAGGTAAAAGGCACATGGGGCAGGGTCCAAGAGAGACCAGGCACAAGCTTCCAGTTGTCCCCTCCCTGTGGTATCATGTGGACAGTGCTTAATTCTCCCAGCAATAATGTGTGACAACACACATGGTGTACTAACAACCAGGGTAGCTCCCTTGAGTCTTGCTGCCCAGGATTTCCACTGGGGGTTGGCCACTGTTTTAGTTTCCTAGGGCTGCCATAACAACACACCACAGACTAGGTGGCTTTAACAACAGAAATTTATTTTCTCACAGTTCTGGAGGCTGGAAGTCCAAGATCCAGGTGTCATCAGGGTTGGTTCCTCTGAGGCCTCTCTCCTTGGCTTGTAGATGGCCATCTTCCCCCTGTCTCTTCCCATCATATTCCCTCTGTGTGCACACATGTCTGTGTCCAAATTTCTTCTTCTTAGGATGGCAGTCATATTGGATTAGAGTAAAGACTTCATTTTTATTTAATTACATGTTTAAAGACTCTGTCTCTGGGACTTCCCTGGTGGTGAAGTGGTTAAGAATCCGCCTGCCAATGCAGGGTACATGGGTTCAATCCCTGGTCTGGGAAGATCCCACATGCCATGGAGCAACAAAGCCCATGTGCCACAACTACTGAGCCTGAGCTCTAGAGCCCGCAAGACACAACTACTGAAGCCCGTGTGCTGCAACTACTGAAGCCCACACACCTAGAACCTGCGCTCTGCAACAAGAGAAGCCACCGCAATGAGAAGCCCGCACACCGCAACAAAGAGTAGCCCCTGCTCACTGCAACTAGAGAAAGTCCGTGTGCAGCAACAAAGACCCAATGCAGCCAAAAATTTTTTTTAATTTTTAAAAAGACTCTATCTTCAAATACAGTCACAGTCTAAAGTACTGGGGGGTTAAGACTTCAACATATGAATTGGAAGGGGCACACAATTCAGCCCATAACAGCCACATAGACATGGCTGACCACCTACATGGCTCATCTTAGTTAGTCTCTGGCCCCTCCAGAGGTTAAACTGATACAGTGTGGCCCAAGGCCCCCACTATAAATCGCACTGTTAGCATGAATTAACTGGCATGGCCCCCAGGTATACAAAGAGATTCTTACCAGGTAGGATACTCCAGAGGCTTACAGGCTACCTCCCAGGAGCCAGTCAAGGGCCAGACCTTTCTTTGGAATGTGCAGGAGAGCCCAAGACCTGGGAGGGAGGAGGGAGGAGCTAAAGAATGACACGGGGTCTCTGCCTGGCCCTGCCCACCCCAGGCTTCTTCTCCCCATTTGATCGACCACTCTTTTCCAGGTTGCCTCCTTACCTCTGGGACAACCAGCATCTGGGAGGCCCTGGTGGCCACACTAGCACCCCCAGGCCCTGCAAGCTGGGCACTAGGGCAGCTCTTGACATGGCTGCAGGTAGCTAATTGCCAAATGTGTGCCAGGGCCTGCACAGAGGCCTTGCCAGCAAGAAAGTCCAGCAGAGCTAATAAAAGGGAGGTACTGCATGTGCAACAGGGGGCCCTGCTGTACCTCAGCTTCAGCTCCACAGCTGCCTGGCAGGGCTTTTCCAAGGGCCATTGGGAGGCTCTGGCCAAGATATGCTGCCCCTCTGACTGCCTCCCAGGTGATACTGTATCCTGCCTCAGGAAGATGCCTCATGGTAACTCAACCACCCTCTGTCCCTCTAGTTCCTCAATGCCACCACAGTGGACATCTCTGGGAAGCCACTTCTTCCCTGGTGCCTCTGAGGACTGACTCCCCGCCAAGAAGGACTGTGCAGGCTGCAGCAATTGCCTCATCCTGGAAGATGACAGATGCATGTGAGCCTCCAATGTGGGGACAACTGGAATGACAACAGGAGGTGGAGGAAACTCCCCATAACCAGCTCCATCTTCCGTTTCCCAGGAACGGAGGACCCCCAGAGAGGTAGCAGATAGGGGAATTAGCCCACAGACACATGCCTCATTCCCAACATCTCCTATTCCCATAACCTTGATAATAGGGGGAGTTATTCTTCCCTTTGGATGGATAAGGAAACTGAGGCCTAGAGAGAACGTCTTCATTTGGTGTCTCCCAGAAGCTGATCCTGAGATAAGGATTCAAGGGCAAGCAGTTTATTTGCAAAGTGATCTAGGAAATGCTGAAAGGGAGGTGGAGAAGTGAGACAGGGAAGGGAAGGGAATCAGTAAAGAGTGCGTTGATATGCAAGTTTCCACTGTGGGCAGCTGGAACTCAATCCCATGGGGACCTCTGAGAATCAGTTTGGAAAACACACCTTAGTCACCCCGTACAAAGGGTGAGGAAGTTAGGGTACTTATCCACCAACTTCCATTGTCTGCCACAGAGGTGTAGAGCTCCACTCAAACCTGACCTACCCCCCTGCCTGAATTTCAACAAATCCCTGTGTCTGCTGGGGGCTGATTTATCCATCAAGCATCATAAGCATAGCACATAAGCCAACAATGTGAATATCTGGAGGAAAGAAAACACATACACACACACTCCAAAATCCAAACAGCAACTAGCAAAATTCAGATGAATAATTGTACAAACTTCACAAAGTGTGAAATTTAGCATTCATAATCATTGTATACAGTTTGTAGATCATTTATTCTCACTTATCAAGAATTTCTGATTACCAACTGTGAATTAAATGAGCTACATGTAGCCAAATAAATGCAACAGGAAAAGTATAGAAACCCTGTCAAAGGGTTTACCAAAAAACTAACAAATATTGATGTGACCTGTGAGTGTTCTTCAATCATCTGACATGATATGGGTGGGGCCAAGGGCTGCTCTCACCTCTACATTGGTCTCCAGCTCCTCTGAGTTAGAGTACCCCAAAGGACACTAGTCCTACAGCCCTTCCCCTCAACTTGTGAAGAGGTGTTGTCTTGACCCCCGACCTCTCTCTCCACTGTCGGCAGTTGCCTCAAAGGCATCTGGGCAGGGATCTGATGGTGTGCACTCCACTCTCAACCTGACTCCTCCCAAACACACACATCCAAGAAAAATTAGGGACTTCCCTGGTGGCACAGTGGTTAAGAATCTGCCTGCCAATGCAGGGGACACAGGTTCGAGCCCTCGTCCGGGAAGATCCCACATGCCACGGGGCAACTAAGCCAGTGTGCCACAACTACTGAGCTTGCACTCTAGAGCCCACGAGCCACAGCTACTGAGCCCGCGTGCCACAACTACTGAAGCCCACGTGCCTAGAGCCTACGCTCCATAACAAGAGAAGCCACCGCAACAAGAAGTCCGTGTGCCACAACAAAGAGTAGCCCCTGCTCGCCACAACTACAGAAAACCCGCATGCAGCAATGAAGACCCAATACAGCCAAAAATAAATAAATTTATTTTTAAAAATTTTTAAGAAAAATTAAGAGCCTGAGACCTGCGAGACACCATCAACCATACCAGTATATGCATAACAGGAATCCCAGAAGGAGAGAAGAGAAAGGGACAGAAAGAATAGTTGAAGAAATAATGGCCCCAAAATTTCCCAACGTTGATGAAAGACATGAATCTACACATCCAAGAATCTCAATGAACTCAAAGTAGGATAAACACAGAGATCTACACCAAGACATATTATCACCACACACACACAACCTTCTCTGTACAGGCCTCCATCACCTGGCACCTGATCTCCCACCTGAATATTCAGCAGTGAATAAGACAGACAAGTATTACGTGGTCAGCCCCAGTCTGAACAAGGAGACAGATAAACTAGAACAAATCACTGAACTATAAAGTTCAAGCTATGGCAAGTGTTAGAAGAAATGAAACACAGTGATGTAATAATGACTGGACAGTGGTAGGTGGTCAGGGAGGGGAGGGCCTCCCAAGGAAGTGCCACTGGACCTAAAGGATGAGAAAGAGGCAGCTTCAAATGAACTAGTGTTTCCCAGGGAGAGGGAACTGCAAATGCAAAGGGACTGGGGCAAGAACAGTTTGATGTGAAGGAGAATCGGAGAGGAGGTCATGGTGGGCCATGAGGACAACAAAGGATATGAGGCCAGAAGTCTTGTTGTGGCTGGATTTTATTTGTGGGAGTCTGATTTTATTTTAGGTAGGGTGAGCAGTTATGGGAAGACTGTTCAGCAGGGGTGTGCTATGATCTGATTTCAGGTTTTTAAGTCCACTCTGGGCACAGCATGGAGAATGGAATATAGGAGTGAGGCAGGTTAAATTTTCCAAAATGACCACAATAATATCTCCCACCCCACATTCGCTTGCACAAAGAATGTTACAAGTTCACCTTGACACACCACCCATTGACAGAGGTGGAGTCTATGTTCCTTCCCCTCGAATCTGGTGCTGGAAGTAATACAGTGCGACACTCCAAGCTGGATCAGGAAAGGTAATGTAGCTTCTGCCTTGTTCATTTTTGAAGCCCTGGGTGGCTATGTAAGAATCCCAACTACTCTGACTACTGACCTGGTAGGAGGAACCCAGTTCACACCAAGAGGCCTGTGGAGGTGCCCTAGTCCACAGCCCCTGTGGAGGTCCCAGCCCACACCTGGCATCAACTGCAAGTGAACATGCCTCCAGATGATTCTGGCCCCTCATTTGTTGAGTCACCCCTAAGCCTCTAAGTCCTTCCAACTGAGGAGTAGAAACAATCAATGTCAGCTCTGCCCTGCCCCAATTCCTGACCCACAGCATCTGTGAGCATCATGAAACGGCTGTTTGGGATGGTATGTTAAAGAGCAGTAGTAACTGGAACTGGGGGGAAAGGGGAGTGGAGAACTGGGTGGAGGAGGGAAGCACCAGAGTGGCATCCGGGAAACTAAGGAAGAGGGGGTGTCATCAAAACGAGTGGTGCCAGGGCTTGCACCAGGCTGGAGCAGTGGATGGGAGCAAAGAGAAGGGATTTGTTCAGGATGCATTTTGGAAGTAAACCCCAGAGAACTTTCTGTATGCGATCACCAACGGAGGGTGGATAAGAGGAAAGACTAGGGCCCGCGACTGCGCCAAGATATTCAGAGCTGGAGCCCAGGAAGGTAGACAGAGCCCCCGTTCCCTCCCGCTCCTGGCCCGGGCGACTGACTACATCTCCCAGCATCACTCGCTCAGGCCGCGGGAAGGGGAAAAAAAAAAAAAAAGTTTGGGCCAAGCATTCCCGGAATGCGCTTCCTGCTGGCGCGGGGCGGGGGGCGGGCGGGGAGGCCCGGGCGGGGCGGGGAGGGCGGGGGGCGGCGCGGCCGGAGCCCGGGGCGCGCACTCCGCCCGGCCCGGGCCCCAGCATGGCCGAGCCGCTACTCAGGAAAACCTTCTCCCGCCTTCGGGGCCGGGAGAAACTTCCCCGGAAAAAGTCGGACGCGAAGGAGCGCGGTGAGAGGGGGAGGTGGGGAAGAAGGGGCGCCGAACCCCACCCGGCCTGGAAGCGGGTCCCGGGGCCCCAAGGAGGGACAGGGGAAGAAGCCCTGCGGAGCCCCCTGCGGGCCGGGGTTGGGGGCCGGGGCACGCAAAGGTCCTGAAAGTAACGGGCTGGGGGGAGAGGGGGCGCGGACCGTTATGTGCGCCTGGCCAGGGATGCCGGCGCTGCGGCTCCTTGGGAGGCCCGGGAGGGGGCCTCGCCCCTGACAGGAAATGGGGCCGAGGCAGAGCGCCTTGAGAGTGCAGGGGAGGAGGAGCTGGGAGGCCTAGAAACTGGGGCTTATTCAGGCCGGGCAGGGGACACCCTGAGCCCTAGAGACCTGGGATGAGAGATGGGGGCGTACTCCTGCAGAGGGAGAGAGACGGTGCATCAATCATGGTGGCTACCCCCCACCCCCTCTCACCTATTAACCAGTGACTGCAGCTACACCCAACCTTAGGCAGCCCCAAGAAACTGTCCCCTTTATACAGATGGGGAAACTGAGGCACGGAGCAGTTGGGTCATTTACCCAGTGCCAGTGAAGTGACTTAACAGCTCTGTGGACTATGCTACTAAATGAACCCAGAGAGAGAGTCCTGGGGAGTGGAAATCTGAAGTGACCAGAGGAGGGAGTTCTTAAAGAAATGGGCAGGACCTTAAAGAAATCAGAGCTGCGTGGGACAGGAAGTCCCGGAAAGGAAGGAGTTAAAGGAGGGAGGGCAGAAGACTCCATGGATCTGACCTCTCCCCAGCCCTTCCCAAAGATTCCCAAGGTTCCCACAGCAGAGAGAAGGGACAGGGGTGCCCACGCACAAACACACACAGGAAACAGCCCGGGATGTCAGAGAGAGGAGGATGGAGCAGGAGGGGGAGGTCCCAAGGCATTGACCGTGGGGGTCAGTCCTGGGCTGAGAGACGGTGGCAGCGGGTTTGGAAGACAGGCACGGAGGTGGGGAGTGACATGCTGCAGGTATGGGAGAACCCAGCAGGCACTCACTCAGTCATGCCTGCTCCTGTCTTCCAAGCAAGCTAGGCAGCGTCCACTGTGGGCTGTGTGCTTGACCAAGATATGAGTGCCTATGACGTGCTCTCCATGTTGAGCTCTCCGAAGCCTCCCTGAAGGGCGGCATCAAATCCCCACATTTCACAGGAGGACACGGAGGCTCAGAGATGGAAAGTGACTTGCCCAAAGCCACCCAGTGAGAAGGGACAAGGGCAGGGCTCCATGCAGAGTTAACGAGAGGTGTGGGGAAGTAGAGTGGGGAATGCAGGGCCCAGGCCCAGAGAAACCCCACGGGACCTCTGAGGCTGGAGAGCAGAGGGACAGAGTCCTGTTTGGGATACCAGGGCCAGGGAGGTTGCGGAAGAGGCCATAAGCTGGTAACAGATGAGACTGCTGGCCTGCAGCCACCCATTCCGAATGAATGTGTGGAGTGTCAGTGCTGAGTGCATTCTCCTGCTGGGGGAAGAGCCCTGGGCCGGGGCTGCTCTGGGAGCAGTGGGAGGCTGAGTCTCACACCCCTTGCTCTCTGCCAGGCCGCCCAGCCCAGCGCCCGGAGCCCAGTCCTCCAGAACCAGAGCCCCAGGCCCCGGAAGGATCCCAGGCTGGAGCAGAGGGGCCCCCCAGCCCCGAGGCATCTCGGAGCCCGGCTCGGGGTGCCTACCTGCAGAGCCTGGAGCCCAGCAGCCGCCGATGGGTGCTGGGCGGGGCCAAGCCACCAGATGAGGCCACCTTGGGGCCCGGGGCAGCTGGCAGTAGGGAGCCTGCTGGTGAGATCTGGTACAACCCCATCCCTGAGGAGGACCCCAGACTCTCGGCACCTGAGCTCCCAGGCCCACAGCCAGGCTCAGCTGAGCCGGAGAGCCTGGCCTCCCCAGGTGAGCACAAGCCTTACACCCCGGGACCCCCAAGATGACTACAAGCCTCACCCCCATCCCGAGCCCAGATTTCTGGACCCTGAGGTCTGCTCTCCCCATAGGCGCAGCCCCCGCCAGTCCCCCAAACAAAGCCTCCCGCACCAAGTCCCCAGGCCCGGCCAGGCGCCTCTCAATGAAGATGAAGAAGCTGCCTGAGCTGCGGCGCCGCCTGAGTCTGCGGAGCACCCGGGCTGGCCGAGAGCGTGAGCGAGCCGCCCCCGCGGGGTCCGTCATCAGCCGTTACCACCTGGACAGCAGCGTGGGGACCCCGGGGCGGGCGGCAGTGTCTGAGGGCGCACGAGGCCTGAGGGCCGGTTACCTCAGTGATGGCGACTCTCCTGAGCGCCCAGCGGGGCCCCCGTCGCCCACCGCCTTCCGCCCCTATGAGGTGGGCCCATCGGCCAGGACGCCCCCCACTGCACTCTGGGGCCGCCTCAGCCTGCACCTGTACGGGCTGGGGGGGCTGCGACCGGCACCTGGGGCCACTCCGCGAGACCTCTGCTGCCTGCTGCAGGTGGATGGGGTGGCCCGGGCCCGAACGGGGCCGCTGCGTGGGGGGCCAGACTTCCTGCGGCTGGACCACACCTTCCACCTGGAACTCGAGGCCGCGCGGCTGCTGCGGGCCCTGGTGCTGGCGTGGGACCCCGGCGTTCGGCGGCACCGGCCCTGCGCCCAGGGTACTGTGCTGCTGCCCACGGTTTTCCGAGGTAGGATGCATGGCTCCAGGGGAAGAGGTGTAGGGCACAGGACTCAGCTCAGGGCTCCCTCCTTCCTCCAGAGTGCCCAGGGTGCTAAGCCCAGGATGGGACGTGGGTTGGAGTAGGGGCCAGGGCACAGGAGCCTGTGGGGGCAGACTCGACTCAGCAGGTCCCCTTGTGTCTTCAGGGTGCGAGGCCCAGCAGCTGGCTGTGCGCCTGGAGCCCCAGGGGCTGCTGTATGCCAAGCTGACCCTGTCGGAGCAACAGGAAGCACCAGGCACAGCTGAGCCCCGAGTCTTCGGGCTGCCCCTGCCGCTGCTCGTGGAGCGGGAGCAGTCCCCGGGCCAGGTGCCCCTCATCATCCAGAAGTGTGTTGGGCAGATCGAGCGCCGAGGGCTACGGGTAAGTCCCTCACTCCACCCTAGCTAGCCCCCAGACCTCAGAACGACTCCCCAGAACACCCAGGGTATGGAGGCCAGGCTCCTGGCTCCAATCCCAGCCTAGACGAGGGCAGGAGCACCCGCTCCCTCCAGACCCTAGCACCTAGCCCAGAATTCATGGGTCATCTGTTCATTTAGTGACATAGGATCCCAGCCCTTCTGGAGCTCAGAGTCTGATGGGGGAAAAGACATGACTCTAATAAATCACATATGTAAAACTGTGGCTGGGATAAGAGCAAAGAAACTGGGAGAGCTTAAAGCAGGACCTGACCCACTGGTTGGGGTAGTCAGGGAAGGCTTTCCAGAGGAGGTGACAAGTAAGCTGAAAATGAGTCAGAGTTTCCTGAGTCAAAGGAGGTGGGTGCCAGGACAAGTGATCCAGAGGGTCTACAGGGCCAGGCTGTCCAGGCAGCCAGGTGGGATCCCCCATGACAGGTGTCAGAGGAGCAGGAAAGCAGCCAGTGAAACTACAGCCAGCCCCCAACCTCTCAGCCCATTGCCACTGTGATCTAGGCCTCTGGCCCTCACCCACAGGGCCCTGATCAGTCTGTGGCCCTGACAAGAGGACATCTCTCTGCTCCTACCCCCAGGTAGTGGGGCTGTACCGTCTGTGCGGCTCAGCAGCCGTGAAGAAAGAGCTTCGAGATGCCTTTGAGCGGGACAGTGCAGCTGTCTGCCTCTCCGAGGACCTGTACCCCGATATCAATGTCATCACTGGTCAGCATGCCCCTTCTCTCTCCTGCCTGCTCCCCATTCAACCCTCACCTCAAGGCAGTCCCTGTGGTCCCTCTGGGACCTCACCCCTTCTGTTGGCCTTGTTTTCATCTTCCTGTACCTATCCTCCTCCTGTTCCCCTGCTCCCAGCCCCAGCTGAATCTCCAGCCTCAGAAACCAGCAGTGCCCTGATCAGAGTGGGCCCTGTATCCACAGGCATCCTCAAGGATTATCTTCGGGAGTTGCCTACCCCGCTCATCACCCAGCCCCTCTATCAGGTGGTGTTGGAGGCCATGGCCCGAGAGCCCCCAAGCAGGGCTCCTTCCAGCACTGAGGGCACCCGTGGGCTCCTCAGCTGCCTGCCAGATGTGGAAAGGGTGAGTTGGGCCTGGTGGGAGCAGGCGAGACAGGGAGTGGGCTGACATCAGCAGAATGTTTCACCCATGCCTGGGCCTGTGATGGCCATGAATATGTGGCATTGTTACAATTCTAGAAAATAGGTGCTATTAGTATCCCCACTTTATAGATATGGAAGCCAAAGCCCAGAGCAGTTGAGTGAGTTACTTAAGGTTTCACAGGCAGGATGTATCAAAAATACAGACTCTGAACACAGGTGTGTCAACCTACCATAAGGGAAGTTCCTGGCTGTGGTATCCTGGAAAAGTCCTGACCCTCTCTGTGCCTCAATATCCTCATCTATAAAATAGGGTTAATACCAGCCCTGCCTAACACACAGAGGAGTAGGCTCAAGCCCAAGTTCTGCCATTTCAAAGTTAAGTTACCTTTCGCTTCAGTCTCCCCTCCAGCAAAATGGGATCATAATACTAATACCTAATGGTTAAGTCTTAGCTGGGTCATCACCCAGCTATGAGACCTTGAACCTCAGTTTCCCCATTCTGAACCGCCTTAGTCTCCCTCAGGTGCGACAGGGGACCGGCTTTCCCCACCTCATGCTCTCCCTACCCTCTCCGCTCAGGCTACACTGACGCTTCTCCTGGACCACCTGCGCCTTGTCTCCTCCTTCCACGCCCACAACCGCATGACTCCGCAGAACCTGGCCGTTTGCTTCGGTCCTGTGCTGCTGCCGGCGCGCCAGGCACCCGCCAGGCCCCGCATCCGCAGCTCTGGCCCGGGCCTCTCGAATGCAGTGGACTTCAAGCGCCACATCGAGGTGCTGCACTACCTGCTGCAAGCCTGGCCAGGTGAGCTGGCCCTCGCCCCAGCCCCCGCGCCGCCGATCGTAGCCAGGCCGCCGCTACGATGCTTTCTCCAGTGGCCAATTAGAGTCTCGGGCTTCAGGCAAGCCACGCCCCCTAGCCCGAGTAAGCTGGTACCTGGTTGCCTCAGCAACCAGTTCTAGCTCAGCCAGTGAAATCCTGATCCGGTCGAAGGCCTTGCCTTTCGACCGGCCAATCAGGGGCCTAGCTACCTAAGCAGCCAATCAGAGGTCTAGTTGCCACCGCTGGGCGTGACATCATCCAAGCCCTCCCTCTCCCTCTGCAGATCCACGCAGGCCCCCCGAGGCTCCGGAGCTCGTCCCTTACCTGCGGCCCAAACGACAGCCGCAGCTGCACTTGCCGCTAGCGAGCCCCGAAGTGGTGACTCGGCCCCGCGGCCGGGGCGGCCCCGAGAGTCCCCCGAGCAACCGCTACGCCGGTGACTGGAGCGTTTGCGGGCGGGACTTCCTGCCTTGTGGGCGGGACTTCCTATCCGGGCCGGACTACGACCACGTGACGGGCAGCGACAGCGAAGACGAGGACGAAGAGGCTGGCGAGCCGACGGTCGCCACCGACTTCGAAGACGACTTCGAGGCTCCCTTCAACCCGCACCTGAACCTCAAAGACTTTGATGCCCTCATCATGGACCTGGAGAGAGAGCTCTCCAAGCAGATCAACGTGTGTCTGTGAGCCGGGCGGGGCCGGACCCCGATTACTAAGGCCGGGCTCCTGGTTGCTAAGGCGGTGCTCTAACGACCTAGGGAGACCAGACCTGTAGCTCAGGCCTAGCTCCTGGTTCCTGGGGAGTTGCCTAGTGACCAGCCAACCCATTGCTGAGAATCATTCCTTGTTTCCAGTGCTCAACATTTGGGCACCGGTTGCGAAGGCCGGGGATTGGGAATTTTCGGGACCAGCTATTGTGGCTATCTTTTCTGAGTACCAAGGGCTTCTCCCCGGCTGCCAAAAGGCAGTTCTGCTTGCAGGGCTGGCTGGCCTCTTGCTTCCCCTTAGCCAGGGAAACGCCAGTTACTGTGAGCATCACCCTGGGATGGTGAGACACCCCCCAAGTCAGTCCTCTTGCTGCTGCCAACCAAATCAGTATTAGCTTTGAGCACTGCACTCTGCTTCTCCCTCGGCGGGCCCAAGGACTATCATGAGGTACTGTTTGAGGCAGGGTGGGGGGAAAGCCCCTATCCTGGGCTCTGGCTGGATAGGGGCAGCCTGAGGCTTATAGGAAAACAGCTGGTTTCCCCACCCTCTTTTCCAAGGAAAACCCCATGATTGCCTCAAACCAGCAAAAGTAGATAGCAGAGTATGGCCCTTCCCTCCCCAATTCTTCCTCCCCATTCCTGAAGAAATTGAGCACTTATAAGACCTCCCTTTCGGAGGGGCCCCACCTGAAGTGTCAGGCTGGGGGCACTTTGGTACGGAACATATTTATTGCCTCCGTGCGTGTGTGTCTGTGTGTGAGGACTAGTGTGCATGGACATGTCTAGAGCAGGCATGTGGGGCTCTTTCAGGGACCACAGAGCGGGGAAAGAGTTTGCAGTGCCCAGGCACCCTGAAATCCCCAGTAATGGTGCCTCAGTGAGCCCCAGAGTTCCAGTGGGAGAGTAGGGTCCCCTCCTGTCTCCTCCCTCTTTCCCTCACTTCCATCTTTGTGGACAATAAATCAGTATGCACAGGTTCTGGGATGAGTACTTGGGCCCACATGGACCAGAGGTGGTTTATTCAATGTGTAAGAGAGAAGGGGAGAAAGGACACAGTTGAGCCCACAAGGAAAAAGGCCCAAGGGCTCTCCAGTGCTGCCCAGGAGCCTCTCTGAGCTCTGACCCCTCCAGCCCCTCCCTGTCCTCAGGGAGGCTTTTAGGGTCACTGGGCCTCATGGGATAGGCCCAGGGCAAGCAAGGATGAGAAACCAGCCTGGCACAAACCAGCCTGGCACAGTCCAGGGGTGGGAAGAGAGCCAAGGGCACTGACCCATGAGGCCCTACACGGCAATGGAGCCATCTCGGAAGTCCGTCCTCCCGATGAGGATGTTGACCACAACGGGGTGGCCATCTTGGCACTGCTGCTGGGCTTCATGCAGCACCTTGACCACCTGATCCTCACTCTCTCGTGAAAGTAGCAAGCCCTGGGCCCCCAGTCCCATGGCCGCCTTGTGATAACCTAAAAGGGGAGATCAAGTCAGAATGATGGCAGAACCCAGCCTACCATGCAGCTAGCCCGGGAGAGGAACATACATTCAGCTGGGCCTGAAACAGCTTTCCCCCTTCCCACCCATTCCAGGCCCCTCACCAGTGTAAGCCAAGCCACAGGCCACATTGCTGCCCAGACAGGGCACCTGCTCCCGGGAAATCTGGGTCCAGCCAGCATCATTCCCTATCAAAGCCATCACTGGGATCTGCAGGGAGAGGATGAGGCCAGGCCACAGCCTTCAGTCCCAGGGCTTGGCCAGCCACACGTCAAAGACAGGGACAGGACCCCTGCCAGCCAAGCAGCTCCCTCCCCAGCCCACCCCACCCCTGATGACATCTCCCAGAACCCCAGGCTATGAACTTCCCTTGGTCACCCGGTCACCTTGTGTCTGACGAAGGTGTCAAATTCGATGAGGCTGTAGCCAAAGGCTCCATCCCCAAACAGGCACCAGACCTGAGGGGGTACCAAGGATGGTTTGGGTGGCTCACGGCCCAGAAAGCAGCAAGCCTCCTGCCCCCAGCACGCTCTGACTCACCTCGGCATCTGGCTGACACAGTTTGGCACCAAGTGCAAATCCTGCACCAACCCCCAGAGTACCGAAGGCCCCTAGAAGAACCAAGAGCAGGTGGGTGTGAAGGGGCCCCGAGGGTGCAAGCTGCCCCAGGCATAGGCCCGCCCTTACCAGGATCGAGCCAGCGCAGGGGGCCACGGGGCTGCACCAGGTGGGCGGCTGTACCCACGAAGTCCCCACCATCGACCACCAGAATGGAGTTGTCGGGCAGAGTTTCCTCCACCAGCTGCAGTACCCGCACCGGGTTAAGGTGCTCAGCTACAGGCATCGACGCCTTCTCCCTGTGATGGAGCAATGCAGGTCAGCAGAGCCAGCGGCATGGCCCCCCGGGAACCCGCAACCCCCTAAGTCCACTCTACCCAGCCCCCACCGAAAGGTCTGCTCCTTCTGTCGGTCAGCCTGCCGAAGCTCCTCTGCCCAGTCTGAGGCCCATGTCTGGCCCTGAAGGCCCTGCGCCAGCTTCACCACGAAGGAACCCACGTCTCCTGGGGAAGGAAGAGGGTACAGCTGCAGGGAGATGGCCTCCTCCTGCCCTTCAAGCACCAGAGGCCCAAAGACAGCAGGAAGCGAACAGGCATCTGCACAGGAGGCAAAGAAGCAGGCCAGTGGGGTTCTAGCACAAAATGGGTGAAACACACCCCAGAGCCTGCCAGAACCAAGTTAGGGCAACAGGGGTGTGAGGGAGAGCAAGGCCAAAGAAACTAGGCTTAGGGAGCACAAAGTGGGTTAGAAACTCACATCAGCCTCTGTCTCCTGCCTCCCCATCACACCCCAGATCATGCAGTCCTGTCAATTCTGCCTCTGAAACACGTCACTAAAAACACCTCCATCCTCCAAGCACATCTCTACAACCCAGGCATGCAGAGTGCTTGTACCGTGAACAAATAAACAAGCCAGTGATGATGTACTTTTCACCATCACCATTTTAGAAATGATCACACAGAGGCTCAGAGAAGTTGAGTTTCTCCTCCCTCTCCATCCCCACTCCAGGCCTCATCGTTTCTGTCCTGGCCCTAACAGCCCCCTTGCCTCCACCCGGTCCCCTCCAACTCACTGCCCACCAGCTGCTACAGTGGATCTTCCCAAACATGAATGCAAACGGTGCCACTTCTCTGCTTGACACAAGTTCCCTCTCGCCTGCACCGCAGGGTAGAGTCAACGTCCTTGGAACGATGGGCAAAGCAGGGCATGGAAAGGCCATGGAAGAGGACTGAACAGGGGTGGAGGAGCCACGACAGGACAAGAGAGACCTCGGGGTAGGTCCTAAGGGCAGCAGGCGACATGGGAGAGTACAGACAGGGGAAGTGATCACACGCACATTCCCAGGCCTTCCCTCTGGTGCACACCCTACCATTAGTTCATCCAGAAGCACCCCATCAGTCTAAGGACCAAATATGCGTCTCTGGCCGACTCGGGGCCCCCTGGGGCACGGTCCGGGCCTTGGTCACCAGCACCCAGCTCAAGCCAGCTGCAGCAGAGGCCAGGAGGAGAGGGACCGGAAAGAACACATATGTGTGGGGGTCGCTAGGGGCTCACCTTGCACAGCCACGTGGGGCTTCCAGAACATGTCTGAGTTCATCAACATCTCTTTCCGGTTACGGTTGACAATGATGATCTTGCTGCTGCGGCTGAGGACACGGCCATAGGACAGACGGAAGTCACACACCGTTCCTGGGGTAGGAGACAGAGTCTCGGTGGACAAAGGGCCAGCATCCTGGGGAGTGCCCGCTACCTTACTTAATCCACCATGGTAGACTGAATGCATAAAGGTCTTCACCTCTCCCTGTACCAGTGTCACCTGCAATGAGACTTTGCAGCTCCCCACCCCATGAACCTGGGCTGGCCTCAGGACATGCTTTGGCCCATAGAATGTGAGAGAAGTGATGGCATGCGTTCCTGAGGCCAGACCTCCAGAAGCCCTGCAGCTTCCACTCACTCTCTCTCAAATAACCTTGCTCCCCAAGCCCTGCATGTTTCTCAACATCCACCAAGTGAACAAGCCCAGGCTAGCCTGCTGGATGATGAGAAACATGGAGGAGGAGGTAGGGGAGAGTGAAAGAACTCAGTTACCCCAGCTGAGGCCAAGCTAGCCCAGCCTACAGCCAACCAACCCCCAAGTTACAAGCCAGCCCAGCCTGGACCAGCACAGCTGCCTTCCCGCCTCTCTGAGCGCAGACTCAGGAATGAGCCCTACCAAAATGACAAAAACTACCACCTAACCCCAGGTGGGTCTTGAGAAATGGTAAGTGCATTTTAAGCCACTGAGTTTAGGGTGGTTATTATAAAACAATAGCTAACTGATACAACTATTATGTCTCTGGCAGGATTCAAGCGCTTTATGTAAAAATATATATGCTGTAGGTGTACGTGCTGTGTAAAGGCTGTATAATGCATACAAATGCAAATGCTGTACACAAAGTACCACAGGTGCCCGCTATCTTTGTGTAAAGCTGGGTCACAGGACACAACTGCAACCTGGCGAGAGTTTACCTGAATTTCAGGTCCAGGGGAAGGGGGGTGGTGAGAGGTAGGAGGGTGGGTGATTATGAGAGTGGGGTGCCAGCCAGTACCTGACTAGGAGGGGCAGGGTTACGCGATTAGGGAGGTGCCGAGTGGGAGGGAATGGAAAGGGAGGGTGGGAGGATGAGGCCCACCTGCCAGGACGACAACATCTGCCTTCTTCAGGGCGGCGCTGCGGTTCTGCCGGATGTGAAGGGGGTGGCTCCGGCCCAGCAGCCCCCGCGCCATCCCACCCAGGAAGCAGGGGACACCCAGGCTCTCCACAGCAACCCTAGGGGTCCAGGCAGAATAGAGGTGAGCGTGGCCAAGGGCCTGCCCCTCCTCACAGGGCCCCAGGGGACCAGGGATGTGACAGTAAGGGCAAGCCTGAGGCGTCTCACCGAAGCTTGTCTGAGGGCGTCGGAGGCAACAGGGCCTGGCTCCCAAGCAGCACAAGGGGCCTTCTGGCCCGGCTCAGGGTCTCAGCACAGCGCTGAACCTGGGGCAAGAGGTGGGGCTCAAATAGCCAACCCTGCGTCACCGTCAGCCCCCAAGATCACGGCCCCAGGACTGGTTCAGAGGGAAGCCACACAGCAGGTGGGGGTCGCTGGCCAGGGCACAGAGGCAATTCACCTGCTGAGGGGAAGCCTGAGGGATGTCCAGAGGCAGGGGCCCCTCAGGCTGAGGCTCCCAGGCTCCTGCAAAGAGGTTGGCCAGGTAATTCTCTAAGTACCTGCGCAGGGGAGAGGAAGAGTCAGTGACCAGGAGTCATACCAGGGTTCCAGAAGCTAAAGGAGGAGAAGGGCCGGGAAAGGAACCAGGAAGGCAGTAGGACAGGAACAGAGGTACAAAAGCAACAGCCCAGGGACAGACAGACCCCAGTGGCTGAGTGTCCAGTGGCCTGTTTCCCTTCAGAAGGTTCTGGTGACCACCCCAACCTGACACAGACCCTCAAAAACAAGTGCCACCGGCGTGGAGTGCCAGAATCGGGGGCCATGGCTGCGGGGTCAGACAGAGGTGGGCTTGAGTTCTGGCTCTGCTGCTTCCTGTGTGACTGTGGGTGAGTGACTCAACTTTTCTGAGCTTCCTCCTCTGTAAAATGTAAAAGGGAACATCTCTCCCAAGGTTCAGTGATCTATCCACTCGGGATATAAAGCACATTGCAAAACACTCAATTAATTGGAGTTATTAACAATCGTCCGTACCCTTGCCTTTCTCTGGCTTCTGATGTCTCCTTACTCATTGGGTCACAGGGCCCTGACTTTCCATGAGGCCCTGTGCAGGGCCCTGGAGACACAAAGATAAATCCTGCTCAGCCCTGCCCTCAAGGACACCCAATCCAGCCAAAAATACACATGTGGGCATCAGCTGGCTAGAATTAGTCAGAGCCTGAAGCTTCTGTTTCTCTTTCAAGGAGGAGTAAAGATCGCAGAAAATGAGAAGAGACCAAGGATGGAACCATGGGGAACCCTAACATGGAAAGAAAAGGCAAGGCACAAGCCAGCCTTGCAGGGGGCTAGTTCCCTAATCATGCTGGAGGAAGGTTGGGAGACACCTTGCCTTACACTTGGTATGACGTTGGACTCAGCCCTATTCTTTTTTTTTTTTTTTTTAATTTATTTATTTATTTATTTATTTATGGCTGTGTTGGGTCTTCGTTTCTGTGCTAGGGCTTTCCCTAGTTGCAGCAAGTGGGGGCCACTCTTCATCGCGGTGTGCGGGCCTCTCACCATCGCGGCCTCTCTTGTTGCGGAGCACAGGCTCCAGACGCGCAGGCTCAGTAGTTGTGGCTCACGGGCCCAGTCGCTCCGCGGCATGTGGGATCTTCCCAGACCAGGGGTCAAACCCGTGTCCCCTGCACTGGCAGGCAGACTCTCAACCACTGCGCCACCAGGGAAGCCCAGCCCTATTCTTATTTAAGATAATAATGGTTAATTCCTTTATACTTCAGCATACGCTTTGCACTATCAAAATAATCTCATTTTATTCGTCACAGAATCTTAGTCTAGAGAGAAAAGGCAACGTTGGTCCATCTTACAGATGAGGAAGCTGACGTCATATATTTAATCACCATATATGTAAGTCAAATCATTATGCTGTAACCCTTAAACTTACACAGTGCTGTATGTCAATTATATCTCAATAAAACTGGAAAAAAACAAAAGGTTTAATCATTTGTTCAAGGTTAACACAGCTAGTTAGTGGCAGTCCTGGGATTCGAACCCATCTCTCTGGACTTTAATTTCACTCATTATAGATGGAACATAGCTCTGTGGATAAAGCATTGAAGGTTCCTCCGGGCTGAATCCTAGTGCGCCATTAACAAACTGGACAACTTCATGCAAGTCATTCAACTGCCTTGGGTCTCAGTTACCTAATCTATGAAATGGGCATAATAATACCTCTGAGTCTTAACTCAAAGGGTTGTTACAAAAGACATGTGAGTAAACCTGCTACTCCTTGAGCTGGCCCAGGAGGTGCTTCTCACACACCCATGTGCAGGGACCTGTCTGTCCTGTTCATGCCCATCCAGGTACCTAGCATATTGCAGCACTCGCTAAATATTTGGAGGGGGAGTGGAAGGCAGAGGGGCAAGGACAGGCAAATGGAAGGGACAGAGGGCAAAGAGGAGAAGGAGGAGGAGGAGGAGGAGGAAAATTGATTCTCCTTTCTGCACCCTGTTTCAGCCAGGCCCACCTCAGTGGTGACCAAAAATGGATCCTTTTCATGTACCTCTGCTAGGGCTGTGCCCCTTTTTATCCCGTCAACAGAAAGAAATTCCCCCTTGTAACTTGTAGCTCTTCCAGGAAAACCTTCAAGCTTGTCCCAGGCCAGCCCCACTGCCCTGCTCTCTCCAACATCCTGGCCACTCAACACTCAAAAGTCCCATAGTGGCCCCAGAGTGAGCTGTGCCCATGTCATGGGCCCATAGGGACCCATTGTTCCCTTATCCTGGCCTGCTGGAGGTCCAGGCACTCCTATGTGATCCATCCAGATGTATCCCACAGGTACCACCCAGATTCCAGACCACCATCATCTCTCATCTCAGTGACCGCCACATCTCCTCCCTGGCTTCCCAGCTTCCACCTGACCCCAAAGTCCACACTCCAGCAATAGCCAGAGGGAACATAACAAAAACCCAAACCAGGGTATCCCATGCCAATGCTTAAGGCCCTGCAGTGCTTCTCAATGGATCTCAAATTAAAAACAAAGCCCCAGGTATGCCAAGTGGCTCCTGCTGGCTGCTCTGAGCTCAGTCTCTGCCCCTCTCCCCTTTGCTCACCTGCTGCCACCACATGGGCCACTTTGCTTTCCCAACCCACCAACTTCATTCCTGCCTCAGGACATGTGCATATTCTATTTCCTCTACCTGGAATGCTCTTCCCATGGCTGGCTCCTCTCAACTGATGTGCAAATCAATGAATGAGTCAAAGGAGAGATGGGTGCTAGCAGGAGGGTGCAGGAGAAGCCAGCGGATAGGGGAAGGTATGGTAGGAGTTGGGCTACTTACCAGGAGACCCCTTGACCCACGAGGCCCTTGGGCGGCTTAGCTGACACCATCTCCTTCTGAACCATGAAGTAGGGGTACAGCACATCAATAGGCAGTTCCACGAACACCGGGCCTACATGAACAGGGAGAACGCTGAGTCTGCTGTGTCTCCCAGCCCCCAGGCCCTAGGGCCTGACCACTGCCCAGCCCCCGCCCCGCACCTGGGGTGCCCGACTGAGCAGCAGCCATCGCGGCCCTCAGGGTGGGGATGATCTCCCGCACCCTCTGCACAGAAGCACAAAACTTGCAGAGTGGCCGGAACAGGGACATCTGATCAATAGCCTGGAGTGCGCCCCGGTTCTGGTGGAGACAGGAGTCCAGGGAGTCAACACATGAGAACTTCCAGGCTCCCTGGGGGCCCTGCCACCCCTCAAGAAGAGGGTACCTGCAGCAGGGTGCTGGCAGCCCCACCCAGAAGCAGGACGGGGGACTGGGCTATCTGGGCATTCTTCACCGCAGTCACTGTGTTGGTGAGGCCGGGGCCCGCTGTCACTGCCGCCACGCCCACTGTCCCTGCAACACAAACCCTGTCACAGCTGTGTCCACCCTCCTGGCCACCCCCCCCCATCAAAAAACCCTGCCCCTCAAAGACATCCCAGTCTCACCAGCCCCTAGCCCTCTCCACTCTGCCCTCACCGGTCAGGCGGGCCACAGCATCAGCAGCAAAGACGGCTGTGACTTCGTGGCGGGTGTCCACCACGCGGATGCCCAGCTTCTCACAGGCCACCAGCAGTGGGGAAATATGCCCGCCGACCAGCGTGAAAAGGAACCGCACGCCATGGGCCCTCAGCACGGCTGCCACATTCTCCCCACCATGCCGGATGCTCGCCTTGTCCACCTGGGCCCGAAAAGGGGGAGAAGCGAGATTGTCAAGGACCAGGGCACCGGCACCAGGGCAGGTGGGAAGAGGGACAATCCCCCTCCCCCAGGAAGGAGGGCAGGGGCAGGGTCGGAGGGCAGGGGAAGCTTGGTGTTGCTTAGGCACATATTGCACTATACACCTGGCTCAGAGTAGGACATATCATCTTATCAGATCCTCCTGACGTTATATCCGTTTACAACTACAGAGATCAAGACCCCTGGGCAAGAATCAAAGTCCCATAGAACCAATGCTCTTAAAGCACCCCACTGTGTAACACTGCCCGCCTCAGGGATGGTGGAGCAAGCAGGAAGAGAGGTTAGGGAAGGTGGATCCACAGAACCCAAGGGAGTCTGGCCAGGGGCCATCTGCTGGGACTCCAGAACGGCCTGCTCTCCAGGATCAGGGCCTCGTAACGTGACTGCTCACTCCAGCCTACCAGACTCCCTCCTACTCACTGGGCCCAGTTAACAGGCTGCCGGCCCCCACGTGCCTGACATGGCAGCAGCCTCCTGGCACAGACGGTGCTGCTGCACAGCAACGCGCACCAGAGGCCTTTGCCTTAAATCTCCACAAATCCTCAAGTTGCTGCTGGTTAGGAGAGGAAGGACTGGGGAGGGGTCAAGGGTGCTCCAGGCTAGGAGAGGAAAGACTAGGCAGAGGGTCTGCGGAAGGGGTAAATTTCTGAGAGAGAAGCCAAGTAGTTCAGAGCAAGGTCTGTGGGGTCAGCTCTTCCCCAAACAGGTCTCCTAACACAAGCTATCACACAACCTCTCTAAGCCTCGGTTTCCTCTTGTGGAAAATGAAGACAGAAACAAGAGTATCTATTCTGGAATGTACTGAGTACGTGGGAAAATCCCTCTAAAGCGTTGAGCTCAGCAGACAGCAACTGTCACAAAAGTGTCACAGCCGGCCACGTCCTCTGGTGCCTGCTCTCAGCACTCTGACCCCATCGTGTTAGGGAGCACTGCTCCGTGAAAAGGGCTCGAGGCCCCTGAGGAAGGAGGTGGGCGGGGGGTTGAGTGCCCAGGCAGGTATAGCCTCCCTGTGACGTCTTCCTAGAGGCAAAGTCCAGGACCCCGTAAGCAGCTCGGCAATAGCGACAGGATCCTGTTAAGAATCTCCCGACCACTCCCTCTGGATTAACTGGACCTCACTCTCCCCGCCTATAAAATGGGTTAGCTGGAAAGAACGGTGGAAGTCCATTCCTTTGGCTGCCCCCGGCCCGTCGCCCTTGTATTTCCCCTGAACCTTGTGCATCAACTGGTAGAAGAGCCCCAGGCGGTGAGCGGCGCCCAGCAAGGCGGCCACTAGCGTCGCGAAACCCAGGAGCAGGAAAGAAGGGAAGAAGTCCCCAGCAGGGGCGGCAGCCACGGGCGTCTCCATGAGATGGCACCTAAGGGAGAAAGGGCAGGGCTAGGACGTGGGCGCGACAATTAAATTATCCAGAAGAAGGCACGCCCCCTCTCCCAGCCCAGATCCCGGGCCACGCCCCTTGGCACGAGTTTCTGCGCGGCCGCGCCCCTTACACCCCCAGGCTCCGGGCCAGGCCAAACCTCTCAGGGACCTGGCCACGCCTCTTACAACGCCAGCCCACCCCCCTTACGTCACCACAACCACCTAAACGAGCTCACCACAGGTCAATGCGGCGACAAAGCCTCAAGAGAGCTATTTTCCCACTTACCTGCTTCTCAAAGGATCGGCGGGAAGCCCCGCCTCTCTTTGACATCTAGGACCCGAATCTCAGCCCTAGTGGTGAGCCCACCCCACGTCTACGCCCCCAAGTTAGCGTGCACGACCCTCTCCACAAGCCAGACCCCTCCCCCCTAGCGAGCGCCCGGGGCCGAGCCTGTCCCCGGACCCCAGGCCTCGAGTCGAGGTCAGGTTGCATCGGGATGCTTCTCCCCGGGGCATTTTAACCTTCACCTACAGGAAATGGCGCTGACTCCAGAGGAATTCCGCTCCCTTCGTGTCACGTGAACAGGCGCGCAGCTTGAACAGGCTGGGCCGGACAGCTGTTGCCTTGCCCCTTTTGCCCACTCGGATCCCATGCGCCCTGTAGTCCGGCCCGACGCGCATGCGCTCAGCTCCAGGGCACCTCCTATAAGAGCCCTGTCTCTACTGGCCGCCCCTTGCACAGGCTCCGCCCTCCCTCGCTTCCCATTGGCTCGCACTGCAGGCCTCACGCTTTTTTTTTTTTTTTTTACAAGAGGCCACGCCCCTCTGAGGCTTCCAGTAGCCGGGAGTTTGGCGTGATCCACTTTCCTCGGCCTTCCGTTGGCCCAGCGTTGCAGGCCGGGAGGTTCCGGGCCTTCCGAGCCCAGCCCGCTTTCCACACCAGGCGTGCTGTACGCCCCTTCACGTTGGCCGAGCATGGACGATTTCGGACCCCCTGCCCAGTGTCCACCATCCGGGAATCTCACCCCAAACAAACCCTGCCCCTCGCTCTAGCTCCAGGCCCTGCCTCCCATCCCACAGCAATTCTGCGAAGGCAGAGGCTCGCCCCCTCTCCCCTATCCCCGCCTCCGCTGTTGCCCCTACCCTTGTAAGCCCTGCCCACTTCCCAGGACGCTTGGAGTTTTTCTGCTTACGGTGTAGGGGAATGGGCCCTCTGAGTGGTCCCCGGTTCCAACAAGCGCTTCACCACGTTGCAGCCGTCTGGCATCTGGAAAATGATCTCCCCATCAGTAGAGGGGGAGTAATTCTGGTCCCGAGCGCCCTACTTCCCTCCAAGACTGACTTCTATCCCTTGTCAACTTATGGGATTTCCCTCCAAGGATTCCACCCCATCGTTAATTTTATTTTATATTGAATCATTCCTAGGTTTTCATTTCACCCATTAAAAAAAAAAAAAACCCTCCGATGGCCCCACATTCTCCACTTGTGACTGTCCATTTGCTCCTCTTTTTAGCAAAATCCATCTACACTTACTGTCTCCGTGAGCTCTTCTCCTATTCTTCTTGAATCCACTCCAAACAGGCTCTTACCCGCCTCTCTATAAGAGCTGCTCTGGATTATTCCAGCAGTCTCCAAACCAGTCCCTCTCCCCACTGTCTCTCACCTACCAGCTCAACCCCACTCTCCTTGCCAATATTAACAGGATAAAATGCAAATGTCCTAGAAGGGCCTTCTGGGCCCAATTAAACTTCCAGAGCCAATAATGAAATAGTGATTATCTTATGTCAAGCACTTACTATGTGCAAGCGCTGTTCCATGCCCTTTTGACATATGAACTCATTTAATCCTCACAACAGCCCTGGAAGGGAGGTGTATTAGCAATATCCCCATTTTATAGATGCTGAAACTGAAGCACAGGGAGGTTAAGCAACTTACCCAAGGTTGCACAGCTTGTAAGTGATAGAGGCAGACTGTGAACTCAAGCAGTGCTGCCTGGGCCTCCAGACTGGAAGCAATTCAAGAATGGGCCCTGTGCTTCAACCACATGGCTTCCTCATGCCTATCACAGGGTGTAGTTTTGGGGGCCCACCCAGATACCACTGTGCTTATGTTGAATTTTATTCTAAGTGAGTTGGGAAACCAGAAGGGGTTTTGAATAACCTAAGTCACACAAAACCTGCACATGATTGTTCATAGTGGCTTTATATGTAATAGCCAAAAACTGGAGAAACCAAAATGCCCCTCATTAGGTGGTTACACAAACCGTGATCCATCCATACCATAGAACACTGCTCAGCAATAAAAGAACAAAATACGGTAACACAATAACTTGGATGAATCTCAAACAATTATGCTCAGAGAACCAGTTGGTGGTTGTCAGAGGCAGGGGGTGAGGGGTAGAGGAAATGGATGAAGGTAGTCAAAAGGTACAAACTTCTAGTTATGAGATGAGTAAGTCCTGGGTATGTAAGGTACAACGTAGTAACTACAGTTAACAATACTGTATTGTATATTTGAAAGTTGCTAAGAGAGTAGATCTTAAAGGTTCTTATCACAAGAAAAACAGTTTATAACCATGTAAAGTGCTGAATGTTAACTAAACATTGTGGTGATCATTTCATAATAAATACAAATAATAAATCATTATGTTGTATAACTTAAACTTATACAATATCATATGTCAATTATATCCCAATAGAACTTGGGTGGGGGAGGGCATTCCCTGGCAGTCCAGTGGTTAGGACTCTGTGCTTTCACTGCCGAGGGCCCAGGTTCAATCCCTGGTCAGGGAACTAAGATCCCACAAGCTGCATGACATGACCAAAAAAAAAGAAAAACTTAAGGGGAAAAGCATTCTCTACCCACAGGCTCAAAAAAAATTAAGCTAAATTGCTAAAAAAAAAAAAATTATGCTGAGTGAAAGAAGCCAGTCTCAAAAGGTTACATATTGTGTGACTCCATTGATATGATAATCTCCAAGTGACAAAACCATAGTGTAGGAGGACAGAGCAATGGTTGCCAGGAGATACGGAAAGTGTGACATATGGAGGGTAGCATGAGGAATTTTGGGGGGTGACGGAGTTGTTCTGTATCCAGATTGTAGTGGTGGTTGCATGTGTTAAAATTCATTGAACTGTACACTAAAAAATCTATTTTACTGTATGATGCTTTAAAAATAAAATTATACATGTAACTTCATACATATGTGTGTATATAGACAGATATTATACACACTCACACTATGTAAATAAAAAAAATTTTTTTTGGCCACACCATGCAGCATGCAGGATGTGGGATCTTAGTTCCCCGACCAGGGATTGAACCCGGGCCCTTGGCAGTGAAAGTGTGGAGCCCTAACCACTGGACAGCTAGGGAATTCCCAATAAATAATTTTTTTAAAAGATACACTAGCACCAAACTGATATTTTTCCTTGAAGTAGTCATCAGCCTTCAAAGAGAACTGAGAAAGGGGATAAATTTCTGCCTGTGTAATTCAAAAGTTTCTTTCATGCCACATGCAGGAAATGTTACTGTTAAGAGCTTCACATTTTGGGAAACAGTGAACTTACCAGACCTTTCCTCATCAATCCTCATATTTATGAGTTTCAGAGAAAGCATAGGGTCTAAAAATGTCAAAGAGGGAAAAAACCATGTGCCATTTCCTTCGTTTAATGACCTCTGAGACACAGAGAAGGAAAGGGACCTTCCCATGTCTCAGCAAGTGGTTCAAAGCTAAACTGGAACCCAGATCTCCAGACCCCCTGGTTCAGTGGGCATGAGGTGACCTGTGTTTCTAAGCAGTCTTACAGCCTTTAAGAAGGAGCCCAAGGCACCAGGCTCCTTCTAAACTGTGATGCAAGGCCGCAGTCCTTGCTTCCATCTCCTTGAACCAAAGACAGCGCCACCTGGACCTCTAGTCATCCTCACCAGGCAGGTAAAACTGAGTCTTGCAGAGCAGACTGTGTTTATTGAGTCTATAGCCCTCTGGGAAGTGGTTAGGAAAAGCCAGATTATTTGTTATGTTTGTTTGCTACTTCTTGCCACTGTCATTAAAGAGAGAGGCGTACTGAGGCAAGCAGAGGCAGAAGGGACCCTAACAATATTGAGGTAGTCTCTCTCCATGCAGACTACAATTTAAATGGACTGAGTCTGGTGATTTGGGGGTTCAAGGGGAAGCAGCGATACAAAGTGGCCCTGTTGAGGCAGTTGTAGCAAGAGATTAACCATTTCTCAGCATCCTCGAGAGAATGCCAAGGTCAAATCAAGTATAGAAGCCAGGAAATAAATGAGGGCATCATTCGGGTTTAAGAACTACGCCAGGTGGATGAACCTTGAAGACGTGATGCTCATTGAAATAACAGTCACAGAAAGACAGATACTGTATCATTCCACTTCTATGAGCTATTTGGAGTAGTTCAAATTCATAAAGAAAAGACAGTAGAATGGTGGTTGCCAAGGGCTGGTGGGGGGCAGGGGGTGGTGAGGAATGAGGAGTTAGCGTTTCATGGGGACAGAGTTTCAGTTTTATGAGATGAAGAGTTCTGGAGATGGATGGTGGGGGTGGTGGCACAACATTCTGAATGCATTTAATACCACTGAACTACCATACATTTCAAAGTAGTTAAGATGGTCAGTTTTATGTTGTATGTATTTTGCCACAGTTTAAAAAGTGAAAAGGAAAAAAAAAAGAGCTGTGCCAGCGGAAATCTTTGGCTGTGGTTACTTGCCCATGGAGCTGCCTGAAGAAAAAAAGACCAGACACCTACTAAATTTTTGAGAGAAACTATGAGCTTGGCCTGCAAAAGATCATGACTCTCTGGCATATAAGACAATGCCCCAGGGAGTTCCCTGGCGGTCCAGTGGTTAGGACTCAGCGCTTTCACTGTGGGCCCAGGAACTAAGATCCTGCAAGCCTCGAGGTGAAGCCAAAAAAACAACAACAAAAAAAACCCCAACAATGCCCCAAGATTGTACCATGAGGTCCTTAAAATCATACCAGCAGGAAATGGAATGAGAAAGCTTCAGAAGTGGTGATGGGGAACAGAGGCCAGTGAGGAACCTCCCAGAGGATAGAGCCAAGGACCATGGACAAAGACCTTACTCTCAGCAATGGCAGTCTTCACAATTCCTGCCTAACTAAATATTTTAATTGCTAAATTCAGTGTGCTTCCCATGCTTCCACTGAGGTTTTTGGTTTACTATGGCTTTAACATTTATTTTGCATGTAGATTGGAAGTTTTTTTTTCAAGTCTGTGGGTCACCAGCCACAAGAAGCCATTCCAGGGCTCGAAGGACAGTTTGAATTAGATGCTGTGAATGATTGACTCATTAGACTAAGTGGCACCAGTCCTTCTGGTTCTGCCTAGGAAGATGCCTTCAGGTGTTTCAGCACCAAGATATTTACAAGACAAAGAAATCCTTCTCTTGCTAATACTGCCTGCCTCTCATAGCAGTAACTTTTTAAATTGTAATTGGGACAAAATACACATACCATAAAATTTACCACTGTGACCATTTTTAAGTGTGCAGTTCAATGGTGTTAGGTACATTCACATTGTCGTGCAACTATCACCACCATCCATCCCTAGAACTTTTTCATCTTGCAAAACTGAAACTTCATAGTCATTAAACAACTCTCCATTCTCCCTCTCCCGGCTCCAGCCCCTGGCAATCACTATTCTACTTTCTGTCTCTATGAATTTGACCTCTCTAGTTACCTCATATAAGCAGAATCATACAATATTTGTCCTTTTTTGTCGGGCTTATTTCATTCAGCGTAGAGTCCTCGAGATTCATCCACGTTGTAGCATTTGTCAGACTGCCCTTTTTTAAGGCTGTATAATATTTCATTGTGTGTATATACCACATTTTGATTATCCATTCATCTGTCAGTGGGTGCTTGGGATGCTTCTACCTTTTGGCTACTGCGAATAGTGCTGCTATGAACATGAGTGTACAAATGCCTCTTTAAGACTCTGCTTTTGGGCTTCCCTGGTGGTGCAGTGGTTGAGAATCTGCCTGCCGATGCAGGGGACACGGGTTCGAGCCCTGGTCTGGGAGGATCCCACATGCCGCGGAGCAACTAGGCCCGTGAGCCACAACTACTGAGCCTGCGCGTCTGGAGCCTGTGCTCCCAACAAGAGAGGCCGCGATAGTGAGAGGCCCGTGCACCGCGATGAAGAGTGGCCCCCGCTTGCCGCAACTAGAGAAAGCCCTCACACAGAAACGAAGACCCAACACAGCCAAAAATAAATTAATTAATTAATTAATTTTTAAAAAAAGTCTCTGCTCTCAATTCTTTTTTTTAAGATTTATTTATTTATTTATTTACTTTATTTATTTTTGGCTGTATCAGGTCTTAGTTGCAGCATGCAGGATCTTCGTTGAGGCATGTGGGAATCTTTCATTGTGATGTACAGGTTTTCTCTTCTCTAGTTGTAGCGCGCAGGCTCCAGGGCATGTGGGCTCTGTAGTTGTGGTGCGCGGGTTCCAGAGTATGTGGGCTCTGTAGTTTGCAGCTCACAGGCTCTAGCTGAGGCACACGAGCTCAGTAGTTGTGGCACGCGGGCCTAGTTGCCCTGCTGCATGTGGGATCTTAGTTCCCTGACCAGGGATTGAACCCACGTCCTCTGCATTGTAAGGTGGATTCTTTACCAATGGACCACCAGGGAAGTCCCTCAGTTCTTTTCTATATATACTCAGAAGTCAAATTGCTAGATTATATGGTAATTCTATTTTTCATTTTTAATCTTTTGAGGAATCACCATACCATTTTCCATAGCAACTGCACCATTTTATAATTCCATCAACAGTGTGCAATTGTTCCAATTTCTCTACATCCTCATCAACACTTGTTATAGTGGAAGCCTCATCACTAGTGTTTATCTTGCTCTTTTTTTCTAGTTCCTTGAGGTGTAAAGTTAGGTTACTGACTTGGGATCTTTCTTCTTTTTTAATGTGAGTGCTTACAGCTATGAATTTCCCTCTGAGCATAGCTTTTGCTGAATCCCACAAGATTTGGTATGTTGTGCATTCATTTTCATTCATTTTAAGTATATTCCAATCTAACTTGTAATTTCTTTTTTCACCCATTGGTCAAAGGTGTGTTGTTTAATTTCTATATATCTGTAAAGTGTCCAGTTTTCCTTCTGTTACTCATTTCTCATTTCATTCCATTGTGGTCAGAGAAGATACTTTGGATGATTTCAATCCATCATCTGTGTTTAATTAAACAAAAGTGAACTACTAAACTACAAAACTCACTTCACATCTATTAGGATGGCTAAAATCTTCAAAACCAGAAAATAACAAGTGTTGACAAAGATGTGGAGAAATTAGAACTCTAGTACACTACTGGTGGGAATGTAAAATAGTGCAGCCACTATGAGAAACAATTTGGTGATTTCTCAAAAAGTTAAACAGAATTACCTTATGATCCAGCAATTCCACTCCTAGTTACATACCCAAAGGGATTGAAAACAAGGACTCAATCAGATACGTATACACAAATGTTCATAGCAGCACTATTCACAGTAGCCAAAATGTGGAAACAACCCAAGTGTCCATCAACAGACGAATGGATAAACAAAATATATATATATATCCATGTGAATAACATGGAATATTATTCAGCCATAGACAGGAATGAAGTTCTGATATGTGCTACAACATGGATGATCCTTCAAAACGTTATGCTAAGTGAAATAAGCCAGACACAATAGGACAAGTATTATATGATTCCACTTATATGAAATATGCAGAATAGGCATAGTCATAGTGACAGAAAGTAAGTTAGATGTTACCAGGGATGGGGAGGAGGGGGGAATGACGAGTCATTACTTAAAGGGCACACAATTTCAATTTAGGAGGATGAAAAAAGTTTTGGAACGAGATGGTGATGATGGTTGCACAAACTTGTGGATGTAATTAATGCCACTGAGTTGTACACTTGAAAATGATTAAATAGTAGAAATTCATCTCATGCTATTGTAAGTGGCTAAAAATTATCCTTAATTTTGAAGATGAAAATGGCGATAATTTGAAATTGAGCTTCAAAATTTTAAAAAGGAGATGGAAGAACTTAAAACAGCTTAATGCCATTTTCAAAAAGAATAAAGCAAACTAAAAAATGTTAACAGTTCTTATCCATTCATTCAATCAACAAATATTTGTCAACTGCATCCAAAATACCAGGCTCCATGCTATGCACTGGAAATACACGTTATTTTTGGACCTTACACTGTAGTGAGGGGTTGTACGAAGACCTTACACTGTCTAAAGGAGACAAACAATAGATAATAAGATCATTTTAGTTAGTGATAAATACTTGGAAAAAATTGTATCAAGAGACTGAGAAGACAAGCCACAGACTGGGAGAAAATATTTGCAAAAGTCATATCTCATAAAGGACTGTTATCCAAAATATATAAAGAATTCATAAAATTCAACAATAAGAAGAAAATTTTAAAAGGATAAAAAGATACATTTTGTTATATATATTTTACTACAATAAAAAAATTTTAATTCTTCCTTTTTTCTTTCTTTCCCCATCATATACCAAAGAAATAAAGGACCCAAGGGGGAGAGAGGTGGCCAACAATCATGAAAACATCATTTAAGTGTGACAGGAAAAATAAAGGCAGCCTTTGGTTGGTAACATTCATTCCCCACCCCACCCCCGCAAAAAAAAGTGAACTACTTCTGAGCGAGACAAAATAAAAGGATGCTGGACCGGGTGCCAACCCCTGTTCACTGCTAGGTAAAGCACTGCCCTCCACTGCCCGCCAGCACCGGGTAGGGTCAGGGCCGCCCTCCACTAGTGACCATCATGCTCTGAAGACCGCGTTGCAACCCAGCAAAGTCAAGGAAACGAAGACGAAGGGAAAGGGTAGCCTTTATGGAGTTCATGCTGGGTCTCAGGCACTGTTTGTAAACTGCCTCACCCAGGCTATTTCATTTAAGGTTACGGGAGTGGCCTCTGTTTTCCAGGTGGGGGAACTATCAGGCAGGGCAAGTGTTCATGAAAAAGCTAGAGCCGGAACTTAGGACGAGTGTTTATTTTTAAAACTCCGCGGCTTCGCGCCAGGGTCCTCCTCGATGCCACCCTCACATCTTTATTGCGCAGAGTGTATACCACCGGGTTCAGCAGCGGTGTCACCACCGTGTAGAACACAGCCACCAGGCCGTCCTGGTCCGGGTTTCCTCTGGACTCAGGCCGCAGGTGGATGATGGAGGTGCAGCCAAAATGCACAATGACCACGGTGAGGTGGGCCACACAGGTGGAGAAGGCCTTGTGCCGGCCGGTTGCTGAGGGGATCCTCAGGAGGGCGGCCACAATGAAGGTGTAGGAGTGGAGGATGAGGAGGAAGGAGACCAGCACCACGAGGATACTCAGGAAGAAGATGGCCAGCGCTTTGCTGGCACTCCCCGCGCAGCTGAGCTTCAGGACCTGGGTGATGTCGCAGAAGAAGTGCTCCACGCGGTCGCTGCGGCAGAAGGGCGAGGAGAAGATCAGGCTGGTCTCGATCAAGGCCACCGAGGACCCGAAGCAGAAAACCAGGGCTTCCAGGTAGAGGCAAACTGTGGGTCTCATGATCACCCAATAACGCAGGGGATGACAGATGGCAACCTAGCGGTAGTAACCCATCAGGGTAAGGAGGAAGCAGTGGCTGCGTCCCAGGCCCAGGAAGAAGAACATCTGAGCCCAAGAACCAGGGATGGAGATAGCGCCACTCTCCATGAGCAGATGAGCCAGCACATTGGGTATGGTGACCAGCGCATAGCAGGTCTCAGAGAGGGACAGCACGGCCAGGACGCGGTACATGGGAGCGTGAAGGGTCCGATCCGCATGTATGATGGTGATGATGGTGACATTGCCACTCAGGGTAACCAAGTATGTGAGGAAGAACAGTGCAAAGAGGGTGGTCCTCAGGCCTGGGAAGGTGGAGATACCCACCAGCATGAACTCCATCACCAGCCAGGTGGCATTTTCCCACTGCTTCTCAGGAACCTGAGAGGAGGAAGCAGAGGAAATGCAATAGGACAACTTAATAAGGCTCTGCTAAGCAACAGATACCAGTGAGACAGGATAATCATCCCTGTTTTACAAAAAAAAAAGAAAAAAGAAAAAAAGGAAAAAGAGACTCAGAAATGAGGTCAGTTTTCCTCATATCACCCAGCTAGCAGCTCTTCAACAGACGAGAAAATTACTGATATGGAAATGACCTGAGTGCCAATTAACAGATGAATGGATAAAGAAGATTGGTACATAGACCCATTGGAATGTTATTCAGTGGTGAGAAAGAAGGCAATAGTGCCATTTTCGACAATATAGATGGACTTTGAGGACATCATGCCAAGTATGATGTCAGACAGAGAAAGAAAAATACTGTGTGATCTCACTTATATGTGGAACCTAAAAGCCAAACTTGTAAAAAAAAAAAAAAAGAGTAAAATGGTGGTCACCAGGGCCTGGGATACATTGATATATTGTAATATGATTACCACTGTAGCTATATTCAGCATCTCTATCATGTCACATAATTATTATAGTTCTTAGAGTCTCTAAGTAATCCTTGCCTCATCTCCAAAGCCATGGCTGGTGGAGTGGGGAAGGGAGACAGACAATAAAAGTGTATTATCAAGGTTTTGACTGAAATAAAAACACACAGAATGAGAGCTGTGAGTTTCAGTTTTATTTGGGGACTTACTGAGGACTATAGCCCAGGAGACAGCCTCTCAGAGAGCTCTGAGCAACTGCTCCGAAGAGGTGGGGAGCAGGTCAGCACATATGTAATTCTGGAGAAGGGGGTGTGCAATCAAGCACACATCTTGGTAGAAAATTACTGCTGGTCACAAGGCACAGTTATCTTAGTTAATGATTTTAGTGCTTTTCTAAGTATGGGAAGATGCAAGAAATTGGGTTCACAAAAGTCTCTCCTGGGGCTTCCTTGGTGGCGCAGTGGTTAAGAATCCGCCTGTCAATGCAGGGGACACGGGTTCGAGCCCTGGTCCGGGAAGATCCCACATGCCGTGGAGCAACTAAGCCCGTGCGCCACAACTACTGAGCCCGTGGACTACTGAGCCCGTGTGCTGCAACTACTGAAGCCCACGCGCCTGGAGCCCATGCCCCACAACAAGAGAAGCCACCGTAATGAGAAGCCCGCACACCGCAACAAAGAGTAGTCCCCACTCGCTGCAACTAGAGAAAACCTGTGCACAGCAACAAAGACCCAATACAGCCAAAAATAAATAAATAAAATAAATAAATTTATTTACAAAAAAAATCTCTCCTGAAAATATCTAACTATCTGAAGGGCTGTTCTGTCAGTTTTCCCAGAGCACAGAGAGCCTCATTCCTGAACCCTTTCAGGGTGTGTTGAAGGTCAGTGACTGCAGTGGCCAATGACTCAATCCTTGAAGAGCCAGGTGGCCAGTGACATTCCTTAGTGGGACCACTACAATTTAATCCCACCTGGAGGTCCCTGAGGGGCAGCAAGGGAAGTGGGGTGTTTATCCACCAGCCCCCAATCGTCTTGCTCAAGAGTTTTGACCAGGAGGCGTTAATCTCCCAGTACTTCCAAACCTGCCACATGTACAGGGAAATTCACAGTCTGGCAGGTAAGAAAGGGAATAAGGGCCAAGGGGATATGGTCCAGGAATTTACAGGGTCCTTTACAATCTGTGTGAAAAGAATACCCAAGAAAGGCAAAGCCTGTAGCATCGATGTCTGAAATGAACGAAGGAATACTTTTAGGAAACCTAATACCCTGGGCTACATCAAGTCTTCCATGAGCCCTAGGTACTTGTGCCTTCCTCCATAAAAATTGTTTTTGTTTTTGTTTTTGTTTTAAAAAGGGAATTCCCTGGCAGTCCAGTGGTTAAGACTCCGCACTTCCGTTGCAGGGAGCAGGGGTTCCATCCCTTGCCCAGGAACTAAGATTCCACAAGCCTTGCAGAGCAGCCAAAGAAAAAAAATCGTTTTTAATTTTTATTTAAATTTTATTTATTTAATTTTTATTTAAATACAATTTAATTTATTAAATAAATTAAATACAATTTAATTTTTTAATTTATTTCAGTTTTATAAAAATTTAAAATTTTACATTTTAGGACTGTGTTGGTGTAAAATGAATATAATTTTCACCCTAAAAATTTATTTATTTCTTCTGATCTTAGAAATTAACACAATTTCATGAGCCCTCTAATAGTATTGCAGGCCCTAGGCCTTGTGCTAATAAATATATCTGTGTTAATTAAATGGAAAATAACTCTGAATTATTGACCTTTTTTTTCTTTGGCCACGCTGCCGGCATTCGGGATCTTAGTTCCCCCACCAGGGATGGAACCCGTGCCCCCTACAGTGGAAGCACGGAGTCCTAACCACTGGGCCGCCAGGAAATTCCCATAAAATTATTGACCGTTTTAATTCAAACAATGAAGAAGTAGTAAAAATCCTGGATTGGCGATAGTTTTATTATTTTATAATCAATTAACCTGCTAGCTCAGAAAAATATATATAACCTATTTTGGAATGTTTCTGAGTATTTTGCACTCATTTGGAAAATGGTCCTATTGTAATCTTTCCCTGCTTATCAAGAGTTAATTGGTTTGGAGAGAAGCACATTTCAGCCTTGAAATCCTGAAATACCAACTCTGAGACGAGGATGGGTGGAGGCGGTGGAGAGGTGAGTCCTGATTTATGCGCCATCTAGTGGCATTTTGGGTAATCTGCAAGCCGGTGACCCTTAGAATAAATAGCTGTGCCCCTGAAATTACTCACCTGCGGCAATGGGAGGAGAGAAATTGAGAATGACCCTTTAAACGTTTTGGAAGTTTGTTGAAATTTTAATTTGTGAAAAATAAATTTTAGATTATTATTATTATAGTTCTGAGAATATATAAAGTAGAGAAAAACAACAAAAATGTGCTTGGTAAAGTCCAAAGACATTCTGTTTATAAAGAAAGGACTAGTCAGGACCATCAAAGAACTTAACAGGTGTAAAAAGTGAGGAAGGGATGCCCATTTTTCATGAAGAAAGGAAAACCAGGAAGCAGGAAGCAGGCAGCCCTGTTGATCAAGCACAGGGGTGCAAACTTTTTCTGTAAAAGGCCAGATAGTGACTATTTTAGGCCATTTGGGCTGTACGATCTCTGTCATGACTGCTCAGCTCTGCCCATCTAGTGTAAAAGCAACCATAGACAATGTATACGTGTCCATGACTGTTTCAATAAAACTTTATTTACAAAAACAGGCAGGGGGCCAGATTTGGCCCTCAGGCTATAGTTTGCCAACATCTGATCCAGCACAAATAAAACTAAAAGAATATTCAACTTAGGGAAATTCCAGTGAGGTCCTCTGAGGGATTCACACTGTGAAAAAAAAAAAAGCAAAGCCTGACTTGAAATCTTCAAAAACTAAATAAAGCAAAATGAAACTCCAAAACTAAGAATCTCAGACTCCACTTGAGAAATCTAGATCTAAGAAAAGGCACACTTGGCAGAGATGCCCAGAGCATGTGTCTGAAAGAGGCTCTTTTATTTCACATTAAACTGTATCAGAAAGAACATCAGAGCCTTTATATAGTGAGAATTATAGAAATTCAATTAGCTGGAAGACTTCACAGAGAAAAAAAGTAGCTGGATTATGACCGCTAAAAAAGTGTAATTTCTGAATATCACAAAACATTGTTAAATTGAAGTAAACGTATAGGCAAGTCATAAACTAGAAAAGGTTGTGGCCCTAAAAAATCTTTGGCTCTTTTTTTGCACAGCAAAGAAAAACATAAACAAAATGAAAAGACAACCTACAGACTGGGAGAAAATATTTGCAAATGACGCAACTGACAAGGGCTTAATTTCCAAAATATACAAACAGCTCATACTGCTCAATATCAAAAAAACAAAAAAAAAATCAAAAAATGGGCAAAAGACCTAAATAGCATTTTTTTAAATTATCAAATTGGCAAAGATTAAAGAGGAAAATGAGTGCTGGGTGTTAATGAGTGTGTGCAGAACGAGGCCGTCTACCGTCATGTTTACATTGCTGGTTGCAGGAACATGCAATTTGTCATTTATCTGAAGTCCTACTTTGGTTCTATAATTCTGCTTCTAGATTTTTCTCATAAAGAAATTATCTGACACCAGGTACAAGGATATTCATAGTAGCATTATTTAAAGTTAAAAAAAAAAAGAAACAACATGTGTTCAATAAAATGCCCTTACAAACCATTAAGAGGGGAAAAACCCTAAAACTTTAATAGGAGAGAAGATGGACTATCATTAAAGTCACATCTCTGAGAATAATTGATGACATGAGAAGAATTCTCATTTATGTGTTTTCTGAGAAAAGGGTAACAAAACAATCAGATCCTAATTGACTCACTACAAAGGCATGTGTTTTTTATTCTTTTTTGTATGTCCCAATTTTTCTACATCGAATGGGGATTTTTGTAAACAGAGATATAACATTTCTTAGAGGGATTTTTTTTTTTCCTCTGGGTAAATACTTTTTATTGTTCTTAAAGAAATTTAATCAATCTAGTTTAGAAAAAGGAGGCTAAGGGTAGAGATAAAGAGGTTCCCTTTGAAATACAAAATATGCTAACGCCATTTGTGATGAACATTTTCAATATATGATCTGAAGAGCAAATGTCTAGTAAAAACTGCAAATAGGTGGGTAACTTGGTTCCCTGGCAAGCCATGAGGAAGACTTTTTAGGAAGATCACAGGAAGCATGTGTGGGGACCTAAGGGAATTAGAGGAATTTTCAAGTGAGTTGATGCTTTTTAGAGGGAGAAGTCGAGACCAAGTTGATAGACTTCCAACTGCCGTTGTCATGGGGAAGGGGCCCTTCATAATATTAACACAAGCTTCCTCCAGGAATGTCAGCCTTTCTTGGGCCTCATGAATAGGTGAATTGAGAAGGAAACACCCCTCAGCATAAACTCAGTGTAGGAGTCTCCTCGACCTCAATTATCCAGCCTCTACTTACCTGCCTCCAGTGATAGGGAGGTCACTAACTGATAAAAAATCCCCATTACATAAAGCAGAAATCCTGTGCTCAGGACAGTGACAGGCAGAGACAACAAAATTGAGCTCTGGAATCAGAAAGACCTGTGTTTAAATACTGGCACCTTCACTAACTAGGAGCAGCGTGACCCTGGGTAGCTGGCTTTGCCCCTCTGAGCCTCATCTGCACAAGTAGATATTGATCCTCTGAGCTTACAGATAATAGTGAGATTCCCTAAACAATGGTATGAATCCTTTGGTCTCAGACTCCTTGCAAGGATAGCTGGGATTATTATTCTCGGCTTTGCACTGCTGGGGAAGCAGAGCATAGAGGGGATCATCTGCTTACATTCTCACAGTGATGGTACCAAGATGTGAAGCCAGGAGTCTGCCTCTGGAGGCTGTGCTTCAAGGGCTGCAAGTTTTGCAGGGTCACCTTTCATGCTATACACATTCATTGAGCATCAGTTCTGTGCCAGGCACTGCTCTGGACACTAAGGACACAGCAGGGAACTAAATGGGCAGAGATCCCAGCTTTGGAGGAGCAAAAGGCTCTAGGGAATTGAATCAGGAAATAAGCAATGAACATGATAACTAAATAAGTGAGACCGTATGTTGGAAGATAGTGCTACAGAAAAAGAAAAAGCAGAGAACTTAGGGGGTAATTGAGGGGTCTGAGGAGGGCTGCAATTTTACATAAGACCGTCAGAAAAGGACTTGCTGAGGTTTAATGCTCAGTTGCTCTGAAATTTCTTGTTTCCCCTCCTTATTTTCAGATCTCACCTTGAGGGCTGGGAATGGGCCAGGGTGGCTTGTCCCAGCTTGGCAAAGGTCCCAAATTCATGCTTGAAAGAAATTAGGAAATCAGTCAAGAAAGTGCATGGGGAAGAGCATTTCAGGTAGAGGCAACAGCCCATGCAAAGGCCCTGGGACCAGACTGTGCCTGGAACAAGAACCGCAAGGACAAACAGGGAGATAGAGGGAGTGATTGAGATGGAGGAAGGAGGTGAGGGCAGAGAGGTGACTGAGCTGAGCGCATCTTGTGGGTCAGAGTGAGGACTTTGGCTTTTATACCAAGTGATATGGGAGCCACAGAGGATTCTGAGCAGAGGAGGTACATGACCTGACTCAGAGGCTCCCAGGTGCCCTCTGGCTGCTGTGGGATAACAGAATGTGGGGGGACATGGGTGACAGCCAGGAGACCAAGGAGGAGGTGGCTGAGCTGGTTCAGGTGAGTGATTATGGGTGGGGACCACGGAGGTGGTGAGAGGTGGCCGATTCTGGACAGATTGTGCAGGTGGAGCCCACTGAATTTCCTGATGGGTTAGATATGGGTGTGGGAGAAAGAGCAGGGTGTGGGAGCTGGCAAAGCTGTATGAGGGGGCGGGGGGGGGGGGAGGGTGGGATCAGTCCAGCCAGGATGAGAGGAGATTCTGTTCATCTCAGGGGATGCTGGGGCGGACACACGCCGAGCACAGTGGACTCATGCAGACAGCTGGCAGGCACCTCCCCATCCTCACCACGGACGTGGCATCTGCCCAGTCCAGAGAGAAGGAAGAGTAAAGAGGGAAGCCCTGAACGTGGCTAAAAAAATTTATTTATTTGTTTGTTTTCTTTTGTTTGTTTGTTTTTTGGCTGCATTGGGTCTTCGTTGCTGCGCGTGGGCTTTCTCTAGTTGCGTCGAGCGGGGGCTACTCTTCGTTGCGGTGTGCCAGCTTCTTATTGTGGTGGCTTCTCTTGTTGTGGAGCTCTAGGCACGCGGGCTTCAGTAGTTGTGGCGCACGGACTTAGTTGCTCCGTGGTATGTGAGATCTTCCCGGACCAGGGCTCGAACCCGTGTCCCCTGCATTGGCAGGCGGATTCTTAACCACTGAGCCACAAGGGAAGCCCGTGACTAAAATTTAACCCTGCAGCAGCTGAGAAGCTATGAGTTTGAGTTTGCCTCAATGTATCCAAAGTCCGCTTTCCAATTGTGACCAGTGAGAGTGCCTGGCCAAAAGGAAGTCAGGTTACAGGACTAGAAAGTTCCTTATTTGCATACCTGGAACCCGTGACAATTGCACCCATGGACAGATCTCCAGGCAAGCTGCTTGTTTAGTGGGAGAGTTGGGACCCAGTGAGTCCCAAGCTCAGGGGCACGCCCATGGCCGCCCCCACAGTGAGGGTGAAAGCTGAGGAACACATGGGACTAGGATCTGGAGTCTTTCCTTTTCCATCAGGAAGCCTCCCCCAAAGCTGGTGCCCCTTCCCCATCGCCTTTGAGCCCTCACTGCTAAATGACTCTATATGTGTGTGTGTGCATTTGTGCCCATGAAGCTCCCAGATACATGTGTGTGCATGTGTGTGCCTGATGCTTGCAGGGCACACATGTGTGCATTTTGCACCCCAACTGCACGCATTAGCCCCACCCTTCTCCCCCTGTCTGCTCACATGCCTGTGCAGGTCAGGGTTCTGGTGTGGGTTCTAGATGCAGGTCGGCGTGCATGGCAATGGACAGTTCTCCTTGAGGTTTCCCCTTCCCTTCCTAAGCAAATATCATCATCTTCTCCATCCCACATTCCACACAGAAAACAGAATTGAACACCTTTTGGGCAAATGTCATCCAAATCCGGCCCTGTTGGCTGTTTTCAGATGAATGCTCAGTCGCTCCGGCATTTCTCTCTCCACCAACTCATTCTCAGATTTCACCAGTAGGACTGGGGATGGACCAGGGTGGCTTCTGCAGCCAGGAAGGGGCCCTGAATCCATATTCACCATGGCCGAGGGAGGCTCCCACGGCGCCCGCTGACATCACTCTCTGCTCACTGCCTGAGAGAGAAGGGGCTAAGGACCGGGTTCCTGTTATACAGGGGTTCCCTGGAGCTGCTGTCCCAGGGGCTCCCCAGACACTAACAAGCCCCCCAGGGCTCAGGCTGTCAACACCCTGTGAGGTTTTTCCCTCCTGGAAACTGGAGACCCCAGGGTCTGCTTCCCCAGCCCACAGGCTCTGATGGCAAAAAAAGTGGGGAAAGGACTAATTATGATTTCTTTCTGTGGATAGTGGTCACAAATGCACTCCTCACTCCATCCATTCTCCCCAGTGCCCGTCAGTGCCCACCACAAGCTGGCCAAGACTGCTGCCCCAAGGAAGAGGCACCCTCCCTGCCCTTCCCTAAAAGGAGGAAGGAAGAAGTGGATCACTTTGATGTTGTTATACAAATGTTGCCCAGGCTTAACTTCTCATGGTTATCCCTCTCTTGCTCTCCCAGAATTAATTAGTTGCCAAGTCTTCTCTATTCTTTCTCCTCTACTCTGCCCCATTCCCTTTGCCCCATCCTAACTCAACCTGCATCCTTCTCACCCATTGCAAAAGTATGCAGCTACTTCTCCCTTCAGTCCATCCTCTGCACTGGCCAGCAGAACAGAAGACTCTGGCTGTGCTTCCTCTCTACCCAGGGACTTTTCATGGTTCCCCATTGCCCTCAGAGTAAAGTTTAAAATTCCCCATCTTCACTTTCAAGACTCACATGATCTGGCCACAGCTACCTCCTCTAGTTCTACATCCAGACATTGTTCCAGGCGAACCAACATACATCCATTGATTAAGTTACCAATAAGTGGGCTTCCCTGGTGGCGCAGTGGTTAAGAATCCGCCTGCCAATGCAGGGGACATGGGTTCAAGCCCTGGTCTGGGAAGATCCCACATGCCGCGGACCAACTAAGCCCGTGCACCACAACTACTGAGCCGGCACTCTAGAGCCCGCAAGCCACAACTACTGAAGCTTACGTGCCTAGAGCCCATGCTCTGCAACAAGAGAAGCCACCACAATGAGAAGCCCGTGCACCGCAACAAAGAGTAGCCCCCACTCGCCATAACTAGAGAAAGCCTGCTCACAGCAACAAAGACCCAACACAGCCAAAAATAAATAAATAAATTACCAATAAGTGGGAAGGTGAGGTATAGGCCCAGCCATTCCAAATTGTTGACCCCTCCTCTGAGATTTCCATGCTGTTTCACACTATTTTGCTCCTTCCCATACTATTCTCTCAGAATTTATTTTTCCCCTCCTCCTAGCCTCCTCGCAAACTCCTACTCCTCCTGAAAGACACATCTCTGGTATCACCTCCTCCAGGAAGCATTCCCTGATCACTCCAGGATAGTCACACGTAGCATCTGTGCTCCCAGAGGTCCTGGGTTTCTTCTCCATATTATCTGTGTCCTTGTGTTTCTCCCCCTAGCCCATGAGCTCTTCGGAACGGTCCTCATCTATTCCACCTCCCAGGAGCATTACACCCAGATGACAAATTCCCTCCTTGCATTGCCTTCCTCTCTTGCTTTCCATGCTGCCTGCTTTCTCTCCCACCTCTCTAGCCACACATTCACAATCTCCTCCTCTCACACCTCCTAAAATTACAATTCTCCAAAGTTCAGTCCTAGGCTCTCTTCTCTCTCCCTAGCTGAGATATTTGTATTTAAAAAAAAAAATATTCCCTCAGCTTTATTGAGATATAACTAACATACAACATTGTGCAAGTTTGAGTAGTACAATGTGTTGACTTAATATGTTTATATATTCCAAAATGATGACCACCACAGCAGTAGCTAGCACCTCCACCCCATCACATAATTACTACTTCTTTTTTGTGGTGAGAACATTTACAATCTATACTCTTAGCAAACTTTCAAGTGTACATATATACAGTATTATTAACTATAATACCATGATGTACATTAAATCCCCAGACCTTATTAACCCTAAAATGGGAAGTTTGTACCCTTTGACCAATATCTCCCCCATTTTCCCCTCCCTCAACCCCTAGTAACCACCACTCTACTCTCGGTTCTCTGAGTTCAGCTTTCTTAGATTCCACATATAAGTGAGATGATGCAGTATTTGTCTTTCTATGTCTGATTTATTTCACTTAGCATAAATGACTTCAAGGTCCATACCTGTTGTTACACATGGCAAGATTTCCTTCTTTCTCATGACTGAATAATATTCCAATATGTATATATACCATATTATATATATATAATATACACATGTATATAATATTATATATATTTCTTCTTTGTCCATTCATCCATTGCCAGACACTTAAGTTGTTTCCAGACCCTGGCTATTGTGAACAGTGCTGCAATGAACACGGGAGTCTGAGCTGAGCACTTTAACATCAAGAGTTAAATTTCATGACTATACATGAGCACAGTCTCATGATTTTGCACACCCACCTACTCTACACCAACAATCCCTGTCATAGTTGAAGCTCCCCCAGAAGCAGACAAGGATTTGATAGGACGTAAGTTTCTCTGGGAGGTGATCTCAGAACACACAAGTAGGAGAGTGGAGAAATGAGGAAGGAAAGGAAAGGAAGCTCATTAAGCACGGGTTATCAAGCAAGTTATCCCTGTGTCAACTGGGGTTCATTCCCACTGGAAACCACTGGGGAGCAGCAGACAGCATTCACCACAGAGAAGGGAGGGAGCTGATGTATGTATACACCCACTCCAGTCAGTCAGTGTTGAGGGAGGCCCCTGGGGACATTAATTCCCCAGTGCTCCCAGCCTGCTGAACATGTGAATAGAGTAAGCTTTTGTGGCCAGAGAAAGCCTTCAGGCAAATAGATGTTGCCTGGCTCTTGGAATGAGACTAGCTGTTCCATTGACTGTTGGAACTGAGAGTGAAGTGGTCAGAGCAAGGAGATATGGACAGAAGGCTGACAACATCTGCTACACCTGGTTTCTCCCCTTCATCTCTGACTCCTCAATCTCTTTCTTCTCTCCAACTCTAACACTGGAACTGGAGTCCAGGACCCCAGTCTTGACTCTCCTCTCTCTCCCTAGGTGATTAGTATAATCATATGGTGTTAAATACCATTCCTGTGCCAATGTTCCCCGAAGATATATCCCAGATCCGTCATTCCCTCTGAACTCTAAACCCATAAATCCAACAACCAAAAATCAATCCATGTCAGGGAAGCAGACTAAATGTCCATTGACAGAGGAATGGATAAAGAAGATGTGGTACAGGGGCTTCCCTGGTGGTGCAGTGGTTGAGAGTCTGCCTGCCAATGCAGGGGACACGGGTTCGAGCCCTGGTCTGGGAAGATCCCACATGTCGCGGAGCAACTGGACCTGTGAGCCACAATTCCTGAGCCTGTACATCTGGAGCCTGTGCTCCGCAACAAGAGAGGCCGCGACAGTGAGAGGCCCGCGCACCGCGATGAAGAGTGGCCCCCGCTTGCCACAACTGGAGAAAGCCCTCGCACAGAAACGAAGACCTAACACAGCCATAAATAAATAAATAAATAAATATTTTAAAAAGAAAAAAGATGTGGTACATATATACAATGGAATATTACTCAGCCATTAAAAAGAATGAAATAATGCCATTTGCAGCAACATGGATGGACCAAGAGATTGTCATACTGAGTGAAGTAAGTCAGACAGAGAAAGACAAATATCATATGATATTGCTTATATGTAGAACCTAAAAAGAAATAATACAAATGAACTTATTTACAAAACAGAAACAGACTCACAGACTTAGAAAATGAATTTACGATTACCAAGGGGGAAGGGTGGGGGGGAAGGGATAGTTAGGGAGTGTGGGATTATGTACACACTGCTATACTTAAAATGGATAACCAATAAGGACCTACTGTACAGCACAGGGAACTCTACTCAATATTCTGTAACAACCTAAATGGGAAAAGAATTTGAAAAAGAATAGATACAAGTACATGTATAACTGAATCACTTTGGTGTACACCTGAAACTATCACAACATTGTTAATCAACTATACTCCAAGTGGTGGGAGGGATAGATGAAAAGAGAATGACAACATATTGATAATTATTACAGCTGAATAATGGGAAAATAATTCTTTCTCCTTCTGTGTAAATTTGAAAATTTTTTCCCAGTAAAAAGTTTTAAAAGAAAAAAAAGACTATACTCCAATATAAAATAAAAAGTTTGAAAAAAAATCAATCCATGTCAGAGTGATGACCTCCAAAAATTCTCTCCTCCATAAAGCAATGAGAAAACTGGAAATGGATAGTGGTAGTGATGGCACAATCTTGTGAATATACTACAATCCTCTGAATGGTACACTTTAAATCTGTGAATTTTATAGTATGTGAATTATATGTCAATTAAAAAAATCAATCAATGTGGGGAATTCCCTGGCGGACCAGCAGTTACAACTCCGTGCTTCCACTGCAGGGGTCACGGGTTCGATCCCTGATCGGGGTGCTAAGATCCCACAAGCTGCGTGGTGCGGCCAAAAAAAAAAAAAAAAAAATCAGTCAGTGTAATCCACCGTATTACCAAACTAAAGAAGAAAAAATATATATTGACACAGAAAAACCACTTGACAAAACGCAGCACTGTTAACACACTAGAAATAGGAGAGGACTTCCACAGCTTGATACACTTCTTCTACCCAAAACCTACAGCTAACATTTTACTTAATGGTGAAAGATTAAATGTTTTTCCCCTAAGATGAAAAACAAGACAAGGATGTCTCCTTTCATCACTTCTGTTCAATATCGTATTAAGGTTGTGCCTCATACAATAAGACAAGGAGTTCCCAGATATGATACAAAAGCACAGTCCATAAAAGAGAAAACACTTTGATTGGACTATTAAAACTAGAAACTTCTGCTCTGTGAAAGATATGGTTAAAAGAGTGAAAAGTTAAGCCATGAAGTGGGATAAAATATTTGCAAATATCTGACAAAGGATTTTTATCTAGAACATGTAAAGAACTCCCAAAAATCAACGGTAAGAAAACAAAACAACTTTTTTTCTTTTTGAAGTATAGTTGATTTACAATGCTGTGGCAATCTCTGCTGTACAGCAAAGTGACTCAGTTATACACATACGGACATTCTTTTTTTATATTCTTTTCCGTTATGGTTTATCACAAGATATTGAATATAGTTCCCTGTGCTATACAGTAGGACCTTGTTTATTCATCCTATATATAATAGTTTACATCTGCTAATCCCACACTCCCAGTCCTCCCCTCCCCCCCACCCCCCTCCCCCTTGGCAACCACAAGTCTGTTCCCTATGTCTGTCGATGGACATTTAGGTTGTTTCCATGTTTTGGCTATTGTGAATACTGCTGCTATGAACATAGGGGTGCATGTATCTTTTTTTTTTTTTTTTTTTTTTTTTTTTTTTTGCATGTATCTTTTTTAATTATAGCAAAACAACTTTTAAAAATGGACAAAACACACTGGAACGGACATTTCACCAAAGAGGATATACAGATGGCAAATAAACACATGAAAATAAGGTTAAATCATTAGCCATTAGGGAAATGCACAGCAAACCCACAATGAGATACCTCTGTGCATCTAGTAGAATGTCCAAAGATAAAAACAAACAAGAGCAACAAAAAAAAAACTTGACAATACCAAGTGCCAGTGAGGTTGTGAACAACTGGAAGTTTCAGACATTGCTGGGGGAAATGCAAAATTGTATGGCCTCTCTTTTTTTTTTTTTTTTTTTTTAAAGGTGCAACCCATTCTTTTTTTTTTTTATTTTATTATTTATTTATTTATTTATTTTTGGCTGTGTTGAGTCTTCATTTCTGTGCGAGGGCTTTCTTTAGTTGTGGCGAGTGGGGGCCACTCTTCATCGCGGTGTGCGGGCCTCTCACTATCTCGGCCTCTCTTGTTGCGGAGCACAGGCTCCAGACGCACAGGCTCAGTAATTGTGGCTCACGGACCTAGTTGCTCCACGGCATGTGGGATCCTCCCAGACCAGGGCACGAACCTGTGTCCCCTGCATTGGCAGGCAGATTCTCAACCACTGCGCCACCAGGGAAGCCCTGTATAGCCTCTCTTGAAAACCATTTAGCAGTTTCTTACAAAGTTAAACTATCTTCACCATATGACCCAGCAGTTCCACTCCTAGAAATTTTTCCTAGGAAATGAAACACATGTCCACACATGTACACAAAATGTTTATGACAGCTCTATTCATCCAAAAACTGGAAATGATGCAGACATCCTTCAATAAGTAAATGGTTAAATAAACCGTGATACATCCTTATGGTGGAATACTACTCAGCTATGAAAAGGAGAAACTACTGAAACATGAATCCCAAAGATTATTAAGCTGAGTGAAAGAAGCAAATCTCAAAAGATTACATAGTGTATGACTCAATTTATATGACTTTTTTTGGGAAAAGGCAAAACTAAACTGATGGAGAATAATAGATCAATGGTTGCCAGGGGGTAGAACTGATGAGAAGGTGTGACTACAGAAGGGCAGCATGAAGATGTTTCTTTTTATTTTATATTGGAGCATAGTTGATTAACAATGTTGTGTTAGTTTCAGGTGTACAGCAAAGTGATTCAGTTATATGTATACATGTATCTATTCTTTTTCAAATTCTTTTCCCATTTAGGTTATTACAGAATATTGAGCAGCGTTCCCTGTGCTATACAGTAGGACCCTTGTTGGTTATCTATTTTATTTTATTTTATTATTATTTTTTTAGGTCACATGGCAGTTATGCACAGGAGGGCTATTTATTTATTTTTAGCTGCATTGCATCTTCGTTGCTGTTCACGGGCTTTCTCTAGTTGCGGCGAGTGGGGGCTACTCTTCATTTCAGTGCACAGGTTTCTCATTGCTGTGGCTTCTCTTTGTTGCAGAGCACGGGCTCTAGGTGTGTGGGCTTCAGTAGCTGTGGCACGTGGGCTCAGTAGTTGTGGTGCAAGGGCTTAGTTGCTCTGCGGCATGTGGGATCTTCCTGGACCAAGGCTCGAACCCGTGTCCCCTGCATTGGCAGGCAGATTCTTAACCACTGTGCCAGTAGGGAAGTCCCTGTTTATCTATTTTAAATATAGCAGTGTGTACATGTCAATCCCAAACTCCCAGTCTATCCCTACTCCCAAACTTTCCCCCCGGTAACCATAAGTTCGTTCTCTAAATCTGTGAGTCTGTTTCTGTTTTGTAAATAAGTTCATCTGTATCATTTTTTTTTAGATTCTGCATATAAGCGATATCATATGATATTTGTCTTTCTCTGTCTGACTTACTTTACTCGGTATGATAATCTCCAGATCCATCCATGTTGCTGCAAGTGGCATTTTTTCATTCTTTTTAATGGCTCAGTAATATTCCACTGTATATATGTACCACATCTTCTTCTACCATTCATCTGTCAATGGACATTAAGCTTGTTTCCATGTCTTGGCTATTGTAAACAGCACTGCAGTGAACATTGGGGTGCATGTATCCTTTTGAACCATGTTTGTCTCCAGATATATGCCCAGAAGTGGGATTACTGGATCATATGGTAGCTCTATTTTTAGCTTTTTAAGGAGCCTCCATACTGCTCTCCATAGTGGCTCTACCAATTTACATTTCCACCAACAGTGTAGGAGGGTTTCCTTTTCTCCACACCTTCTCCAGAATTTATTGTTTGTAGATTTTTTGATGATGGCCATTCTGACCGTGTGAGGTGATACCTCATTGTAGTTATGATTTGCATTTCTCTAATAATTAGAGATGTTGAGCATCTTTTCATGTGCCTCTTGGCCATCTGTATGTCATGAAGACGTTTCTTGGAGTGATGAAAGCTATTCTGTTCTATATCCTGGGTGTGATGGTGGTCACACAAACCTATACATGTGTTAAAACTCACAGATCTGTACACACTCACACAGAGTCAATGGTACAATATTTTTAATTTGAAAAATTAAAAATTTTTAAATGGGCAAAATATTTGAACAGATACTTCACCAAAGAAGATGTGAATCGCAAATGAGCACATGAAGAGACATATTCATTTGCAAATTAAATGTAAATTAAAAGCACAGTGAGATACCACTATATCACTAGAATTAAATTAAGCTAAAAGGACTGGCAATACCAAGTATTAACAAAGATGCAGAACAACTGGAATTCTCATACATTGCCAGTGGGGATGCAAAATCGTGCAGCCACTTGGCAAAAAACTTTAAAAGTTAACGAACACTTACCATGAAACTTAGCCATCTCACTCCTAAAAAAAACCTGAGAAAAATGAAAACGTGTGTCCACACAACGTGTATGAATGTTCATTGCAACTTTATTTAAACACCGAAAACTAAAAATTACCAAAATGTCCCTAAAGTGACAAATAGATAAACAAACTGTGGCATATCTATAACACATGACATGCATACTATCGTCAGCAGTAAAAAGGACTACACATAATAAATGATATGCCTAGGCCTTCCCTGGTGGTGCAGTGGTTAAGAATCTGCCTACCAATGCAGGGGACATGGATTCGAGCCCTGGTCCGGGAAGATCCCACATGCCGCGGAGCAACTAAGCCCATGTGCTACAACTACTGAGCCCGTGTGCCACAACTACTGAAGCCCACGTGCCTAGAGCTCCATAACAAGAGAAGCCACCACAATGAGAAGCCCGCGCACCGCAACAAAGAGTAGCTCCCACTTGCCACAACTAGAGAAAAGCCTGTGTGCAGCAACGAAGACCCAATGCAGCCAATAATTAATTAATTAATTAATTTTAAAAAATAATTGCTATGCCTAATAACGTGACTCAATCTCAAAAGCACAATGCTAACTTAAAAAAAAAAAAAAGCCAGACTCCAAAGCCTACACACTGCACAATTCCATTTATATGAAACTCTAGAAAAGGAAGGACTGTAGTTACAGTGACAGACAGCAGATCCACAATTGCCAGAGCCAGAGGGGCAGAAGGGGACTGACTACAAAGGGGAATGATGAAACATGATTGTGTAGTGGTTATATAACTGTGTGCACTTGTCAAAACCCATCAAACTTTACACTTAAAGTGGATTCACTTTATTATATGTGAGTAATTCCTCATAAAGCTGAACAAAAATGAACAAATAGATAGATAGCTAAGAGATAGATGATAGATAAATTGATATACGATAGATAGATAGCTAAAAGATGATAGATGATAGATAGATACACAGATACATAGATACATGGATAATTGATAGATGATAGATACATACATACATACATAGATAATTGATAGATGGTAGATAGCTAGAAGATAGATAGATAGATAGATAGATAGACAGATACATAGATACACAGATACACAGATAATTGTTAGATGATAGATAGCTAAAAGATAGATATATACATAGATACATAGATATATAGATAGACACATAGATAACTGATAGATGATAGATAGATACACAGATAATTGATAGATGATAGATAGCTAAAAGATAGTTGGATACATAGATATACAGATAGATACATAGATAATTGATAGATTAGATAGATAATTGATAGATGATAGGTAGGAAGATAGATAGATAGATAACAGATAGATGAAGCTTGGGCAGGGTGTAGACAAGTCATACTGCAGTACCTTGGGACTTGCAATGGTGGAGAGCCTTTACCCCCCTAGGGCAGAAGGGACAAGGAGAGGGAACAATTATTCAGATTAACAGAGGGCAGCTGGATGGAGAGCACCAAAGCCACCCTGCAGGCAGGGAACCAGGGAAATAAATACATTCTACCCTCTAATCTCCCACCTGTGCCTCTCAATGGCCAAACCCAAGTGGAAGCAAGAGGACGCGAGAGTCCACTGATGCCCTCTATTCAGGTCATCCTCCCAGTGCACAGAGCAGAGTGGAGAAGTGTAAGGGTGTATCTGGAGGGGCAAAGAGCAGACACACAGCTGTACTATCATTGTCTTCTCGGTCAAGAAGTCACCTAGGATGTGAATGAAAATGTCCCCAAATCTTGTGGGTCAATGAAGTCACATGCACATGAATCTGAATCCCACTAGTTCATTTTTCCCAACCACTGATGCAGGCTTCCTGTTCCCCCACCTGACACCCCTCCTCCAACCATTCCAGGGAGCCTCCAGAGTGGAAGAGTCTCACATGTGCTTACAAAAAAGTTGGCTCCACCAGGTATGAAAGTGGGTTCACCCCGTGAGACACACATCTCCAACGCCCTGTTTCCATAGAGCCAGGGTTGCAGGATAAAGTGGACAAAGTGGGTGGGAAGAACGGCTTTCTCCTCTTTTGTGTAGCACTCAGGAAGAAGGATCTCCAAACTTGCTTGCACCCCAACAAATATTTCGGGTTTTCCTCCAAGAGTCTATTCATGCACGCAGCTAAGATGAACTTCTCTTGGGCCAAGGATTCAAGTGCAAAGAACTTATTTGAGAAATCATTCCAGAAATATCCAATAGGATCATTCCAAAAAGGAACATTCCAGAAAGTTCCCATGAGGAAGAGTAAGTTGCTACCATGGGCAACTGGGGCTCAATCCTGATGGACATCCTCTGAGAGTCTGTGGAACACACCTCAGAATTGCCCCCACAGAGTGGGAGGGAGCTGGGGTATTTATCCACCAACTCCCATCCATCCCTCATTTTTTTTTTTTTTTTTTTTGGCCATGCTGCACAGCATGCGGGATCTTAGTTCCCCGACCAGGGATTGAACCAGTGCCCCCTGCAGTGGAAGCACAGAGTCTTAACCACTGGACCACCAGGGAAGCCCCCATCCCTCGTTTTTGAGGGTTGTTCCTGGCCCACACAGGAGAAGTTCAGGTGTTTGCAGTCAGATGCTATCAAGCATGTACTGCAATGGTAAGACCCAAAGGGACAAAGGGGGCACCCCTATACATCCCCTAACTAGCCTGAAATTCCATAAGAGCAAGGAGTGAGCTCATATAATTCACCATTCTACTCCCAGCAGTTTGTCCAGGATTTGGCATGCAGTAAGTGCCCAACAAGCATATAGAGGATAAATGAATGAACATAAAATGAACTTGAGACAATAAAAGAGGTTGTCCCAGGAGTTTGGGATTAAATATACACACTCACTACTATATATAAATAGAGGGAATTCTCTGGTGGTTGGTGGTTAGGACGCCCCGCTCTCACTGCCGAGGGTGTGGGTTCAATCCCCGGTCGGGAAACTAAGATCCCGCAAGCCGCATGGCGTGGCCAAAAAAAATTAAAAATAAAAATAAAATAATAAAATAAAATAGATAATGAACAAGGACCTACTGTATAGCACAGGGAATTATACTCAATATCTTGTAATAACCTATAATGAAAGAGAATGTAAAAAAAAGAATATATATGTATATAAAATAACTGAATCACTTTATTGAAACTAACACAACATTGTAAATCAATTATATTTCAATAAAAATTTTTTTTAAATTTTTATTTATTTATATTTTTTATTTTTGGCTGTGTTGGGTCTTCGTTTCTGTGTGAGGGCTTTCTCTAGTTGCAGCAAGCAGGGGCCACTCTTCATCGCGGTGCGCGGGCCTCTCACTGTCGCGGCCTCTCTTGTTGCGGAGCACAAGCTCCAGACGCGCAGGCTCAGTAGTTGTGGCTCACGGGCCTAGTTGCTCCGCAGCATGTAGGATCTTCCCAGACCAGGGCTCGAACCCATGTCCCCTGCATTGGCAGACAGATTCTCAACCGCTGCGCCACCAGGGAAGCCCCCAAAAATTTTTTTAAAAAGAGATTGTTCCATCTCCAAAGACTTAGCCAAAAGAGAGGAGGTGGAGTGAATATTTATTAGTTGTTTCCACAGAATTCCTGCTTCTGCAAACCTGACAGCCCTTAAATTTACCCCACGCCCCAGTTCCAGAGCAGAAACTCATTGCTTTAAGAAATCAGCACATTCTATATCCCATTGCTATAGTGATTGGTTAGAGCAGGAGTGCTCAAAAGCAATTTTTCATTGCTTGGCAATTGGCAATATCTGGAAACATTTTTGGTTGTCACACTGGAGGAGGGGGTGCTACTGGCATCTAGTGGGTGAGGCCAGGGATGCTGTTAAACATCCCACAAGGCACAGGACAACCTTCCACAGCAAAGAATGATCTGGCCCCAAATGTCAACAGTACCAACTTTGAGCAACACTAGGTTAGAGGATAAATATGCGACCCATTTGAAGTCAATACAAAATCAACCCCAAGACTAGAAGCTTCTCAGTTCTCTGGAATGTGCGATATGGTCTATGATCCTTGCACCTATTTTGCTAATACAGAAGGAGGGCTGGAGCTGTGGGAGTGGGAAGAGAAGTTGGGTTGAGTACCACGTGGAGCCTGAGAATGAAACTGATGCCCAGAGAAAAATCTGTAGAGATGAGGAACTCAGCCCTTGTTGACCTCATTTGAGCCACTAGCTCAAATCTCCCCTGAAGCCGGTCTTTTTTAGTTATATGAATTAATAAATTGGTTTTTGTTTGTTTGTTTAAGCCAGCTGGGTAGATTTTTTGTGTCACTTGCAACCAAGAGCACTCCAGCTGATGGGGGGAACCAATGAACATTAAATTCCTCCTTTCCTGGAGGACCTCAGTGTAAACACAACCTTGTCTTGGGGCACAATTATTTGCAAGACGTAACAACTCATTCAAGCTGGTATACGTATTTATTATACGGTGCAGCATTGTCTCTAAACCCCAAGGGAGCATGAAGTAGAGGTGAGATCCATGCAGAACCAGCATTAGGCACTTAGAAGGCAGTTAATAAATACCTGTTGATGTCAGTGGAATAAATGCTCAGTTAACTGGAATTGATACTCCGTTTGGAAATGAGGTACTCCCTCCAACACTCTGGAGCCATTGGAGCGCTCGTCTCTGATTCTCCCTGCATAGCTCCAGTCTTCTGCTGTTTTCTCATCAGTACCCACCACCCCAAACTGGCCATCAATATTTCTCCACCTGCCTTGGCCTTAGAAACTCCACCAACTGATAGCTTTCTCAGCATCCCCATTTTTAAAACATTCTCAAGCAAGGGAATCTCGTTCAATTTAAGTCAGGTGGCCACCCCTGGTCCAATCCGGGCAATCATCCATCAAAAGAGGAAGCAAAAGTGGCCGGCAAGCAAGCCAAATGGTTTGACCCCAAGATGAGAGCCCAAGTTTTTACCAACCAGGGTTCTTGGCCTCCTTAGTCAATAGAAATGGATCAGAGGCCAGACAAGAAATTCAGGCAAGGCTTTATTGGGACCCCTGCTGCAGCAGGGGGGAGCGAGAACGAACAGATTCCAGTGCTTGCTTGCTCCCCAAGGGTGGAGGTATGGGGTGAGGGTGGGTCCAAGGGTGGAGCCAGAAGGGTGGCTTTGGTGGTTTGCCCACTCCTTTGGTGTTGTGTGCAGGGGTCATGCATAGTATCCTGCTTTCTCTCCCAGCTCTTCAGAAGTGGCAGTTGGGTTTTTTTTTTTTTGGTCTTTTTGTATCTTGTTGGCCATAATTTGCCCCAACTGCACATGCCCACAGTTATTTTTAGTCCCTTATAGTTTTTGTCTTTTGTTGCTCCAGGAGATGTTTGTCCAGGTGCAAGCACTGCAGCAGAGGGTCCCAGGTCCCAGCCTGTCTCAAAAGTTAGCGCTGAAGAGACAGAAACCCCACACTACCACCCCTCCCAACCTTACCTAGACACAGAACAATGACACTGAGTGCTAACTATTCCTTTATTAGGTGGTGAGGGGAAAGGGGGCTGTACAATGCAAGGCCTGGGGATTCAGCTACACAGGGACTGTGGCCAGAAGCTATATTACAAAAATAGCCTACAAATAACTTCTATTCTGCCCTGGGGCTGGGCCAGGGGAGTACCAGGAGGAGGAGGTGCCGCGCAGGCAGCTCCTTTCCTCCCTGCAGGCCCCTATTTACAGGGAGACAAAGTAAAATGCACATGTCTCCCCTGGTCCTCATATTCCCACCGGTCACCCCACCCTCCAGTTCCCAAAGGGAGGTGGCCCACACTCTGTGATGGGGGGCTTGGGGACAGGCTCTCCAGGCCAGAAGGGCACTTCCCCCAGCAAAGCTACAGAATAAGTTCCATCTGGAATGCAGTGAAGTGAGGGAGGTGGGGTGGGGAGGAGGCTCCCAAGTCTCACCCGACCCCTAGCCCCAGAGGGTTCGCCCAAGGGTGCCTACTTGGTACACACCAGGGTCGTGTACTCGGTACACAGGATCCCAGTCATGCCTGTGTACTTGGTACACAGAATCCAGCTTGGCCGAATGGGCCCACAGACTCAGCCCCACGGGGGCACTGGGGGGTTCGCAGGGGGCAGGGAGCGTCTCCATATATATATTTTGTAAAAAATAATAATAATAATAAGTTTGTTTAAATGAATTTGTTTCTATACAAAATGTAAAAAAAAAAAATAATAATAATCCACCTGTGTCAGAACATGAGTGAGAGAGGCCAGAAGAGGCAAGAAAGCAGGAGAGAATGGGGGGGTGAGGGTGGCCCCAGGAAGAGGGGAGAGGCAGGAGCATGTCCCAGACTCACCACAAGACCCAAAGGGTGGGGGTCACCCTGCACCCCTTATAAATAAAGGAAGACTGAAGCCCTAGGCTTGCGACCTGTCTTGGTCACACTGCAAGGAGGGTGGGGTGCAGGAGAAGAAATTAGAGAGAATGAAATGGACTAAAAGGGGAGAGAGAGAGGAAGCAGGATGGGGTGTCTCTACAGCCTCCCCAAATCTAGGAACCGTGGAGCCCTCAGGCCAACACTTGCCTCTTGGGGGTGACTTCAGGCTGGGACCCTAGCTGGGTCTGGGACTGAGCAAGAGGGCCAGGGACCGACAGGGGGAGCGGCTGGGCAGACAGTGTCCCAGCGGCCGTGGCCCCGGTGGCAGTGGCCGGGCTGGGCGTGGAGTCGGACCAGTCCGAGAGTGAGGGAGGTGAGGGGCTGGCCCAGTGCTCGGGGGACTCTGGGGATGGGGTCAGGTAAGGGTGCTCGCTGGGGACCCGCAGGAAGCGGGCCTTTGGGGGGCTGCTGTGGGCCCCGGCCGCGGGGAACTCATCGCCATGTCCTGGGGCTGCCAGGTACGGTGGGGGCCGCTCCTGGGGGGACACGGGGTTCCCAGGGTTCAGCAGCTGGGGTCCCGGGGCCAGCGGCAGCAGGAAGGAGGGACCTGGCGGGGCAGGTGGGGGCAGCCGCGCCCAGTCGAGGGGGACGGCCACGGGGTTCAGCAGGCCCAGGCTGAGCACACAGCCCCCGGGGGGCTGGCGCCCGAGACCTGCCCGGCCCGCGCCACCAAGCTGCGCCAGAGACACGGCTGTGGCCGTGGCAGCCGCGTAGGGCCCCTCGAGGGGGAAGCCGCCAGGGGACGCGGGGGGGCCACCAAAGGGCCGTGGGGAGTCCAGCGAGTCCACGGGCGAGAGCGTGACGGAGCTCTCGGCCAAGGGCCCCGGGCAGGCCAGGGTCAACTTCTTGCCCCGCCCCCGGGCGCCCTGAGGCCCCAGCCCCGCCTTCCCAGGAGGCCTCCGGCTCTTCTTGCCCCCAGACTGTGCCACCTTGAGGCCTGGGAGGAAGGCCCCGGGCGGGCAGAGCAAGGGCCCCAGGCCGTGGGGGCCAGGGGGGCTACGGGGCCCACTGGGCTGGTCTAGCAAGCGCACGATGTCCTGGTGCAGCCGCTCCTGGGCCACATCCCGGGGCAGCCTGTCCAGGTGGTCTGTGATCTCACGGTTGGCAAAGTGGTCCAGCAGCAGCTTGGCAGCCTCAAAGCTGCCCTCCCTGGCGGCCAGGAACAGCGGAGTCTCCTCCTGTGGCAGCCCAGAACCCACAAGATGTCAGGGTCACAAGAGTCAGGATTAATTTCTGGCTAACATCACAGAGGCCTCCTGTCTCTGGGGGAACCTGAGAGCTAAGAGTTCATACTCTCCAGCCAGACAGACCTCGGTCGGAATCTCAGCTCTGCTGGGGAAAACTGGGCAAGTTCTTTCCTTTAAGCCACATTCATCCAGCACCTACTAAGCTTCAGGCCGCAAAAGCCAGGACCAGGGTGAGGAGAGTGAAGCACTCACCTTAGGCACAAAATTTAAGGGGTCGTCGAAATAAATGATATTTTAACGAAAAAATTTTAAATTAAGATTAATGCAAAAAGAATCCATAATGAACATAATTTTGGAAATTTTAAATAAGGATGGAATCCAACCCCGCACCCCTTTGAGCCTCACTCTTTCATCTGTAAAATGAGAGTAATACCACCTTGCAAGGGTTTTTAAACAACAATCATAACATCTACCTCGTATTGAGGATGTGCTAAAGCACTTTATAAAAGCTTTAGCTCACTGAATCCTCGAAAGAGGCAATGAGGTGGGTACCGTTGCTTCCCCATTTCGAGGATGACAACAGAGGTTCAAAAGAGTTAAGCAACTTGCCCAAGGTCACCCAGCAACTGCCATACACTTCCTCCTCTGATCCACTATTGAAACCCCTTGGGCCCAAATCCCACACCTGAAAGCTGGCTGCAGGCAGGGTGAATGCGCCCACTAGCCTACCCCAACCTGCTCTCTGCCACCTGTGGAAGCTGTGCCAGGGCTGACTCCCAGGGGGGCCAAGGGCTGGGGCTCACCTTGCTATCTTGCATGTCTTTGTTAGCTCCATTTTTGAGCAGGGCCAAGGTGGCCTCCACGTTGTTGACAGCTGCAGCCCAGTGTAAGGCTGATTTTCCTGGCGGGGGAAGTGAGGGAAGGTCAGGGTCAGGACCAGGCTCATTTGCTGGCCCCCCAACAGCAGGGGGACAGAAAATGTCTAGAATATGGCCTGGGATGGGGGGAGGGTAGGCCTGCCACGAGTATCTGAGTAACTGTGTTTGGGTCCATGTGTGTGCACACCTGTAGATGTAACTCTCCATATACAGGGGGTACTATGTGGACCTCACTCAGTTGTACCTAGAGCTGTGCTGTCCAATGCAATAGCCACCAGTCACGTGTGGTTCTTTAGTTTATGTAAATTAAAATTACAAAAAAAAAAATGGAGTTCCCTGGTGGTCTAGTGGTTAGGATTCCAGGCTTTCACTGCTGTGGCCTGGGTTCAGTCCCTGGTCGGGAAACTGAGATCCCACAAGCCACACAGGGCAGTCAAAAGAAAAAAAACAGTAAAATAAGTTAAATTAAATTAAATTGGTGCCAAGACCATTTAATGGGGAAAGGATAGCTTTCTCAACAAATGGTGCTGGGACAACTGTTATCTCCACGTGCAAAACAATAAAGTTGGACCCCTACCACACACCATATACAAAAAAATAATTCAAAATGAGTCAAAGACCTAAATGTAAAAGCTCAAACTATAAAACATTTAGAAAAAAACATAGGAGGAAATCTTCATGACCTTGAATTAGGCAAAGGATTCTTAGATATGACACCCAAAACACAAGCAACAATAACAAAAACAACAAAAATAGATAAATTGGACATCATCAAGATGAAAACTTCTGTGCTTGTAAGGACACCATCTAGAAAGTAAAAAGAAAACCTACAAATATATTAAACCTACCATATGTTTGATAAGAGACATACCTAGACTATATGAAGAACTTCTACAACTCAATAATAAAAAGACGAATAACCCAATTTAAAAATGGGCAAAGAATCTGAATAGACATTTCTCCAAAGAAGATACACAAATGGACAATAAGCATGTGAAGAGATGCTCAACATCATTAGCCATCAGGGAAATGCAAATCAAACCACAATGAGATACTAAGTCACATCCACTAGGAAGACTAGAACAAAAAGTCAGATAATAGCAAGTGTTGGGGAGGATGTGGAAATACTGGAACCTTCATACACTGTTGGTAGGAATGTAAAACAGGGCAGCCACTGTGGAAAACAGTCTGGCAGTTCCTTAAAAGGTTAAACAGAGTTACCATGTGACCCAGCAATTCTGCTCCTAGGGATATACCCAAGAGAAATGAAAACATATGTCCACACAAAAAATGACACAGGACTGTCCATAGCAGCATTATTCATAACAGACAAAAATCAGAAACAACCCAAATGTCCATCGGTGGATGAGTGGATAAACAAAATGTGGTATATCCATATAACAGAATATTATTTATTCATTAAACAACAAAAAAGAAATAATACTGATACACGCTACAACATTTGTAAACCTCAGAAACATCATGCTAAGTGAAAGAAGCCAGTCAAAAAAGACCACATATTGTATGATTCCATTTATATGAAATAACCAGAATAGGCAATCCATATAGAGAGAAAATACATTAGTGGTTGCCTAAGGGCCGGGAAGATGAGGGGGATTGAAGGGGTGATGGCTAAGAGGTGAGGGCTTCTTTTTCAGGTGATGAAAACATTCTAAATTTTATTGTGATGATATTTGCACAACTATGTGGTTATACTAAAAACCATTGGATTTTATACTTGAAATGGATGAATTGCATGGTATCTGAATTATATGTCAGTACAGCTGGGGGTTTTTTAAGTAGGCAAAACAAAGGTTAAAACATTAAATGAAATAAAACATTTAGTTCTCTGTTCACTCCAGCCACATTTCAAGTGCTTGACAGCACATACCAGTGGCTACCATATTGAACAGAACAGACTAAGAATATTTCCATCATCACAGAAAGTTCTATTGGACAGTGCTCTTCTAAAGCCGTATTTCCCAACCAGGGGTGATTTTCCTCTAAGGGGCATTTGGCAATGTCTGGAGATATTTTTGGTTGTCACAACTGAGAGGTGGGGTGCTATTGGCATCAGTGGGTGAGGCCAGGGATGCTACTTAACATCCTACACTGGATAAAGAAGATGTGGGACATATATACAGTGGAATATTACTCAGCCATAAAAAAGAACGAAATAATGCCATCTGTAGCAACATGGATGGACCTAGAGGTTGTCATACTGAGTGAAGTAAGTCAGGCAGAGAAAGACAAATATCATATGATGTCGCTTATATGTGGGATCTTAAAAAATGGTACAAATGAACTTATATACAAAACAGAAATAGAGCCACAGATGTAGAAAACAAACTTATGGTTACCAGGGGGACAAGGGGGGAGGGATAAGTTAGGAGACTGGGATTGACACATACATACTATCATACATAAAATAGATAACTAATAAGGACCTCCTGTACAGCACAGGGAACTCTACTCAATGCTCTGTAATGGCCTAGATGGGAAAGAATCTAAAACAGAGTGGATAAACGTATCTGTATAACTGATTCAGTTTGCTGTACACCTGAAACTAACACAACATTGTAAATCGACTCTCCTCCAATAAAAATTTTAAAATAAAAAAAAAGTTTTTTTAATAAATAAATTTTTAGGGCTTCCCTGGTGGCGCAGCGGTTGAGAATCTGCCTGCCAATGCAGGGGACACGGGTTCGAGCCCTGGTCTGGGAAGATCCCACATGCCGCAGAGCAACTGGGCCCGTGAGCCACAGCTACTGAGCCTGCGCGTCTGGAGCCTGTGCTCCGCAACGGGAGAGGCCGCGACAGTGAGAGGCCCGCGCACCGCGATGAGGAATGGCCCCGCTCGCCGCAACTAGAGAAAGCCCTCACACAGAAACAAAGACCCAACACAGCCAAAACTAAATAAATTAATTTAAAAAATAAATAAATAAATAAATAAATAAATTTTAAAAAAATCCTTCACTACACAGGACGGCCCCCACCACAACGAATGATCCAACCCCACATGTCAATGTTGCTGAGATTGGGAACCCCTGCTCCAAAGGATGTTTCTAAGAGTCCGAGTGTGTCTACAGCTGTATGAGGTTCTCTAGACACAAGGGCAGGTCACTGTTGTGCAAGCAAGCCACCTCCAGGGACGAGCGGCCCTCAACTATAGGTCTGGCTGATTTGCAAATTTATTACACCAGTTGTCCAGCAGATGGCACCAGAGTAAGTTCTTCTAACAAAACAGATGGAAGGGAAGTGTCTTGGGAAGGGCACCTTTTCCTGAACCACTGCCACACAGTATGGGCTAATGGGCGCCTTTTTTTTTTTTAATGCATGAGAGTGTAGGTCTATGTTGAAACCCTGTTATGAGTACACGAGTTTCACTGACTGGGTGTCAGTGTGGGTGTGAGTTCACACCAACAGTCAGGGCCCAGATGACACCCTCTCAGCCCCCACCCGCCACTACCCCCCACAGCCTACCGAGTTCATCCACAGCATTGACGTCAGCATGGCTGGCGATGAGCTCTTCCACCATGCCCTCCACTGCCAGGCGGGCCGCCAGGATCAGTGCTGTGGAGCCGTCTGCCATGCGGGCATCCAGGTCTGTGGAGCGGTTCCGGATGAGAATCTAAGGGAGACGGGGCGCAGCAGGAGGAGTCATGGCAAGAACAAAGGGACAAGAAGCACCTCTAAGCCCCCTGAGGACCCCAACCAATACACCCCATGGAACTGATTAGGTTCAGGGAATAGCTTCTTGCCAGAAACTATACTCCCATATATCCCCATCTTACAAATGAGAAAGATGAACTCTGAAAGGCAGAACCAGGGCTTGAACCCAGGTCGGTCTGAGGCCTGTCCCAGCTCTGAAGTCCAAAGAGGCGAGCCCATCTCACCTGGAAAACGCCCTGGGCGTCAGCAGTGACGGCTGTGTGCAGCGGGGTGCGGCCTGAGTGGTCCTGGGCATTGGTGTCTGCCCCAGCATCCAGCAGCCGCTTGGCCGCATCAGCCCGGGCATAGCGGGCAGCCAGGTGCAGGGCCGTCTCACCCGTGCGGTCGGTCCGAGCCCCAAGCTGCGCCCCCTGGCAGATAAGGTCTGAGATGATGCTGGCTGACGTGTCTTCTGCCTCGTCCTCCTCAGCTGGGATTGCTTCCAGGGCCCCCCCGCAGAAGGAGGCCAGCATTAGCGGGGTGAAGCCATCTGCAGGGACCAGGAGTGTGTCACAAGGGAGGTGGGCACAGGGCCTTTCTGGGGAATACGATTGAGGGCACTGCATTAGGAGGAAGTGGGACATGTGGAAACACAAGAGGGAATGGCAAATCCTCCCATCACACACACACACACCTGTGTCAGGTGCCCCAGAAGCCAACCCAGGATGAGGATTCATGGGCATGTGATTTGTCACAGAAGGGCTCCTAGGTAGTAGGGGACACAGAACGAGGGAGGGAGGAAGTCAAACAAGTGTGCAACCTTGGGCAAATGCCTGGAGAGTTATTTCAGCCTGATCCCAAAGGGGGACTGTGGAAGCTGAGCTGTACCCCAGAGTTGTAATCCAGCTTGAGTCAAAGGAGCTGAGCCTTTCATACTCCTTCATCCACTGGTTAGGAGCTGCCCCCAGGGACATAAAATACCAAGCACCTCAGGCCCCGGTAACCTGAAGGGCTTCAAAAGAGAGCCATAGGTCCTGGTCATTGGGAGCAAAAGCAAAACAGAGCTGGGGAAGGCATATCCCAAAATGTGGCAAAGACAAATCCAAGAGGATCCAGATAACATGGTCTGCTATACTCTTCATGAGCATTTGCTCTTGTTTCCCTTAGGAGGCTACTTGCACCCCATTCTCCATCCTCAAGCCCTAGATAAAGCCAAATCCTTCCTTCAAGGACAGGAATATAGCTCAGGCCTGTCAATCTGCATATTCCAGGCCCCAGGCCACACTGATTGGTTCAGGAATGGGTATGTCCATCCAATCAGAACTCATCCTGGCACTTCTGCTGGTACATATGGGAAAAAGGTTTTGTAAGGCCTGTCCCACCTGTAGCTATCAGTGCCTGCAGGAAAAAGCCTACTTGGGCTGTGGAGCCAAGAGGTGGTGAGTCCTGGATCCAAATGTGCCTGAAGCTTCCATTTACAAGAGCCAGTAAATCCCTTGTTTTACTTAAGTTAGCTTGAGTTGGGCTATTAAAACTTACAACCAAGAGTCCTGATTAACACACACCCCCACAGACGGACACCCAGACACACCCAGCTTTCCCCCAGAAACAGACCCAGATGCAACGTCTCATGAGTAGGATGGATAAAGGGCATCCTGGAGGGAGGGATGCCTGACCTGGACCACGCACGTTGACATCCATGCCATCAGCCTCTGCATCGCCCTGTGGTGGCGTCAATGCCATGGCTGGTGCCACACGGATGTCGGCAGCAACCAGGTGGTGCTGAGTCCACTGGCGGCAATCCACAGCATCTTCAGCTCCCACGCCAGGCTCCCCTACCTGGAGGCACAAGGACCCAGGTTCTCACAAGGGGTTGGGAGACACAGTTAGAGGGACAGTCTGGGCATTCCCACAGGTTTCTCTCATGGAGATGCACACATGGCCCCAAGAAACCATTAACATCCTGCTTCTTTTACAGATAAGGAAATGGGAAATTGATGTACTGGAGTTCAGAGAAACTCATAAGAGGGAGGACTGGGATTTTAATCCGGGTTAGAAGGGCAGAGGGTCTGGGAACCCACGGTAGTGATCAAGGAAGAGACACAGAGGGGACTTCCCTGGCGGTCCAGTGGTTAAGACTCCGCACTTCCAATGCAGGAGGACGTGGGTTCAATCCCTGGTCAGGGTACTAAGATCCCACATGCCGTGCAGTGCAGCCAAAAAATTAAAAATAAAATAAATAAAAAATCTTTTTAATTTTAAAAAAAGGAAGAGACCCAGAGCATAACACCTATCAGCACACACCTGTCTATACACAAGATAGGAACATACCAAGAATGAAATTAAGAGAACAATTCTATTGACAACAGTATCAAAAAGAACAAAAAACTTTAAAATTAAATTCAACAGAAGAAATGCAAAACTTGTGTTCTGGAAATTCCAAATCACTGGTAAAAGAAATGTGGGAGTAGAGGGATCCTGCAATAATAATAATTCCCAGTATTGGGATTTCCCTGGTGGTCCAGTGGTAAAGAATCCGCCTTACAATGCAGGGGACGCGGGTTCAATCCCTGGTTGGGGAACTAAGATCCCACATGTCTTGGGGCAACTAAGCCCGCATGCCACAACTACTGAGTTCTCACGCCTCAACTAGAGCCCACGTGCCACAAACTACAGAGCCCACGCGCTCTGGAACCCACGCGCCACAACTACAGAGCCCACGCGCCCTGGAGCCTGCGCACTACAACTAGAGAAGGGAAAAATCCACACGCCACAACTAGAGAGAAGCCCACGCACCGAAACGAACAGCCTGCACACCGCAGTGAAAACTCCCGCATGCCTCAACGAAGATCCCGAGTGCCACAACTAAGACCTGACGCAGCCAAAAATAAATATAAATAAATAAATAATAAATAAATCTTTAAACAAAATAATAATTCACAGTATTAATCTGGGAAAGGAGTGAAAGGTGAGAAGCAGGGAGTTGCCCTGGATACCACATAGGCTCCCACCTGCTACCACAAATAAGAACGTGAGGTATCGGGACCAAACAATCACACACAAATGTATTGATTTACCCTCAGGAGTCTAGCACCTGGGCCCCTCAGAGGAGCTCAATAAATTTCAGACTCATGGTCCAAAAGGGAAGGATGATGTTATGAAAACAGGACAGAATATCCCTAACTAGCCTGCCTGGGCATTTAACAGCCTGCACCAAACACAGAGCCTGATCAAGCCAGACCTGAGCTTAAGGACCCAGGTGGGGAGTTGAATTTCATGAAAGGGGAAAGCCAGGTGATGGACAGCTAACCAGATAGGGCCACGGAGGATGGGACAGCCTTCAATGTGGATTCAATGTCTGACACTGTCACTTAGTAGGCTTGTGACCCTAGGCAAATCACATTAGAGCTCTGAGCTTCTCATTGGTAAAATCAGGATGATGCAATCATTCCGCAATGCTAAAATGCCATCATAAACATTCTGTACCATATACTTAACACCCACTTTTGGATGAGAAAGAAAAAAAAAGCCTGGGGCAAGCAGATTTCTTTAGTTGTCAATTGTAATAGATGTCTTCATTTCAACAAACATTAAAACATAGGCAGGGGAGAGGCAGCTAAGAATGGAGGTGTGTATCAATAGCTACTTTATAGCATCCTCATAAAGATGAAATAAGATGCTTTGTGTACATTCAAGACATTCAGCAAATGTCAAAGTAATGCTAGCAGGAGCCTGTTATGAACTGTGCTCCCCAAAAATCATATGTTGAAGGCCTAATCCCCCAACATGACTATATGTGGAGACAGGGCCTTTAAGGAAGTAATTAAGGTTAAATAAGATCATGAGTGTGGAGCCCTAATTCAATAGGACCAACGTCCTAATAAGAAGAGGAAGAGACACCAGAGTTCTCTCTCTATGCACACGCAGAGGAAAGGTCACATGAGGACACAGTGAGAACACATTCTACCTGCCAGGAAGAAAGCCCTCACCAAGAACCAACCCTGCCAGCACCTTGATCTTGGACTTCCACCCTCCAGAGCTGTGAGAAGATAAGTGTCTGCTGTTTGAGCCACCAGTCTGTGGCATTTCATTATGGCAGCCCTAGCGGACTAAGACAGGGCCCGTAGCTGTGGCCCCAGGACAGGAAAAGACCAGCTGGCGGTGCTCTCAGGCTGGGCATGCTGGACTAAGTTGGATGCAGCAGAGAGAAAGCAGAGTCACTGTCTGGGCCAGGGGATCCCCTCTGGAAAGATGCCAGGAGCAGGATGGGGTGAGTGCTGTGACTGTTCTCCAGAGCCAGGGACAGCAGAGATTTTCCTGGCTCTCCCACTGACCATCGAGCCCCAACCCAGGACCCTGAGGGCAGGGGTCAGAGGAGGGGACACAACCTTCAGTCGCTTGGCCTCCGGGCACTCTGTGTCCATCCAGTCTGTGGCCACCTCTCCCATCAGACTCTCACCCTTGGCCATGTTCCTGTTGGGGGGAGGAGGGAGGGGACAATGGGTCAGTAGGGGCAGGGTGCAGGGTCAAGAGACAGGGTCCAATGAGGGGATGCAGGATGTGGTCAAGGTTGCAGGGGGTACCATCAGGGGTTGTGATGGGTGACGGCCAGGGTCTTAAGGTGGAACTGGGGAAGAACAGGAGTGGGGTCAGAGGTCAGAGCAGTAGGCTGTGGGACAGGTGAGGGTCCCAGGCATATAGCAGGGGTTATAGAAGATGACGTCAGGGGTCATGGAGGATAGAGTTATCCTCGTAACAGGTGAGAGATGTAGCCAGGATCAAGGAGGTTGTGGAGAGGGGCCAGGGGTCACAGGGTGACAGGAGAGGGGTAAATTCATGGATTAGGTCAGGGTGGGGTTGGAGTCTCGAGGGACAGGCCAGGGAGTTGGAGGTGAAGCCCACGGCCAAGGCCAAGATTGAGGATCGTGGGGAATGAGCACTGAGTTGGGGTGGAAAGGGGGTCAGAGGTGAGGTCAAAGTCAGGGTGTGTTAGAGCCAGAGGTGATATTGGGGGTCATAGAGGATAGGGTCACGGGGCCAGCAAGGGATTGGGATGCAGACAGGGATCACGAGATCAGTAGTCATGTGGGAACAAATTTTGAGTATCAAGGTGAAATCTGAGAAGCTGGGGTCAGGGTAGAGTCAGAGTAGGATCTGAGTGAGGGAACTGGATCATAGGAAATGGGGCCAAGGGTCACGCATCAGGGGTGATTCCCAGGGATTATCGAGTCAGTGGTCAAGGGGATGAACACTGGGGTCCAGGCCGGAGTCTGAAGGTAGGGTCAGGTAGGGGTCAGAGGTCAAAGTCAGGTCAAGGTGGGCTCAAGGGCTCACAAAGCCCCACAGTCAGGGACAGGGAATGGGCTGAGTCAGGGTCCTCACTTCATGCCCAGAGCGTCTTGGCCCACGGGTTCCCGCCGGCCCTTGTGGCCAGCTGCAGCATCCTTGTGCAGCGCGAAACCCTCGGGGAACCAGAGGGTGCTGTGCTCACGCTTGCGGCGGGCCACCATGACGCCCAGGACGAGGATGACCAGCAGGAAGACGGCGCTCGCAGCCAGCAGGGGCAGTAGCGGCACGCTTGGCTCTGGCAGCTCCAGCGGTTCCCCTGCGGGCAGGAAGCAGGGGGTCTCAACCAGGGGCCAAGGCCCACCCCACCATGGGAGCCCCGGTTCCACCCTCGTCACCCGCCAGGCTGGCCCTCACCCCGTGCCGCCCGCAGTGGGTACGGGAAGTCAAGGCGCTCCACCGCTGACAACGCTCCCAGGTAGTCCGCCGCGCTCTGGGCGTCGGGAAAACAGTGGTCATTCTCAGGCGACTGCAGGCACAGACGGTTGTCAATCTCCAGCATCACCACAGAGCTGCGGGGACACAACAGAGGGACAGACAGACTCAGCAGGCACTCCTACAAGCCCTGCACCATGCCCCACCACTCCTCCCCTGCACCTTGCCCCACCCCCCCCCCGCACCATGCCCCACCCCCCTCCCCTGCACCATGCCCCATCCCCCCTCCCCTGCACCAGGCTCCAGCATCTCTACTCACCATGTCACCACTGCCCCCTATCTAGCATCCAACTCCACCACAACCCCAAAACCAGTCTTTTTTTAAATACACTTACTATATATTTGGTGATATTAAGGATATTTATTTTTTTAACTGTGATCATGGTATTATCGTGTTTTAAAGAAGAGAGCTTATTTTTTACAGAAACATACTGACATGTCTACGTATGAAATGACATGCTATCTAGAAATTATTTCAACATAACATGGGCACTAGGACAAATTGAAGGGACTATGTATGAAATAATAATGGCCATATGTGTTAATTGTCAATGCTAGGTCCTAGGTACCTAGACGTTCATTACCCTGCTCTGTTTTTGTATATGTTTAAAATTCTTTATCAATTCCCAAAACGAGTCTTGCTGTGGCCACCAGTGTCCTCTGAGCCATGAATCCAATGGTCATTGTTTTCATGTCAACTTCTCCTTTATCAGGCTGGTGCATCCATCTCCTGCCTGCTATGAGCATTGGCTTCTAACAGTTGACAGCTGCCTCTCTGGCCTCAGCAAAGTGGGGATCCCTTCACTTGGGAGGTGACACTCCTTAGGGAAGCCTTCAGCCAGGGATTGGCTCATGTGGGGTGTACAAAAGCTGGCCCTCCTGTCTCAAGGTGGGACCAACTTTGAGGTGCTACTCACCCTCCAGAGCTCTCCAAGGGATCAGGCTGAGGCTGGACTCTGGCTGAGGCTGGACCCTGGCTGAGGCTACCTCCTGCCTCAGTTCCTCCCCTGCCCCATCCTACTTCCCTCATTCCCTGTCTACTGAGAGCACCTTTCCAATACATCACATGTATCTGAATCTCCATCTCAGGCTCTGCTTCCAGGAACCCAACCCTCCGAACATTTTCCTTCTTTGGGATACCCAGTGCCCTGAGCCCTGGCTCTCCTTCTGTCTCTGGCTGCTCCTTCTCCTTCTCTTTTCTGAGCTGATTTCCTTCAACCAATCCTTAGGACTCAGTGTCCCCAGATGATCCTTCTGTCCCCACATCTCTCCCCACTTCTTTGTGTCCCTCCCATGGCTGCAATGATTGCCAAACCCTTTTTTCTTTCTTCTCTCAATCTTCTGACCCCAACTGCCTCCTGAGGGTCTCTCCGAGACCCCCAGATCCCTCTGGAAGCCCCAAAGTAACCCCCGGTTTTCACCCTGTGTCTTCATCTTGATGAGACCACTTCCAGCAACTCAGTCACCCCAGCCAGGGACTGGCACATCCATCAACCATCCTCGCCATCTCCCCCATCCCAGCCATACCCAGTCAGAGGCCCTGCCCCTCATCTCTAGCCTCCAGCCCTCCTCCCTGTGGCAGGTTCCACTCTGCTCAGAAGCCACATCTCCCTTCTGGCCCCTCTACCAGGCCACCAGCAGGAGAGTTCTATATTTTCTATTTCTAAAACAAACAAACAAAAAACTACGCATGCCCTTAAACACTCTGCTATACCCCTGCCTCTCCAGAAGGAAACAGCGCTAGACCAGGGGCTATTCTGTTCCCCCAGAGGACCCTTGCCCATGTCTGGAGGCATGTTGGGTTGTCACATCTTAGGGGAGGGGAAGTGCGCTGCTTGCATCTAGTGGATAGAGGCCAGGGATACTGCTAAACATCCTACAGTGCACAAGACAGGACAGCCCCTCACAGCAAAGAATGATCCGCCCCCAAATGTCAATGGTGCCGAGACCGAGATGCACGTATTGTACGACGCTGTATGTATTGCCAAGAAGGCTCTCCCAGATGTTAAGGGAAGTAAATGCACAAGACCTGAGGAATGGTGCCCCTTCCCACGCCCGGCCTAGCGTCTGCGTGGACGCCATGGCTCCCCCGGGGGGAGTCACTCACCCGATCACCTCAGGGGCCAGCTCCCGCCGGTTCCGGGATTCGGAGCCAGGACCAGGCCGGTGGTAAGGGAAGACCATAGCCTGGCCGTTCTCGTCCAGACGGAAGCGCAGCGAGGTGCGCAGGATGCCGCTGAGCCGCTGCAGGAAGTCGGCGCTGGAGCGCAGCAGCTCCTCCGGCGGCAGCAGCACGGTGAGCACCAGGACGCCTCGGGCCAGCAGAGCTGGCACCTCACCCGCACAGTCCAGTCCATCCCAACCGCACTCCTCTGTGTTGCAGCCCTGATCGCAGCGGCCGTCGGCAAAGTGGTCCGCGCAGTACTTCTCATACACCGGGCTGGGGACAGAGAGGGGCGGGGTCAAGGGAGCCTCCAACTCCGCTGCACGCAAACACCACAGAGCACCCGGACTCTGGAGCCAGCGCAAGCGCAGAGAACTGGCATGTATCCACGTGCTTGTGGAATGTATCAGGCTTTCTGCAAACACAGCCATTGCTTTGTAACTATTAATAAGTCAGTAACTACTGAGAGCCACCTGTTATGTGCTGGGCGCTACTGTAGGCTCTAAGGATATGGCCCCAACATAAATCCCTACCCACGTGGAGCTGGCATTACAGTGGGCGGAGACAGATATTAAAGGAGATGAATGAGCAGAACATACAGCATTTCGATCACACACCAATAAAGGCTAAGTTTAAACACACACACACATCTATATGGAATTAAATGCTAAGGAAAAAAATTAGGCTGGGGGTGGGTGGCCAGGGAGGAGCTCACTGAGAAGGTCATTGTTTGAGCAAAAACTTGAAGGAGGTGAGGGAGGAGCCATGTGGCTTCCTGAAGGAGAGCATTCCAGGCAGAGGGAACAGCCAGTGCAAAGGCCCTGAGGTGGGGCCAAGCCTGGGGAATCTGAAGAATGGAAGAAAGGCCAGGGTGGCTGGAGCAGAATGAGCAAGGGGGAGAGTGAGGGTGGGAATGGGCACAGGAAGATAAAAGTAAGGAAAGGGTTCCAGGTAGACAGAGGAACACACAGAGGGTCACAGAGAGCAGAGCACAGGGATGGACAGATGAAATGCATAGGACAAATAGACAGGGCTCATGAACAGACACAGAGAACGGCAGAAGAGGGGCAGGAATAGGCAGGAGCATGGACAGATGGATGGGCATATAGAGGGGCAAAAGGGTGTGTGAATGGACAGAAGGACAGAGAGAAGAGGCACACGGATGAACAGGTGGGGCACAAAGATGGACAGATGGGGCACACAGGTGGACAGACTGGCATAGGGACAGACAGATGGACAGATGAGGTCCAAGGATGGACAAGCAGGTGTGCAGACAGACAGTTGGGTGTATAGAGGGACAAAAGGAATTCATGGATGGACAGAAAGACAAACAAACAGGGCATAGGGAGGGACAGATGGAGTACAGAGGCAGACAGAAAAACAGACAAAAGGAGCACATGGATGAACAGACAGGTGGGCACCTTGATAGACAGGCAGGGAACAAGAATGGACAGACAGGGCACAGGAATGGGAAGACAGACAGACAAATGACAGATGGATGGGCAGACGGTACACCAAGAAACAGATGGGTCAAGTGAAGGGACAACCCAACAGACAGATTAAGGATTGACTGACAGACCAAGGCAAACGGAGGGGCAGATAGAGAAGCAGGGCCCATGGATGGTCAGATGTGACACATGGACAGACAAGACACAGAGTGAGGACCGGCTCACTTGCAGGTGCGCTCCCGGCCGCCTGCGCGGCAGTCGAAGTTGTCATAGAGGCAGGCGGGCGAACTGCAGGCGGGGTCGCAGCGGCTGTTGTTGAAGAGGAGCCAGCACTGCAACGCCGCGCACTGCCGCCAGGGGTCGCTCACGCTCAGCGAGCAGTCGCCGCCGTCCCAGCCGCAGCCTGGGCTGTTGCACTCTCGGTCACATCGCTTGTCGCCGCTTTTGGCCTCGCAGGCGGCTCTCGGGCAAGACGGCTCCTCGGGGGCCTCGGGCACCGCTGCAGGTATCTCACAGCGCGGCCCAGCCCAGCCTGGCGCGCACGCGCAGCGGAGGAAGGGCGCCAGCGTCTCCGGGCGGCAGGAGCCCCCGTGGAGGCAAGGGGAGGTCACGCAGCTGGCATTGGCGGCTCCCAGTGGCGACCCCCGGGAACCCCGGCAGGCGGGACCCGACAGCCCCGGGGGACAGGCGCAGCGCGGTCCACGGACCGTCTGCTGGCACGGGACGCCCACCGGGCACTGCAGCTCCCAGCAGGAACGTGCCACCCGCTCGCAACGCGGGCCCCAGAACGGCTGTGGGTTGGGTGGGGGGAAAGGAGAGAAAAAAAAGTGCGGGGGCAGGGGATGGAGGGAGAGAAGGGGAGGAGACAGAGAGGAAGGAGGGAAAGAGAAATGGAAGGGTGGAGAAGAGGATTGAGGGTTGAAAGGGGAGAGAGAGGGGAATATGGGGGATCAGGACTTGGGAAAGGTTGGACCTCCAGTCTCCCCAGGTCTGGCTCAACCTCTCCCTCTTCCACTGGAGCCCCACCTTGTAGGTAAGCCCAGCCTTCCCCAAGAGGCCATAACTCCAAATTCCAGAGGGACACACACACAAACACACAACCTCCAGGTAATTTCAACATTTCCCAGAAACCCCTTCCATCTTACACCTCTTCTCCCCTAAAGCCACACCCTCCCATGAGGGCATGCTCCCACTCCTCTCCCAGAGACCTTGATGTGAGTGTCCAACCCCACCTACCGGGACACAGTGGCAAGAGAAAGTCAGCGCTCCCCCAGAGCCGGGGCTGGGATGGCACTGGCCTCCATGCTGGCATGGCTGCGACTCACAGGCAGACAAGACAGTCTGACAGTGGGGACCTGGGCAAGCAGAACACGTGGATGAGCCACAATGGGGAACACAGGCAGGATCGCAGGCCAGCCCCCTCTCCCATGCTTACCTGTGAAGCCGGCATGACAAAGGCAGTGGAAGCCCCCACCTGGGTCCTGCAGGCAGTCCCGGGTATGTGCCGCATGGCAGGCACCTGGACGACACTCATTGATGTCCGCCTCACAGCGCAGGCCGGTGTATCCCGGGGGACAGGTGCAGCGGAAGCCACCCACCAGGTCCACACAGGTACCATTGTGCAGACACCGGGGGCCCGGGTCCAGGGGTGGGCCTGGGCCACAGTCATCCTCATTAATCTCGCAGAGCACGCCTAGGGGAAGGGGGGGACGGGGAGCAGTCAGGAGTGGTCAGAAACCCAGCCTCCCGTCCTGTCCCCCAACCCTGACACTGGCCTACCCAGCGTTCCTGGAGGACACGAGCAGAGATAGCGGGCCACAAGGTCAATGCAGATGCCCCCATGCTGGCAGGGCTGGGAGGCACACTCGTCCATGTCTTCCTCACAGTTGTCACTAGTGTAGCCAGCTGGACACTGCGGTGGGGGTGAGGCAGGGACCCACTCAGCCCAGAGAGACACAGATACTCGCCATGAAGATACAGAGACTCCCAGTGCAAAAGGACACATACAGTCATCCAACACACAGAGACATGCCCAGTGTGCAGAAACACACACACACCCAGTACATGGAGACACACCCAGTACATGAAAACACACCCAGTACACGGAAACACACCCAGACATGGGAGGACACGCAGGCACAAGGGCTACAGATACACTCAGTGCAAAAGGACACACACAGTACAAATGCACAAGACAGACCCACAGGAGAAACACCCAGATACCCAGATACACACAAGACACACACAACCAGAGATGCACATTCAGACACTGGCACATGCATTCATACCCAAAGAGACACCATGCACAGAGACACACATAGATATGTCCAAGAAACAACCAAAGACAGAAGTACACCCAGACAGAGACACCCTAAGATCTACCCAGAATGACACCCACAAAGATATAACCAGAGTCACAAAAGCAAAAACGCAGACATGCCTAGAGAGAGACACCACACCAGGCTATAGACACACAGAAATGTGTAGCCAGACCCACCCAGGAGTGACTAGCTCCCCCGTCCCCTCCACTGGGCGCTCCTTACCTCGCACACATAACCTCCCATGTAGCCTCGGCAGGTGCCCCCATGCTGGCAGGGCTGGGCCAAGCAGGGGTCCACCTCCCGCTCACAATGACTGCCTGTGTGGCCCTCTGGGCACACGCAGTAGTGGGAGCTGTCCTTGTCCACGCACTGCCCACCAGCCTGACACAGCTGCTCCATCGGCACCCCTGGACAGAGGAGAGCAGCGTCAGGCAGGCTCCCTCCTCCCGGCCCACATCATACTCAGCACCACCCAACACCCCCAACTAGCTTCAGTCACCAAGGTCTCACCCACACTCTGTCAGGTTGTCACACATCCCCTGAAAGTGACATACACACACCTTCGAAGCTCATGCCAGCTAGGTCACACACAGCGCTGCAGACATCCAGGTCGTCTCATGGTGATAGACATACACACCATCCTTGTCCTGGCCAGCTGTCACAGAGTCACATATCCCCACCATGTCTACATGCTCTGTTGCACTCTCATTTGGCTCACACTAGCAGGAAGTATGTGCATACACACCCTCCCAAGCCCCCCAAACCCAGTCACGCGCACCCCCTCACCGATTTGGGCTGCGGCCTCTCTGCAGGGTAGACTCTGGATGTCACAGAGGCGGCCGCTCCACCCCGGGGCGCAAAGGCAGTAGAAAGAGGCCCCGGTCCGGGCACAGTGGCCCCCATTCTGACAAGGTGTGCGGCTGCACCAGTCTACCAGCGTCTGGAAAGGAAGGCCACGGTGTCCGCTCTTGGGGACCCTTGAAAACGGACCCAGCTTCTCCTCCAGAGTCCTGGGCAGGCTCCAGAATACCTCTCCAGATTCCTCCCCCAGGATCCAGGCAGGCTTCCCAATCAGAGTACCCAGCAGGCCCCTCCCTCAGACTATCCTTCTAGACTCCTCCCCCAAGAAACCAGTGACCCCGCCCACCTGGCACTGCGCGCCGGTGAAGCCTTCAGGGCAGGCACAGCGGAAGCCGGGGTGGGAGGCAGTGCAGACGCCCCCGTGCAAGCAGGGTCTCGAGAGGCAAGGGTCGGCCTCATGTTGGCAGTGTGCGCCAGTGTAGCCCAGGCGGCACAGGCAGCTGAAGGAGTTCACACCATCCACGCAGGTCCCGCCATTGAAGCAGGAGCTGGAGGGAAAGGAGGAGTGCGTCAGGTCCCGCCCCCTCGAAGGCCCCACCCTCCCCCATGGGCCCCTCCTGGCTTTGAGTGGGAAAACCCCTACCCCAAGGAGAAGCTGCAGTCCCAGCAGAGGCCCCTCCCCGTCCTGTCCCTTAGCCCCGATATACCAGGTACTTCTGGGCTACGTGGAAGCCACGTGGAGACCCCACCCTGGTCTGGCCTGGCTCCCTCAGGGATCAGGGTACCTAAGGTGACCTCCCAACAGATGGCCTGCCCCTTCCCGGACACTAACCCATCAGGCATCAGAGTCCTGAGGTGGGTGCCAAGCCGAGGACTCCCCTTGTCCCCACTCCTCAGGTCCCGCTCCCCATCCGATGCCAGGGCCCCTGACTCCCAGGACAGGCCCCACCCACCTGGGGCTGCAGTCAGGTAGGTCCTGCTCACAGAGGAAGCCTCCATAACCCGGCGGGCAGGTGCAGGTGAAGGAAGCCACGTGGTCTGTGCAGGTGCCTGGGCCGCAGGGGCTGCTCAGACACTCATCCACATCTCGGGCGCAGCGGGGGCCAGCAAAGCCAGGTAGGCAGGAGCAGGAAAAGGAGCCCACGCCATCCTGACATGAGCCACCATTCAGGCAGGGGTCTATGGTCAGAAAGGAGGAGGTCTGGTCACACACCTCGCCCCCTGTCGGTCCAGCCTGACCTGGCCATGTCTTGTGTAGAGGGGGATTAGGAGAAAACCAGGCTTAATTGGGAGGGGCACATTTGGCCAGGGGGATCAAAACTCTGTCCCCTCTGTGGCTTCACCCCCTTCCTTATCTGGAAACCTCGCCTATGTGGAAGGGGGTAGGGGTTGGAGAAGCCAAAAAAAAGGTCCCTTTGAGCTGCCAAGTACTAGTTGTGTCTGCTTAAGTCCTGGGCTCGGCACAGGAGGTCTCCTCCAGACCTGGACTAGCCAGTAAAGTGGCCACTGACCACATGTGGCTCTTGAGCCCTTGACATGTGGCTGGTCCAATCTGAGATGTACTGTAAGCATAAAATAGACATCAGGTTTCAGATTGTGAAGACTCAGTATGAAAAAAAAAAAAAAGAATGTAAAATATCTCAATAATTTTATATTGATTATACTGAAATGATAATATTTTTATGTATTAGGTTAAATAAACCTGTTTTTTGTTTGTTTTGTTTACTTTTTAACGTGGCTATTAGAAAAAATTTAATTCATATGTGGCTTGCATTATTTGTCCATTGAACAGTGCTCCTGGAGACTCACTAGGGGCCTGTTATCTCATACTTTACACACAATCCTAACTTGCTTGCTGCCAGAGGCAATCTATATAGGCTTCAGAGTCCTCTCCCAGCTCATCCCTCTACTTGCTGCATGACCTTGGGCAAGTCACTTAACCTCTTTGGGGCCTCAGTTTTCATGAGCAAAATGGGGAAAGTAAGATAACTGTGAAGATGAAATGAAAACACAGTGCTAGGCACATGCATGGGCTTCATGAACCTGTTCCCTAGGTCAGCACCCCTCCCCCAAGAGCTCCCCTGAACTCACTGGGGTCACAGTCATCGATGTCCTGATCACAGGAAGGGCCACTATAGCCCTCGTGGCAGGTACAGCTGAAACTCCCTGCCAGGTTGGTGCAGGTACCATGGGGACCACAGGGTGAGGGGCCAGCACACTCATCCACGTCCTGCTGACATCGTGAGCCTGGGGGTGGGGAGTAAAATAACACACCGGGGTAGAAGGCGCAGGGTAGGGTCTGAGGGTACCTGGCACTCAGGAAGAACCTGAAGGCTGAGATGGATGAAGGCAAGAACAGTTTGCCTCTGGGCATTTTGCACACACTGTTCCAGAACTGCCTTCTCCTTGTTTCAGAGGGTGGTGAATGCATTCTGTGACTGAGGTCTGCTCCTCCAGGCTGTCCCCAAAACTCTCAGCCTGATTCCTAGCTCCCCCAACCCCATAGCCCTTCCTCTTCTTCTGAACTGACCGCATAGGCTGCAAGTGTCTGTGTCTAGCTCTGTTTCTTCCCAGAAGGAAGCTCCCCTAAAAGGCAGGGCCAGGAGTCACTCCCTCTCTGGGTCCCCAACATCACCCAGTATGGGGTAGGTTGCAAAGGAGATGAGGGAGAGGAAGAGGAAGAAGCAGCTGATGTACCTTGCCAACCAGGGGGGCAGGAGCAGACAGCCAGCTGGCCAGGGGCAGACTCACAGTAGCCCCCATGCTCACAGGGATTTGGGGTGCAGGGGGACAGCAGCTCACACTGACGGCCTGTAGTGGGCAGGCAGAGTGAGACAGTCTTGAGAGATTCCATTTTCCCATCTCCCCCCAAGGTCCCCACCTTGATACCGACTTCCCAAGCTCCTGGGTAGGGGTGGGAGAGGAAAAAAAAGTGGGGGGGTATAAATGTAGAGAAGGAAGGGAGAATGGAACAGAAGGGAAATGATAAGGAAGAAGGGAGGAGGCAGCCCTGGGGAGGGAAAGTGGGGACACGCACCCTGGACACCAGGGGGACAGGTACAGCGGAAGCCCGTTCCATCACTGGTGCAGGTGCCGCCTGCCCAGCAGGGATGGGATTCACAGGCATCTCGAGCGAGGCTCTGACTGCACTGAGGGCCACTCCAGCCAAGCTCACACACGCAGCGGAACCTGAAGGGGGAGGCAGTCAGGGCTGGCAGGAGGGCAGGGAAGCAGTGGGGATCAGGGGTTGGGGAGAGGCCTCACCCTCCAGGCGCGTCGTGGCAGACGCCATGACTGCAGGGTTCTTGGGCGCAGGGATGGCTTGGGGGAAGACAGAGCGGGGGCAGGGAGCCAGGTGGGCAGAGGCATTGGAAGCCATTTTCACCATCCACGCAGGAGCCCCCCTCACCGCATGGGCTGGACGCACACTCGTCGATCTCCACGTTGCAGAGAGGCCCTGGGGAGCAGGCAGACAACCTCGTCCCAGAACGAGGATAGCCGAGCCTACCGGGGAGGGACAACCTTGCCCCATTTAGCAGAGCCACACCCTTGAGCAAGGACAATCTCATTTGCTTCACAACACATCATCTCTTGTGCAGATTAGGATAGTCACCTCCTCAACCCAGAGATACCTTGCCCCAAATCATCCTTGTCCCCAAACTTATATGAAATCACTTTCATTTCCACCAAGGGTTACCCTGGCCCCACTCAGAAACACCTCAGTCCCTGAGTCTGAACACCTTCCTGTATGTTCCAGGATAATCTTGAGCTAATATGGGGACAACACGCCAATGAGAGAAAGCACTATCTCAGGGCAAAGCGTGGACAATCTCGTTGGACCAGCGTGTGCAAAGAGAGGGGCAAAACCTGGCCAAGAAAGATGGGTGATTTCACCCTCACCCTATAAAGACCTCCATTCCACGGCAGCCACTTGCCCACCTGTGAAGCCAGGCTGGCAGACACAGTCATAGCGGTTGATGCTGTCCCGGCAGATTCCAAAGGTGCAGGGGTTGCTAGCACAATCATCAATGTTCACCTCACAGTTCACACCTGGGGAAGGGGAACACGACAGGGATTGCCACCACTGTGCCCTACCAGGAGCACCATTCCCGAACCCTCTGTGTCCTACCAGATGTACTGTTTCTGCCCCAGCCCAGCCCCCGGCCCCACCTGTGGTGCCGGGAGGGCAGCGGCAGAGGTATTTGTCCACCAGGTCTAGGCATTTGCCACCGTGGCGGCAGGGCTGGCTTCGGCACTCGTCCACCTGGCTTTCACAGCGCGTGCCGGTGTAGCCCGGGGCACAGGCGCACGAGAAACTGGCGATGCCATCCACACAGCGCCCATGGTGGCATGGGTCTGGCGAGCAGTCATCCACGTTGTGCTCACACACCGTGCCCTCGAAGCCTGTGGGGACAGAGGGTCAGGCTCCGCCCACTGGCCAAGGTCCTGCCCACAGCTGTGGCTTCTGCCCAATTCTGGCTCAGCTCTACCTCAGGCCCGGCCCATCGAGACAACAGGAGGCGGGCTCAATTCAGGCCCTGCCCCTAGCTGGCCTCCATTCCATCCGGCTGCAAGCTCCAAGACTCGTCCCTGACCAGGACCCTACTGCAGTTAAATCCCACCCCTAGCGTGACCCTGCTTCCAATCCTTACACCATCAGCCCTGATTTGCCTCGCCCTCCACTGGAAATGGGGACACATGGGAGGTGCCTGGGGATGTAGGGGGTCGGACCCGACCCCTCCAGTTAAGTGCACACCTATCCTGCTAGACCTTTTGGCCTCACCCCCAGCCTTACCTCTGCTCGTGTCCATCATTGGCTCCGCCTCCTGGCTCTCTCATTGGCCCTGCTGAGGTCCTGCCTTGCTGCAGCCCTGTCCCTAACTTTTCCCCAAGGTAATTATTGGCCCTTTCCCCCATTAGCCCCGCCTCCAGATTCTTGCCAACTTGTCACTGGCCCTCCCTCACCCTCTGCGCAGCGGCACTCATAGCCATCCGGCTGGTCCACGCACTTGGCTCCATTCCGGCAGGGTGTGCTGGCACATTCATCCACGTCCAGCTGACACATAGCCCCGCTGAAGCCTGGAGTGGGGGGTGTGGGATGAACAGAGGGCCAGATAGGGTCAGAGCAGTCACCCCTCACCAGAGCTGCCTTGTTTGGGTGGGGGAGTCCATTTACTTAGTTTTAAATTAATTTCAATGTTTTTCATAAGGTGGTTTCTGTTATGATAGGTAACCACTAATATGGTCTTATAAGCTCCCATCCTGGAGCCTTTGCCCCTTCAGAGACTCGTCTTTTTCAGGCTCCCTGGCCCAGAGTCCTCACCCGAGGGGCAGGTGCAGCTGAAGCCATTGACTCTGTCCTTGCAGACCCCACCATTGACACACGGGCTGCTCTGACACTCGTCCATGTCCACTTCGCAATAAGTGCCTGTGAAGCCTGGGGGTAGAGGGAAGGGGATTAGGGCAATGGGGGTTAGCTTCTGGTCTGAAGGGAGAGCAAGGGGGGACATACCCCCTTCCCACTTATAGACAGTTCCCCTGAGCCTTGGCCTTGCCGCCACCCAACCCTAGATTCAGTTTTTTAGACTCAGGCTGGACCTTCATTCAGCTGTGGCCCCAACTGGTTCAAGGCTTATGAGACTCCACATGCGCCTTGCCTTCAGACCAGCCCTTGCCCTCTCCAGTCCTCAGACTACGTCTTGTCCCCAGGTCCCAGCCTCAGGGCCCACCATAGCCTTGTGCCCAGCCTCAATCCCAGCCCCGGCATCAGTGCATTTCTGTCTGCAGGCTCTGCCTTGATCACTCCAGACCGTGGTCCTGCCCTCATGTCATTGCCGCCCCATAGTGTCCAGACTCCACTCCCAGCCCATCTGAGGTTCCACCGACTCCACTTGACCATGCCTGCAACCTCGCACAAGATTCTGCTCTGGCTCCGCCTCCACCTCATCCCAGGCTTCAGCCTCACAGTCCCAGCTCCCTCCGCTCCTCGGCCCTGCCTGAGGCTTTTCTCACCCCGCCTCCCCACCTCAGGCCCCGCCCCAGCCACGCCCACCACACACCTGCCATGCAGATGCAGGTAAACTGGCCTATACGGTCGAGGCACGTGGCCTGGTTGCGGCAGGGGCCAGAGAGGCACTCATTGACGTCGGTCTCGCAACGCGGACCAGTGTAGCCACGGCCGCACTGGCACAGGAATGAGCCCTGTGTGTTCACGCACCGGCCCAGGTGCTCACAAGGGTTGGCACCTGCAGGAGGAGTCACAGCGGGTGTAGGTGTGGGCGGCTGACAACCACCTCTCCCCTCCTTCCCTACTCTCAGACAGCGCCCCCTCACCGATGGAACACTCGTCCACATCCTGGTCACAAGCCCCGCCTGTGAAGCCAGGTGGACAGGTGCAGATAGCCCTGCCGTTCACCGGGTTCGTGTCGCAGATAGCATCCTCGTGACAGGGGTTGCTGACGCAGGCGTCATCCAGATGACACAGAAGTCCTGGGAAGGAGTAGGTAGAGGTCAAGGGCAGATACCGCCCCCCCAGCTCTGCCCAAAGCTCCCACACCCCCAAATACGGTTTTGTGTTTTGTTTTTACTAACCAGAAGTGTATTTAGTAGCTATTTTCCCCCAATCATTTATTATGAAAAGTTCAAACATACAAAAAAAGTTTATTCATATACCCACCACCTAGATTCAACTATTGTAAGCTTTGTCTATCTTTTTTTCTGAACCATTTGAAGTTGGGAACATCCACATATTGTTTTTAAATCTATTGATTCTTTTTCTGATTATAAAAGGGTCCTACCGTCAAGTCTTTGCTTCTGCAATACCCTCGGTCTGACATACCCTTCCCTCCATTTCCAAGTCCCCCTCCCAAACACCTTCTCTGACCTTTGCCACTTCCCTTTGGACTTTTTCCCCTCTCTTTCTCAGTCACAGTTTAGCTCTAAATTCCCATGGTTTTTGCCCTGGACTGTTTGCCAGCCTCCTCCCAGGCCTCTCCCAGGCTTATCCTTCATCCCAAATCTAGCTTCCAGCATAATCATTCTAATACTCGAGTCAGACTCCATCCTTGCCTCTACTCAAGAACCATCAATGGCTCCCTGCTGCCTACAGGGAAAACAGCCACTCACCAGTTTTGCCCATGGGGCAAGCACAGTAGAAGGAGGCCACACGGTCATGGCAGGTGGCCCCATGGAAGCACACGGCCGTGGCACAGTCATCAATATTCTGACTGCAGCTCTCGCCTGTCCAGCCATTGACACACACACAGCTGTGGCCACCCAGTGTGTTGAAGCAAGTGCCCCCATTGTGGCAAGCGTTGGGCTGCAGCTGACACTCGTCCACGTCCTCCGTACAGAATTGGCCTGTGGCACACAGATGCACCAGACTAGTCACCTGGTGCATGCCCACCCAAGGTCTTCCCTCTAGCCCCACTGCTCACCTGTCCACTCAGGAGGGCACTGGCAGTTGTAGGTGTTGACACCGTCCACACACGTCCCCCCATTTAGACATCGGTGCCCTGGACAGTCGTCCACATTCACTTCACAGTTCTGGCCCTCGAACCCTAGCATGGGAGGAGGAAGCAAGGACGGTCATTGCCAGGCTGGCCTGCTGTCCCCCCACCTCTGCTGCCTCCCTTAGGTACAGCTCCCTCACCAGGAAGGCAGGCACAGTCGTAGGTGAGGTCGCCACTCTGTCTACAGGTGCCCCCGTTACGGCACGGCGAGGGAGCACAGGCCACCGAGGGGCTCTCACACAGTGGCCCTGTGTAGCCAGCTGGGCACTGGCAGCGGAAGGAGCCAGGCGTGTTGAGACAGGTGCCACCGTGGCGGCAGGGCCCGCCCACCCGGCACTCATCCACGTCGCTTCGGCAGCTGCGGCCCTGGTAGCCAGGTGGGCAGGAGCAGGCGTAGCGGCCATCGGACCCCACCGAGCAGCGGGCACCATGGGCACAGGGGCTGCTGAGGCAGGGGTCTGACAGGGAGCAGTCCGGGCCTGGACGGAACCAGAAAGGGTGAGCCTGGGCTGACCACACCCTTGCCTGCCTCAGGCTCCCTTCCAGACCCTCCCTTACCTCGGAAGCCACGGGGGCAGCGGCAGGAGAACCGGGCGGTGCCTGCCACCACCGAGCTCTGGCAGACACCATGGCCAGCACAGGGGCCGGAATGGCAGGGGTCTTCCAGCTGACACCGTTCACCCACCCAGCCTGGTGGGCACCTGTGGGCAGAAATGGCTTGGTGGAGAAAGTGAGGGCAGGATAGCCCCAAACACAGAGATAGGCACAAGAAAGACAAGAAACACACAAGCAAACAAACACGCACACTCATTCATCCATGCAACAAATATTCCCTGAGCACCTACTATGTTCTTAGCAATAGGAATACAGCAGCAAACACAATTAAAGTGGTCTCTGCCCTCTTGATGTTCACAGCCAGGTCCGGCAAAGAGAAGATATACAAATAATGAATTAATAAGCAACATGCCGGGGTGGGGCGGTGGTGAGGGCCATGAGGGCCATGAAAGATGTAGTGGGTTGAGTGGTGGCCCCAGAAAAGTTATGTCCATGTCCCAGAACCTGTGACTGTGACCTTATTTGGAAAAAGAGATGTAATTAGTGATGTGATTAAATGATGGACATCAAGATGAGATCATCCTGGATTATCCAGGTGGGCCCAAAATTGAGTGACAACTGTCCTTACTTACAAGTGAAAGGCAAAGGGAGATTTGAGAGAAAGAGAAGGCCATGTGAAGAGACTGGAGGAACACCTGGAGGTTCTAGAAGCTGGAAGAGGGAAGGAAGGACTCTCCGCTAAAGCCTTTGGAGAGACTGTGACTGCCAATACCTAGATTTCAGACTTCTGGCCTCCAGAACTGTGAGAATAAATTTCTGTAGGTTTCAACCACTCAGTTTGTGGTAACTTGTTACAGTAGCCACAGGAAACTATGACACGGGATAAGGAGGATAGAGTGATGGGGGTGGGGAAAAGGCAAATACATTTTCACAGTGAGGGAGGGGGTCATGGGGCTGTGTGGGCAAGAGTAGAGGAAACGGGAAATGCAAAGTCTCAGGTTCCCAGGCACACACAGACAGACCCCAAAATATACAGATACACAGAAGGACACACCAACACGATGTATTGCCCTGGCAAATACTCAGATACCAACCCATAGCCTCATTCACGAATATGGACTCTCACATGGACAGACAGGAGAACCCCCACCAATCCTCAACTCCTTTCCTGGGGGCACATACAACCCTTCCTTCCGTTGCGGGGAGGAGGTGGCCACCAACGCTGGTGCCCTCTTGTTGGAGGAAGGTCCTTCAGCCTGCAGCCCCCTCCAAACCCACCAAGGCAACCTTGAATATGCGGGTAAATATGGGGGTTGGTCTTAAGACCAGAAACTTCCAGACGGTGGGGTCAGAGGGAGGGGCTTGGAGAGACAAGAGGGTCCAGGCCCGACCCCCGACGCTACCCACCCCTCGCGCCGGTTCCTCCTCTGGCTTGTTCAGGTCGCTCGGGGCTAAACTTAAGTAGCTGACTCAGTCTTTAGCGTCACCCACAAGATCCCCTCACCCCGGCCCCCACTGAAACAAGTCGGGGCACGGCCGGGTGCAGATGGTGTAAGAAGGGGAGAACCCAGCTCCCAAGCGCCCTCTCCTAAGGCCCTCAGGCCAAGGACTGCAGCCAAGACAGCTCTCCGGGAGCGGAAGTGCTGCTCTGGGCGCTGAGAACTGCGCACCGCCCCCCGCCCACGTCAGGCAGGGCGTGGCCGCGCGGCTCCCTCCCGGCGCCCCGGGCGGGTTCCCACGCTCTGCGGCCCCGCGCCCCTGCCGACCGGTCTGGCTGGTTCCAGCTTCGCCCGCGCCCCGCCCAACCGCCTGTGCTTTGCGGGAGACTGGCGGGGGCAGGGGTGTGTGTGTGGTGGGGTGGGGGGGGGAGCACGGACTTGGCGGGGTGGACTAGCTAGGGAGGCGAGCACTAAGAAATAGAGACAAGGGTTTGAGAGCCTACTTTGAAGGGGAGAGTTGGGGGATCCATGGAAGGGAGACAGATTGGGGCGACCCCGAAAGGACACGAGTATTTGGAACCTTGAAGGAGACTGGGGGTGGGGGGCGTGGGGAGTGCTTCCCACGGCCCAGGTCTGGGGACTGAGCTCGCTCCACTCCGGGCGATCCGGGCTCCGGGCCGCCGCGCGGGCCGGTGATTCACCTGTCGGGGGGCGGGGCAGCCGCGGGCGCATTCACCTGTCGGCAGCATTCCAGGCGCGGAGCTCCAAACGCAGGCGCCCGGCCACGCGGCTCCGAGTCCCACCATCCCGAGTCCCACCGTCCCAACCCGAGGAACCCGCTCAACCAGGCTAAGACCCCCACCCAGGTGAGCCACAGTGGTGCTCCAAAGTGCGTGTGTAACTTCAAAGGGGCTCTAATGTCAAAGCAGACCACCCAGCTTGGACCTGGCACACATGTTGCTGAATAAATGGATACATTAATGAATCGATCAACGGCTACTGGGTGAACTGCTTTTACTAATGATAATATTATAAAAAGGAACCAAGCATTTCCCCATAACATTGAGAGGTTCCACCTTATGGCACCTATTTCCTGTGTCCCTACCATTATTAATAATGATAATCCCCTTTATTAAGCATTTACTGTATGCCCAACACTATGCTGATTTCACCATCTGAAGGGTCTCTTACTCTTTACAATCAACCCCATAAAGGAGGGAACTATTATTGCCCCATTTTCCAGATGCAAAAACTAAGGCTCAGAGAGCTCAAAGCACTTGCTTTGAGCCCAGAATTCAAACTGAGTTCTGTCTGCCTCTGCTCAGCAATTTCCCAGGCCCTGCCCTGCTCCCCCAACCCCCTGTCTTTCCTTGCATTATCCAACATTGCATTTTGGGGGCCCCTTCTGGTCACAAGCCAGGGAGAAGCACCCTGTGTCACAGATCAATGAGGTTCAGGGAGGGGAAGTGACTCACTCAAGGTCACACAGCAAGAAAATGGCAGATCAGGGCTCTTGTGCCCCCACCACTAAATCTTGAGATGTGGGAAGGTGCAGATGCTGTACCCACTACTACCAAGCCACTGTCACTAGTGCCGGAAAATTTGTTGATTGAATAACTACCTGTCCATCAGGGGATTTACACAAGACCTCAGGCAGCAGAGAATTCTGTGAAGTTGGTGTTGGTGGACCCATTTTCCAGACTGGGACACTGAGGCTTAAAGAGTTTTAAGTCTCAGGCCATCAGCAACATGATGTGTGATTTGAACCCAGGCCAGGCAGACTCCAGAGCCTCTGCTCCTAACTCTGCTGCATTCAGTGGGGAAACAAGGGGTTGCCCAAGCCACACACATGTAGGAAGTGGTAGAAGCATCTGTGATGAACACAGAGGCAGGGGGAGAAGACAGACCGCCTCCCCGGACAGGGCCCACTCATGGCTCAGAGCCAGGCACTCACAGGCAGGCAGCCTCCCGGGAGGGCAGCTGGGTGCAGCGACCTCCATTCGCACACGGGCTTCCATCCAGGCAAGGGGGCGCTGGGTAGGGGTGAAGGAAGGTGGGGGTGTCAGGCAGGCACCCAGGAACCCCAGCCCAGAGTGAGACTCCCCCCTTTCCTCCCTCAGGCAACAGCTGCGCCAGGCTGGGGGCATCTCTGCAAGTGCCGGGAGCCCCCCATCCACAGTTCCCACGGCCCCCCGCCCTGACCCCAGCTGTTAGGGCTGCAGCTGTCCCTGCCAGCTCGAGCCCTGGGAACCACAAGGCAGGGGCGGGCAGGAGGAGGGGCCGACTTATGCCAGATGTGGGCGCTCAGAAGCTGCCAGAATTGGGGGGGGGGGGTACTAAGGCAGGAAGTGAGGGTGCTGCTGAGTGTTGAAGGGAGGTCTGGGACTGTGTGCCCAGATCCTGGGGTTGTGGAGGGGGCAGTGGTGGGGAGTCCTAGGGGCATATGGGTCTTCCTTCCCGTGATGTTGGGCATCTACTCCAGCTGGGCAGGCCTGTGTGCTAGGTCTGGGGAGAGATGCCAAGGCATGTACTCCATGTGCCTCCAGCATTGGCTGTTGCAGGGATAGGGTTTGTATTGAAGGGAGGGGCAGCTGGCACAAGATGTGGGCTGCCCTGTCCAGCGTCGCCATCCCTGAGGGCTGTGTCCCTCTGGGGTGTGGCACAGTCGAACTGTCCTGTCAGATGGGTCAGGGGCGTGGCGGGGTGTGAGCTAATGGAGAATTGTGTGTGCCAGCAGGTGTGGGGCTGCTGTGTGCATGTGTGCCCGTGTGTGCATGTATGAGAGAGAGAGAGAGAGAGAAAGGGAGAGGAAGAGGAAATGAGAAAAACAGAGACAGACATAAAAGAGGAAACTAGAAGCAGGCAGACACAGAGAGAAGGAGATAGAGAAGGACAGAGTCAGATAAAAAGGGAAAGATAGAACAAATTAAGCTGGACATGGGAATGCACCAAACAGGGCTTCTGTCCCCTTCCTCAAAGGACAAGCAGACAGGACACTATTACCCAGACAGGAGCCCGTGGGTGTTTGTGAACTCACACTGGGGGCCACATGACACAAGCCGTGGGCCCTGCTGAGCTGTGGGCCCTGTGAGCCACATGTGTGTTTGCGTGACCTGCATGGATGTAGAGATGTTTATAGACTGAAACTTGTTATGTGTCCATGTATGTGAACTATGTATCTGGGTATATAGCTGTGTGTCTGTGTGTGACCTCTGTGTGCCTGGGTGTGTCTGTGTATGGGTTGGATGTGCCCGTCTGTCTGCATGTGTGAGCTGGGTGTAGGCATGTCCTTGCATCTACGTGCATCTGAGTGTGTGCAGGCAGTGTGTGTGAAGTCTTGGGCTGGTGGTGCAGGGTATGTGTGAACATGTGTCACTGTATGTGCATGCGAGTGTGAACACATGTGAACTGTGTATGTCTGTGTCTTGTGTGAGCTGGCTGTATTCCTCCGCAGGTGTACTCTGTGCGTGTGTGCGCACGCACACGTCCTCATCTCTGCACGTGCGACCCAAGACTGTGTGTCCTGTGAATGTGTGACAGGCCATGTGGGTGTGGGCTGGCCTCGCGGGGGCGGTTGCTCCTGCCTGGTCCTGACCCATCGACCCCGGGGCTGAGCTGGGGAGGCCCGTTTCCTGCCGCAGCCTCCACCCCTCCCAGTGCTGAGCCCCACGTCAGGGTCCAGAGACCCAGGGCCAGGGCCACTCGGCCCGCATCCCTTCCCTGCCGGCCAGGCCTCCCTTTAGGGGGTGCGCCCCTGCAGCCCCGGCCCGGGCCCCGCCGCCGTCCCGCTTTGTCTGGCAAAGAAAGCGCGAGGCTGGCCGGGGGGAGGGGGTGTCTAGACGGCGCGGCCATTGTCCCGGGCGGGGGAGGGGAGAGTGGGGAGGGGGAGGGGCGGGGCCCCCCGGCAGGCTGGGTAGGGGCTCGGGCTGCGGGGAGGGGGCGCCGGAGCCGGAGAGGAGCACGTGGGCTCGCGCCCCCTGCCCTCCCCTCCCTTCCCAAGGCGGGGACGGGGTCCCGGGGCCGTCCGGTCCTGGCAGCCAGGGGCGGGAGCGAGGCCGCGGGCGGGGGAAGGGGCGCGGGCGCAGCTCTGGCTCCAGCTCCAGCTCTGGGTCTGGGTCCGGGTCTTGCCGCGCTCCGGCCTGGGAAGTTTTCTCCGAGTTTAGAGCTCCGAGAACTTCGCGCCACCTCCCCGCCCCCCGCCCGGCCGGCCCTGCTCGGGGTGGGGTGGGGGGCTTTTGTGCGAGGGGTCCCCGACGTGGGGGTACTTGGGTTCCAATCGTGACCTTCCCAGGACTCCAGACGGGCGTAGGTTGTGAGAGAGCCCCAGATTCTTGGGCCCAGAGACGCCCCCGCACCGCCTCCCCCCGCGCTAATCTTGATCCCCGCACCTCGCTCGAGCTCCCAGTCCTGGGCTCCTGTGTCCCTTCATTCCCAGCTCAGATCTCCCCTGGGCCCCAGTTCCTCGGGCTTCTGGGGTCCTGCCTCGCCCCCAATCCCAATTCTGGGTCCCTGCCCCCCGGGACTGCCACACAGTCCCCGGGCTCCTGCGCTCCCTGTCTCTGCGCTCTGGTCCTTGGTTCCCAGGCCCGCCAGCCCCAGACTCGGGGAGGCCTTGCACTCCGTTCTTACCCTTCCCCCACCCACTCACCCCATCCCGCCCGCCAGGTCCCGGCCCCTCACCTGCAGCCCCCGGCCCCGCTAGCAGTAGCAATAAGGGCAGCGTCCGCACGGACGGCAGGGGTGGCGGCGGCGACATCAGGCGACGGCGGCGGCGGCCCCGGGGCCCCAGCCCCATGGCGGCCGGCCGCGACCCTTCCTCCTCCCTCCTCCCTCCTCCCTCCTTCCCTGGGCTCCTGGCGCGTCCGGGGCCAGCCTCCGCGCCGCCAACTTCGCTGAAGTGAGACTGCCGGACAGCCCCGCCCCCAGCTCTGGGCGGCTCGCTCCGCCCCGGGGCCAGCCCTGAGCTCCCCCGCCCCCGGCCTGGCCTCCCGGGGTCCCTGCCCACCCTCCACCCACACAGCCTGGGACCCGAAGACCCTCTTGGAAACTCAGGCCAGCTATGCGGTGAGACGCGGGCCCAACCAGCGTGACAGACACACCCAGCCTCCTGAACATCCCCCCTGCTCCCCAACACCCATCCAGAGCGGGAGACGCACACAGAGCCAGGACACAAACACAGATACTCCCCCACCCCCGACACCCCGAAACTGAAGCCAGGCACGTCCTGCAAGGCTCATGAACACACAGCCAGGAGGCACAAATGCAGAAGCATGCACAGAGCTTCCTGGGGACTTAAAATCTGAAACACTCACAAACTCTAAACTCAGGCCCAGCCAGACCTTGAGCCTTAGGCGATTTTTGCAGTCTCGGACCTCAGACACAGGCTAGGAGTCATGTGTGCTACCAAACACCCACAACCCTTCTTACTCTCAGCCCTCTCTGAAAGCAGCCCCTTCCTCCTCACTACCCTGTGTGAACCCCAAGAGTCCAACCCACCCCCCAGCCCCACCCCATACCCTACACAACTTTGCCAATCAGCCAGTCTTGCTCAATTTGATCAAACTGTCTTCTCCAAAATCAGTCATGCTGCAAAGCCACCCTGCAGTGGGCTCTGTCCCTGTGGCAAGAATGGGGACCCCAGAAAGGCCCCAAGCCCAGCCCTAGAGAAGCTCTCAGTCTGGGGAAGAAAAAACCAGACACAGACACCCCCAGCACTGTGGGCTTAGGGCTGGGCCAGAGGGAGGGACGAGTCTGGGGAGGGCATGCAGAGGGGTCGGTGAGTGCTCTGCTGGGGGAGGGGGGGGGTTACTTATTCATTCATTCATTTATTCAACAAATAAATATAAAGCTCCAGCTCCATGTCCGGCTTTGTTCCAGAGGCTGGGGATACAGTTTCCTCCCCCAGGGAGGGCGTCACTGAGAAGGGTTCAGAGGGGCTCAGCCCAGAACTGGAAGAAAGACATCCCAGAAGAGACAGGTCTGCACCCAGAGGAGCGGGCAGAGTCAAGTTGGGGGGGAGGGGAGAGTGGGCAGCTCAGGGGTCGGGCTGGCCCTGAGGAGGAGGAGGAGGAGAAAGAGGCCAGGCTGACCTGTAAGTATTTGGCTTGGTGATGAGGCTGCAGGGAGGAATGGGTTGGGGGTGAGGTGCTGAAACCGAGGAGCCTGAGGGTCACCCATGAGGCAGCTAAACACTGGGGCTAAGCATGGGGCACCAAGGTGGGAGACAGTCACAACTGACCAGGGCCCAGTATGGAAGATGAACCCCAGCCACAGGGGACAGGAACTGAGGATGTCCTGCCACTCTCAACTTATGAGTGCAACCTCCATCTGGGAGGAGAGCTATCCACCCATCTTATGGGTCAGCCCCCATGGGGGTGGGTATCTTCCCATCTTATGGTGACTTGCTGAAGGCTTTCTAGAGGAAGAGTTAAGATCTGAACCCAAGTCTGAGTGACTCCAGGCCACATGGAGTGAGAGGGGTGGGAATGGGGGTGGGGATTGGGCAGAGAAAAGGACAAAAGTTGCACAATAAGAAGGGCTTACTCACTGTGAGTGTGCTGAGTCAACAGGCCCATGGGGCAGGTGCCACTTAAGTCCTTCCCATGCCCATCACCCCAGGAGGAAATCCAAGCCCCCCAGCCCTGCTTTCAGAGCCTTCAGACCCTCTCCAGCCCCTCCTGTCCCCTTCATCATCACACTGAGTCAAACTCCATCTTCACCCAGCAGGCTTTGCACTCTCATGGCCTTTGCTCAGGTTGTTCCTTCCTCTGCCTGGGACACCCAGCTAGTTAGAAGGACCCTTTTGCATTGCTTCCTCCCCAAGCAGGAACTCACAGCAGATGTGTTCTCTTTAAAAATGCACTTCATAGGAGTTCCCCGGTGTCCTCCTGGTTAGGATTCCAGGCTTTCTTTCTTTCTTTTTAAAAATTATTTATTTATTTGGCTGCGCCGGGTCTTAGTTGCGGCACACAGGATCTTCGTTGCCACGTGCTAGATCTTCGCTGTGGCATGCAGACTCTTAGTTGCGGCATGTGGGATCTAGTTCCCAGACCAGGGATCGAACCTGGGCCCCCTGCATTGGGAGACTGGAGTCTTAGCCACCGGACCACCAGGGAAGTCCCAGATTCCAGGCTTTCACTGCCGTGGCCCGGGTTCAATCCCTGGTCAGGGAACTGAGATCCTACGTGCCACGCAGTGTGGCCAAAAATAAATAAATAAATAAAAATGCATTTCCTTCTAGTTATAGGGAATGCTCTACTACTTCCTGCATATGCCACTGTTTTGCCCATGCTGGTCCCTCTTTCTAGCATGCCTATCCATCCTCCATTCCTGTACCTGAGGAACTCCTATTCTTCAAGATTCCAGTTCCAGGAAGCCCTCTCTGCTCCCCACCCCCAGCTCTCCTAGTGCCCTCTTGCCCTACCGCTTGGCCTTGTCCACAGGGGGCTGGGGGTGTCTGTATCTTTCTTTGCTCCTCTATACTGGGGGCTCCCGAGGCGCCAGGCATCACCCAGCATGAGCTGGGCACTGAGCGGGCAACATGGGAGAGTTTGGTGACTCCAGAAGTGGCTGAAGGAGTTGGGATCCTCAGCCCAGAGGAGCCACCACCGGGGGCCCAGACCACTCTCTTCAGTACCATTCTAGGGATCTGGGGGTCCAGAGACTAGGGGTCCAGGGGGCAAAGATAGGGTCTTCAGCAGCGGGGCTAGCTCCTCCCCTGACCCATCTGAGAAAGGACTTTCTGCTGGAAGAGATGCTCTAATGGGTGCTGAGCTCCCTGTCACAAGGAGCAACCAAGAACCTGGACACACATTTTGCTAGTCAGGAAGTCCAAAGTCTGCTACTTTGTTGATCCAATGGCCCCTGGTCTGTGGCAGACAGAGACAGAGAGGGAGCAGTAATGGTGAGTACAGCATGGGGGGAGTGGGGACAAAAGGAAGATACCCTACTGGTGTCAGTCCCTTTCTGAAGCCTCCAAACTCTGAGGGCACCCACTCAGCAAGGCAGAAGGTGAGCGTCCCCTCTCCAGGTTTCTGCTGCCCTCCAGCCACGGTGGCCAGAATAGCCCAAGGTGTCTGGATCCTTGAGGGACAGGACAGTCAGAGCAATTATTCCCACGGCTTTGCAGCAGACAGCTGCCCAGTTCCCAACGTGGTGGGGGTAGGGGTGGGCTTGAGCCGTCTCCCCTGCCCCTGCCGGCTGCCTTGGCCAGGGACTGCATTTCTCCTCAATGAGCTCAGTCCCCTGGGATGCCGGTCCTGGGGCCAAGCCAAGACACAGCTGCTGGGCCCAGGCCCACTGACCGGGAACCTGAGAACGTGCCCTTGGCTTATCCTCTTGGGACCACAATCCTGTCCTCTGCACATGGAAGCTGGGGCCAGGCTGTCACACCCAGGCAGTGGGCCATGGGAGCCCAACAAGAACCAGCAGGAGAGGGAGCTGGCGGGTATGGGGCCTGGGCAACAGTGGGAAGGCTGGATCCCAGGGGTTGTGGGCTGCAGACCCAGCCAGCTATCCTGGCCACTGCCTCCCTGGGGCTGTCTCATGCTCAAGTGGCTCAAGGCCACTGCCTCCCTGGCTCCCCGCTGCCCAGAGTGACACCCTCCTCACCTTGCCAGTTCCCCTTCCCTGTCTCCCAGGCTTCCCAGTTTTTGCACAGGCTGTGCCCACTGCCAGGAACACCTTTCTCATATTCGGGAGACTCCATTCACCTGACGGCTCACTCTGACCCTCCAGCTCTTCTCACCTTCATTCAGTCATTTGACAAACGTATACTGAGTAACTACTTGGTGCCAGGCCCTATTATAGGTAGAGGTGACAAAGACAGAGGTTTCTGCCCTGATAGGGGAGACAGACAAGTAACAAGAAGGCAAACAAACAAGAACCACAGAATGTGCATGAGAGATGAAGAGATTTCAGTTCTAGGGGGTCAGGATAGGCCTCGCTGACGAGGGGACATTAGAACTAAGATCTGAAGGAGGAGAACAAGCCAGCAAGGCAAACAGCCTGGAAGCGTGTTCCAGGCAGAGGGAACAGCAAGTGCAAAGGCCCAGAGGAGAAAGGTGTGGGTAGAAGAGAAGAACACCAAGGAGGCCAGGGTGCTGGGTGCAGAGTGAGCAAGGGGAGGGAGCTCAGGGAAGCTGATGGGGGCCAAGTTTCCAAGGGGCCAAAGGGTCTGGGGTTGTATGAAAAGTACAGTGGACACCACTGGAGGGTTTTAGCAGGGGGAAGCTGATGTGATCGAGGCTGGAAAAAATAACACTGCCATTTCTTCTCCAAGGGAACCTTCCCTGCAGTTTCCCATGGTCTCCTCTGGCTCCTACAGCCTCTTCCATTTCAACTCCGACCACTCCATGTGACCCTACCTGGCTCCCACATCATTCTGAGCTTTGTGGGCCTCTGTCTTGCTGACTACTGAATCCCCAGTGTCTAGCACAGAGCCTGGCACATAGTAGGTAAAATAGTTGTCAGTTGAATGAATGAATATACCCAGCACATCTCGGGGGAAGAGCAGGACCCAGGAGCTGGGACCCGAATCTGCTCAGAGCCAGCCTTTGAGATGTCCCTGTCTGGACACAGACATGTCTGGCCTCCATTAGATCAGAGCTCAGTCAGGGGAAGGGATGGGGGCTGGTGGGGCTTCCTGGAGGAGGAGTGGATGTGAGGGCTGAATGTGGAAGAAAGGGGAATGAAAAGAAGGGAACTTAACTGTAATCAAGCACCTACTGGCTCTGCCGCTCTGGGCAGGGGAAGCAGGGAGGCCATACCCCACCCCTTCTGGGGTGGAGGCAGTGGTTTCCCTGCCTTAAGACCCTCCACTGGGCGGGACATCCAATGGAGGTCTTGGCCTCATGGGCTTTGGGCTCAGACCACTCCAGCCTTCCTCGTCCATGGCCTCACCCAGGACCCCACCTCCTCCAGCTCACCTCTGAACTATGACACTCCGATGTCCTTTAACTGCCTTCTTGCCTCCCTGGATGCTGAAACTTGTCTTCCTTCCTTCCTGCAGGTGTGGCACTTGTCCTCCCACCTTTCCTCCTGCTTCAGAGAAGGGGAGCACCTCCCTAAGGCTTTTCATTACCTCCTCCTGTGGCCAGAGGTTGAGGTCTCTTCTGTGACAAAGTGAAATCTGCAGCAAATGCTCATCTCTCACACACACAGCCCTTCCCCAAGCTCCTGTCTCTCTCCCCTGCATCTCCCCCCGCCCCGCCCACTGCTCCCTCCGTTCTTCCCCTTCTCCACTCTGCTCTATGCCCCAAGAGGCTGACCTCTACAGACTGTATCAATGGACATCCTTGTCCTCCGGCTTCCAGGTGGGTTTGGCCAATAGGAGGCACTGGCAGAAGATGAAGTGGGGGTGGGGGAAGGAGAGAACAAGATATTAATTCTCCTGTATCTTTCCCTGTAGAGTCACCACCTCGGCTGACTGTGTTGCTTGACCAAAGGCCCTGTCCACATAGTCCACACAAACCTCTCCCTGATTTCTGCTAACGTCCTTCCTTCCCCTTTCCCCATCAGGTCAGGGGGATCCGGAGATGGTAGTGGCTCTCCAGGGGTGCTTGCTGGGGGTGCTGCACTAACCCCTGTTGGTTTCCCCAAACCCTGCCCGCTGTACATGGTCCCTGAAGCAAACCCGCCTCAAATTGTCCCATCTGAATGTGCCAGTTGTTCCCTCCAGGATCCTGACTGGGGTCCCCAGCTCTTCCCTCCCATCCCTGCTTAACCACATTCAGAGCATCCAAGCCCTCTGTCCTCAGCCCCCACTCTCAGGTCTCCTCCCTTATGATCTGCATGGCTCAATCCTCTCAATCTCTCAGCAGCTTTTGACACCATGGGCTATGCCCCTCCTCCTGACCTCCCCCCACTCCCCATTGCTGAGGCATCATGCTTGCCTGCTTCCCCTTCTACCTCTCTGGTTTCTCTCCTCTGCCTGTCCCTTAGATGTTGGGGGCCTCCAGGGCTCAGTCTCCAGTCTTGTTCTCCACTTTCTTCTGGGGAGACTTCATTCTCTCTCCCAGCTTCAGTGCCCTTCTACCCCACCATACATGGATGCTTGTTTGGTCATCTTTGTCTTTAACCCATTAAAGACAAGGGTGCTTCTTAGTCCCTGCCTCAGGGGTCCAGCCCCCTCAGGCTGAACATGCCCCAAACCTGCTTCTGGCTTTCCCTGCATATCTGCTCTTCCCCCAAGTGCCTGGACTTAGACCTCATCCTCTACTGCCTGGACCATGCCCATCCTCCTTCCAGGCCTCCCCATCCTCAATCTTCCGTCCCTGGTCCTGCCCCCTCACCAACCCTGAAGTAATATTCCAGACACACACAGATCTGTCCGGGACCCTCCCCTGCGGTCCCCACCACACTGGGGAGCAAGCTCCTGGCCTGGCATTCGAAGCCCTTTGTAATCCCACGTCTTCCCATCCCAAACATTCCTCCCAGTCTCACAGAAATGCTAAATCACCCGTGCATGGGAGGCTTCTGTGGATTGGAGCACATTCTTGCAGGAGTCATCTCTAAGGCCTTCCCTGCCCTCCTCCAGGTAGGTGCCCCACCCTTCACCCCCGGTCCCTCATTCCTCTCAGGCCTGACCACCTAGGGCTGGGAGAGTCTGCCCGGCTTTGTCTCCCCCGTCCCTCTTCTGGTGAGGGGCCACGGATTACAGCTGGTAGCGAGGACAGGTAAATGAGTGGGTGAGCGAATGAATGAATGATGAGTGAGTAAAGGATGTAAGGTGATCTGGAGGCGGGAGCTCAGAGAAGGAAGAGGGAGAGGCTGAGCCCGGGAGGGGCCTCAGCCAGAGTCCAAACCCTCCGGGGGCCAGCTCCCTCATGAAGTGATGAGGTCTCTGAGCCCCTGGCTCTAAGAAAGACGCTCCCGGATTGGCTCAGGCTGGGAGAGGCGGGTTTCGGCCGAGCCACTAGTCGCTATTGGCTCACTTTCCAGGACTCTGCCCAATCAACGCGATCGCTTTTCTCCCCTCCCCACCACACCGCCTTTCTCCCGCCTGCAGCAGCGGAGGAGGAAGACGGCGCCTTCTCGTTACCCTGGCAACCGTCAGCGGACCCTGTCGCCCCGGCAACTGTCCGAGGCCTCCCGTCAGCCCTCTCCTGGGCCTCTTCGGTCACCCAGACAACCGCTACCCATTCCGGTTAACCATCAGCCCTTTCCCCGTCACCCTGGCAACGGTCACCAGCCCCACCACCCCCCTGGACACACGGTCCTCATCCTGCACTCAGGCCTCCTCGCCCTAAACCTTCGCCCCAAGCTGAGGTCCCGGGTTCCCTCCTCCTCTCGCCCATCTCCCCGGCCCCAGAGGGGCACTGCTCCCACCCTGGCGGGTGGCGGGATGAGTAGGGCCCTGGGGGTCCCGGCTCTTGTTGGGGCTGTTGGACCGTCCGGTCCTGAAGCTGTGCGCAGCCCTGAGCCTGTCTCCTCGCTCTCGCTCTTGCGTGGGACTGTTCAGCCGCTACAAGGAGCTTCTCAAAATGCAAACCACGTCCCTCCCCTGCTGAAAACCCTCCCTGGCTCCCCTTGAGAATCAAATCCAAACTCTTCGAAGCCCCTGGCGGTCTGGCTGTGGCCTCTTCTTCCACACGCCTCCCCCTCTCGCTCTGCTCCAGCAGGCACTAATCTCCACGCTGTTACTCCAGTAGCCCAAGCTTATTCCAGCCTCTGACCTTCCTATTTACTGCTTCCCACTCCCTGAAAGCTCTGTCCCCCAGCTAGGGAAGACTTTCCTGGGCCCCGTCACACACCTGCATAGCTCTCTCTGCCTCTTCTCAGTTAATTCCAGAATGGGGGCTGTGTCCTTGTTCACACTCTATCCCTAGGGCCTAGAACAGCTCCTGACACATACGATGAGTGAAAGGATGTTATGTTGGGGACAAGGGAGGACAGAGGGGGTGACCAGAAGGCAGGCTTTGGCCAGGCAGGCCCATCCCAGAGATAAGACAATGTATTTCTGAGGTCTGCTGGGTCCCCAGACTGATTCATCACGCTGCTGCAAGTCATGACAGTGTTCCCAGAGGCCAGGAAAAGGCTAGAGAGATAGAAGTTACTGCTGTGACCAGCCTGGGGCTGGATGGTTCACCTTCAACTTGTATGGCCCTCACTTGGAGGCTGGAGCCAGGAGTCCCCAGAAAGAATCAGCAGCAACTATGGTTAATTTGGAACAGAAGATTCCGGGAACTGGAGAGACAGGCCTCAGACCCCAGATGGCTATTCAGGGAGCTGGTCCCTTCCTGTGCCGAGTCCAGAATCTCACATATCCTAACAGAGCCGAGAGCTGTTTTCCCAGGGATCTTTCCCAGGCAGTGGCGAGAGAACTTGACCTCATAAGGCCTGGAGTCATGACCAGGAGGGAGATCGAGGGAGCTGCCCAGGGCCTGGCTGGAGAGGAGTCTGGACATCCACCTGCCTGCCCATGAGGGTCCTCCCTTGGTGAGGTGTCAGGAGCCAGCCCCCTACTCTTAAGCTAGGAATACCCTCATCAGCACTGTCCAATAGAACTTTCTACTCTGATTCAATTCAGCCCTTGAAATATGGCTAGTGTGACTGAGGAACTGAATTTTTCATCGTATTTAATTTTAATTAATTGGCATTTAAATTGACATAACCAGGCGTGGCTACCAGTACTATATTGGACAGAGCAGTATTTAGCTGAAGACTCAGACTGGAGGTGGAAGCCAGGTCAGAGTTCATGGTCTGTGCAACTCTGGGCACTGCCTTTGGCGAGAAGAGTGGGGCCTCATGGAGGGGAGAGATAGGACACTCAGCATCCAGCTCCACAGAGAGGTGTACCTGGTTCCTGGGGTCAAAGTGCTTGCTCACACATGCATACACTCATGACTGTGTGTGAGCATATGGGGATGGTGTGCCTGAGGGCATCCACAGACGCACTTGTGTGCAATCTAGGAGTTCCACACCTGTGTGCTGCAGAAGTTCACCCATGTAAATACATTGTGAGAACGCCCGGGTGCATGCAAGCCGGTGAGTGAGCGCCACTAGTCCAGCAGGTCTTGCAAGAAGGCCCACATGTACTGGTGCATTTCCTTAGGGTTGCTCTGGGGGATCCAGTGCCCCACGCCTGGCAGGATGTGGGCTTCCAGCCGGCCTGGCACAAAACGGCTGCTGATGGCCCCCACCAGCCCCTGCTCAAAATAGGGGTCCTTCTCCCCCCACAGCAGCAGGGTGGGTGTGGCCAGCTCCTGGGGCTCCAGGGGGAAGGTCCTGTGATCAAGACAGACAGACAAGCAGAAGGACAGCTGCCCCCACCCGCACCCCCAGAACTCTCCTGAGCTTCTGCCCTGGGTCTGGTCTTACCTGAAGAGGTTTCGGTAGTAGTTGAGGGGCCCAGTGAGGCCACCGGGCTGTGAGAAGCCATAAAGGAAGGCCTCGAGCTCGTTGGGGGTCAAGTGTGGGATGCCCCTCTTGTGGTGGGTGAGGGTGGTCTTCAGGATCTGAGCACACAGCAGGACGCTGCCTTCAGTCCCACCCACGACCCTCCACCCAGCCCTGGGCCTTCACCCTACTGCACCTGGAAGTCAGACATGGACAGCAACTTCTCGGGCAGCCAGGGAAGCTGGAACAGGAACATGTAGTTGGAACGGAAGAACTGGCCCATGTGGTGCAAAGAGTAGTCTGGGGGGAGGGGAAGGCAGACATGAGGCCTGGCTCTCGGGTGGCCCCGCACCTCTGCACTCTACCCATACCCAGGTCATGCACACAGATATGCCAACACTCAGGAATGCCACTGCTACCGGCCTGAGCCTGTGAGGACACTCGACGCTCCTCTTGGCCCAGGCACCAGCTTGCCTCTCTGACAAGTGGTCACTGTACCCATAGAATGGGAGCACTTTCCTCCACAGCTCCCGGGAGCCCCCCCAGTCACTGGCGTGCTTCCCCCGCCCAGGCCTGGATGCATTTCCCCTGCTTCATTCAGCAAACACTTATTGAGCACCTACTGTGTACCAGGCCCTGTTCTAGACTCTGGAGACACAGCAGTGAATGGAACAGACAAAACTCCCTTGCCCTCAGGAAGCTGGAGACGGAGACAGAAAAGAAACAAGAGCACCAAAAAAAAAAAAAAAAAAAGAAAGAGAAAGAGAGATCATACAGCTATGACTACAACTCTGGGAAGTCAAATCAGGCGATGTGATGGACACTGGGTAGCCAGAGATGGCATCTCATGCTATTGTAGTTGCTTAGTTATCTATGTCTTCCCTGCCAGAAGAAAGCAAATTAACCTCTCTCTCCTCTGCTTCCCCATCTGGACCATGGGGATAATAACACTTTCATAGCTCAGGACACTTGTGTAGGTTACTCTATGCAGGCTCCTTGTCAAAGCAATTGTAACATGTAAGTGCTCACAAAAATGTGAGCACTGTATTGTCACTGATTGTGGATTGGGAGCACCACGGGGGAAGAGACCCAGGTTCACCGCTGTGTTCCCAGCCCCTGGAGTGTTGACTGGTGGACACAGAAGTGCCGGCACAGACACACACCCCTTCACACAGGCACATCCCACATCCCAGCATCCCGGACTCCCCTACACACCTTGGTACACCGACATGGGGGCAGCGCTGACCACTGCCATCCGCTCCACCAGGGATGGGTAGTAGATGGAGAAATTCCAGGCTAGGAGTGCACCCCAGTCATGGGCCACAAGGATGCACTTGGAGTAACCTGGGGGGTCAGAGAAACTAGTGTAAGTGAGATGGCAGGTAGAGGTGAGGCGGGGGTGACGGCCACCAGGGCTGGGATGGGGGCACATCCCCACCCAGGCCCAGAATGACATCCTGGATGTCTGCCATCAGCAGGTCGATGGTGTAACAGTCCACATCCCTTGGTGCATCAGAGGAGCCGTATCCCCGCAGGTCCACAGCCACCACATGGAAGCGGCTCTGGAACTCCCGGAGCTGGTAGCGCCAGGAGAACCTGTCAGGTGGGCCAGGGAGGGAGGTTGAGTCAGGGTCCCCAGAATACACCTCTGCCCTACCTATGCCCAGCAGGGGCTCTGGGCCACCCCAACTTCCTGCCCTGAACTTCCCAGAAGGGAACCGCAGCAGGTGGGCTGCGCCCTGGATCCCAGGGCAGCCTCAACATGGATACTTCTTCATCCCATCCCTTCAGGGCCTCCTGTCCCCATCTGTCTTCGTGTAGACCCCTGTCCCCTAGCGCCCTATATACTTTGCGCCCCCAGTCTGCCCAGCCCTTGTCCCTGCCTCTTTGGTGCCCTGGTGGTCCGGGCTTCACCTCCCCCTAGCCCTGTGGGTCCCTGGCCTCTGGGCCTCAGACATACCAGTTCTCCGGGAAGCCGTGCAGAAACAGCATGAGGGGCCCGTTGCCCCGTCCAGCGGAGACATAGTGCAGACGCAGGCCTGAACTCTGGTGGAGGGCACAGTCTGAGACTTGGGAATCTCCTCTTCCCTGGGCTTGAACACCCCTCTTCCCCCAGGCCATGTGCCCACCCAGACTTGTATTCAACCGTTTGCCACCCCCGCACCGGCCCCACACAGGCTCTTCGATCCTCGAAACCCCGGTGGCGCCCCCGCATGCTCACCCTGAGAGTCAGGAAGCAGTGCTCGCCCAGTGTGGGGTCGCTCAAGCAGGCGGGTGGGGTACGCCGGGGGCGCCCGCAGCAGCCGCGTCGGGGCCGGCACAGCACGTGCGTGAGGGCGATGCAGCCATAGACAGCTGCGGCCACCAGCGCCGCCGAGAACACGAGGCTCCACATGAAGGCACGAAGCAGCTTCAGAGTGAGGCGCGACGGCGCTAGCAGCGCCGTCACCACCAGCTCGGGCATGTCGTCGCGTCCTGGGACGACTGCGTTGCCGTCTGGGGTATGGGCGGGGGTCGCGGGCAGCAGCAGCGAGGCGGGATCCGGGCTGGGGACCCCGCCGCCTTTGGTCTGGGGCCCCCCCGTGCCGTCGGGGCTTGAGGAACGCACCGAGAAGAAGAGGCGGGCGGCTCAGACCGAAACCGCCACCGCGCACGACTCACCTAAGGGCTAGGTAAACACCCGGGCGCGACAGTGACAAGGAGCAAGGCTTGAGGTGCGGGGGTGGAGCCTGCGAGGACCAGGCTCGGGTGGTTGGGGTGGAGCCTTGGGGAGAAGGAATGCTAGGGGCTAGGACTGTGGGCGGGACCTAGAAGGGCTTGGGCGGGGCTTAAGAAAGGGACGGGGCCTACTAGGACTCCCGAGTTGGGTGTGTGGGTGGGGTCTAAAGTCTAGAGGGAGCTCAGGTCCTGCACGAACGGGAGACAGGGGGGCGCAGTGGGTGAAATGGGCGGAGCCTAGAGCAAAGGGGCGGGGCAATGCAGGGTAGGTGCGGCCTACCAGCTGGAAAGGTGGGCCCAACTAGGCCTAGGAGCGTTGTATGGGTTAGGGGCGTGGCTTAGGAGGGTGGGAATGAGGGTGGAGCCTAGAGAAGGCGGGCCTAACGTTGGGCGAAGAAGGCCCGAGGCTGGGCCTGGATGACTTGAGTGCGAGAGCTGGACCAATGAGCAGCGAGTCGGCCTGGATAAGGGCCAATGAGACGGAGGGGTGGAGTCGGAACTAATATGGCGGGTCAGGTGGGCCCGGAAGCGGAAGGGGGCGGGGGGACAGGCAGTGCCGTGCCTGGGGTTAGGAAGGAGGCGCGGGCGGTCGCCGCGGCCCAAGGAGGCCTCGGGAGCCCCTGTCGCCACCCCAACTCTGGCGGCTCCCCCCACTGGAGCGCGCGACCCTCGCCTCGGTCTGGCTCCGAGAGACCTGTTAGCACCTTCACCAGGCCCTGGTTCCAACGGTGGTCCAGCTTCCTCTACCCCACGCCGGCCTCCAGTTGGTCCAGCGGACGCGTCGGCCCGCCCCTGCACAGCTGTGATTGGACAATGGCGGTCATTGATGTTCTGGCGACAGGTCCCGCCCGGGACCCAATCCGCAGTTGTTGAGGTCGAGGCTCAGCCAGTGGCGACCAAAGAAGGCGGGGAGACCAACTCCTACTAGAGGGCAGGGCTCGCCCCGGCCGCCGGGGAACCGGGCTGGTCGAATCACTGGGGCTCTGGGCGAAAGAGGAAGCAGAGCGGGCCTGGGCGAGCAGAGTAGCTTCTTCCTCCTCCAGTTTCGCAACCTTCCTCCCAAGACCCTGAACATTTCAAGGTCGCTCATCATTTAACCCTTATAACAACCCTATTCAAGTGTAGGTACTATTATTACCTTCCTGTATTATAGACCAAGAGCCTGAAATTCGGCAAATGACTTAATGTCATTTGCCTAAAGCCTAACAGCTGGCTCAACAGCAATCCAGGAGTTGAGAAAAGCAGCAGTCTTCGGCTCCAGCTTTCCTTCCGACCGGAGGCAGCCACTGGAACGATTTTCTCTTTCTTCTTTCGCACATTCAGCTATCTCTAAATGTGTTTATGTGGCTATTTCTTGATTACCAGTTTGGGGCATTGACTATCTCATTGTCACCACCACTGCAGGAGCTGTATCCATGGTTAGTTTTCCTATTGGTTTCCTCTAACTTTACCTCATTTTTATGACCTCCCATCTTCCCTTACACCTACCACTGTTAACCTTACCTTTGTATTTTCAAGGCTGCTAAACATTATACTTGTCCTGGGACCGTAAGTAAGTCCATAGGTCCCTATTTAAAGGGAAATAGTGGTTTATGTGGTTCTGCTTCATTAACAATGCATCTCAGAGCCGAAGAGACGTCTATATTGCACAAATGTTTGTTTGCCTTGCGTTTATCACCTACCTTTTCTTGCATGATTAGCCTGTATCATGGCTTTGATTTCATTTACGTTTTCCATCAAATCAGTTCTCCAACCACTTGATGATCCCGGTATCCCTCCTGAGTCCTCTAACCTGGCTGCATTTACCAGCCATGGCTGGTGGGTGTCTGTGGACCTCCCTTCTTCTGCTGCAGAACACTGACTCCTACATTCCTGCTAATGCCCCACCCCTCCGCCCAATCTCTACCCTTAAGCAAAAAGCAGTAGTCACAGGATGATAATTTTATATTCAGTACAAATGTTTATTTTTGCAATGAGAACTGCACAAAAAAAAAAAAACTTTAGTATATAAGTGAAATGTCTACCAATTCCCTTCTACAAATGTCTAAGGTGTTTAATACAAGTCTCAGATTCACTGACATAATTATTGGCCAAGCGATCCGTGCATACAGTACGGTATGGGCTTGTACACACCTCTTACTCTTGTATAGAACTAAGATTTCTAGTACTGTGGGAGAGACTGGGAAATGGCCAGAGAAATTAAATAGTAGATCCAAGTTCTAATTACAACCCAGTTAAGAGAAACACCCATCAGGGAGGTGTGGAAAGGGCCATAGCAGAATTAAATCTTTAGAAGGAAGGTGCAGACAAAACCATTTCTCAGGCTAAACAGTCAGACTTGGCCTGGGGAAGTTTCTGAACAAAACACGGAACAAAAATGAGGGAGTGGGATGAGACGGAAGAAACCCCAAGGAACCAAAATATAAGTCACACTTGAACCAGCACAGTGGTTTATGAGGAAGTGCTGTGGGAGGGAAAGGGGGGAGGATTGCGTAGCAGGAGCAGGGCAGGTCTCTGGCTGAATGCCTGAACTACATACACCATTAGCTGAGAGGTTTGGCAGATTCCAAACACAAGATACAGGGTCTTTCTGGTTGAAAAACAGAAAGTGGGATGTGGGTTAATAAACAGTGCTGGAAATGTTTCAATCACTTTGTGTCTTTGCATACGTATAAATCACATAGTTTCATCTTACATCCTGGGGGCCGCTCTTGCGTACTGCCTTTGCCCTGTGGCTGGGGCGTGTGTGTACAGGTGAGTACACAGGCAGACTGGCAGGGTGTCCACCTGGCAGGCTTTCTCACGGAGGAATGGGTGCGTGTGCGTGCTTGGCGGGGGTGGGGGGCGAGGATCCTATTTTGGGGGATGTACACTTATCTAAGAATAACTGGTTAACCCTGAGCTTAAATGAAAGGAGTTCAGTAGAGGCAGGCAAGGTGGCAGAAGTGGCTCAAGTCCTCTGGCTGAGTGGGGGACCAGGATGGAGGAAGGGCAAAGGGGGAGAACACTGTCTGGAGTTTGACCAGGTTCTGCTAGAAGATGCCACCAACCTAGGCCAGGGTCCACAGGAAGAATGGGTACTTGGGCTCCCTGACACAGCTTTAGCTTATAGGGGTCAGCTCCTGCCCAGGGACAGTAGGGACAGGACACGTGGTCCCCGTCGGTAGATCCTGTACAGAGGTGGTGTGGGGGGCCCCTGGGCCTAGCCTAGGCAACAGGTGGTTCACAAAGAAATGTCAGGGAGACGCCAACATTAAAAAAGAGAGATGTGTTTATTCCATGATCAGTACAGACCAAATGCATATTCACCGTATGAAAGTCAAACCAGTCAGTGACTCCAGAGTTTGGCCAACACTGAGACACCAGCGTCATGGTGTAGAGTGGATTCTCATGGCACACGTAACCTCACCAAGGGCTCCAATTATAAAATTAAAAAAAAGCGGGGGAAGGGGCAGCCGGTTGGTAGGGCCAAGCGCCAGGCGGGGAGCTTCTGCCTCAGTCTGTGGCCTGTGGCCCCTGGCCCCTTGCGCCCACCACGTCGTCCCCTGGCCCTTCCTCTCCTGGTTAAAAAAAAAAAAAACACAACAACAACAACAACAACTCAGAAACAGATTTGACATTAAAAAACAAACAAAGAAGCAGCCAACGAATGGCGGGGAGAAAAAAAAGGAAAAGAAAACGTGGCTTTCTGGTTTTATAATTAAAAATAGACTAGTAAAGTTTGAAACTGAGTAAAATATAGGCAGTTTTTTTGTGTGTTTTGTATGTTTTGTTTTGTTTTTTTTTTGTGGGTTTTTTTTTTTTTTTGAGTTTTTTTACACCAGTTTGGTGGAGTCACCAACAAACTTCAAACAAAGATATGCCAACTATGTTTCACTACACAGTACAGCCACGGTCACACACTACCCACAGCGCGGTGGCAGCTGCCGCTCAATGAGGAGACAATCACACCATTTCGGAGATAAGCAGTGCCATTGTGTCTGGAGGAGAAGAGAGAATTAAAAATAAAATAGAATCCAACAAAAAATATATATATAGAAAAAAAAAAAAAAAACAGAACAGAAACACAGGTGGGAAGGAACTGACTTTGGTTGGTGGCCTCACTCGCCGGGCGAGGCCGGCCCACACACGCGCGTGTGACAGTCACCTCGCTCCAGATTGCCATGGACACACACACACCTCCACGGCACTATTCCCTTTTGCACAAGCGAACACTTACAGAGAGCGGCTCTCGATTAAAGGCTTGTGGGGGGAGAGGAAGGGAGGGGTGGGGTCTGTTCAAGGCAAAGTCAGTGCCAGCAAGGGGGTGGGCCAGCGCCCTCACCACCTCCAGCTCTTGCAGGCCTGCCCTGGTCTCCTGGGTGTGGGCAGGGGCAGCTGAAGTGTGGAGGACTCCTGGCGGGCAGGACGTCACAAACGTCACGTTCTTGGGGACAGTAAACCAGTCACGGTGGCGGCAGCAACGATGTCCTGTGTATACTGTGTAGACGTTTGGCAGAGAGAAGGGCCTCTGCCCCACACGCGGGGACTTGGGGCTTGGGTCTGGCCGGCACTTGCTCGTGGCGAGGCGTGCTCTGAGCCGACGTCCTGTGGGGGGGTGGCGGGACGTCCGGCTGGCTGTAAGGCAGATAGGCTCTGCAGTCCTCAGCTGCCCATCAGGCCTGCCCCAGGCATAGCATGCAGGAGAGCCAGGCCCGGAGATACCCCCTTGCCACTGCTACTGCCTCCACTGCTGCCCCTAACACTATTGAGAGTCAACGTTTTGCCAGGAAATCAAAGTCAGAAGTCACCTAGGTGCTCTCAGAAAAGATTTTCTTCAAATATTGACAATAGATCACTCTGGAAATTCATGTCAATGGTAGCTGCCATCTGGAGGAGAGAGGAGAGTGGGAGGAAGTGAAACTCGGTGTCCTGCCCTTGCTGTGGCTCCCAAACTCTCACCCCTGACCTCCAGCATGGGCTATTCCCTCAGGGCCCACACCCCAGAACCTCCCCTGCACTGGGCCAGAGCACCTCTGAGGCCCAGAGGCCAGCATGGCGCAGACAAGGAGGAGCTCTGCCCTGAGTCCCCACCCAATGGCTCTCTGCTTGCACCCCACCTCTCGGGGAGAGTGAGAGCCTCCCTGCCCTCTCCAGGCTCAGGGTCCCCTTTCTCAACTCCTCCGGGGGTGGCTCTCCGCCCAGCAGCGCCCACCAGAGTCCCCCCGCTCACCGCTTCCCGGCGCCTCCGCTCCTGCTCCTGCTTTCGGGCCAGCTCCCTCTGCTGGTCCAGCATGGACTGGGGCTGGGAGCTCCGGGCCTGGGGGGCGGCGGCGGCGGCTACGGCCGCTGCCTGCTGCTGCTGCTGCTGCTGCTCCTGCCGCTGCTGCTGCTGCTGCTGCTCCTGGCGCCGGCGTGCCTCCTCGTGGGCTCGCCGGGCCTGCTCCAGCGCATCCTCATCCTCTCGGCTCCTGAGCAGAGCAGGGCTCCGTGTCACGTGGGGACGAGCGCCAGCCCTGGGAGCCCCACAACCTGCCCAGAGCCCGCGCCCACCTCATGCGCTCCTGCCGGAGCCGCTCCTTCTCCTTCTCTGCGTGCTCAGCCTGCGCCTTCAGGGCCTTCTCGCGTTCCTCCTTCTCCCGGGCCGCCCGGCGGAACTGCTCGAAGCTGTCACTTGATGACTTGGCTGTGGAGGACGGGGTGGTGGGATGCTTCTGCACCAGGCTAGCCCAGGAGCCCATATTCTTGATTTTTAGGTCCTGCGAGGCAGAGAGACCAGGGGGCCAGTGAGGGACCCGGCTGCATCTGGACTCCTCCAGAGAGGCCCAAAGTCTGAGGACACACCTGCCAAGGCACCTCCCTGGGGTGGGGGTGAGGGGCACTCATGGGTCCACTGCTCCTACCTTTTTGGGTGCAACTGGCGTCTTCGGCTCCTGTTTCTGTTTGTCCTTGTCAGGGGCCCCCGGTGGGGGTGCATTCTGCTCAGGGGGCCGAATCACAGGCCTCCCGACATCCACGGGCTTCATCTCAGGCCCTGAAACACAAATAGCCCATGGGCCTGGGCCCAACCCACCTCAGTGGGGCACGGTTGACCGGCCCACAGGAAGCTCACATCCAGTGCAGGCCTGGGGGCCTCAACCTCAGCTGGGGTTGGAGAGGGCACTCACGCTGGGGCAGGTGGACGGGGGCCTTGATGCTCTCTGGGTGCTTGGGGGGTTCCGGCCGCAGTGAGGGGCTGAAAGGCTCACTGCGGATGATGGGTGAGTGGATCTTCTCCTCCTTCACCACCACCAGGGGCTGGGGCTGGACCACGGAGGCTGCACGTAGCTCCTGGGACGGCATAGGCATGGCAGCTGGTGAGGTGGATGGGCGCCCCTGGCCCCGGCCTGAGCCCATCCCTGGGGGCTGTGGCCCAGCCCTGCCCTTTACCTGCTTCTTAGGCTGGACGTTTTGCTGGGGTGGCGACTGGTGGGTCAGACTCTGGAACTGTGGCATCTGGGGGGAATGTATCATAAGCGGGGAGGGGGCTTCACGGAGGTGACCTAGGAGAAGGGACAAGGAGCTTATCAGCATGTCTGGTATGGAGGCCATGGGCCCTGGGCTCAGCCAGGCCCTCCCAACCCAAGGGAAGCCCCACAACGGCTCAGCCCCCTTGCACGTCAGGCCCTGTGCTCAGTGTGCAGCAAGGCTTTGTGGAGCCATGAGTGCAATCCTGGTGTTTGATACCACTGTGTGCCAGAAAAAAAAGTTTCCATTAGGAAACTTTAGGAAGTGCAGATACATCTGGTCCCAGGTGGGGTCTGAGCTTGAGTATCTTTTAAAAGCTCTCCAGGTGGTCCTATGGTATGGCCTGGGTCAAATACAAGGGATGTCAATAACCCCACAGAGCAGGCAGCCTGGGCTTCCAGCTGTCCCCATGTGGCTAGGCCGGCCTGCCTGGACAGCTGCTTCGGGCCTAAGGCCAGATCCCCAGGAACCTCCCCAATACAACTCAACCTGCAAGGCCCACACAATGGGGAGAAGCCTGGACCTGGCCTACACCACAGCAGAACTGGCAGAACAGGTGTTGGGCTCATGGTTCTTGCAGAAAGTGGGCCAGCCCACCCACCTTCATCCAACCAAAGGCTGGGGGCACCCAGGCAGCCTTGGCCTGGGCCTGCCAGCAATCTGCAAACACACGACTGCAACAGCCTCCTGTCTGGGTGGCTCCCTTGGGAGCACCTGCTGAGGCTGACCTGGGCAATGGCAGGCTCTCAGGCCTATGACTTGCAGAAATCTCTTGTCTACTGGAGGCTTCATCCAGCAGCACCTAGAGGGGAGCCCAGTAGCTCAGGGGGCGGTGCCTTCAAGTTGGCCTGGTGCCCAGGGATGCTTGCCAAACCTCCGTGGACTCCAACAACTTGGTCTTTGACCCAAAGCCCCCAGCTATGCTCCAACACACGTCACTCCCTGTGACTCATTCCAGGCCACAGAAACTCAGAGGGAGATGGGCCCAGAGACTCTAAGCACAGATAGCCAGAGGGGACCTGCCCTGCCCCACCACAAGTGCTGACTCTTCCGAAGGCATCTCATCACCTGCCCACTACTGGTCTCCACAAGGAAACCCAGCCTTGCTTGAGGGTGGAAAACAGGCACAGTTGCAGAGCTGCTGGGACCACCACTAGTCTTTCCCAGGGAGGACAGCCAGCTGTTCTCAACTCAGGGTACACAGTGATCCACTTGGCACCTGGCAGCTTTTGCTGGGTTTAGGAGCAGTCACAGCCTAAAGTCAACAGCTTTATTCAATTTGTAGGCGGCACTCATGGGACACCCCCCACCACCACCACCAAGCCAGGCTGCATGGTCTACATGCCAAGTCCAGGAACGTCAATGTGTCACCACACCATGAGGCATCTACTAAAACACTGCCCCACCGTGGTCAGCCAAAACATTTTGGTCAGAGACACCTAGAAAACAAGTGCCCAGGAAAGGCAAGAGGACATGGCCTGCCCAATGCTGTTGACTGGAAAATGGCAGCCTAGATCAGGCTGGAGACTGGGAGCAGGAGACAGCAATGATTCCTGGGTGAGTCGTGAGCTACCTGAGAGCTTCAGCCTAATTCTCCCTCCCGGCTCCACCAGGGGGGCCTCCTGACACCAAAAGCAGACCATCTGTTTCCATAGGTTCCCAAACAGACCACACTGCCCAGACCTGCTCTTGGCTCTGCCTGGACCTCACACCCCACTGTTTGTTAAGCTAACTCCTGCTCATCCTCTGGTCACCTCCTCCAAGAAGCCTGCCCCAATCCCCAGAGGCAGAGCAGGTGCCTCCCCTGGGCTTCTGGCCTCCTCACCTAGCAGGAATCACAATGCACTGTTAACACTCTTGACTGTGAGTTCCAAGAAAATGGCCCACTGGGGCCTTAATCTGTCATCTCGGCTTGCAAGCAAGATGGACACCTGATTAAAACACTGCATCAAGTATCATCGCCCCCTTTCAGCTGCCTCTCTCCAACCAACCCAGAGCCTTCGAGGCTCAGCTTTGAGCCCATCTCAGCCTGCAGCACAAACTGACCCATCTGGCTTCTTGAGGACAAAACTCTGGGCCTAGCGCCAGCCTCCCCAGAACCCAGGGGCAGGACGGTAGTGCTGGTGGGGGGACACTTACCAGTTGAGTAGGGGTCTGACTTGTGGTGCCGGGGCGAAGGGTGATGCTGGATGACTTGTTGAGGCTTGGCGGGCTGAGGCGGGGGTGGCTGCTGGCCCGTGGGTGGGTGGGGGGGCTGCTGGCCTGGGGGCGGCGGGGGTTGCTGGATATGGGTGGGGAACTGCATGGGTTGCATATGCACGGGCCGTGGCGGGGGCTGGTGCTGCTGCTGGGGTGGCGGCTGTGGCTGGGGTGGTGGCGGAGGTGGCTGCTGCTGCTGCTGTAGCTGCTGCTGCACTGAGGGGTGGGGAGGCGGGGGCAGAGGGGGCGGGGGCTGGGACTGCACCTTCACGGAAGGGAGTAGTGGTGTGGGGGGCTGCACCTTCTGCAGCTGCTGCAAATAGAGCTGCATCTGCATGGAGGTGAGGGGTGGGGCAGGCGGATCTTCATCCTCCTGCAGCAGCACTTGGGGGGGCTGAGCCATGGGGGGCTGAGGGAGTAGGGGAGGCTGGGCCAGGGCGGGTGATACGGCTGGGGGACGGGCAGCCTTGGGGGGGAGGGCGGCAGCTCGGTTACTGGGCCGTGATGGCTGTTGAGGCAGCGCGTTGTGCAAAGCTGGAAGGACACAGTAGCAGGGTGGTGAGGCTCACACACCCCGTGGCCCCCGGTCCAGCCTTTCTCCTCCATCCTGACCTCCTACTTGTCTCCCTCCAACTGGCAACCTCTCCACCATCCTTGGCTTCCCAAAAACTCCAGAATAAGGACAGCGTCCAGGGAGGTCTACAGGATCAGGCCCCTCACCAGCATCATCCGGCCCCATGCTCCAAGCCCCCAACTCTCCTCCCTTCCCTTCCCTCCAACTGCTCCACTTGCCCTTCAGGTCTCAGAGCAAGTCTTTCCTGATTCCCACAGGTATGTCCGCTCTCGGATGAGGGTGTGTGCCCTCCCAAACCCCCATCCCTGACTGGGAGCTACGGAGGGTCACATATTTTTCCATCTCACACCACGCCCGGCCCAGCAGAAGATCTGCATCAGTGTCTTCTGTACCCAAAGCACTCTCTCTCTGTGCAAGGCCTGTTCTGGGGCCTCTCGTGTAATTTCCATAATGGCCCCGAGAAACTGCTAACTTCCCCTTAGAGACAACTGAGGTTAAGAGGGGTTCTGCAGGTTGCCCAGAGTGCCCTGTCACTGTGGTAAGACCAGGGTGGGAAGGGGACCTCCCCACACTGTTGCGGGTGTGGTTGCAGCTCACCTGGAGGAGAGACCACCGAGTGCTGGTTGAGATGAGGCGGAGTGCTGTGCTCGGGAGGCTGGGGCAGGTGAGGGGGCAGCTCGGGCTGCGGCAGGTGCAGGATGGGCTGGGTGAAGTGGCCAATGGGGTCGAAGACACTGCCTGGGAGTTGGGGTTCCAGGACGGGCACCTGGGTGGCGATGAAGGGCGGAGGCGAGGACTTCATCGCAGGGGCTGCCTGCTGTGGCATGGAGGGCGGAGGGGGTGGGGGCGGGGGCTGCTGCTGTGGAGGTGGAGGCGGTGGGGGCTGCTGGGGAGGCGGTGGGGGCTGCTGGGGCACGGGGGCCGGGGCCTGCTGCATCTGCTGATGGTGGTGGTGATGGTGCTGCAGACAGACAGACAGACAGGCTGATGTCAGGCAGGCCAAACCCGTCTGGGTCAGACACAGGGTCCCTCCAGGGTCCAAAAAGGCAGGTGGCCACTGCTCACCTGCTAAAGGACACCCCCGACACCACATACCTTCTTCTGCTCCCTCCCGGGGTGCCCCTTCTTTTTTGACTTCGGAGCCATCTCTGTGGAGGAAAAGAGAAGGTGGTGAGCCTACGGGGGAGAAGACTGGGAGCTGGCCTTGAACGCAGAGCAAGGAGAAAACAGAGGATGAGTTCAGGAGAAGGACCGGTGACAGTGAGAGGGAGGGTGGCTGGGTTCTGTCTGGGATGGAAGTTGGTCACAGGGGAGGGAAAGACATGTGGGGTGCCACCTACCCATTTGCCTGTTGCTTTTTCCTAGCGGGGACCATGCCTGAAAAGCTGCCTGCCAAGCTCCAGACCACCAGCTCCATTAAAAGATGACACCCGAATGCACTGGGAACTGAGCTACGAGAAACCTCCTTGCCCAACGTCTCCTCCAATTTGCTGGTCAGAGGCCTCTACAGTGACTTGAGCATCTGCACCCCAACCTGCTTTGCCTTGGAACAACCATGGTGTTTGAAATGATCTTGTCTGAGGCTCAGAGACGTTAAGGGACTTGCTCCGGTCACACAGCTAAAAAGTAACAACTCGGTGGCCTCCAACTGCATTGCCCTCTGAGGCTCGCTCCTTCCCATCCTCCCAGAGGAAACAGAGATGCGTGAGTTGGGGTGAGAAAGACCACTGGTGCCAGCATGGGCCAAGGCCTGACCACAGAGCCATGGGACAGGTGAGGAGAGTGCTGACAAGTGGGAAGTGCTGACAAGCATGAGCACTTCGTGGAGGAAGAGAAGCCAGCCAGCCACCCAGCCAGCCTCCCTGGACGACCCAGGAGCCAGTGGGGGAGGTACTCAATGCCATTGCCAGCAGAGGAGGAGGTCACTGGCCAGACTCCCCTTCCTCTCAGGAGACCGGCCTCAGAGAAGTCCCTGTGTTGGGATACAGTCAATGTGCTGCAGGGAGAAAGCAGTATGTGTCCCGGTTTCTCAGGAGCCAATGGCTTGTTGCCACCACTGTGTGGATAAATCTGGGGTGTGCCTGTCTCTGTGAGGAGTGTGCAAGAGCCAGCATGACTCCCTCTGCCCCCACTCTAGAAGCTTATGCTAAGGAACTTCTGCCAGCTGGATGCCCCTTGCCAAACACTGCTGGGTGTAAACCTCAGAGGAGAGAAAGCCCACCCAATGCTCAAGGGCTAGGAAATGAAGTCACCAACCACCAGGTGGGACGTGGGACCTATGGTGCCTTTCGGATTCCTGTCACTGAGAGGCACCTCATGGCTTTGCCTGGCATCTCCTGAGCTCCTTGCCAGGGTGCTGGCTCTTGCTGCTGGTGTTGGAGGACACATGCTTTTGCCCAAAGCGGGGCTAGCTCCACTGGTAGCTGCTTCATGGAGGGCCGTGCTAAACTTCTGTGAGGTGCACAGCCTTGGTGCGATGTGTCACCAAAAGGGATGAGAAGGGACTTTGTGCCCTGCAAGAGCTCACCATTCCATGCAAGTGATAAGACAGTGACACAAAACTCAGCAGCTACAGACATGTCTCATACAAATGGCAGCGACTAGGGACACCTGGGACACAGGAACTGTAGGCCCAGCCCCAAACCCAGACATGAGAGATGCCAGGATACAGGGCTCAGGACTCTTTGGGTCACATACAAAAGCTGGTGAGGACACTCTTGAGGGTCACACATACAAAAGGGAGCCATCTGGGTGATTTGCAGGATCAGGCCACAGGGTATCTGGCAGCCGCAGGATGGAGGAGAGGCTGGAGGCCCAGGACCAAGCGGACCCTACACACACAGGGATAAAGCACGGTACACAGAGGCTGCTGACCCAAGGGAGTGGGAGAAAGAGGCCGGGGCATTCCTCCAGGCTGGGCTCCTCTCCCAGCATGGATTCCAGTAACAGAAACTGCAGCTCAAGGGAGGCTGGGGGCGGCTGCTTGCAGGCTGGCATGCCTTTGGAGGGAGCGGACCAATGGGTCAAGTCTGACCAGGAGAAGCCACTGTGTCATGGGGAGAAGGCTGGGCAGGGTAGGGGTGGCCTGTCATCTCATGGCCTTGGGGGGAAACACTTTTTTCCATCACAAAAGAGGGACAGTGGCTCTGAACCCTCACCACCTCCCTGCAGCCATGAGCAGAGAGGTCCACCTGGGAACTAGAGGGGAAGAAGTGCAATGGGGCCCTTAAGGATCCAGGGAGTGGCTTTCAGCTGCCTTAGAAAGGTCACTGGGAGTACCATCCCAGGGCTCCACAGAAGTGCTGGGAGGGGCAGGTCTAGAGTGGGAGAGAAGGTGGGAGGTGTGCAGCAGACCACCAGGACCAGAGGACTAAAGGGGCCAGCAGTGGGGACCAAGGGGCGCTGGAGCCTGTTTGGGACAGCCACATCTGGCTCACGTGTCCTGAGCCTCATGTTGGAGTTACTGGTAGGAAGACAAGACAGGAAGTGCACAACTTCACAACACACCAGCCCCAAGACACCCCCACACAAAACTCTCTAGAAAGGGTTACATGAAGATGGCCTCAAGTACTGTGTGATCTTTATTCCATAAAAATCTTGAACTCAACACAAGTTTCATCTTTACATAGGATGGTAATTGTACAAAGAATTAAAACGTTTTTGTAAAATCTGATTAAAACACTGATTCCTCCCCACTCCCCCACAACTCAAGGGAAGGAGACAGGATAGAAGGTAAGGGCAGAGGTGCGTAGCCCCTCAATTGAACCGGCTGGGAGCCTTAGCACCAGCAGATGCCCAGGCCTCCCACCCCTCCTACAGCGACTCCTCAGGCCCGGATGGCACCTCCCACTGTCCGCATGCTGGAGGCTGCCGACAAGGAGTGAGTGGGCTTCTGCTCTCTCTGCTCTGTTCCTGGGGCACTGGGCATAGGTGACAGCTTGAATCTAAAGATCAGGTTCTCTGTCAGACGGAAGCCCCATGGGCAAGAAGGACGGAATCCCTGGACAGCGAGGGTGCAAGGACCACGCAGGAGAGCTGGCCCGTGGCTACAGTCCATGTGCACACGAGTGGGAAGGAGGGGGGGGAGGCACACAGGCCGACGCTGTGGGAATCTAGCCTGCCTTTTGTTCTAAGACAGCAGAATCTTCCCAGAAAGACAATGCCAGCGGCTTCCCAACTGTCCTGTGGGAATCTCCAGGCATGAAGCTCCCTGACCCTAGCCAGGCTGAGTTGTACTGGGAACACATCAGGAACCGGCCAAAGGGCAGCTCAAAATAGTCTGTTTGGCAAATGAGCTCGACTGGAAGCTGAGCGGCTACAGGATCAGGGAGCAGCCTAGGAACTCCCAAGTATCACTGCAGGGCCCTGGAGGCTCTGGGGAGGCTGAACCTGGAACCCAAGGCCAAGGCCAGTCTGGGGCAGTTAGAGCTGCTTGGGCCCAAGGCCCCAAGGAGCTGGGGAGGGGTGCCAGGGTTTCCACACAGGCGGTGGCCAACTGCACCTTCTCAAGCCTGCTTCCAGCTCCAGCAGAAGGCAGACTCCAAGATGCCAGGAGATGGTTAGGCCTTGAAGTACACACAAACTATATATAAAACAAAAAAAGCTCTCTGAAATGCAGATGCTATTCCTTAGGGGAACTTTTCACGTCAGGCAGTTTTCTGTTGAGATGCTGGATTCATGACCAAAAAAGGGCCGACATTTATTTTTAGAACAAAAAAAAGCCTATTCAGTGCCTCTCAGAGGGCTTGGATTATGTGGCCACCCTGACCTGCCCCATCCCCAGCAGCTGTCATTATTCTAGGGAACTGAAGACTAGGAGACTACTTGCATGTGCATGGAACAGGGCCCGAAGGCTCTGATGCCCTCACAATTGACTGGTCCAGTGCTCTGGGTTTCAAGAACCCTTTCTTGCCACTAGCCCAGATCCCAACCCCCACCAAAGGAAAGGATGATGGGCTAGAGGAGCCAGGTCAACTGGCTGCATGGCATCTCCTCCCCAGACGCCCCTCACTAATGGCCTGCCTGGCAGCTCCTGCAGCCTACTTCTAGGTACCTGGGAAGGGAGGGATGGGGAGGCAGCTTAGGAAGTACTTTCCCTGTGTGACTTTAGGAGAAGAGGCCAAAGAAGTTGGGAAAATGCCCAACAGAAACAGTGGGAACAATGAAAACAGGAGGACTCCAGGGGGCTGTGAATCAGCTGTGGCTGGTGACAGCCTCTGGCTAATGGAGCCTTATAGGTCACCAGAGAGAAGGCATGCTGAGGGACAGCCCCAGTGAGCCTTTGGGCCCAGCTGGCCTCACCTCTAAAGCCCCATTCCTCACTTGGGGAAGCTCTAGATGTTAGTGTTCTTCCTTAGGGTGAATGAGATCTTCCCTGGGCTAATGTCATTGCAAGATCCAGGAGGGAAGCAGTTAGGATCCAGAGTCCCCAAAAGAGGGAGGGATGAGGAGAGAAAACATATTTGTGTTGGGGCCTTGCACACGGAGCAGCACCACATGTATGCGTGTGCAGGGGGGGCTGTCGTCACGCTCTGGGAGATGCCACCCACCCAGAGGACCCCAGACGACCAGGGAGGCGGGGCAGGACAGCCAGGCAGTCTTTACACAGGAGGCCCGGGCGGGCAGCCAGGCGGGCAGCCAGGCAGGCAGCCTTCCCGGAGGCGGGACTAGGCGTGAGCTGCTGGACATGACTAATCCACCCTAGGGGACAGGCCCAGGGCTCTGAGGAATTCCATAACTTGATGGAGTCCTGTCCCTTTCACGGAAGAAAATGGACTTAAGCTATAGCTTGCTGGGAAGGAATCTGGAACTGAAGACCGTTTTATTAAGAGTCCGTGTCCAATGATTAGGCAGGACCTACATAGAGGGAGAGAGAAACCAGTGTGAGAGAAATGGTGTGGAATGTACCGTTCAAGTCATAAGAACAGAAGAACCGCAGACCAAGCCAGCCTCCTGTGCCCTGCTTGCTGTCAGGGCACGAGAGAATAGCGCCGCAGACTAGGAGTTCCACCCCCTGCCTGGCCAGCTGCAGGTGGGGACAGACCCACCTTTCCCTTAGAAGGGCCTCGGATCTGGCACGCATGGATGTCTCCAGAACCGCCTGAGCCTGTTTATGCTTCTAGACAGAACTGCTTCCAGTAACAAGTTCCATATGCGCCGAGTGCATGCTGGTGTTCCCTTTACTGGTCTTTGCATCTGAGAGGCTACCCTGCCTGTCCTCCTTGCCATCACTTCTGAAGACCAGCCTGGTGTGCCATGCACATTAGGTGCCCACTGATTCTGATCTTATCCTCCAGGGTCTGCTTTTCTGCACCTGTCTATCTCAAGGAGGTGACGCTGACCCATCCTCAGGGCTTGGGTGGAGGTAGGAAAAGCCCCTAAGAAAGGAGATCTGGAGTGCAGGACCTCTAGCTAACAGCCTCACCTCTGCATTCCTATAAACCGCAAGAAACAAACCAAAAAAAATTATAAAAGGAGGAGCCAGTGACATACACTGTTGAGGAGGAGAACAAATAAAAAATAAAAACAGGTTGAGGAAGAAAGTGTCCTTTCTTTTTCCCAGGCATCGAATGCAGCTCCCCTTGACCGGGGAGGGGGTGTGGGGCTCGTTCCCACCCATATAGCAGAGCAGATGCTTCTGTTAGAGTCACAGATGCAACCAACACTGCACTCCCATGGTCCCCAAGTGCGCATGTGGGAAAAACCCGCCCACCGGCCGGTCTCCCATTCAAGGCACATTCCACAAGGCTCACCCTCGCCCATGAAGCCCTAAAATCCGTCCCTGCGCGTGTGTGGGAGTGTGAGGGTCACCTGGCAGTGCAGGCAGACTGGCTATAGCCCCGTCCTCCAGATCTCTTCCTACCCCCACCCAGCCCCACCAGGGGACTTACCCCCTCCCCAAGAGCGTGCGTCACACCCTTGGAGCGGGCAGCAGCAGGCCCCAAGATGGGACTGGAACTGAGTCCTTCCAAGACCCCAGGGGGTCGGAAGCTGAGGCTGGTTGTCTGGGAAGAATGCCCCATGGCCTCTGTCTGCACTTTCCAGCTCAAATCTTTCCAAAACATCAAGCATTCCTTTTCCCCCTGGAGCTATTAAGAAACACCCACATGCTCCGATCCTGGGAAAAGGAAACCAGGAGACTAAAATAGCTGGAGTGTGCTCCCTCTGCAACAAAAAGACCAAAACCAAGTCCAAGAGAATTCCCTGAACTCCTGTCCCAGCCCAGGCCAGGGGTGCTCCTGAGAGGGACAGGAACTGTGTGGCCGCCCCACCCATAAAGATCTGTGGGTGGCATTTGGGAAGAGCCAGACATCAGCAATGTGATGGGGTGAAAGCTTCAGATGGCTCAGGGGCAGTGGGAGGGTGGCACTTGTACCACTGCCTTCTGTCCCTCAAGCAGATTCAGAGTTTAACCAGAATCAAAGCTCAGTGGAAGACCACGACTCAAGTAACAGCTGGGTTCAAAAGATGTGGTGGGACTGGCCAGCAGTGCTGCATGCTGCTGGACATGAGGAGGAACACACGGTGGCCTGGGACAGAGCTGGAAAAGGAACACCCCCTCCGCCCCAGTCTGTGGATGCACTGCCTCCCTGAAGCGGCCTTGCCCCAAGGACCAGCCCCATGTCCTAAGCAGCTAGCAGCATCCTTGTCTATGGACAGTGGCCAGAGAGGAGTCCACGTACCACTGCCCTAGTCCCAACTTAGTGCCTCTGTTCAATTTCTTTTGGTGATTCATGTCCCAGGGCTGTGTCGGCAGAACTGACAAATATAGGCCCTTAGGAATTTCGGCATTAATCCAAATGGAAACACAAGAACAAGAAGGGCAAAACAATTAAGACCCCAAAGACCAAGAGAAATACCTTCAGTGCCCCCACCAGGCCCCATCCCCCGCAAGGCAGAACCACCTGTAACTGGTCAGAGACATCTACCCATCTCCATGGACCCAGCACGAGCGGCTACTGGAGGAGCTGCCCGGAGAGCAAGTGCAGGTTCCTGTGCAGGATGGGGGTGGCAGATGGCCACATTCAGTGGTGCCAGGGCACAGCCTCCCACTTTGGAACCTGTAGCATCTGAGCTGCAGGGCACAAACCTACACAGGGTGGGTCCCTCCCAAGAGTAAAAGCTCTCAGCTGGCCTCCGACAGAGCTCTCCAGTGCACACAGAAGGCAAAGGAAAAGTCAGGACCACGAAGACAAAAGAGACGCTCGTAAAACCCAAGGTGGGGAGGGTGCCTGGGAAGAGGAAGGAGCTGGAGGCAGCTGAGGGAGCCGCCAGGGCTGGACTGCCGGAGCCTGGGAGCCTGCAGGCTGGCGGCTCTGAGACTGTAAATCTCACCCTCCTTCCTGCCAGGACAGCTGTTCCCAGGACTCTCAGATTACTTGTTGCACAATCCTTCCAGCTTCTTTAAAAAGGGGAAAAATGTGGAGGGAAACAAAAAAATCTCGGCAGCAGCAGGGAGCTGCTAGAAATGCTGTCATGGTCACTCCGCAGCAGGCGGCAGCAGGGGGGCTGTAGGGCGCTCAGGAGTCAGGGACAAAGGCCACAGTCACAGATTCGCAACGGGGACATCAGGTGTGATGGTCATGGTCCCCTAAGGTGCCACGGTGGGTGGGGCCAAACCATGCTGTTTTAGCTATCTGGTCCCGCTGCCATTTTCAACCTCTGGGGTATTCTTTGGTTGTTCAGATCCTTAGGAGAAAACGCTATGAAACCCCTAGTAGAAGCAGCCTGCTGGAAAATGCAGGAGGTACAAAACCCCAGAGGGAAAGACAAACCTGAGGCTTGGCTGGCACTGAAAGTGAGAAGTCAGCAGCCACCAGGAATGCTAATTGGGCCCAAGAATATGGCCATTCACCCTGCTAAGGGCGCTGGGCTCTGGCCTGGGGCCAGCTCTGCCTGAGCAAGCACCAGATGCGGTGCCCCCTGCTGGCAGACAGATTTAAAAAAGCAATGGAAGGGTGAGCTGGTTAGGAAGAAAGAAAGAGGTAAAGGATGGAGAAAAGAGGCAGCCAGCAAACTACTCACAGCAATCTTTGCATACAAAAGGAGCTCAATAAATACAGAATATACTTAATGACTTTCATGTCACTTTGGCCCACTGAAAATGAGGTAGTCCAGAGCCCTCCCCCAACACTTTGGAAACCTGATGTCCTTACTGCAGAAGGGAAGAGGAGCAGTGACAAGACCCAGACGCCCCCTTGTCCCCAGCTTCCCTGGACAGAGGCAGGCTGAGCCCACAGGAGGACCTGTGGACCCACACACCTCAGAGCAGCTTCAGTCTTTCCAACTGCTGCAAATGATCCTCAAACTTCCTTGGCACGACCAGGTCACATTATTTATGTGAACAAAGTGGAGCTTATCGTTTATTTCCAGTTAGAAAAAATATCAGGGATAAAATAGGTACATGAAAGAATATGCCAGGAGTCTTCGTTGCCCGAACACATGTTTCCCACTGTGGATGTGCACATTGCAGCCTGCCTGGAGGGACACGCCCAGGGTCCCAGGGCGGGCTCGCGGGTGGTCCACAGACTGTCTGCTCAGCTGACAGAGTTAGACCTGCCCAGGGACAACTCTGCTCACCCAGAGAAGGCCAGCTCCACCTCACAGAACAGGCTAGTCACCAGGCTTCTTCCCTAGCCTCTCCTCTGGGCCAGTCTGAGCATCTGCTCCCCTGAGAATAACCAGGAGAGCTTGTATCTGGAGGAAAGGTCCCCTTCCCCACCACCAGCACAGCTCTCAGCATCTCCACCTGCCCCCCACCTCCCGTGTCAAAGCTGCTGTTCAGGCGCACCAGTGGATACACGTGCACGCCCATGGAGCATGGAGAGAAGGAACTGTTAGAGGTACACGACACGCATGTCCAAGTGCGTGCAGTTAGGAGTAGCCAATGCAGCAGTGAGCACACTCTGGGGAGGATGGCAGTGCCCTAAGCCCCAGGAACAGCAGGGCCAAAAGCAGGCTGTTCCACACCTGCCAAAGCACATCACCTGAAAGGGCTGTGTTGCATGCAACTGTGACACACGGAAGACTGTGAGGCTGGGCAGGGTCACGCTAAGATCAATTCCATCATCTGCCCCCACCCCTTCTTTCCCAGGTCTCTGCAGTGTCAACACCCCTGGCTACCTGTCTTCCCTGCCCCAGCCCAGGTCGAGGGCAGTGTGGGGGCAGGTGCAGGGCTAAGCACCCCCCACAGTTAGAGATTAACATGGTGACCAGGTAGATGGAGAGATGAGAGGGCCCAGCAAGTTCTTATGACTGCCATCTCTGGCCTCTGGTAGCCTGGACACAGGACGGAGCACAGGCAGGATTCCAACAGGGCTCTAAGTTAGACACCTAACCTGTTTCAGAGTCTTCGCTGTCAGAGGAGCTGGACTCGCTGGTGCTCTCCGACTCTGAGGATGAGAAGCCCTTCATCTTGGAGGAGCCAGCAATCACATCAACTTTCTCCGCTGCAATAAAGCAACAGGGACAGAGTCAGGCAGGGCCCTGAGTCCCACGAGCCAGAGGGCTGCTCCTAATGGCCAGCTGCAATCCTTCCGAACCCCGGCCAGACCCACATTTCCCAATGGTAAGCAGCTAGCCTACCATGCATGCCAGCCAAACACTTGGCTTACAATGGACTTTCAAGGCCCCTCCAATCTCTCAAAATACCCTTTTGCAGGGTTCATCAAGGATTAAGAGACCAGGGCAGGAGAGAATTCTCTAACACAAGGAACTGCCGGGATTATGCCCCCTCAGCTACTTTTCTGACAGTGGGTAAAGAGGACCTAAAGGGGACGTGACAGTCAAAGACAAAACAAGATAAGGAAAGAGCCCCAAGGGATCTCCCAGCACCTCAGTGTGCAGACTGAGGCGAGTGTCACTGTGTGGCACCCTGGGCGGAGGAAGGGGGGTGTGTGTGTGCCAAGGACCCCAGGAGTCAGTCCGGGCTGGAATGAAGGCTGTGTGCAAAGCCCTGATGTGGATCCTAAGTCCTACTGGTTCTAACGCAAAAGCTGTAAGCCAAGACAAGGCACTGATAACACAAAAGAGCTGCCTGGAAGACCTGGGGGGCGGAGGGGGGGGGGTGTCCACACCAAGCTAGAGAAGAAAGCAGGCAGGCACAGTGCCAACCTAATGCCTTTCCTCCTAGCCACGCCCCCCATGCCCAGAGACCCCAAAGACGTAGGGGGGTGGCTTCTAGGGAAGACTCAGAGGCAGGAAGCTAAGGACGAAAGCTGCTGCTGCTCAGAGCAAGGCTTAGGACACCTAGGTGCAGGTGGACCCCAGATGGCCAGCAGCCAGAGAGATCAACAAAGGCACCAATAAGCCTAGGGCTGAGTCTGATGTCACAACCCTTCAGAGGTTTCTATGTCAAGAACGCAGATTTTATAATCGGAAAGAAAGCAAGCCTGCAGAGAACGAGGGCCGAGACTGGAAGGCAAAGTTACCTGAAGGTGCCAACAGGGGCCTCACTACTAGAGGTGCAAGGATAGCAGCCTGGCCCATCTGCCCAGCCCTCTCCCTCACCCAGGACTGGGAACACCCCCACCACCGCCCCAGGGTGCCCAAGGGCACCTTGAGGTTTCCTTTTCTTCCGCAAACAGGAGGTGACATAGCGCTCCAGTTCACGCAGGGTGGATGGCTTCAGGGTCTCGAAGTCAATCTCGATCTCGTCGGGGTTGGAGTTCTTGAGTGAGGGCTCCCGCGACTGAATGATGTGCACCACGCGGCCCAGCTTCTCACCAGGAAGCTTGTTGATGTCCAGGCTAAGCTGCCGCTTCTCTTCATACGACATGGGCTTGCACTTGTCTTCTTCCTCCGACTCATATGTGGGAGGGGGCTTGCTCTTCATGGGTGCTGGCTCCTTCTTGCTACGAAGGGGTGATGCAGACACCATTAAAAATGGGTCCCTGGGGGAAGGTGGGTGCATATCCCTCCATTTAGGGCTTGGGGAGGCTTCCACACCCCCACCCAGTGGTCTTCACAGGAAACAGGGGGCGCTGGCAGCGCCTTCCTGGGGGCACGTGGCTGCAGTTGAGACCACAAGTGGTGAACTGGGGGGCTGCTGTGGTTTGTCTTGCCGCCTGCACCATGCTACCTGCTATCCTCCCTGCCTCAAAGGCCCATCCCAGAAAAAAGAGCAGAGAGGCAGCCTCCCTCCCCACTGTCCCCATCTGGACTAGGGGCACTGGTGGGGGTAAGGGTGACCCACAGACCTTGTGTTGTTGTTACTGGTATTATTTTTCTTTGTCTTTTTGGGAGGAAGTTCCTTGGCTTTGCTTTTCTTATTCTCCTCCACTTCCTCTTTCTTTTTGTGCTTTTCTTTTTTCTTTTCCTTTTTGTCTTTCTCCTTTTTCTTTGGTTTGTTCTGCTGGGGCTGTGAAAGGGCTGCAAGCTGCTCGTGCACGGCTTTGAGCTGTGGAGCAGACAAGCAAGACACACACTCCCGTCACCCTGGTCTCTGGCCCTCAGCTCCATGACCTGCCGTCTCACTAGATATCCAAAGTGCCCATGCCCACCCAGACCCTTAACTCCCAGGGTGGCCCAGTGTCCTCCTTGTCAGAGGAGTCACTCAAGCCCCATGACCATGCTGGTTCCAAGAAGAGGGTCCCTAAAGAGGCTGGGCAAGAGCGCATAGACAGGGACTTCCCTGGTGGTCCAGTGGTTAAGACTCCGCGCTCCCAATGCAGGGGGCCCAGGTTCATTCCCTGGTCAAGGAACTAGAGCCCGCATGCGGCAACTAAAAGAGCCCGCATGCCGCAACGAAGAACCCGCACTCGGCAACTAGACCCAGCGTAGCCAAATAAATAAATATTTTTTTAAAAAAAAGGAGCGCATAGACACATGTGGGCGCTAAAGGCCTAATGGCCAGCTGGTGGAGAGAGGAGAATCCAGGAAGCCCCAGGAGAGACGGACACGCTGGCTCGGCCTCCTCCTTCCAGATACCAGAAGGCTCCAAAAGCCTCACCTCTGCCCAGGGAACGGCCATGTCACCCCATCTCCATACCCACAGTGTACATATAAGTATGAACAATATGCACCTGACCTGGCACAAGGGGACCAGTGGGAATTCTGCTCATGCTGGAACTCATGCTGGGGGCGGGGGGGGAGGCAGGGGGGTGGCGGGGGGTTTTGGTTTGAAAATGGGGCTGCCTGTGTCCTCACCTGCTCCTGGAGCTCAGCCAGTCGTTGGGCTCGCTCCTCCTCGGAGTCATCAGTGGAGCTGTCACTGTCTGAGGAGCTATCGCTGCTGCTGTCACTGGATGAGGGCGGGGCCACAACCTTGGTGGGCGGTGGTACCGCTGGGGAGGACACAGCCACCACAGGCTCCTCGGGCTCATCCGGCATCTTGGCAAAGCGCATCTCGAACACATCCTGGAGGTGAGGGGTAGGGGGAAGCTGTGCCCGTGAGGGCTGCTGGGTGCCCTGGGGGCGCCTGGACTGTGGCCCAGCGTCACACTATCCCTGGCTGCTGGGGGTGACTCAACAGGAAGCAAAGAGGGCTGAGTCAATGGTGACCCCCTTCCTTATCACTAAGGCGAGGGGGCTGGCAAGGGCCCCCTGATAACTCTTTCAACACTCCTCTTTCAAATCTCACTTTGGGGAGAAAGGTGCTCCCGACATGGCCTGGCACCCACTCCCTGGGAGACACAGCCGAGGTGAGGACAGGTGACTCACATCACAGGAGATAGCCAGCCCAATGAGGACATCAGTCTGGGGATCCTCGACAGATGGCAGGCCCGGACAGGACCCACAGAAAGAGTGCTCTGAGGCTCCCATCAGGTTGATGCTCATTCAGTCAGCACATCTCAAGGGAGCCTTCTGGACGGTGGGCCGGGCACCAGGACACAACAGTGAACAGAACAGGGGTCTTATGGTTCACATTCCCATAGGGAGCGGGTGGGGTCTGCAGTTTTAGAGTTCCAGAGGGAACAAAGGTCCCAAGGTGGGAGTGTGGGAACAGAGCCCACAGCCAGTGAGGAGATCAAGTCCTCGCTGTAGTGGGCACATAACTGAGCAGGGCCATGCCACTGCCTGGGGCATCTCCAGGGTACACCAGAAATGTGAGAAAGGTATAGACGAGATATGGGGCGCTGAGGACAGGCTATGGGAGAGAGCCAGCCTTGTGAGGTGCAAGCAATGTGAGCAGAGACTCTGGGCTGACTGAGCATAGGATCCCACCCCAGGAGCTCCTGAGATCTGGTTTTCCAGTAGGATTTTGAGACCTGCTTTAAGCCTGGAATAAGTCAGTTAACACAGCAACTCACATAACAGAAGGGGGGCCTTCCTCAAGTGTGAATCGATGTTTGAGAGAGCAGCATGGCCCAGAAGGGCTGTGGGGGTTGAGCTCCAAGGCTGCTATTTCAAACTTGAGTATATTTGACAGAGCCCACCCTAGAAGACTCTCCTGATGTCTCTGGAACGCAGCTTCAGGTTTCCCCGCCCCCAGGAAACTGGAAAAGAGTGACCTGGGCAGCAGGGCAGGCATTCCACACAACTGTGGTACTGTCCCCTCCCCTCCAGACTACTCAGGTTCGGTCTCCTCCAAGGCAGGTTCTCCTCTCAGCAAGGTGCTGCCTGAACTCTGCTATCTGAGTGGTTTTCAGTTTAAGTACTAGAAAGGCAATAACTTTCTAATTTAATCAGAAATAAATCATGGAGCAGATCTGAGGGCAACAGAGAAGACAAACAGGAGGGATGACCAGATACCATCATCACTCAAGCTGCCAGGGAGAGGGGGGGCTTCACACCAGGTGAGCAAGACCCTCTCTGCTCACGGTGCCCTGGATGTGGGCAGGCTCAGGTCCATGACTGACCCACATGAGCATCTGGAAGAGCCAGGCCTGCTCTTAGAGAAATGTGTCTAAGAAGGTGGCAGGGCATCAGGACCCCAAGAAGGGAGAAGGGTGGCAAGCAGGGCCAAGCACTTGGTGCTGCTGGGAGGTGACACTTTACCAAGCGGAAGCTATCTCGTGCCACTGGTATGTGAACCTAGTCCCCCATGCCAGCTGCCGGACAGCTCTACCCTTACCACAAGGACATCCCTGTTCCTGCCCCACAGGCTGTGACTGTTGTAGAAATGGGGGTGGCACCCACCCTAAGGCCTCCTTCCACTCCCTAGCTGCTTCTGGCCCCTGCCCTCCCAAAGCCCCAAGACCAAACAGCAAGGAGCATGAGGCAAAAGCCAGGTGGGTTGCCCGCCTCCTGGCTGTGCCCAGTTGAATGACCCATCATCCTCCCACCTGCACCAGCCCAAGTTGGGGACATTCTGGGAAACACACTCGGGCCTGTGTGCCAGTGAGCTAAGGGCTGTTGCAGAAAACCTTCCCAAGTGGCTGAGACTTGCACCTGCTCTGTGGTAAACAAGAATGATGTGCTCCCTGCCCTCAAGGGGTGAACACAAATAGTTGTAAAGTGCCCTAAGTGCTAAGGTAGAAACAGCAAGGGGTGGCAAAGAGCCTTTGGGGAACTTGAGACCTAAGAATGAGAGGAGGACAATAGCTGCAGACACCCAGGAGGATGGTACAAAAGAAAGGTCAAAGGGGCGTGGGGGCAGACAAGAGGATGGTAAAACCCAATGAGATGCACCCAGGGCAAGTATCTCATGAGGGAGGACAGTGACAGGAAGGAGCGGTGACCACCAACAACCAGCGTCCACCAGGGGAGCAGGGGCTCAGGGCTTCTGCACTGGAGCTGGCAGTGTATTCAGGTGAACCCATCTACTCCGCCTGGTGTGACATTACCTCCACCCCACTCCAAGAATCTGAGCCATGTCGCAATTCTCGACATCAGAAAGAACACTGGTTTCAGAGAGTAAGTATCTCCTCTCGCTGGAATGTTGACCAGGGCCATCTACTCTGGGCTACATCAGATTCATGGAGGGAGCTCCCCTCTTCCCCTTTAGTGAGACAGAGATGCTCAGGTGCTGGGAGGTTGCAGTGCCCGAAGACTCCCAGGCAAACCAGCCTGCAGCTGAGCACAGGTAGAGACCCAAGGAGAAGATGTTGCCCAGTCGGCCCCTCTTTGGCCATGCCTGGATATTGCTGTGAGGCTTAGCCATACCTGGGCATAACCAGGGCAGAGAGATGGGGAGTAGAATGTAGGCCGTGGAGGCCCACGAGGTGCCAGGTGCTGGGGATGCGGCTGTGAGTGAACACTCAGATACACAAACACACTCTCACACACGCTTCAAAAGCTTCCTACCTCTGGGATCTAATGCAGGACCCTAACACACTTTTCTCAGTTTAATTATTTTCCTTGCCGTAAAAACAATTGCGTACCACCATGAATCTGCACTTTCTCTCAAAATAAAACTCTGGTAATCCACATAGGTGCAAAACTTCCTAAATTACTCCTCACTTCACAGTGAGGAGTATAGGACAGTACCACCAGCAGCTCTGGGTCCACCAGCTAGGCTAGCAGCCCTCAGCCCAAGCCACGCTCAGGCTCCCAAGGAAACCCTGAGCCCAGGGGCTCCTGACTATCTTTGTGACCACAGCTGCCAGGTGGCAGGATGTGGGTTTTCTAAAGGCCCAGAATTTAGAGGCCAGAAGAGGAATATGAAGTGGATCCTTTCCTGTAAAACTTTCTGGGTAAATCCCAGTCTCTGTGCACAGCCTAATTAAGAGACAGTAGGTCCCAACACCTCTTACTGAGGCAAACAAGGGCTGGGATTTTGTTACTCCTCCTCCCCAGTGGGCAATCTAGCCACCTAAACCATGCTGATCCTAGAAAGCTTCGAAAGAAAGAAGAAAACACAGCTCAAAATGCTACAAAATACAGGAACTGCCTTCTAGAGAAGTCCACACAGGGGGCCTGCCACATCAACTGGGCTGAATCAGACACCCCCACCTACCTCCTGGCATGTTACTTTCAAGAGCATAGAGACCCACCCTGCAAGGGGCAAAGCAAGCTGGGGGCAGAGGCAGCCCCGTGCTGAGTGGCCCACTGCGCACTGCCCCCTCCCCCCACCTGAAGTGGACCCTCCTCGAGGGCAAGGACCTTGTCCCATCCAGCCTGGTATCTGGAGTCAATGTTTAGAAAAGAGGCTGCTTTGTGGCAAACATCTCAGTGCCCTTGCTATGAGCAAATCCCGTGTCTGGGCATGCTCATGCCACTCCCAGAAGGAAAAAAAAAAAGCAAAACAAACAAAAAAAACCCCATAAAACAGGCACAAAAATTAGGAAGATGAAGAGCTAAAATATATCAGAATATTTTCTTTCTTCTTTTTAAATAAAGTCACTCAAAACAGTGATCTTTGGTGCTGACAGAGAACTTGTTTTGGTTTAGCTGTTTGCATGAGGGCAAATAAAGGGCATGGGTATTAATCTGGGCAAATGCTATCCAAGTCCTCAGGGGGGAGAAGGAGAGAGAATGGGGAAAGGGGGTGAGTGTGCCTCTCTCTATGGGCACCACTGCCACCTAGTGGCTACATATGAGAATTGCAGAAAAGTTATAAAGCCTGATCTGCTTCAAGGATGGGAAATGCAAAAGTAAATACTGAAAAAGGAAGCTTTGTGAAGAAAGCAGACAACACAGCACTGAATTAAAGAGAATCCCCCTTCCAAAAACAGAACGAAACAAAAAACCTCAGATAAAATAAACAGCCAGTAGAAACACAAACCTTCAAGTCTGAGTGTGTGTTTAACGATAGCCAGGTCCATGTTAATAAGTTGTTTTTTTTTTTTTAAACACCTAGAGTTTCAGGGCACTAAAGGCTAACCCAGATAGGCTGCAGTGAAAGAACAAAGGGGACCATGCCTTGGCTCCAACATGATGACATAGGAGACACTATGCTGGTGAGTGCATGACAACGTGTGGAGCTAACAGAGCTGGGAGGCAGGCGGGAAAGCAGGGCTCAGGCGACCTCTGATAGACACCAACCCACAGGTCACCAAAGGCCTTTTGCAAGCCTCGCTTCTGGAACCATTTCACAGACGGCTGAGAAAGCCTGGTGTGAGAAAGCCCCACCCAGATGCCAGGAGATGGCCTGATGCAGGATGTGCAGACTGGACCTGTACCTTGTGACAGCAGGTGGCCCAGCCCACAGTCTGCTCTGACCCTGAAAGCAGAAGTGCAACCTGGGGCCTTGGGGAGAAGAGGCTGGGAATTTTTATTATGTGTAATTTCAAATAATAATAATAATAATAAAACAGATTATAACAGTACTAAATATCGACTTTCTTCTCCATAATTTTTAACTCCTGATCGTTCTACCCAAAGATATGTCTCTGCTTAAATTGGGGTATATGCTTTTCCTTTTTTTTTTTTTTTAAACAGAAAAAAGTGGAGTTAGTTCACATATTTATGCTGTAATCTGCCCCTCCCTTCCACCCATGTGTGCACTCCACAGCGTACATCACCCAGAATCAACTTGAAGGGGCCACGAATCCCACCCATTAGTGCATCATGGCCACACAGAACATCTAGAAGCAGCCGCCCTGAAGCGGGAAGGCAAACAAAGGCTTTCAAGGCTCTGGTGAAGAAATGCCCACAGTTGGGCAGTTACTTCAGCTCACAACTGTGACAAAGTGTCTACCTGGCAAGAGTGTCCCTCGCCGACTTGAGACAGGTCTGTTTTGGAGAAGAGGTTGGGCCATGCACAGGACGCACACTCTTCCAGCCAAGGGCAACCGAATGCAGGGGGGCGGGGGGCTTTCAGTGGAACACCCCAAAATCCAAAATGCCCAAGACCATAACCAACCACCCTGCTTTAATCATAAGGAAATAATCCCAATGTAAAATTTATGTGTTATCCTGACTTTAGTCCACTCTTCCAAAGCAACATGGCTTTATACCAAAGCAACATGGCTTTATACCAAAGCAAGTGACAAAATCTGCCAAGGCCCACAGTGGCCTGGCCCACCCAGGACCCAGCCAGCCTGCTCCTCTGCAGGATGCCACACCTGGAGCTCCCCGAGAGCCTCACCTGGAGCTTGCGGGCCATGGCCACCACCTCATGGTCAGGAGGGTTGTATTTGTAGCAGTTGGAGAACATCAATCGGACATCGGCACCAAATTCCTGAGCATCACGGTACTCACGGGCCTCCAGTTTAGACTAGAAAGACAGGACGGGTCCTGGTTAGCCATGGCTGCCCCTGCTCCAATGGGGAGGTGGCAGCAAGGAGGGCTGCCTGTAGGAAGGAGCAAGTCAACTTCGCAATGGCTCTGGGTTTAACCCAGACCACAGTGGGGAGAGGTTATCACCCCAGTTCTCAGCACCAGGTGGACAAGGAGATACTCCAACAGCAAGTCTCAGGGCCAGGAACTGCCCTGCTAGCATCCAAACCCACCCACGTTGCCTGGCTAAAAGGCAAGTGGACAGAGAAGCCACAGAGGTAGAGCTTAAGCCAGAACTGCAAAGGGAGGGCTGGGCCCAGTTCTGACCTGGCCTGTACTTGTCCTGGTGACATCAGACAGGACACTGGTCATAAGGAACACAGCAATGTCCCCTGCTCTGCCCATCCCACGTTTGGGCAGGCTTACTCCACTCTCAGAAGGAGAAAAGTGCCAAAAGGTTTAAAATAAACAAAATCAAAAAGGCCTCAAAATACTACAGTGAAAATGCCAGCACTTGTGTGCCTCTTACTAAGAGACACCAAGGCCCTCTCCATGACATAGAGCCTGGCAAAGTCGCCGCTCCCCAAACTCTCCAGGAGCATCTACAGTGTGAAGGTATCTATGGGCACTAGGCCTCAAGGCCACAAGAGGGCTCATCCTCAGATGAGGGAAAGGGCAGCATTGGTCTGTGACCAAAATGACCACATGATCTCAGATGACTCCCCATAATCTCCAGCAGGGGGCACTGGGCTTCTCTGGGCTGGTGAGAAGAGCCTAGACAGCTACTAAGACTGGGCCCTCCTCTTGAACAGGCCTCAGACATGCTGGCCTTCCTTATCCCAGGGAGCCCCTTCCCCAGCTCCAGGGGCACACCCACTAACCTTGATTGTGCTCATGTCCATGGGGTGCTTGATGATGTCACAGTAGTCATGCAGGCCCAGCGCCTCCACGTCCACGGGCTTGTAGAAAGGCCAGGCGTAAGCTGCGTGCTTCTTGGCAAACATCTCCTTGAGAATGCCACTACAGCACTTGAGCTGCTCCGAGACCTTGCTGCTTTTATCTGGCGCTGGGTGCTGCTGCGAGTCGGGCACGTCCTTCTTCGGGGGTTTAACAGGCCGGCTGCTCTCCCGCCGGGGGCCCACCAGCTTGGTGGTCTTGGGCTCCGGGGGCAGTGAGGGTGGCTCGTGAATGGGGTCGATGGTGGTGGGGGTGGTGGTGTCCGCTTTCCTCTTAACCCCCTTCTTTGTCTGCCGAGAGCACAGGCGCGATAGGCACGGTCAGAGGCAGCGGCCGGCACAGCGGGCCCTCAGGGTCACTCCTGAAGCCAGGTCCTTTCTAGGGTCTCAACACTCACAGGGAACAGGGCCCAAAGGTAAATTCCACAGGTGAAGGACTGAAGACAGGGAAACCCTGTCCCACCACTCTCTTCTGCAGCTGGGACAGGACCCTGCCAGTGGCAGGAGAAAGCACATAACTGAGTGTGGGATCTGCTCACCAGAGGCCAAAGAGACTTCTGAAAGCAGTTTCCTACATGCCAGGGACCTCTCCCAGAGCCAACCTCTGTCACTCTGGCCACCCATGGGAGGCACATTTCAGAGACTGTTTAGACAGCATCTGCAAATATGCAGTCTAAATTAGAAATGGGAAGCGGGGCAGCAACCCCCTGGAAGGTGTTACTCAATTACGGGATCTGTGGGTCAGCAAGACAGCAGCTTTTAGGCTGTGCTGATTTAAACACAGCTTGATCCCCCCAGGTCCTAAATACCCACAAGTGCCCTGGGAGCCAGAAGCATCAGCAAGGATAGGTGACTGTCTTCTGTAAGCCTCACTACAATGGAGTGGAAGGGGAGGCAAGGGTCATCTAGCTGAGGTGACCGGAGCCAGCCAGTGGTAAGGCTGGGCCACACACACGCACAGGACGCTCACCTTCACAGGCTGTGGGGTGGCCGCGATGATGGGCGGGTGGCTCTGCACAGGCTGGGGGGCTGGTGCGGGCGGGGGCAGTGGCTGAGGGGGCACCGGCGGGGGTGTCTGCAGTGGCTGGGGAGGCACCACTGTCATGACAGGGGTCTGGACGATGAGGTCGGGGGTGACAGCGGGGAAGGGGTGAGGTGTGGCCTGCACGGGTGGAGGATTCTGCTGAGGGGTCTGGGTCTGCGGAGGAGTCGATGCTTGCGTTGTGTTTGGTACCGTAGAGACGCCAGGTTTTGCTGTCCCTACCAATCATAAAAGGGACAGGTGGTTAGATGCCATGCCTGCACGCCGGCTGACCTTGTGGGGACACTGCCACATGTGGCAAGCACACATCGGCGTGGGCATGGCAAACAGTGCCTCTGTAACTATTTGTCTAAGAGACAGAACAGCCTAAATACCTTGGACCTCAGCCAAATCTGTCCACCTGTCCCAGGGGGCTCTGAGAGTAGTGGCATACCACATTCCACACTTCCTGGGGTGTCCTGGCTCCAAGTCCTGATTTGGGGACTCGGGCACAGAGTCCCCTTCACGAGCATGAAGGCTTGAGCCAAAGGAACAGGAAATACACGCTGAGAGTCAGCACCAGGACACTGACAGCAAAAAAATGCTCCTTGGTGCTTTCAGGCAGAGCTGTCCTCATTCCCAGAAACACTGCCTTCTGAGTAAGCATTTCTGGCAAGGGGCCGGAATCAGCAGCCCTGGCCAAGGTTTCTGGAAATTGGCCACCCCCACCTCTCTGAATCACAGGGGGAGGCTGGACGGCTGCTGCCCTTCATGACCGGCTCAGTCTGCCTCCCTGCAGTTGTGTGAGTGAGCCGAAACACACGAGGCCCTACATCCACCCCATGTAAAGACCAAACCCCTTGTCCCAGGCAGGGAGGATGGGGCTCCTTGGTTGTAAGGATATTGGACGCCTCTGGGCAGGTTCCATGGCTAAGGGGTGACCCTCAAGACCAGCTCTCCTTGGCTACCCCTCAGCACTGCAGGGGATCTAGCCAACCCCCTCTGCTCCCATGAAGCCACCACTTCCACGTGGGATAGGAAGTCACGTGAAAGCCCACTCCTTAGAGAAGCAAACAACTCACAGCACAGGCTACCTTGCAAACATCACCTTTCTGCAGCACGGAGCTGCGGATGGCAAGATGCAGAAGGCAGCTGTTTAAACTTTTCCTAGACAGAAACATTTCATGAGTAGGCTACTCCCTACCAGCTGGCCTTCAGAATCCTGTGTCAGGCTGGGGGGCAGGGGTAGGTGCTAAGATAGACAAAGACGGCTTGACTTCAGAAGGCTATCAAATAGCAGGCATGGCTCCAACACAAGTGTATTAATAAATAATTCAAATAACAAACCTTAAGGCTCTAAGACTGGAATATTAATTAAAACTGCCCTTGATCAGGTTAATTTATCTAAAATGAAAAACAAAGACTGACTATGGCACTGGTGGGATGAAGAATTCAAATAATTTAAAAATGCTTTGAAAAAGTTATACTTCCTTTTTAACTGAAGTCCATCAAAAAAAAAAAAAAAAATGCTAGGCCCAATTTTTTCTACTTTGCTGGAGGGTCACATGGTCATATGACCCTCTGGGCTGGTTCCCCTGATGAACCTGGCCTCACCATACCCAAACAGCAACAAGGCAGGGAGTGTATAATATAGTCGTCTTCCCACCACTCCCAGTCTCCACGTGAAATTGGAGAAGGCTGGCAAAGACTAGGGAGAAATAAAGCCAATTTCCCTGCTTTACTGTTCCCCAGTATATCCCCAAAGCGGCTCACTGGGGCTTGCGGAAATGCCCATTTCACACTGCCTTAAGGGTCCCCACTTTGCCACAGGCTATTTCAGTGTGAAGCTAATAGTGCTGGGGACACGGAAGGTACCCTACCTGCTTCTTTCCTCCCACGTCCTCTTCCTTTTGCCTGGACTATCATGATCTCAGTTTCTTCAGTGGGCAGTTCGTTGATTTTTTGCAAGAAGAGCTTCTCCAGAGCTTCTGCCATTAAGACTATGTCATCTCCAGGCTAAAAGAGGAGACACATGGGGTGAGGGTTGGAAAGCCCTCCCCACCTTTCTAGACAGAACAAGAGCTCCCCATCCTATGCCCCAAAGTGTGGAGCATCATATTCAGGGTCCTTCCCCAATCTAAACCCCAAAGGGCCAAAACACAGCTATCCTACCTGGCATCATGGAGGCTTCATATGCCTGCAGGTCGGCTGCCTCTCTAGTCTTTTAACCTCTGGCTTGAGAAACCATCCCAATGCCTTAAGTATCTATCAAGCACTGCCAACCACACACAGGGGCCCCCCTTGCACTACAGCCTCCTTCGACATAATTCAACTTCACTAGCATTATCTGAATTACACAGGATTTCTTGCCACAGATACATGAGCAGGGCTCCAACAATAATGTTCCCTAGTACATCCCCAAAGCAGCTCACTGGGGCTTGGGGAAATGCCCACTTCACACTGCCACGTGCTGTTCCCACTCAGCTCTAAATGGAGAACCTCATCTGTCCACATTTCCCTTAAACCTAGTGGTGAGAGCTGAGACTTTAAACAAATGATCTGGCTTCAAGACACAATCGAGCTGAATGGTTTGGCTACTGGGTTAAGTGACATTTACGTCTACATGTAAGACCGACCCTGTAAGGGGACACTTGATTCTATGGCCATTAGCTGTCAATGGTCATGTCCACAGTTCCAGATGAGGCGGGCGGGCCCCACTGTACCCTCTCTCACATTTAGGTGTCTGTTTGAGCACACCTTTGTACAACTGTATCTTGGTAGGCTCCTTCCTGACAATTTGTGTCATCCAAACAGACTTTTTAATGAGTCGTCACTGTCCTTTTCACACCTTCTCTACTAGACATGCTCAAGAACCAAAGGCCCAAGGGTATCAGAAGCACATGCTTCCAGCTAACAAGGACTGCTTGGAAACACGACCAAAATGTTTTTGGCCTCAAAAGAAACACACCCAGTCACAGGCAAAACCAGCAGTCCCATTTACCTCTGCTGCCAATGGTCTCCTCTCGTTGGACTCTGATCCCACCTGCACCCAGCACCCCTGCCCAATGGGTTCCAGACACGCCCACCTCCTCCTTTACCTTCTCCTTCTCCATCAGCCTCCACATCTCACCTTGTTGTAGATGTAACAATTTGTAAACATAGTGTTGAAGTCCTGGATACATTCCTGAGCATTCCAGTAATAGTTGTTTTCCAAGCGCTTCTTTATTGTTCCCATATCCATAGGTGTTTTAATGATCTTATAGTAATCCTGGAGAGCAGAGAGAGCAAAAGGCCAATGTCACCTCTGCAGCCATGCAGTACTCACAGGTGGGCCTGCAGATGTCACTCCAGGTCACTCTACAGACATGCAGACCTAAGCTCTTCCATGGCATCAGTGAGCCATCTCATGGGGATCCCAAGATAAAGTGGATCAGGGAAGGATTACTAAAAGCTGGGTGGCAATTTAGAGAAAAAATGTGCAAGTTTGCCAGCTGTCCTGTCTGGGAACAGGCTAGGCTGTCTTTACTGAGATCTATGTTCTCCTCTATTTTTTTTGATGTTAAAATGTCCTTTCATTTTTAGTAAGTAATGCAGAAAGCATACAACCTTTAAAAAAGTGGTTCTTATCTGGTAAAATAACCCATGGTAATTTCTACTTTCTCCCCCTGTTTCAAATTTTCCACATCCATAAAATGCAAAATCCTACAGAACCAGCATTCAAGCCCACCCGTAACAACTGGATCCCTTGCTTCCTGTCACACTAAAGAACCAAGGAGCAAAAGCCTCTACCTTCAGTTCATCGCACTTCCATTTCTTTTACCTGCACAGTCTACCACTAAGGATCCACTAGTATCTGGATACAGTTCAACAACTAACCAGGTTAAGTGCCAGATGAGGAATCAAATGGACAGCCCTCACAATCCTTAGTAAAAACAAAACAAAAAACACCACACAACCCCCTCTGCCCCCTGCCCCCCCCCCCACCGCCCCCGCCCCCGGCAGCAGACCCACTCCTCAAACCTTTGGATCTTACTCTACAAGTGCTAAACAGAAGAAGCCAGACGGCAGGCGTAGATGTCCTAAAGCTCTTCAAATCAAACTCTCTTCTACCATCATAACTTTTTCTAAATCGAAACCTATTCTAAAACCAAATGCTTATTTTTAACATCAACCACAGGAGGAATTTGGGGACAGATCAGGCAGTGCCCAGGTTTCCAGGTGGAAGGACCACAGAGAGCCAGGCAAAAAGGGGGACCTGCATACAGCCATCCAGCCCCACTGAGAACCACATTCTCTGAAGCTCCCGCAATTAGACTCAGGTGAAGTTATCAGAACCAAGTCCAAGGGGAAGCCTGACAGCAGAGGGGCAGGCCTATGCTTTAGCAAGCACCGAGGTCCTGCCCAGGAACAGTGGTGGACAATACTGAAAAGGTGAGCAAGCGGTGTGAGGTTCTGAGTTGCTCTGACACCCATGAGAAAGGAATAGAAGCCACTGGCATACACATAGGGCTGGCAAAGATCACAGCCCTGCCCAGCCTCAAGGGGCGACTGAACCAGACCTTCTACGTTACATTTGCTCTGACCACCTTTCCCAAGAGAACCAAGTCCAAATATATCTGCCCCAGGGGAAATTTAGATTTTATTCCACGGCCAAAGGTCTACTTAGAATGGTGTCAGGTGCTTGAATTGGCCTCAGTGTGTCAAAAGTGGTTCAAGGCCCAACAGGATAGTGGTTGAGGACAGAGTAGGAAGGAGGAGGTGAGATGATGACAGAAGAGGATGGGGGCTGGGAGGACTGAAAGGGAGACAGGGGTTTAAGGGGCATGACAATCCAACTGTACATGTGTTCTGAATGAAAGAGGCACAAGCATTCTAATAAGAAGCCCAACAAGGAACAGGGGCCAAAACACAGGTAAAGATCTAGAAGGCATCAGAAAACAGAAAAAGAATGAACCCTTTTTTGAGGTGGCCCTATTAATATTTCCTGGAGAAGGGGATGTCCCTGGAAAACTGGGCATTAGTATGACATTGCTCCCAGCCAAACAGCCCTGCCCCACTCCTCAGGGTTAGCCCCTAGCTCTCCCACCTCTCTTCTTCCTACGTCAGAGCTGCTGAGGGTGACATCTAGTCACACTGTGGCCCCTGGGGAGCCTGGCCTCCACTTCAGAGAATGACCTCAAACTCCCAAACCCCTTGGCCTAACAGACTACCCACCCGTGTCTGTCCTGCTGGCTGGGATGCTGCCTTCTCAGGATCTCAAGTCCCCCAATTCCCCTTTCTCCTTAGTTTTCACCCTCTCAGCTCTCCTTGCCTCTGCACCCCCTGCATCTTCCTGTAACAAACCAACCCCTCCTCCATCTGGCCCTGCCGCGCTTTCCCTTCAAAGCCAAGTTTCTTGAAATGATGGCTTCACATCCTCACCTTCTGATTCACACCGTCGCGAATCTGGTTTCTACTTCTGCGTCACATCTTCCTAAGGTCACCAATGCCCTCCTAAAGGCCAACAGTAGGGTCAGGTCGGAATCCTCATCTGTTTGACCTCCCTGTAGTCTCTGACGTAGAAACTTGGGGGACTGCTCTCTGCGGGTGATTCTCCTGGCCTCCCGCCTCCCTCCAGTGCTATAAGAGCTGTGGGCCCCCCTTGGATTCCAACCCCCAGCTCCTTCTCTCCCCATTCTTTGCATTTGCTCTGGGAAGGTCACCTCACCTGTGGACCCCGCAGGGCCCAGCCCATTAGCCCAGCTAGAAACTGGTATAGCAAGCTCTCCCAAGAGCCTCCCCCCAGTGACGGGTTCGCTGCCTCTACTCCTGATTGTGGTCAATGATGAGAGTGACCTCTGAAGTGCAGATTTGGTGAGGACCCTTCTTCTGTTCCCATGCCCTTTCCTCAGTCGGTTCGTGACCCAGACCTGCAGTTCCCCCTCCTGACTCTCCTCCCCTGAGTGCATATGATGGGTATTCAACGGATAGATAGTACCGGCCAGCTGTTACAGACACAGCAACTTTCAAGCAAGGAAGGTCACACTGGTGTGTCCCTCCTTCTTGAAACCGGACGCCTGGCAGAGGCTGAGGATCCTATACCCATGCAGCTCTAACCCGTAAACCCATATCTGGGTCAACTGCAACAATCATCTAATTCCAATTCCCTCGCCCAGGTGAGTGTGTGGGATTTGGCAAACAGCAGAGGGCAATTTAAAGACAATTAGTCCTTGATGCTTTGAAGAAAGGAAAAAATTAACACATTTATCCCGTTTGCTCCCGAGGTTCAGTTAGAGGTACAAGTTGAGTTTCCAGAACCATTTGCTAGGAATGTGGGCAAATGGAAAGCTCTCAAAGGAAAAAGGAGAGGAACAGGGGTACAAAAGAACAAAGGCAAGTGCAGTGTGGCCACAACAAGGCAGGCAGGTGTGAGCGGGTATGCAGAGGCAGCCAGAGACAAAGCTGCACCCATACTCCCTTCTCTCCATCCAGGCCACCTCCATGTACTTGGCTCCCTGGGAGTTATTCTACTACCTTTCCCTGCCCTGTGCTCTGGGTGATGATGACAACACCAGTACCAGAAGAGGTACTGCAGCAAGCCAGTCCCTCTCACAATCTGACCAACCACATCTGCTAAACCTACTGGGTGAAGCGGGCTGACCACATCTGAGGAGGGAGGGCCCGGACCATCAAGTGACCCCACTTTAGCTCCCCACGGAATTGAAAGGCAAGCTGCAAGCAGCCCTCTACCCGTTTCAACATCTCTACAGAATATTTCCCACAATGCTAGTATCAAAGAAACCAGTTATTATTTAGGCCAATGAGCACGTTTTCTCTCCTTCCCTACTTCCATTCATCAGGACTGCTGAAACCACTCAGTCAAGGGCCTCGTGGGTGCTGGAGTTCAGAGCTGGACCCCGCACTTTTCACAATGACTCCAAAGGCATCTCTACCCTCCCGTAAGTCCACCCTCACCAGGAGCAACACAGGAGGAGACCTGAGGACGGCAGCCCCGGACCCTGCCCAAGTTACTCACAGGGAGGTTTAGCTTGACGGCATCCACAGGCTGCTGGAAAGGCCACGCAAACTGGTGTTTCCATAGTGTCTTGAGCACCACTTTGAGCAGATATTGCAGTTGGTTGGTCTGCCTCTTGGGCTTGTTGGGGTTGGAAGTCTCCGGGGGAGGGGGGTTGGTGCTGGCTGTGTTGGCTTGCTGGGGTTGGGCCTGGGCCTGCGTTGTAGACATTTGGGTAGTTTCTAGTCCATCCCCCATTACTGGCAGATTTCTCAATCTCGTCCCAGGGCCGCTCTCCGCAGACATGCTACTGATCCCATCACATTCTTCACTGGGCACTCTACAAGGGAAGAGAAAAGCTACCATCAGAGACCAGGCAGCAGATGGGTGTCACTCACAATGACACATCTCCCAAGGCTGTGGCCTCCAAAGGCTGAGCTCCTCTGGTGAAGACTGATCAGGTTGGCTGGGGAGACACTCCATGCACTGACTAAAAGGGCCCCAGTGAGCGTGCTCCTCAAAGATTCATCATCCAGTAGGGAAGAGAGATCAGGTACCAACTCCGAGAGCCAGGACATGGAGTCTAGAGTCAACCAGGAGCTGGAAGGGTCTATGGGAGCTATGGAGTTCACAGGGAAGTGGGTACAATACGCGACAAACCAAGTTTTCACATCTGAGAGTTTTTACGGGACACTGTGTATGAGAGAGGATGATTTGCAAGCCCCAAATCATGTCGTTTTCATTGAAATTCTTATTTGTATTTGTGGCTCATGAAGCATCTAGCCAAGTGAGTAATTCCACTTGGTGAGTGGGGGCCAGGCAGGACGGAGCAGGAAGGCCAGGCTGCCCACTCCTGACTAGCCCACGCAGTCCACTGCTGAGTGCTCACACTTATGAAGAACATTTTCTTGGTAACTTAAATCATGCATGTTTGCTGATTACAGAAATACCACAAGGTAACTGTGGTAACATAAAAATGAATCCATACTTGACCTACTGTTCTATTAACCAGCTTTTCAAAGCTTATTTATAAAGGTGTAGAGGGGCACCTCCTGTGATCGGCTAGGGGCTTGGGGGTGGCACATGAGCCCTCCCCTCCATCAATGCTTTATTTATTAGCACTCTGTCCTGTGCACTGCCCTCAACAACGCCTGCTTCAAGACACACCATGAGCATCCCTGCAAGGGCGACTTTGTGCACCTGTCCAGTTATTCTAACAGGACAACCACAGGGCAGTGGGTTCATGTTTTTAATGTCAAACTGTCCCTCAGAAACACACTAACCCAGTGGTCCCCAACCTTTTTGGCACCAGGGACCAGTTTCGTGGAAGACAATTTTTCCACGGAAGGCGGGGGTGGGGGCTGGGTATATGGTTCAGGTGGTAATGTGAGCGATGGGGAGAAACAGATGAAGCTTCACTCGCTGGCCCGCCGCTCACCTCTTGCTGTGCAGCCCGGTTCCTAACAGCCCGTGGACCGATGCTGGGGGTTGGGGACCCCTGCACTAACCCACCCCTTACTCAGAATGCCGAGTTTCTTCACTCTATTAATGAGAAGAAACATCTGCTCAAAAGTACTGATCTGCACTTTTTGTGCACTATTTTTCCGGCACCTTTCTGAGGGCAAGAAAAAGGAATAATCAGTCTCTGGAGGAAGAAAGACTGAAAGTAAGCTAGGAGCTGCCTGCATGTAATGAGCAACTCCAGTAATAAACCTAGGAGTTCAGTGAGGGTAAGAAAACCTCTGTGGCTGAGGAAGTCAGGCAAGGGCTTAGGAAAAGAGGGAAGATTTTTAGGACCACAGGTGCTCGTAGGCAGAGGGCACAAGAAAAAACACAGCAAGCTGGCTGGCTCTGTCACAGCTTTCTTTCTGGAACACACTTAGCACATACTAGGCACGCTAGTTGCTGATGAATTACTTTATAATTCAGTTCAAGTGTAATTTGAAACAAGGTTCTCACAGTGGTTTCTGTAAATGCAGTTCTAGCAAATTACCGAATTTTAAAGCACAAGGGGAGAACTTGCTATGTAAAAGCAACTCAGTGGTGAGTTCCTCATGGGGGGCTGTGGAGAGCTGGACCTCTTGGCCCGAGGCCTGACAAAACTGACATGGCCAGGGAGATCGCTTTCCTTCCAGGGTGCTCTGGTTGATTACAGGTCTAGTTATCAAATGGCCAGAGAGAACACATGAAGAGAGTGCTGCTCCAAGGAAAAGGCTGCCGCAGGGCGGGAACCTGTGCGGGAGCAGCCCATGGCCACTGCATGCAAGACTCTGGATCTTAGCAATTGTCCAATGCTGGAGGAAGGGCGTGTTACAGCAGTGCGAGTTAGGTGTCTAGATGTGGTCTTGCATCTGATGCTAAACTTAACTATTTAATGATGTCCAACTGCTTTCAAGATGCCAGCAAGAATTTAAGAGTTTACGCCCTCCCAGGTAACTCCCAAGACCCAAGAGGAAAGGGACAGCTCCTATGACAACTTCTAAGTTCTCTACACGGAGAACAGCAGCCCAGGAAGAACACTTACAGGAAGGAGGGTTTGCAGGTGCAAAGCCGATCCCTGGTACCTCTCTTGCACACACGGTGCTAGAGATGGGGAAGGGACACCCAAAGCTAAAACCAGATGGGCATCTGGCATAAGAATGTGATGGGGACTGGAGGTGGAGACTGGCTGGCCAGCAGCCCGTGGAAAGCATCCCCAAAGCCAAGAGAGCAGTGTGCTAGGAGTTCAGGACCACGAAGGGACACTTCCTGAAGCAACTTAATTTGATGATGGGCTGATGAAACTTTGCAATAGCACAACACGCTCGAAGGAGCACTGTGGACTGCAATAGTTTCCAAAGGCAGACATGACTGGATAGGCCTGCTTCAGGCTCTGGGGATACAAGGCACTTCCCTTTTCCCATCAGGGGTACTTCTGGTACAAGTATGGCCAGAACTAAGGGCCATGTGGTCCTGGGAAGAAGTGTCATGCAATGAATCAAGGTGGGACAGTGGGGATGGAGGTGCTACTGGTGGGAGGGAGGTACATGAAGTGCACCTGGCTGGGAGCTTGGAAAGGACAGGGTGGATCCTGGAGCCCTGACTTGAGTAAACATACCCCAAAGAAAGCAGGATGGGGCCACATACAGATCCAGGGAGAGGGAGCATCCAAAGGCTGGGATAAGGTGTAGAATCATCAGAAAGGGCTTGCTCAGAGAAGAGAAGAGAAGAGAAGAGAAGAGAAGAGAAGAGAAGAGAAGAGAAGAGAAGAGAAGAGAGGGAAGAAAGAACAAGGGGCTAGGCTGAATCACTTGACACTGAGTGTAATGTGGGAGGAAGGGAGGAATCTGGCTGAGAGCATGTCACTGCTGACCTAAGGTGAAGCAGGATGTGAGGGCAGCCTAAGGAGGCGACAGAAGGAGGCAGTACCTGGAAGCTGCATTTGGCTGTGCATGGAGCTTTGCAGACAAAAAGCATGCCTTCCATTCCTAAAGCGACTGGGCAAGGAAGAGAGAAAAGATTTCTCCAAGTTCTGAGGTTTAGTTGATAAAGAGTGGGACCTCAATCTCAGAGAAGCAGGGTCTATAGCCACCTGCAGAGTGACATGCTAGGGCTCAGGTGGGGCCATGGGAGGGTTCACAGAACCGTGTCCCTGAAGGCACCAGGGAAGCACAGACTGCCTTTAGGTAGATGGCATTTAATTACTTACTCCCCTCTTTTCATTTCTTTTTATTCTCATTCCAGCATTGATAAGCAAAGTCCCTGTTTGTGCCAGTGTGAAAGGTGCTCAGAGGTGTCAGCAGACGATACTATTATTTGGATGGAATTTAACATCATTGTTTTGTTCTCGTGGTTTTTAATTTTACTGATATCCATGTGTGGCTCCTGATTTAGTTTCCTTTCAAAATAAAGGTACTATAAACAAAACAGTAAACTCATTAAAAAAAAAAGAAAAATCCCACAGTTAAGGATGCAAGTATCAAGACAGGGAAGGACAAGGATAAAGTGGGAGTGGTGAGGGCAGCCTGGCCTGTGGCCTCACTCTGTGACCCTCTCCAGAAGAGAGCCAGCCAAGACTTACTGCAGATTCCAGGTGGGGAAGCCAGTGGGCTAGGAGAATTTGTAGAAAACTGCTGGAAGGAGGCAGGACGAAGAGGCATCCACAAGATGGCAGAGACTATGGAGCACTCCCTCGCAAACCCTCCACAGGTAAGTGGATGGGGATGATCTTTTATTGGGCAACAACAGAAACTGGGCTTTGGGGCTAGTAAGACAGAAGGGGGAGACGCTAGCCACAAATGAGATACAGAGAGATACAAGATATGCTGAGTGCTTGGACACAAGTACTGACAGAGGAGCAGCACCACAGAGAAGGAAATATGTCAGTGGGGTTTAAGGACACCTGGAGTCGGCTGGGAGAGGGTTTTCATGCAGCAGGATCAACATGCCCAAAGGAGCAAAAGGGGATGAATGTAACTCTGGCCCCATCAGGAAGGGAGTCTTGGATGTGCTGGAGAAGCAAGCAAGGGAGGGAGGGTGGCATTAAGTGAGGATCTCGTTAAGTGAGGATCAAGAATGATGTGCAGTTTGGTTTCCACTATTAGAGCTCTCCTAGAAAGCAGCTCAGGAATTACACAGCCAAGCATGTGCCAGGTGAGCTATGGCACACAAAGGACAGGAGCAGCCCCATCCTGAAGGAGACATTCTGGCCCTAGGACAGTGGAGCTCTGTCAGCCACAAGGATGCAGGTTGCTGGGGGGGGGGGGGGGGCGGGGGAGCCAAGCCCATCCCACCAGGAGGAAGCAGCCCCATAAATTTTCCATTAAGTAATGACATTCTGGAACTCCTCAAGCAGTGTCCCCGAGGCAAGATGAAATCAAGGTAAATGACTTCTGGAGCTTCCGGGCTGGGCTGTGCCTGTTCTCTCTCCAAATGGACTCTCAGCAAAGCCAAAGGATGGAGGGCTCTGGACACAATCACTTTCCTTCACCTTCAAGCCAGGCCCACATGGGCCCTTGAAGCAAGGAAGCTGAATTTTCTGCTCAAAAAATGAACAGACCTTTCTCTACAGAAAAACTGACCCTTTAACTTTGTCTTATCTCTGCTTTAAATCACTACGTCTACCACAGAGGCCAAAACACCCTTTTTAGCCTGCCAGCTCACATCTGACAGTGACATTTAAATCCTCACAACTCTGAGTTTGCTTCTAGCCTCATCCTCACTTTAAAGATAAGGAAACCAGGGCACAGAGAAGTAACTTACCCAGGAAGTGGAAAGATAGGCCACTTCTATTATGGGCTGCTGTGGCCCATAATCTGACACGATTCCTGGGAAGTTTCAGTTGAGCTTTGAGCGATCCCCATTTGTGAGCTGAACATGCACCCCCAGGAGGGTCCAATGCAAACAGCCAGGATGGGCTGGCCCATCTTAAGTAACATGAAAAACTAAGCACAAGACCCACATACTTGTAACAACTGAGGTCAATTTATAAGGAAAAAAAATGCTGGAGGTTGCCAGCTCAAATGAGAAGGCATGATACGTGTTTGACAGATGAGATGGGATCCATAAATATATCAAAGTTTGTCTTACGACGCTCTGAGGACAACCAATGACAGGTGACACCCACGGCTCCGATATGAGGGATCATGAAATACGACAACTGAGCCATGGGGATAACCATGGGATGCTTTGGGCTCCTGTTCTGTACCCACTTGGGGCCCAGGCAGGACTCGCACCTCAAGAAGCCACACCCAGACAGTCTGTAGCTTGCAGCTCAGCCCTCCCAGGACTGTGGGCAAGTAAACTCCTTGGGAAACTTTAAGAATTGGGAAACTTTAAGAAGCCATTCATGCATACTGCAGCAAAACACCAGAATCTCTAGTCTGTTGTGGGCCAAGAAAGAGAGGCACTGGTGAGCAGCGCTATGTGAGAGCCAACACGACTCTTCTAAGGCACAGATCCAACTGGGTTGACACCTCGGGTAAATTCTTCCCACAGTGGTCGCCTCTACCCTGCACCGTCCCGGCCCCTAGCGTCAACACTCCAAACAACATGGTGGCCACAATGGGCACCTTCTCTGTCACCTTCATGCCTTTCATTTGCTGTACCTGGTGCTTGCCTGATCTCTGTCTGGTGACTCTGATGGTCAGCCCCCCCCACACACACACACGTGGGAGTCCAAGGGCAGGGCCATCTTTACTTTATTCTTGTCCTCAGTACACAGCAAGTACTCAGTGAACGACTCAGGGGCTACAGTGACCACACACGATTGTCACCCTGGGGCTTCTAGCTCAATTTCAAAGCTCTGGAGAAGGAAATCAGCTCGCAATCTCACACGGAAAATTGCTCAGCCACTGCATCCCATCTGAGCTACATGCCAGGCTTGGGGACTCTGCAGTCGACATGATGTTCTTTGAGTGATTAAGCAATACCTGGGTGAGTATGTGAAAAACAATGGCAGGGTTGCTGTAGCCATGGACAGAGAGGGTGTGCACTCCTGTGGTGCGTAAGGCAGAGAGGGACAAGGCTTGTGATGGACAAGGGAAGGCACAACTGATGCAATAACACAGGCACAGGCCTGGAGGCAGGAGAGATACCAGTGCATATGAAGAGCTGAAAGGAGGACAGGCAGGATGGGACAGTGCAAGGGCCATGTGACCATGCTGGGCTTTGGTCCTTCACAAGTCCCAGACTGTGGGGTAGGGAATAGTAGTTCATCCTCAACTATACCTGCACACAGCAGCACGCTGTTTACAGATGCAAAAGATGGGATGCATGGGGACAGGGTAAATCAATGAGGGTGCACACAGGGTGCTCTCTGTGTGCTCTCAATCCTACAGGAAATGAATGGCTCTCAGCACCATGGCTCAATGGGGAAAAGGAGGCTGAAAACTCAAACTTATAAATCTATCTGCAGATATGGAGGAATTAATTGGATTCGCATGGCAAAGTATACCGTCTTCAACCAATTCAACCGAAGTTTTACATCTGAAAGATCCAAATACGCTCTTCCCTCTCTGTTTTCACAATGACCTGTGGTGAAGAGGTGGGAGCCAGCAAGTACTGTGTTGAGATACTTGAAGGTCAAGGGACAGGAAGAGAATTTCACCTATTGTTTCCAACCCAAAGAAGGCTGCATGACCCAACTGTGTGTCTGATTTCTGGATCTACTCCCAACAGGTATCTTACAACATCTTCCCAGTTTAGAGGAATAAGAAGAAAAAGATGAAGAGACATTAGATGGTCCGTGTCCTGGTTCCCAAACTGAGTGTTGAAGCACCACAGGGTGTCACAGTAACTCAGAGAGGCACTGTGGGAACCAGCAGCACAAGGTAATTCATCATGTTAGACTGCACCATATTCCTTTCGACAATATCATATCTTACAAAGCCTGAATTTAGGTTGCTGTGATAAAAAGCAAATATAGTTGGCCCTTTGTGTCTGCAGATTCAACCAACAGCAGATCAAAAATATTTGGGGGGAAACATTCTAGAAAGTTCCAAAAAGCAAAACTTGAATTTGCTGTGCACTGGCAACTATTTACATAGAGTTTACACTGTGTTTACAATTATTTACATAGTGCTTACATTGTATTAGGTATAAGTAACCTAGAGATAATTTAAAGTACAGGACAGAGGACATGCAAACACTATGCCATTAAAAAAAAATTTTTTTTTTTACTGTAGTACAGCTGATTTACAATGTTGTGTTAGTTTCTGCTGTACAGCAAAGTGAATCAGTTATACATATACACACATCCACTCTTTTTTAGATTCTTTTCCCATATAAGCCATTACAGAGTACTGAGTAGAGTTCCCTGTGCTATATACAGTAAGTCCTTATTAGCTGTCTATATTATACATAGTAGTGTGTATATGTCAATCCCAATCTCCCAATTTATCCCTCCCCTCCCCTTTCGCCACTGGTAACCATAAGTTTGTTTTCTACACCTGTGACTCTGTTTTGTAAGTTCATTTGTATCTTCTTTTTTAGATTCCACATATAAGCAATATGTGTCTTTCTCTGTCTGACTTACTTCACTTAATATAAATCTCTAGGTCCATCCATGTTGCTGCAATATAAGGGACTCGAGCACCTGCGGATTTGGGTGCCTAGCAGTGTGTGTGTGTGTGTATGTGTCCTAGAACGAATCCCCCACTGATACCAAGGGACGACTGTACCCTGTAAAAACCAACGTGGGATAGGAAATGTGGATGGCAGGTGTCTAAGGTTCTGGTTCTAAGGTTTGAGGAGTTGTGCGGTACCCAACAGGCACACACATTCCATAAGGAACTGGCTGTAGTAATGCAAGAATATCATATTTCTCCCTTCAATTTATGTGCCCCCCCCAAACAGCTATACCATTGTTGCGACGTTAGTACTTATTCAGTTGTTTCTATCTAACTACCTAATAAACAAAATTGTTAGGTAATTCCTTTGGCCTAAGATCATGATGAAAAAATTGAGATGCTAACGATGCTGTGAACCAAGAAAGTTTGGGAACCTCTGGGTGGGCTAATGAAAATAAAAATGTCAGTTCTTTTCCTATGTTTATAGACCCCCTAATTAAGCACTCCTGCTTTCAAGGATATTGTTTGCTATCCTTCCAACTCATCTAAGGACAGACAGTATTTAGCAGCCAACACAATTGCAATGTTTTTCAAATTTCAACAGAAATATTTTCTTTCCTGGAGATAAGGAGGCGAGACAGACATAGGGTAGGCTTGGGTCTAGGCTTCTGAAGGCAAGCAAGAGAGGAAAAGAGAAAGGCTGATTGCTGGAGATTCAGTTCCAGTTCTGTCCATTGTGAGAGGCTGACAGTTACACTCTGTACTTGTAGTTCCACCTTAACTCCTGGTGTCCCAGAGGGCCCATGAAGCCCAGTGACCCCACCTTGACTCTGTCCTGTCCATTCACTCACCTCCATCCTAAAGTGATACAGCACGCCGGGAGCAAGATGCAAGGGAAGGCAGGAACAGTGCAGGTTAACTGGAAAGCTTCATGAACTCTCCCAAGAAATACAGTGACCATACTCAGCAGAGCTTTATGCAAGCTACCACCGCACACATCTGTGCTAGGGCCTAGAAAAGCTGACCAGTAGGTAATTGCTGCTTCCTGGGCTGATGCCCTGTACTGAACACTTATTTAATCCTCACAGCAAGCCTACATGGGAGGTGGTGGCATCATCACCTTCATCTTCATCCTCCTGGCAACAAAGAAACAAAGTGGGTGGTGGTCTGGTCAGCAGGAGGTCACCTAGGGCTGTGTGTCTCTTGAGTGCTCTGCTCCACAGCTGCCTCTGCTCACCAAACCCAGGGGCAAAGGCCTAGTCAACTGCTGGGCCCAGAGGGTCTGTTGTTTGGCTGAGGGCACCCCACCTCCATGTCCTGGCATGTATTAATCAACAGACTTTCCCTCTCTGCAGAAGCAGCCGAATGTCACATGACCCTCAAGCAAGTTCCAAAGAATTTCACCCCCGCAAACAAATCAAAGTCAAGATAATTCTCACAGCACCTGGCCATCTGTGACTTGGCCCACATCATGGGTGAAATCAGCAGTACACTTCCCTGCTGATGCCATGGGGAGGGGGGTCAAGGGGAGTGGAGACCAAATTATTTATGCTTCCCAAGCAGTAAATGGTCAGAGTGGCTGTGGCTTGAACTCGTTTCATGCCAAGAAAAATGCTGGCCAATGCCAGCTGACCCTAGTCTCTCAAGAAATTACAAGTTCACAGTAGCATTCACCCTTCAGACAAAGAAGGACCCCTCCCCATCACTGAAAGGTTCTCTTATAAAGAATCACTTGGGAGGCAAGAGCAAGAGTCTAACCAGGGACAGAGAAGGGGATGGGGGACCCTGACTTTGGTAAAAACCTGGCAATTTCTCAATACTAGTCAATCTGCAGTAAATCTTATCCTGTGCTAGGAACATCTTCCTTGAAATGTTAGTTACACTGGCTATGGAACACTAATATCAGAAGGTATGTTTCCTCCTGGTCCCAGAGCAGAAGCTACTTCCCATTCACAGTGAAGGCCCGTTCCACAGTGTGATCTGTGTCAGAAGGGAAGCACAAACAGGATTACTTTTCCATCTGACCGGCTCAGGCGGCTGCTGAGAACAGTGCTCGTGTCATCAGCCAGACTGAGGTGTCTGGAGCCTGGCCAGTGGTTGTGTGCTGAGGCAGCTCTTAGAAGCCTTAATCCTCCTTCATGCAGCTTGTACATGCCCCGCCCCCTGCCCCCTGGACTTGCCAAGCAGGGCCCCATCACCTCAGACTCAAGCTGGCAGCTGCCTTGAACCAGGCGACCCAAAGTGGAGACGAGCTAGCCTTCCTGCTAAGGGTGTGTAGACACACTCTAGCTCTCTGTCCCCCACTGGAGGGAACCAGGCCCACAAGGACCTTGCAGCCAGGAAGACCAGGAGCCAGACCCCGGCAGGCCACAAACCCCGTCAATGAGAATTCCAGTCCCTTTGCTTTAGAAACCAATCAGCAGGCACATTAAATTAGGGGCAGTGAAGTTTTGCACCATCTTTTCCCTATGAAAGTCGCCAGCAGCTGGAGGTACAGTAAAAGGTTCCATTGTGACACACGGCTTACATCATGGTGTTGATGGTTAAATCTGGGCAGACAATGTGTGAATTTAAAACGTTCCTGAGATGGGCATGCAGTTAAAAAGAAAGCAAAACTTTGATGTGGACAAGATCAAAACTACTAAAACAGCAGGGGGAGGCTAATTTTTCCTACAAAGGGCCAGACAGTAAATATACTCAGCTGTGCAAGACATACAGTCTTTACAATTCCTCATTCTACTGTTGCTGTATCATGAAAGCAGCCTGCTAACAATCTTTAGACGAATAGCTATGGCCGTGTGCCAATAAAATTCAGATTGGCCCACAGGCCTTAGTTTGCAACTCGTTCCATAGATTTCTAGACTTTGCGTCAAGGTGAGGGAAATGTAGGTGACAAAATGCTATGTTAGAAAAGCAAAATGCACAATACAGATAAAATTAGGTAAAGATATACAAGTGGGTGATTACGTGAAACCATAAAATGAAGTGGGATATTGTGGTGGGTCTGTGGACCACTACACCTATTTACATTTAAAAACCAACCAACTGGGGCTTCCCTGGTGGCGCAGTGGTTGAGAATCCACCTGACAATGCAGGGGACACGGGTTTGACCCCTGCTCTGGGAAGATCCCACATGCCGCAGAGCAACTAAGCCCGTGCGCCACAGCTACTGAGCCTGTGCTCTAGAGCCCGTGAGCCACAACTACGGAGCCCGCGTGCCGCAACTACTGAAGCCCACATGCCTAGAGTCCATGCTCCACAACAAGAGAATCCACCGCAATGAGAAGCCTGTGCACTGCAACAAAGAGTAGCCCCTGCTCGCCGCAACTAGAGAAAGCCCGCACGCAGCAACGAAGATCCAACACAGCCAAGAATAAATAAATTAAATAAATAAATTAAAAACAACAACAACAAAAAACAACCAACTAATAATCTGCCCCCTTTCACAAGCCCCCACTGACCTCTCTGTTAGTGTGATCTTTTGATCTGTCTGCCTCTTTACCTGGTGAGCTGGCCTCCAGGCACTGCTTCTCAAAGCAGTCTTGACCTGGCCAAGTCTCCAAGTTAGAGGCTGGAAGACTGACAGAAATACAGTGCCATTAATTCAAACTCTGCATTCCCACTGACCTAGGTCTCAGGTTGTGCCCTTCATAGGTAAGGTAAGACTGACATTTTCTTCTGGTTGCCTCTTGTAAAGTTATTACTCCTACTTCTCTGTCTGCCATTACTTTTAAACCTTTTATTTTTAAGTGATTTTGTTTTCCAAAAGAGCTGTTCTGGTGTATATAACACTGAGATTAACCTACACTACAATATGAAGTGCCAACAAAACAGGCTGTTATTTCACGTAGAAAAATCCTGCTTTGAGAGGTGGACTCCAATATGGCCACAGAGTCATGCAGATCGCAAAGCCAAGGCAGGCAGTGAGGCCAGGCACTTCCTCTGCCTAGATGAGAGTTTCCCAGTAGGAAGGAAGCATAGGTAACGATGGAGAACAGAAGAATCTGCAAGGAAGCAAGAATGGGAGATGGTGTTCACTTCACAAAAGATAAAGTACTGAAGTGAAGAAAATGTCTAAGAGTGAGAAACTAGGATTAGCCAAACAAGGCTCAAAGTACAGTCTTGGGTGGCCTGGGTGTAGATCAGAAAGCTTTTGAGAGTGATGTCACATTGGTTCTCTGGAACCCTCCCACTTCCAGCAAAAGGATAAAATCCAAGCTCATGGTCCTCATGAATGAAATGTAAAACTAGTACAAAAAAAACAACTATGGTGTTTTCTAGCATGCCAAACACCAGGGAAACATGTTAGTGCTGACCTCCAAGCAAGTGGTCAAAGTCAAGCTGTTTGGGAATTTGAGAGGCCAAGAGGAAGGTAAATGAAGTGCAGATGATGAACAACCTCCAACAGCCGATGGGCAGCACCACATGGGCGACAGGCAGTTTACTGTCTGTGGCTGAAATGTTCCAGAACATGCCAGCTCACAGGCACACAGTTAGTCCTGCTATGTTTAATAAAACTGATGAATAGACCCATGAGTGGGAAAGGTGACATTCCAACCAACTTTCCTACAATTTCATTCCCTGGGAAGCAACCTCCATGAGTATGCAAGGCTAACAGGGTGGGAGATATCCCTACAAGAGCACATCATGTCTCTAAGCTTCTCTTCAAAGCAGCAGAATGGTAGCTGAGAGGCAGACTCAAGACTACACTTACTAGGGAAAAAAGGGGCCCAGGAAGATGGCTAACACAAGAGCTTCCAGAGACACCATTACCCTGACATCCAAGTGACACTTCAGCCTTGACCACCAAGACTCCTCACTGAGAGGGAAGGCCAAATCAGTCCCTCAAAGGCCAAGAGGAGACATGGAGACAGACCAAGGAGCCAGGAACAGACACATCTATCAAGGACAAGGGCACACACTGACTCAGAATTTAGAGATGCAGGAGAGCTTAGTTACCTTGATGAAGAGCTAATGCTTATGGGTGACCTCTTCTTTAATGATATTACCCTCTGACCTTCACTGTGAAGCTGAATTTTAAAAGAAAGATCTGAGAAAAAGAAGGATACATCTGTCATTATCAGGCACTCTCAAGAGGTGGCTCCAGCTAAGATGACTTTTCTTCTTACCTTGCCTCACCTTTCATCAGGTACAGAACCCAAATAACAATGAGAGCTGACAGTCTCTAAACTAGACATGCACTGCCAAGGATACAGCAAAGGCTGGTGCTCTAACAGTCAAGCAGCCCCAGGGAAACAGGCCGAGTGGCCCTGGCTTCCACACACCATTGACTTCCAGACAGGTGCTTCTCCTCTCAGGTAAGGGCAAGCCACCTCCATGCACTGCAAGGAGGTCTCTGCCCTCAGCAAACATTCAATGTTTACTTTTGCTCTCAGGATCTAACCATGTCAGTTTCAGATGGATGTGTGGATTTAAATAACCAACCTCCTCTAGATCTCAGTAACTTTCAGAGTGCAAAGAAGCCAATCAGGGACAAAACTCACACTATTTCAGATGAGAACAGCTAGGGAAGCAAAGAACTTGACAGGGATCTGTTTCTTTGTGAAAACTAATGTTTCTGTTTGCCATTAATTCCACCTAACTTCCACTGAAGTAAATGATCCACAGAAGTCAAGTGCCCCAACTCTGACAGACAGGAAAGTGGATACAGGTGCTGAAGAGAAAAGGTCAAACACTACAAAGCATGTTTGATCTCTAAGGCGGGGGGTGGGGGTGGGGGTGGGGTGCCCCCATCCCCCCCATCCCAAGCCTCCAGCCACTCTGCTCTGGGCAGCTGGGCCTTGCCGCAGGCAGTGGCCACTGGCAAAGCCAGCCCTAGGTGCTGTGCCCCAGGGGACCTCAGCTGCAGCAGAATTTCACAGACTCAGATTCTGCTGCACAGCCCAAGTTTACTCCTTGGCAGACATGGTCAGGTCAGCTTGTCCTTAGCATCCACTTAAGAAAATAAGAGTTGCTCACTGGTGAGGAGCTCTCAGCCCATCAGAAACCAAAACCCCTGCCCCAGTACACAGACTATCACACTCCCAATGAACCTGCAGCATTTCCTGGAACTCCTTGCCGCTTTTTTATTAAAATCAGGAATAACATTTAAGGATGTGGAACTAACGTTCGTCATACATGAAGCTCAAACCAAGGTCTAGTGCACAGAATGACTGAATAAAAAAATGAAAATGTGTGCACACGCACATCTCAGTGAAAACGCCACCTGCACTCACTGGGTTTAGTTAACTGGTTTGCAAGCCGTGCATGGGGAAAGCTGGAGACCCACAATGCTAGGCAGCTTGAGGTCCATGGCCCTTCCCTACCTCTCCACATAACTCTCTGGCATTCTATGAGTTCTTCTAGACTCCATGCCCGGCGCGTCTCACCCAGCGGACAGCAGAGCTGAACTGGGCTGGTGCCCCCACTACCCTCTCTGGGGTCTCAATGTCCTCCCACCAATGATTCCCATATCTCTGTGCTGCTTGGGACCTGGGGCAAAGAGCTACACAGAAGAGGAGCAGAGAAGTGTTCTCCTCCCAGGTAACCAGTAACACAGATGGGCCGCCTTGTTCCTCCCACCCCCCACAAGCCTTACGCAGATGAGAGATGCATCTGGGCCCCTTCCCTCCACCAGTCTAACACTTAGTGGAGAAGCAAAGGCTTCAAGAGGTGTGCCCAGCGTCAAGTGCTCAGAGGCCCCCAGCCCTTATTAGGACAGGACAGAAATGAGAAAGAGAATCCAGCTGAGAATTCACCAAAAAACAACAAGGCCCAAAGTCTTCAGTAGCCTAGAAAAGGAAGTCAGAGGAGGACCTGGTGGACGGTGGCAATGCAGGCTGCTGCACAGAGGAAGAGATCCTTCACACTTGTACCATATCTACATGTGCCTAATAGAAATAAATGTGATCACTCAAGCAAGTTAACAGTATATTTCACTGAACCCAATACACCCAAAATATCATTTCAATGTGTAACCACTATAAGAAACAGACATTTTACATTTTTTTTCATACTAAATGTCTGAAATCTGTGCGTACTCCACTCTTTAAGCACATCTCAATTCAGGAGCTAACTTTTCATTCAAAATATTTGCTCTGTATGTAGATTTTATAAAGTTTAAAGTTAAAAAAGTAGATTCACGGACTTCCCTGGCGGTCCAGTGGTTAGGGCTCTGCACTTCCACTGCAGGGGGCATGGGTTCGATCCCTGGTCAGGGAACTAAGATCCCACATGCCACACGGCATGGCCAAAAAAAAAAAAAGAAAAAGTAGATTCACATATCCAAGATGTTCCAAACATACTTCAATGTTCTCCAAAACTAAATTGGCATCCGTTTTAAAATCTTAATTAGAAATCAATAAAATTTAAAAATTCAGTTCCTCAGTTCCAGCTGCAACTCATCATCATTTTGATGATGCTCAAGGGCCCCAAGACGTTAGGGCTGATCTTACTGTAAAGATGTAGAAGGTTCCTCCTGTAGAAGCTAGGAGGGCTGGGGCATACACATTAGGAACTCAGCTCCAGTGCCAAAGGGACCCAGACCATTACACATTCAGGGTTGGTTTGACCCTAGTCAGCAGTTCATACCCACCACCTTCATCACCCACAGATCCACCTGTGCTTTACACCAACTTGCTGTTTATAAACAAATATATTTATTTAAAAGAAAACATTAACATAGCACATGCAATGTGTGAACCTGTCTGAACAGGAGATAGACATTTTGGGAGACAACATGGGAATTCTTAATATGGGACCCAATTATTGTTGATTTTCCACAACGTTTATTGTGGTTTTATAGGACAATGCCCTTATTAAAGAAAAAAAAAAAAAAGAATAAAAACTTATACCTTTTATATTACTTATCCTTTTACTGTGGCAAAATACACATAATATGAAATTTACCATTTTAACCCTTTCTAAGCATACAGTTAAGTGACATTAAGTACAATCACACTGTTGGGCAACTATCACCACTGTCCAGCTCCAGAACTTCTTTCATCTTGCAAAACTGAAACTCCGTACCCATTAAACACTAACTCCCCATCTCCTCCTCCCTCCAGCCCCTAGTATAAACACCATTCTACTTTCTGTCTCTAAGAATCTGACTACTTTAAGTACCTGATATAAGTGTAATCACACAGGATTTGTCCTTTTGTGTCTGGCTTCTTTTACTTAACAAAATGTCCTCAAGGTTCATCCATGTGTAGCATGTATCAGAAGTTCCTTCCTCTTTCACGGCTGAGTAATATTCCATCGTATAGATACACCATATTTGTTCACTCATCCCTCCATGGACAATTGGGTTGTTTCCACTTTTTCACCATCATGACATACTGCTATGAACATGGGTATACAAATAGCTGTTGGAGTCCCTGCTTTCAAGAAAATGCCTTTATTCTCAAAGAAGTGTTTGCTGAAGTACATAAGGTAAGATATCACATCTGCGACTTACTTTCAAAGGACTGAGGGGAAAAAAAAAAACCTGTGCATCGATAAATAAAACAAGTGTGGCAAAATATTAATTGGTGAATCTACTTTTTATAGCTATGAAAATTTTCAAAATTAAAAGAAAAAAAATCATTAACTTAAAAACCAGCACCAACTGCCATAAAGAGAAAGTCAGTGTAAAAATAAGGACAATGAAAACAATGTTGGCATGGCTGCTAGGCCAAGATTCTTAGCGGCACTCAATGTATACAAAGGGAGATTAGCAACTGATGACACTTCTTCCTCAAAGTGACAGAAGGACTGTGGGAAAGTGAAAAGATAAATGTGCCCTTCTCCCATGGGGATTGCTAGTCCTGGTACTAGCTGAAGTCATGCCACTTAGGGGTTAGGCATCCCACGATCTGGTAACATTGTTGAGCGGTTGGAGAGCAAATATATCATGGAGGCTATTGCAGGAACAAATCAAGACCAAATTGGGGGGGGGGGCATGCGGAAAATGGGGTCAGACCCAAAGATAATTTAAGAGGACAAGTCCCAGCTGTTGTGGCCAAAAGGGAGCCCAGGATTAACTGCTGAGCCATCATAAGACAAACTTGTATCTGGGTATAGGAGCAGAGAACACCAGAGCTGAGTAACAGGACTGAGTGAGACCATTCGGGACATTGTGTGTCCAGAGAGAAGAGTGCCCAAATTGAAATCCCTGCCAGGGGAGTAGGCAGAGTCGTGGGAATCAGCAGCCTCCTGGATGGTGAAACCACTGGGCAGGTAAGAAGTGGTAGGTGTGGGCCCGTGGTCTCAGGCACCACAGCTGCTCCTGGGATTTTCAATGATGACTGTTGGTAACTTGGGGGGTGGGGGGGAACCAACCACAGAAGTTCGTCCTCCGAGAGTTGAATAGTTGATGTGAAAAGGGAGGAAGCGGAAACCATTCCAGAAAATGTTTAATGTGAGGTACACAAAGGCTTTTAAAGCATCAAGACGTTGAAGGAGAGTTTTGGATCAAGGCGAACACACCAAAGACAGAGACAAGATGAGAAAATAACTTCCAAAGAAGGTTCCAGAGCCTGGGCTAAGATCCTGCAGGGCCCCCGGGTTCCTCATAACTAGAGGAAGGGGACTGGAACACAGGTTCCAGTTATAAACTTAGCTCCTTCCCAGAGGCTGTTTTGTGAGGCACACGCAGAATTCAGCCAGGACTACTGACACTACCCTGAGTCCTCCACAAACTTGGATGGCGCCTCCCACTAGTGTTAAGGAGAACGGAGCCATTTTGCATTTCCCTTGTTCTGGCCTCAGCAGCCAGTGCTACCCAGGATCGTGTGCTGCACCAGGCCAATGTGAGGAAGTCAGCACATGAGGGTGACTTCAGAATAGGGTGGGGGTGCCGACCCGGGCAGATGAAGGAAGGCAGAGCTCTGAGTCCACCCTCAATGAACAGCATGAATGAGCTCTTTCTATGGCAAAGGAGAGTGCACAACAGTACCATCTGCTATGGGGAAAGAAAGGTCAGAGAACAGGCACGGAGTCCTCAGCCCTCCACAGCCTGGGGAAAACAACCACCTGGGTCCCCACCATGCCAAGGCAGCTGGAACAGGCAAGGCCTGAACATGAGAAGCCAAACAATGTGAGCTATACAGTCTCTGTAACAACTGGGGGAAACCAAAGTGCAAAACCACCTCAGAATTGCCTCATCTCCTCCACCTCTGGCTGCCCTGTTCAACCTCGCCATGTCCCCAACTCAGCCCCCCACATTTCCAGGCTCAGACATTAGTTCCCAGAGCCAGCGAGGGTTGAGATGCTTCACCAAGATGCCTCCAAATTACTCCAGCAGAAAGCTAGGCTTCTTACCAACTTAAAATCAGAAAATAGGTGGGCATCATTTCCCCAACCCCAAACGGCTAACAGGATAGCTCAATCTGATGAAACCAGGAGAATGGAAGCTGGGAAAGGTGTGGCTTGCGGGGGCACTGCCCTCTCCCCATGGGGGCACCACCCACAGCGAAGACCCTGCTCTGACGGACAGGAAGTCACAAGGCACTACCTCCCAGGGTGCCACCGTCACCTCAGCAAGAGGCTCAGGTGAAGGAAGGCTTCCTGCGGAAGGAATTCACATTTTTGTTTTATTTTGTCTCTTAGAGAGGTTCGGTTTAAAGGCAGGATAGACAAGTTAAAATCACCTGACCTCCAAGCTCAGGTTGGGGTAGAGTGTCACACACCTGAACACAAGAATCCCCAATGATAGGGAGTTCTCTGGTGGTGCAGTGGTTGAGAATCCACCTGCCAATGCAGGGTACATGGGTTCAATCCCTGGTCGGGGAAGATCCCACATGCCGCAGAGCAACTAAGCCCATGCGCCACAACTACTGAAGCCCTCGTGCCCTAGAGCCTGCACACCGCAACTACTGAAGCCCGCATGCTGCAACTATTGAAGCCCGCACGCCTACAGGCTGTGCTCCGCAACAAGAGAAGCCACTGCCATGAGAAGCCCGAGCACCGCAATGAAGAGTAGCCCCCTCTCGCCGCAAATAGAGAAAGCCTGCGCGCAGCAACGAAGACCCAAACGCAGCCAAAAAAAAAAAAAAAAAAAAAACCCAATGATAGAGACCTGTGAACAAGGTTTTGAAACCCAGAAAATGGAGTCCCTGAAGATTTTACTGAGGATCCACTTTGGATTAAAAATAAGCCCCCATCAAGCACCCCTTCCCCACAATAACATTTAAAACCAGACTAAGTTGAGTGCCACGCAGATTATTAGACGTGTACTCAAACGGAGTCAACGTCGAAAATTTAGTACTGGACCATTTAAATTCTCTTCAAACTGCAGCAGACTTATAATGGTATTTTCAATGTGCCTTCACTAATCCTGTTACCATGTTAGAGCACAAAAATAGAATCTGTTCCCTTGGAGTTCACTGGTTGCCATAGGAATGGCATCAAAATGCATTATACTTCCAGGTACAGAAATGCACCACGGGTGCTTAGGAAGAAAAACCGTTATCAAACCCAGTTCAAACTCAAATCCCTTTAATAATAAATAGGTGCAAGTATACCTAGAATGCAACTCAAACAGATGTGCTCCAGGCCCAGGGAAGAAAAGGAGATTTCACTCAACACAAACACAGAACACCAGCCCTGTGGAAGACCCTCTAGGGAAACACAGCCAACCTGGCCAGGCTACCCTCCTGACCGGGACCCACCATACTCTGCCCCCAGCCTGGGCACAAACCAGAGGCAACAGAGCTCACAGCACACACACCTTCCCACTCCAAGCCCACAGTTTTCATATTTCTGATTTATTCCATTTTTATACTGACCCATGTTTATGAAAACATAAGCTTTCACCCCCAGCAGATATAAGTTCCCTAGTAAGTTAGGCTCACTATCTCTAGTAAGTAAAAACAAGAGACACAGGCTATTATAGATCTGATTTCAACCCAAGGTATCATTTGAGACCTTTTTTTTTTTTTGACATGGACCAGTTTTAAAGGCTTTATTGAATTTGTTACAGCATTGCTTCTGTTTTATGTTTTGGTGGGGTTTTTTTCTTTTTTGGCTGTGAGGCATGTGGGATCTTAGCTCCCCGACCAGGGACTGAACCCGCACTCCATGTTGGAAGGCAAAGTCTTAACCACTGGACCACCAGGGAAGTCCCTGATTTGAGACGTTTTAAAAAGTGTTCTTTATAAAGAAAAAAGTCTATTGCATTACAGAGGTAAAGGTCCCAGCAAGACCTAGATGGAAAGAGCTATGCATTCTGGCACTTCAGACCCTGCAGAACCCCAAATCATGGGGTTCTGATAAAGGTTAAGCTTGCTCCTTTTGTTAACTTTGCTCTTGTGATCCAACTACTGCTCTTCTCACTAACCATTAGCTGGCCTGCCCTGCTTCTTACCTTTGCTGCCCCACTTCACGGACACGTGCCAACATGCATCTGTCTTTTGTGGGTCTATAAGGAGATGGTGTTGAGATTAAGAACAAGCTGAAAACCAACTGGTCCAGGCTGGTCAAGCGGCAGAGGCCTAAGGATGACTGGGTGTACCCCTGTCGTTTGAGGTGTTCCTGGTTTAGGTGAAAACTTTGGATTTCTGATTCAGCTACTTAACAAACACCTTACTGTGTATCTTTTAATACTACAGGCTCTTGGGATTCAGCACAAAGACACCTGCCCTCATGTGCTCACATTCTGGCCCAGAGGTGGGGGAACAGGGACAGCCAGACAACAAAGAATGAAAATAACAACTAAAATTATGTGATGTACTATGGAAAAAAGAAAGGATGGGGGCACATGGAAGTGGAGCTTTTCAAAGTCCCTACTCCTTGGGACTTTCACAAAAAGCAAGACTGTGGTTCCTGATCTCATCCCATTTCATCCATATTATGCATTAAAAGGAAAAACAGTCCACCTGGCTAACAAATTTTCTCCACTGAAATCTCTCATTCATGTGTAAGTTACTCTAAAGACAGTTCCTTAGATATGTATCTATTTTGAACACAGGGGCTTGTGGTTTACTTAAAACCACAGCTTCCATTCAGTGACAGAATCTTTACACTATCACCTCTAACAATAATGGAAAGGAAAGAATTAATTTACCTCTGAAAATGTACATATAAGACAAAAGAATTCATTAAGCCAGTTCCATACTACAATTTTACTTTTTGCCTACACATTTACAATACAAGCATATTTTCCTGCAGAGAGTCGTGTCTGAGAGGCAAGTCATCCTTGACTCCACCCCTCAGGCAGGATACAACAACAGCAAATCCTAGGTTCACCTTCTGGTACACCAGTTATTTTGCTGGTAGTAAAAAAATGAGTCCCTAAATATTTATTTATTTGTTTTTATTTTTGGCTGTATTGGGTCTTCATTGCTGTGCACAGGCTTTCTCTAGTTGTGGTGAGTGGGGGCTACTCTTCGTTCCGGTGCGCGGGCTTCTCATTGTGGTGGCTTCTCTTGTTGGCAGAGCACGGGCTCTAGGTGCACAGGCTTCAGTAGTTGCAGCACGCGGGCTCTAGAGCGCAGGCTCAGTAGTTGTGGCTCACGGACTTAGCTGCTCCACGGCATGTGGGATCTTCCCAGACCAGGGCTCGAACCCGCGTCCCCTGCATTGGCAGGTGGATTCTTAACCACTGCGCCACCAGGAAAGCCCCTGATTCCCTAAATAAATGTCACAATTTTAAGCCCTGCTGAATGACAGCTTCTCAGTTGACCAAAGCCTGATTTTTCATTTCACAAATATGCTCCACCTTTAATTAGAAAAGCAGGCCAAAAAGAGTACCCTAGTTACAACAAGCCACTGTACTTACACATTCCCTACCCTGATCTTCTATGTCACAGTTCTCAGAAGTTTCACAGCTCCTATATGCCAAAGGCAAAAGTGTGCCTTCATCTGGGGAGGTGCCTTCACAACCCTCTACCCATGACTGAAGACTCGGGTGACTTATCTACACCCCAAGGGTCTCCTCTTTTCTGTTGGAAACTGTGGCCCCAAAAATCCTTGCCATTATCTGGACTAAGCAACAGGCTATGGAGAAAGCTGCTTACCTAATAAAACATTGTAAGCACGTGGAAAGTATCTATAGATGTTTCTTTGAAAAAGCCAAACACCCCAAACTGAGAGCATCCTAGGTTTTGTGTTTCACAATTTCGGGCCCTAGAGGATTCCAGCAAAGGAAGGAGAGCACATCTGTGCTCCTTTTGGATTTCAGTACCCTTGGAAGGGCTGACTCATGCAAGACCACCATGCTCAGTTCACACCCGGGGGTTCTCACAACAGCCATCTACCATCAATGCCAACAGCTCAAGAGGACCAACGGAAGCACCACTCAAAACAGTGACATTCAAATGCAAAAAGCCAATCAATAATAAACTCACCTTTAACTCAAAACAAGATTAACCTCAGATGCCAAGGTAAAAACTGAAGCTGAAAAAACCGTGAAACCCAACAGCCAGAGTGGCTGTTTGCAGGGGGGCGGGGGATGGGGGTTCTGGCCACTTGAAGGCCCAGAAGGGTGGCACCGGGTAAGGCTACCACAAAGCCCAAGACCACTGAGCAGGCAGGCTTATCTCCGTTCCCAGGACACCAGATTAGAAGCAGCCCATAGAAAGGGGAGAGGAGCAGTTGAAGGCACAGGAGGACGCAACAGCCGGCAATTCAACAGCAGGCAAGGAAACAATTATGCTATTTTACCAAAAGAAAAAACAGCTAACAAGTTAACCTGCCATGGAAGAGAACAACAGCCTTAGGCGACCTGTGCAGGCACAACCTGTTAGTCTGTGGTGAATATAATCAATATCCAGCTAGCTACCCAGAAGAAGTTAGGCACACCCATTAAAAAATTGTTTTAAATTGTGGTAAAATATACTTAAGGTTTACCATTTTAACCGTTTTTAAGTGTACAGTTCCGTAGTATGAAGTACATTCACACTGTCGTTCAACCATCACTACCATCCACCTCCAGAACTTTTTCATCTCCCCAGACAGAAACTCTGTCCCCATTAAACATGAACTCCCACTCCCCTCCCTCCCCCAACTCCTGGTAACCACTATTCTATTTTCTGTCGCTATGAATTCGACTATTTTAGGTAACTCATATAAGTGGAATCACACAATATTTGTCCTTTTGTCTCTGGATTCTTTCACTTAGCAGTGTCTTTAAGGTTCATTCATGTTGTAAGCACATGTCAGAACTGCCTTCCTTTTGAAGCTGAATATTGTTCCATTATATGGATATGCCACACTTTGTTTAACCACTCATCAAGTGGACATTTGGATTTTTCTACCTTTTTGCTATTGTGAGTAGTGGCAGTATGAATGTTGGTGAGGGCACACCCCTCTTTACCTCAGGGCAAAGCTTCTGGTAATTCATTTCAGGAAGTTTTCCATCTCAAATGACTAGCAGAAATAGCTTCAGCACTGAAGTCAGTCAGAGGCCCATATCCCAAATTTCAACAGGGCCCAAATATAGTCAAAGTAGTTAATTAGGCTTTAATAATAAACCAGACCACCATTCTCTCTGTCCTCAGACTAAGGTGCCCTGCAATGAAGTTAGCAAAGGAAAAATCCAGTAGCCAGATTTAAATAAAAGCCTTCAAGCCAAGCATGCCCAGAAGAGTCTGTGACTTGCCCAGTGTTATGTCTCTCCTCACGAGACTCTGCAGCTTCCAGATTCTCAACGCTCAGCACTGACTCAAGAGTGAAATCTGGCTAAACAACAGTTTACAGAACTATACAGTTGGCAGCATCTGAGAAACCTTAAAAGAAAAAAAAAAAAAAGGATGCCTGGGCCCCTATTCACAGAGATTCCAGTGAAAAGCGTCCCGGGTAAGGGCCAAGTATTAGGATTTTCAAAGCTACCGAGGTTATTCTTAACATTCAAGCCAAGACTGTGATCCACTGCACAAATCAAGAACTGGGGTGACAATGCCAGGACATACCAGGAGTCTGTGAGTTTTCACAAATGTAATTCATAACAATTTTCTCAAAATCTGTGTTGAGTAAAACATAAATGAAAACACCAAAGCCTAAGATTCTCCTTCTCCTGAATTTCTTCAGCTGTAACTGATAAAGGTCTGGACATGCGGTTCACAGTAGACGAGAAAGTGGAAGAGAAAGACACGCTGACCTCTACATGCACATCTGGCAGACAGTCTGTGATCTCCACCAACTAGGTGGAAAACAACCTCATGCAGAGATTTCCTGGGTCCACTTGTTTCCTCTCCAGTCCAGAAGCCAAGGGGACAGGAAGAGGAATATGATTCTGCCACCAGCACGGAACACAACTGAAACTTGGCTATAATTCCAGGGCCAATTTCTGGGTGTGGAATTTCCCTCTTTCCCACTGTTTTTTTTCCAGAGAAGTTTTCTCAACATACCACAGCAACCAGCAACCTAGGGCAGGCTCATGTTCCAAAGGTTCATCAAGCCAGTTCTTGGGATGTCTCTGCCGGGTTCCCAGGGAAGAATGCTGTAAATGATGGCTGTATGCCAGGACTAATCCAAAATGAACAGAAATGCTGATCTCCTTGGAGCCTGGGGCTCTAGGGTCTGGCTGACATCCAAGATTCCCAGGATGCAGACAGTCAGTGTGGGGTGAGGCCTGGAGTTTGGGCCCTGTGTGGTGAAGTGGCAAGGCAGTCAAGAATAGTGAATAGTGGGGCAGGCTGTCCCAGACCCCAGAGGCCATTCAGAGAACAAAGAACTAACACATTACTTTCAAAAAGAGAAAACGTAAAACTATTCTTCGACTATGATTGTTTCCCCCATTGCCTCAGCACTCAACACCATAATACTTCATCTTCCTTAGAATTTCCGAATCAGGTACCAATTGGAGGTGCCACGAACAAGGACAGTGGCCCAGGGAACAAGCCATACAGTTGAAGCTGAACCTTGGTAGAGCCTGCCCATTCCAGAGAACCAGCTTGGTAAAGGAAGCTGCACCGCATCTAAACTCCTACTGCAGCCTGGGGGTGCCATATTCTGGTGTCTACATAGAATGTGTCCCTGGCACCTCAGAGCACTGGGCACATGATAGGAGTCCAAGGATTCTAGCCAGGTTCCCCATCTTTCTCAAAAAGATGCTTGTTGTTGCTCACACATGTACCATTCTGGCACACTTGATTTCTTCCTTTGAATATACTGGGCCTTCCCTGTCTGAAATACCCTGTCCTCCACAGCTCCCCATCCTGGCAAACCACTCTCCTTCAAGAAGCCTTCAGTGAGTCCCCACCCCCTTCCCACACCAAGTGTGCCATAGATGGCCTTCCCAAGGGTTCTTGTGGCCAGTTTTTGTCTTATCATAATCACAGGATCTACTTAATACTGAGAAACTAGACACTTTCCCCTTAAGATCTGGACCAAGGCAAGGATGTCCTTTCTCACCACTCCTTTAACATCGTGCTGGAAGTCCTAAATAATACATTAAAAAAAAGAAATGAAAAGAATACAAATTGGGAAGAAATAAGACTGTCTTTATTGGCAGATTACATGACCGTCTATACAGAGAACCCGAGAGAATCCACCAAAAAAACCACCTGGAACTAAGAAGCAATCACAGCAAGGTTGTAGGATACAGGGTTAATACATAAAAGTCTACTGCTTTCCTATATACCAGCAATGAACAACTGGAAATTACAACCACAGCATACACTGAACTGTCATGTTTGTTCCCCTTCAAGTTCGTACTGCTATGGACAGCATCAAGTCAGTGCTTGGCAGGCTGAAAGGTCTCAATAAACGTTTGAAGAAAGCCAGAAACGAACCATGGATACCAGCCATGCAAAGTCCAAAGCCTGGGACAGAGGCCTCCCAACCCCAGAGAGAGATGGCAGGATGCCTGCAGACGAGCCAGTGTGTCTTCAGACAGTAGTAATGCAGAGAGTATGACATGGCTGCTAAAGTGAACAGGGAACCAAGAGGATCAGTGTAGGGGGTGGATCATTGAGGTGGCACCACAATGTGCAGTGTATTGATCTCCTAAACCACACTGAGCTTCTGAAGCAGCACTCCACCCAAGGACAGAGCTCTAAATTTGAGTTTGGGAAATCCAGAGGCCTAAAGGGAGACAAACCAACTTACTCTCAATTCTCTGAAAATCCCCTTAACAAATGAGGTGTGTTGACAGAGGCCCCTCTAATCTGGTTATCTAAGCACATAACCCCCTTTGCCTCCCCTTCCTGGGGGAGTGGTCTCTGATGGGGAGTGACCCCTCAGGTGAAACATTGACTTCCGAGCCAGTAAGACCTTGGTTCAGATCCTGCTCATGTGACCTTAGGCAGGCACCTTAGCCTGAGGCCCTTCTTCTAGTGGGATTTTGTCATATCTACTTGTGTTTTTGTGAGAACTAAAAAGAAAGAAGAAAAAAGCAGTCAGCATAGCTTCAAGCAAACCATTAAAAAAAAAAGTTCCTTCTCTCCCACAAATAGGTAATCACAAGTTGTGAAACAGTAGCAGCCCTCAGTTACAGTCTCACAATCTTCACAAAAGACACAACATGGCAACCAGGACTGGCATCATTGCTATTATGGCACCTTCAAAAGTCAGGCCAGGGAGTCCTGCCACCCTCCTGCTGACCAAGCCACACAAACTGCAAGGCCTTCCCGAGCTGTTCCTTCGCAGATCTAAATTTACTGAGCGCTTTTCTCTTTTCTGTCTCTAAGAAAACATCAGGTGGAACATGTTACTCCCTCATCTTCACAAACAAGCAATACACAAACAAGACACAGAAGCATTTAAGAGTCCCCAGACCTATCTTCACAAAGTTTGTAAATCGCCTTGGGTGGCTTCAATTGCTTCTCAAGTCTTCTACTCCTCAAAACCTGACACACTCCCACACCTTCCTTTGTTTTGTCTACTAGACAAGTACAAGGAACATTCTGTTTGCATAATTAAGAGATCTCTTTCAGAACTTGTTGACATTTCATCTGCTTTTGGATCTACCTCTGTAAGGGACTCAGGTCTGGTGGGAGATGCCCCACTTGCTGACAAAGGGAATACAGATGTAGGCTCCAACTAGAAGAGTCCTCATTTCCTCTTGTCTGAGGCTGGCCCTCAGGGGTTACAGGGGATGTAAGAGGCAGAAAGCAGGGACGTCCCTGGTGGTCCAGTGGTTAGGACTTTGCCTTCCAATGCAGGGGGTACGGGTTCGATCCCTGGTCAGGAAGCTAAGATCCCACATGCCTTGCGGCCAAAAAAACAAAACAGAAGCAATATTGTAACAAATTCAATAAAGACTTTAAAAAAAATGGTCCACAACAACAACAACAAAATCTTAAAAAAAAAAAAAAAAAGCAGAAAGCAGCTGGTTCACTTGGAAATCGAAAATGGAAACAGCAGCATATAAGGGCCCAGCCCATAACGCAAACACCCTGGGCTCCCAGCAGCAGAGAGGAAGAGGTGCTGACTGCCATGTCCTCGTTCCCAATCTCAGGCATTTTTGCAATCTCATCTTCGAGGTGAAGGTGAAGCATAACAGGATGTTGTTACAACCAGCAATGTCCCCAGCTGGGAGAACCACTACGAGCCACAACACAACAGGCGGTCAGACACCAGGTCATGCAGCCGCTAACAATTGTGATAAAGGCTCCTGTGTGCCTATTCTATGCAGGCAATGGGGCACAGCGCAAGCCCAAAGACTCACAACCCAACTGGGACTTCATTATTAAACAGTAGTTTATTGGTGGGCTCTGCAAAACACACAAACATGGGTAAAATTCCACAAACGGAAATATTTACTGTAAGCACTGCTGGAATACTTGGTTTCTTTTTGCCTGAATCTTGCCTAAGGTTGTGGTTAACTTGAATGGCTGTCAAAAGAAGAATCAAAAAATGCCTCCCTTGCATCCTTTTTTTTTTTTTTTTTTGGACTGCGCCGGGCAGCATGTGGGATCATAGTTCCCTGACCAGGGACTGAACCCACGCCCCCTGCGTTGGAAGCGCAAAGTCTTAACCACTGGACCACCAGGGAAGTCCCTTTCCTTGCATTCTTAATGTAAAAAGCTTGTGGTCACGTCGATGATTCCTCTCTTCACTCCACCCTTGAAAAAGGGAGGAAACTGTACTTCTCTACAGCTTCCCTAACACTTGTGAACTAAACCAAAACTATAACAATCTATTTCCTACAACCAGAAAATCGGCTTAATAGAAAGAACACCAAATCATTTATCCCTAGTAAAATACGCAATCAATCCAACTCCACCCGAGGCCTAGAGAAAAAGAAAATAGGCCCCACACTGAGGAATCCTTAAGCAGTTCAGGCTATTTCCTGGGATTCCAGCATTTGGGAACTAAACTAAACTGCAGGCACATCATGCTGTCACTTTTATGGGTCGTGCCTCAGCCACATCGTAAGAGCCCTCTTCTGTTGGCACAGAGCCGTTCCTTACTCTCAGGGCACTACAAACACCTGTAGACACAGACACTTGGGGCGCAAACATGCTCAGCTACCACAGCTGCCCACCTGAATGCCCGAGGCTCTGGCCGGGCACTGCTTACACTTGTGACCCATGTGACTATCTCACAGCAGAAGGACCCAGCATTTTATAAGGTGATTATTATGCATGAATGGGCAGAGCACCTCTCCTCCCCACTGAAAAAAGAATCCTCCCCTTAGACAACTCTGCAAATTTCACACAATTCTTTCGCAATGATCTACTTGCTCCGTAGGCATAGTAACTAACTCAAGAGTCCCCTGGTGGAAGTAGGGAATAGGATGAAGGGACATGGGGATGGGGCATCCAAGCTATGGCCAATCCCAGCTAAGAAGCGGTTTACTCTGATTCCCCAGCAATAGACGCCCTAGCCTCAGGCAGAACTCCCAATATGGACAGATATAGAGAGGCACACAGAACAGGGACATATTTCCATGGCTCCCAGCATGAGTGTACTCTGTGGCATAACGTTCATGCTTCCTCCTTCCTCCTCAGAGCAAGGCTGCAGCAACAGACTGCCACCAAGCAACTACCACTCAGGAGCAAGGCCCAACATTCCAGTGCTATCTGTCCTCACAGCAGTGGCCACCTGCTTCTGCGTCTTACCCACCAAGGCTCATAAGCAAAAAACATGACATAATTGCTGCTCTGGAGAGAGCTCATAAAGTGGTGGCTCTCATCTCCGGCTGCACAGAGAATTGCTTGGGGATCTTATTTTAAACACTCCTGTGTAGAGCTGGGGATAGGAGGAGGGACTGACTACAAAGAGGCACAAAACAATTTGGGGGAATGTTGGAAATATTCTGTATCTTGACTGCAGTGGTGCATTTTTCAGAGTGAAGTTTATGGCACATAAACTTAAGAAAATGAATAAACAAATAAACCATGTCTGGGTCCCACCTACTTCAGACCTGGGGCTGTGCAGGGAAGGTGGAGACAGACCTACAGGTTAAGAACAAAAGCAGCCTGGTCTGAACCTCAACCTCCAGAACTAACCTGAGAGACTTTTAGCAACAGACATCGTCATTAGACTTGTGATTCCTCATCTGTGAAATGGAGTAGTTGACAGGGCCCATCCTCAGGATTGTCCCAAGGATCAGCAGGCTTACATATAAAGCCTGCCTTACGTGGAAGTGCCTAATGTTGTTCAATCACAGCTTTTTGGGGGGTGGGGGTGGGGGTGGGGGTGGGAGAGATATTGAGAAAGACCCAAACTACTCTACTTTCTGGAATGATCCATCCACCTTGTGTAGACTGGAAACTCCTCCAAGATGAGAGCAGCTACTGGAGCACTGCTGAACAACTATGTGTTATAAAGTGCTTTTCTGAAAACAAAATTCAAGGTAAAGAACGGGTTCTGTGACTTGTGGTTTACATTTAAGACAGCAGCAAAGCAGCGAAACTAACAATCTTAAAGGAGTAATAAAAAATCCTTGGGCTTCCCTGGTGGCTCGGTGGTTAAGAATCCGCCTGCCAATGCAGAGGACATGGGTTCGAGCCCTGGTCCGGAAAGATCCCACATGCCGCGGAGCAACTAAGCCCGTGTTCCATAACTACTGAGCCTGCGCTCTAGAGCCCGTGAGCCACAACTACTGAGCCCACGTGCCGCTACTGAAGCCCACGTGCCTAGAGCCCGTGCTCCACAAAAAGAAAAGCCACCGCAATGAGAAGCCCACGCACAGCAATGAAGACCCAACGCACCCAAAAAAACAAAAAAAACAAAAAACCTTGTAGGCTGCACAACCGAAACATTTCCTGCGCTCACATCAGTTAGGGAAGTGGGGCTACTCCTAGCTCAGAGTAGGGGGAAAGTTGATACCCAGCTATGCAAGAGTGTTTAAGACAATTCATTAATCTTTTGAGAAAACTAACTTACCCTGATAGAACACTACTGTGTAGAATAATTTTTCATACTAAATGTTTCCTAGAGGACTTTGGCCCAATTTCACAGTTCTGGTTAAATCTCAAAACTAGTAAAGATATTTGCTGCTGCAGGGCTGGGAGGGGGACTCCTAGGCAACAAGTGCTAGAGAACCAAACAACTCCCTACTGGCCCTGACAACAGAACACCTTTGGGTTCAGAGGGAACAAGCAGCAATAAACAAGCCAATTCTGCCTGTAGACTGAGATCTCTTGATTAAAACATTTAGCTGTCACTACAATAAAATGTAACAAAGCCACAAGTAGGGGAAAGGTCACCCTGCAGCACAACACCTATTTCAACATGTGTAAACTCTCAGGGTTACTTACAATCAATATTCCCCTCATAGTATGTTCTGGTGTTGATAGGACATATGTATAGATCCTACCTGTCACCCCTAAATGTGACATGACAGCCACTACCCATCACAAAAGGCCAAAGCTTACCACTCCCCAGCTGTCTTACATTGGGACATTTCTGGGTTTTCCAAGTGTGGACACTACAGGGTTGAGAGGGATCAACAAATGTGTGATGGCTGAATTATTACATGCCCAGCTCAGTGGTCCCCTCTGTGAAAGGTGTACGACGAAGCCCCTGATCAAAATGGAAGAACACCGAAGAGTGAAACTGGAAAAGGCTCTAGAAAGGGGAATATCCACCGCAACACACTCTATGAGCAATGCTTAAAGTCTATGCCCTTCAGTCTCCTCACTCTGACATCTGATCTCCCAGAACACAAGCAAAAATGTCCACCTATCCTTCATGGTCATTACTCTCCTCCAGAGGGAAATGCAAAGTGTCTTTGATCATGGGCATCTCTAACTGTACCACACCACACAATCCCAGCCCATTCTATCTCTCCATGAATCAATCGGAAAATGCATACTGTGACACAAATGCCAAACATCACCAGATCCCCAGCCTTCTGTTTGCTCATAGGAATGCACACCGTCTGTGTCTGCACATGTGGTCACTGGTGGTCACTAAACAAGCTCCTTTCAAGGCCCAAAGCTCCTGGTTAGAAGAGTGTCCGGACTCAACTTTTTAACTGTACTGGGTAGTTAGAAAGCAGTCATTTACTTCTACAATGCATCAGATTTGCACTAATCATCTCTAAGACTGAGCACCTGCCTGCACCAGGCAAGTCTGCACATGGCTGAACATTCTCCAAGCCGCCAGTGCCCTGCCACAAGATTTGCTGAGCAGTCAAACCCAGCCTGGCCGCGATGGCTGTAGCAGTTGGCAGGCAATGTACTAGCAACAACTTTCTGGGTTAAGTGCCAACTTTCCCCGAGTGTCCACATGCTTAGGGAATGCAGTTGGACTCAGAACAAGGAGGAAATTACTGAATGCCTACTGAGGCTTGGGGCTCAGTGTGTTGGGATGCTGTATTCCGACCTCACAAGAACCTTGCACACAGCAGGGATCAGGATCTCATTTTGTAGCTGAGAACACTGATGCAGAAGAAATCAGTCATTTATATGAGGTCACAAAGCCAGCAAGGGATTCAGAGGCTGCATGACTCCTCACCCTGTACCCAAAAATCATTTCCTGATGGATGAAGGGCATACATTTGAAAGGCAAAACTTTACAACTTTTAAAAGATAAAACAGAATATTTGATTTCAGGGAGTGTTCTTCTCACCAACTGTAAAACAAAGAGTCATAAATTCACCTATGTTAAAATTAAGATTTTCTGTTTGTCAAAAGATAATATAGAAGTATGTGTGGTGGTGGTGGTGGTGGAGACACCAAACTAGGGGGAAATATTTGTAAAATGTACTAGCCACAAAGATCTGGTGCTCAGACTTTATAAAGAACGGCTGCAGGGACTTCCCTGGTGGCGCAGTGGTTAAGAATCCGCCTGCCAATGCAGGGGACACAGGTTGGACCCCTGGTCCGGGAAGATCCCACACGCCGCGGAGCAACTAAGTCTGTGCACCACAACTACTGAGCCTGTGCTCTAGAGCCCACGAGCCACAACTACAAGCCTGTGAACCACAACTACTGAAGCCCGTGTGCCTAGAGCCCGTGCTCCGCAACAAGAGAAGCCACCACAATGAGAAGCCCACCCTCCGCAAGTAGAGAAAGCCTGCACGCAGCAACGAAGACCCAACAGAGACAAAAATAAATAAATTTAAAAACCTTGAGGATATTCAAAAAAAAACAACAGCTGCAAATCAATTTAAAAAGATAAACAAGCTAAAGGAAAATGACAAAAGTCAGAAACAAGTATTTCAAACAAGTACAATAAACACAAAAAGATGCTCAGCCACGTTAATTTGCAAATATAAGAAGTCTGTTAATGTCAATGTTGGTGAAAATATGGCTCAACATTTTCAGATGTGGGAAGGTAAACAGATGCAACTGTTTTTTTTACAGTAATTTGGCATTAAGGCATCCCCGATGGCCTAGTAATCCCACTTCCGGGCACTTACTTAAGACACTTGCACACCTCTTGGATGCATGCAAGCATGCAGAAGAATGCTATAGCAAGAAAATTTTCTCTTAACTGGATTCTTATCACAGCTACTCAGAACCAAACCCTTATTCAATGAGATCATTTGTCATTTTACAAAGTCAAGAAAAGTTTTAAAAGTAAAATGAAAACCTATTCCTTCAAGGCACACTTGTTAAATGAATTACCACCTTTCTAGCGCTGGCTGGCTGCTCACCACTGGAGATATTAAGGTCTCTAAAACACCTGTCACACTCCACCCCCAGTCGCTTTAATCATACATGGCACACACATGGGAAACACTTTTACTCACCACTGAATCGTTACTGTGCATGCAGAACACAGCACAGCACCTGATTTCTTAAGAAGTTCCACGCACACACACTGATGGAATCATCCAATTCAGCATGTCTGCTTCAGTCAGGAAATTCCTTTTAAATAAGGGTCCCTATGTGGGAAATAAGCACCCAAGAGCTGGAACTCAATTTCACCCTACAATAAAGCAGCACTTAGAGACTGAGAGGCTCACCATAATCCTAAGAGATCATACAGTTCACATCCCTGAGTTAACAAGCCTGGGTGGGGCGCCTGGGCTAAAGATGACACTTACTCCAGCTTACTACTCCCCCACACTCCCTCTCATATACTTTCACTGGAGTACCAAAGAGAAAATGGAGGTGAAACCAAATCAAGGCATTTTGGTGCTCTGGTGGAAACCTTTTAAAGGTGAGGTTTAATTCCACATGTGTGAATTTCTTCATGAGACTCTTCAGCAGAGTGGCACAGAATCCTGGATGAAAAGATCTGCCCAGCCAAAGTAACGACCCTCCTCTGACCATTCTCTGCCCTGGTGAGTTTTTTTTTTAATAACCCCCGATCTTTTGGACCAAGGGCACGGCCTGCCTCCAAAGAACAGGTGTTTGCTTGCAGAACTATCCAGGTTTCTGTCCAGGCCTCGGTTGTCCTCACAGATGGATGAGCCTAAACATCAGTTCTTTTCCTATGCTCACAGCTGGACAGTCTCTTCCTTCTCTGACTGCCTGGACTGTACCTCTCAGACAGCACTTCCTAGGTCTGCCTTGTGCTCATTTATGTACCATCCCAACCACCTGCATGAGGTGGATTCCTTCCTGTCTTTTTCGGCTGTAGAACAGAAATCATGAACACCTGGGCTCTAGAACCAGGCCTTGCCACTTACCAGCAACCCTACCCAAGTGACTGAGCTCTCTGGGTGTCAAATTCCTTATCAGCAAAACGCAGATGATACCGGTACCCATTTTCTGAGGACTTAAGGAATACAGAGTCTTAGAAATCCAGCACCTGGCACACAGTAATCACTCATATATTCACTAAAATGGAGTGATCATGTATGGATGCACAAGCTCCCGAGTCTGTGGAGGGGAATACAGTGGAGAAAAAGAAGTGACCCACATTGCAGCTCCGTACATTAAGGCTGACCCAGACAGCAAGCAGGGTGACTCCTGTTCAAATTTACCATTTCAGAATAGGCAAGCAGTAAGAAACAGAAAAAAAGACCTATTCAGAAAAGGTAGTTCTACCCTTTGAAGGGAAGTCTATTCACAGGCAACTATTTGTTAAAAACCCTGAACCTTTTCACAAAGTCAATGATCAAAGATAACTATTGTCTCAAGGTGAACAATTGGGGGGGGGGTCTGAAAGAGCCATAGGCCAGGGAGGGTACCCAGCTCTCACAAGTGCAAGGGAAGGGTACTCAAATGGGTTCCCAGAGCAAAGAGGCCCAGAGATGTCCTGAGAAATGACACAGAGGACAGGCAAGCTAAGCTATGGGCCTGTCAGCTCCAACTTTGCTAACTCCAAACCGCATTCCTGGGATTACAAATATATGTGAGTTATTACCTTGAAATAGATGAACATGAAGGTGGTGTTATCTCCAGACAACCAATCTGTGAGCTCAATTGTTTCCTGGTGTCAAAAGGAAAACAGAGATGCATATACACAAACTTCATTACTTAGCAACTTTTTATAACTAAAAGCACTTCAGAGCTAAGAATTTTAAATGAAGATTATAAATGAGAACAACCTACACATGGATGGTACCACCTCTTACAAAACTCTTTCATATAGGCTATGTGTTTATTTAATTACAGAACAGAAAGGGAAAACTGCTTAAGTAACAAAGCCATGCCTGTACAGTAAGACTGTAATTCAACTGAGCAGAGCAATGGGATTAATTAAAGCCAAGACCAACAGAAAATGAATAGGAGAAATATCCATCAGCATATACAAGTCTATCTTCAAACTTCAGAGATTAAGGGAAAGCAAAGAGATTTTAATATTGTTAAAAAGAGGACAACAGGCCCAAAATGGTGTCTCCTATGCTAAGCCCCATGTCCACAAACCACAACTTAATTAGTTTCGGCTCTCCCAAAATGGAATCTTAAACCAGTCAATTGGGAATCACCTGGTCAGCACTAGTGAGGTAATCTGCCTGACAGACCCCTGACATCCCTAAGAAGAAAGTGACCTTACCACAAGCAATCTGCTTTTTGATAGCATAATTTCCCTCATCCTGCTCTCTGTTACTAAGTCTTTCATTTGTACAGCTCCTTGGGCACTCCTTCCTATCTGCTAGATGGGATGCTGCCCCATCCATGAATCATTGAATAAAACCAGTAAGATCTTTAAAATTTGCTCAGTTGAATTTTTCAAACAATATGCCCTATTCTTAGAAGTAATACAAGTTCTTTTCCATCCTTTGACAACTCTGCCCCAATTACAAAGTATGAATTATTTAAGTTTACGATACTGGATTTCCCATTCCTTCTACCAGACAAGAATTTGGGGAAGGAGAGCAGAGTGGCATCGCGCACACCACCTGTGTAGTATGCTCACATCCCTAAGCATAAACATATCACACTAAAGAATGGTACTTTCTCATCCCACAAGTTCTATCTCCCTCAGTCTGCAGGTTAAAGTGCATGCATGGAATAAAGGGTGCTGCAGCTGACAGCAGGCGCTAAGCCACATAAGGGACCACAGCCATGAATCTTTCTAAGTCTACCCACATCTAACACAATGAAATCATCAGGCTGGCTAGCGACCCATTGGATTACCTTCTGCAGCAAAGGCTCCAGGCCAACACCAAATCCTGGAGATGGTTTTATGAACAGCAGAAACAGCTTCAGTGAAGAGCCCCATAACAAAAACCTTCCTTCATCTGCAGCCACTGCAATAAGCCCATTCTGGCACATTCTGACATTCATCTCCAAGAAAGAAGAGAACAAGCTGAAAAAGAAGGGCGCAGAGGGCCCCTGGACAGATCTGCACCACAGCTGACACTGGTTACTCGACAGCTCTGTAAAAATCTCTGGAAGATTTTCACAAGGACAAACCAAAAAGGGTGCTCCACACAGTTTCCTACAGTCATAAATTTGCAAATGCCTGCAAAAGCAGGACGCATGCAAAAAGGAAAGTCTTCTAAACCATCAAGAGTCTTTTAATTAACAATTACTCATTCTCAAAGTAAAATCCAGGAAATTCATTGTAGTACATGCTCCCTGGATGGGCTTTAGGGTTCTGAGAACTGCCCCTGCCCCCAAACTATTCAACACATATGAATTTTTCTGGAGGAAGGATCCACAGTGCTGTCTGTCACGTTCTCAGAAGGACCTCCAACCTCCCCTCAAGTTAAGAACTGATGCTCTAGGGACTTCCCTGGTGGTCCAGTGGTTAAGAATCCACCTTCCAATGCAGGAGATGCGGGTTTGATCCCTGGTTGGGGAACTGAGATCCCACACGCTGCGGGGCAACTAAGCCCGCGCACCGCAAGTACTGAGCCCGCGCGCTCTGGAGCCTGCCCCCACAACTAGAGAGAAGCCCGCGCGCTGCAACAAAGAGCCCGCACACCACAACAAAGACCCAATGCTGCCAAATAAATAAATTAAAACAAAAAAAAAACAATAAACTGATCCTCTAGTGAGAAGCAGGGCTGGTCTATCCTTGGCCACTGGACCCTCAATTATTTTGAGCCCCTTAAAGAACTTGAATAAATCCAAGAGCAAGAACTATAGGAAAATGATTACTCTAGCAGTGTTTAACACTTGTTTTTGATTATGGAAATCTGAGTAAGCTTTCTGTAATACTAGAGGAATGCCAAGCAGCAGACTTTACAAGAACTTAAGTACAGAAACAGCTTAACAAATGGCAAAACTACAAATGTACTTTTTGTGTGGATGAAGATGAATCCAGTCCACTGAAATGTTCTCCATAACAAGTTCATTCATGCAAGCATTTGCTGACGTTTATCTACCTGGTCTCTTAACCCAGTCTTCCCCTGCGCTTCATTTCGTGATCTAAGCCCATCTCATCCCTGTGCTTCCTGAGGGCTGTTTTTCTGGCCAAACTGGGCTCTATCACCAGTGGCTGGAGTCCTCTTGCCCACTCAAGAGACTATTGAGACTTGGCTTGACTCCTCCCAGAGCCCCCAGAGCAACTCCCTCTGTACCTGGAACCTGGAATAAACCATGTCGTTCATTTAATCCTCCACCAAGGATTTGGAATACACACATCCTTGACCATCTTCACTTTATCCTTTTTCTTGAGTAACTCATTCTAAGCTGATTTCACCTAACTCTGGTTTAAGATCAAGTACGGTAAATTAGCTTCCCTTTCAGCCATCCAAAACTTCTTGCTTCAAGTTAGGGGGTACACTCGACTTCCAGTGTAAACTATAGGCTGTTTGACAAAAATTATCCCATCTAGAATGACTCATAATGGTGAGCAAGATGCTGCTGCGGCTACCACTTGAGGTGAGCAAGTGGAGGGCAGAGATGGGATAAACGTGCCACGTTTGAGGCGAGGTGGTTCGGCATTCCCACTCTGCACATGGTCAGGGACAGGCAATGACCCAAGCCAGAGTTTTCCGTCATTAGAGAGCACTACTGGGGAAGAATCACTCTTGACCTTGAGGTCAGGATATCAGAGATAGAGAACAGCTCTGGTGTCCCTATTTGAGCCCCTGAATTCAGCTGTGCTCAAGGCCCACTCCAGACTTATCACATCAACCAACAAATTCCCTTTCATTTCAACCTGTTTATGCTTAGTATTTTCACCGAAGAGACCTAACCAATACAGCCATTTCCTTTGAAACTGACATCTTCACTAAAAACTTGGGAAGACACCATCTGAGAGTAAAAGACAAGTAACTTGCCTTACACATACACACACAAAATACTCTTTACATACTTCTTGTTTTGCTTGTTGCAAACTACTGACAACCCTCACCACTACGTGCTTCCTCAATTTCCCCATCCCACTCTACCCTCCAAAGTGCTTCTAGAAAGAAAAGAAACTGAAGATCAATGCAGGACTTCCCTGGTGGTGCAGTGGTTGAAAATCTGCCTGCCAATTCAGGGGACACGGGTTTGATCCCTGGTCCAGGAAGATCCCACATGCCACAGAGCAACTAAGCCCGTGGGCCACAGCTACTGAGCCTGAGCTCTAGAGCCCGCGAGTCACAACTACTGAAGCCCGCGCACCCTAGAGCCCGTGCTCTGCAACAAGAGAAGCCACCACAATGAGAAGCCCACACACCGCAACAAAGAATAGCCCCCGCTCGCCGCAACTAGAGAAAGCCCACGTGCAGCAACGAGGACCCAACTCGGCCAAAAAAAAAAAAGATCAATGCACTTCACTCGCTACTAGAAAGCATAGCCAGGACAGTCACCCTTGGGCAAGTGATGAAGAAATAGATTGCAAAATGGCCACCAAAAAAATTTTTTTTTAAAGTTTTCAGGGTACCCACAGCTACCATTGAGAGGTATCTAAAACGAAGTTATTTCACACTAGTCTGACAAGATTCACAGTAAGAAACAGATTTTGTCATGTACACAGTACATAAAATCACAGCAAAGGTTTTATGGGATACCCTTAGAATGTGTAACACCCTTTGACATTTCCTTTTTCTCCCCCCTGAAACAATGACTGCAACCTACTAAATTCATTTCATTACCCAGAGTGTGAAAAACACAGATATAAAATAAGAATTACTCTCTCTTAAAATCTAGATCGTGGTCAAAGTTCTCTGGAGCCCAAACCTATTCTCTCATTCTACACGTGAGAAACTGAGGCTTGGGAGGATATGCGACTGGTCCAAGGAAGGTATACAGCAGATGCAATGTGTCCAGCCCAGTTTCTTCCTTCTCTCCCTCTTGTGTGTGCACACACACGCATGCACCCACACACATGCACACACACAACTTGCACTGGCAGGTTCCACACTCCATGCAGTCTGCCTGTTTCAACCCTCACAATAACGATCTGCTCACCTGAAACGTATGCTTCCTCAAACATAGCGGAAAATGTTTTAAGTGTAAAATCCCCAAATTTATCTCACTTACACGAAACAATCTCAAAGGCCAATTCGCCTGCAAGCGTGTACGTGTTATTGCCTGGGATAGGACAACTGGGGACGTTAGTCACACACAAGGACACGGATATTACTAATTCCTGTTTCTAGAAATTACATAATACCAAGCCCAACACCTCTCCCTGGCACTGCTTCCACAGTGTACCAGTGTCTCTTGGCGTAACAGCAACTAGGAACAAATACGGAGTTTCAGCCTTTAGGGGACATCAAAACAAGAGAAGTGACCACAGGCAAAGTGAGGCCTGGACGGCTTTTCTAGAAACCCTTTATGCAGAGCAAAAGCAGCACCCTCCCACCAATCAAATATAATACAGGTCAGAGACTCCCCTACCTTCCCCCAATCTGAATACAACACAGAGGCCAGGCACCCCCACCTGTTGTCTACTCAGTCAATGCTTATTCATACAGATCCCATTTTACACATGAGGAAACTGAGGTTTAGGGAGATTATGTAACTTGCCTGAGGTCGAGGTCAAGGCCAGAAGGGAGCGGGCCTGGACTGATCCCTGACATGGACTCCGCAGTTCTCAGTACACAGCTCCACCCAAGCCCAACCAACTCTGCTAGCCACAGCCCAGAGTCCTGGAACTTCCTACATTGAGCAGAACAGGCCAACACTTGTCAAGAAAAAGATCACAGAATACCCTACACCTAGAGTGAGCTTAAAAAAGCCTTTATTTGTAAGTATGTCACAGATCAAAAAGAAGAAACAGCATATTCATTTAGGTACTCTTAATTTCCAGTTAAATGCTCAGATTTGACCAATTTCTGAAAGAAATAAATTCTCCAGTTGCGTTTAACACAAACTAAAGGCATTCCACATGGACCTGGATACTGATGGCCCCTAGTAATGGTGACTGGCATCAACTGGTTCTTCTGGTCAACAGGCCCAAAGTCCACCAGCAAGAACTCAGCCTCCCAGCCAGACACTCCACTTTCCTGGCTCATCATCCAACTGCCTGCCTCCTTTCCCGGGAGACCCTGACTTGTGATACAAACCTTCCTAGAGACCAGAATCCTTTCAACAAGTCCAGATGTCAACACAATTTAATTTAGGGCCAAAAGAGGCAGGGAAGGTATGGAGAGCTGCTACGCTTGTGCTCCGCAAAAACTTCCTCCATCAGCAACTTCCATTGACTGTTGCCTTTGTTCAGACAACCAGGTTTTAATAAAACGGTTAAGTTACATCTTAGGCCTGAGGATATACTGGACCACCTTCCCCTGATAGATCATTTCTCCAAACTCTGCAGCCAACAACATCCCAGGGTGGGCACCCCCAAAGCTTGCTGAATTTCCATTAATCCCATTACCACCACTTTTAATCTCATTATCAGATAAACAAATCCTCACCTAGAAAAACCAACCCCTACTTTAAATCACCTCCCCCACTGACCTCTACTCAGTTTACTTGAAGGAAAACGCAACATAGAGGGGGATCTGAAAGGCACCTGGCTGATCTTGGTATCACCTGGTGACATGGTTTCCAGGCATGTCAGCTGGTCCACCTTCCTACCCTCAACTGCTCTACTTTATAATACCTGGCTACCTCTTCCCACTTCTATTCTTCACCCTGGAAAATAACAGCAAATAAGTAGCTAATCTTGAGAGAGTACTGACTCATTTTATCCTCAACTGAAAGATGGAAAAATGAAGTTTGGGGAAGGCTGAGTGACAGGCGAAGGTCACAAAGCAGGCAGGAGGGCCAGGATTCAAACTGGGGTGTAACTGTGCCACACTGGTGGTATCAGTCTTTGGAGCAGGGCAGCAAAAATGACACAGGACTGGACTGCCAAGAGGCTGTTCAAGTCCTCCCCAGAGCATTCAAATAATATTGGACTTCTATCACAGAGTCAGGAATTCTGCGACTTGATTTCAGGAAACAAAGTCCAACTCTGGGCAGAAGAGTAGAAAGGTCAAAGAGCAAGATCGCAGAGACACTTCTTCTCAGAAAGCTTCAGAACACACTCAAAACCACACTTTGTTTTTACACAGTTACTATTTGTGGGGGCGGGGGGTGGAAACTGTTAAAAACCCCACCCTTATAAACAAGATGCTGTCAAGCTTAGATTGGAGAAAGGGAAATTCATGGAACTTTTCTAGAAAACTAATTTGTATCAACTTTCCAAAAACACACACCCTTTGGTCTGGTGATTCCACTTCTAGATATGAAAAAAAGAGAAAACTTGAAAATCATGTCCACAAATAGCAGAATTAAATTATGGTACATTCACATAACAGAATTCCAGGCAACCATTTAAAATAAGAGTATTTTGGAAATGTTCACAGTGTAATATTTTTTGAAAAATTAACAACACAATCCAATTTTGTTACTCACGTAGAAAAAGACTGGCACAAAAATGGGGTTAGGTAACAATAATTTTTAACACTTAACATCACCTTAACACTGTATTTTCCAAATTTTAAAAAATGACCGTGCACTAATTTTGTTTAAAGAGAAAAACCCATACAATCTCTTTTGCAAATGATGTGGATCAACCAGTGCTATTCCCCCTCAGGATTTGGTCAAGAACAGGACAGATGGCTGCTCTGCCCTATCTTTGACACTGGACTCACTCTCCATCTATTTCTTTAGAATGGAATACATCCCATGATTTATGCTAGGACATGTGGATGCAGTTTAATCAAGTTTAATCAGTTATAGCCTGCTTGGACTGGAAAAAAAAAAATTAAGTGTTTTTAAAATTAACCTTTATAACAATGGCACGAGTTTGAGGTGCAACTTCCAGACTGTTTTCTGTGCCTCACCAGCATTTCAAACTATTCTCTAACAATGTACAATTCAAAAAACCAAATGGGGATCAAACCGTGCAGGGCTTCCCTCGTGGCGCAGTGGTTGAGAATCTGCCTGCCAATGCAGGGGACACGGGTTCAGGCCCTGGTCTGGGAAGATCCCACATGCCGTGGAGCAACTAGGCCCGTGAGCCACAACTACTGAGCCTGCGCGTCTGGAGCTTGTGCTCCACAACAAGAGGCCACGACAGTGAGAGGCCCGCGTACCGCGATGAAGAGTGGCCCCCGCTCGCCGCAACTAGAGAAAGCCCTCGCACAGAAACGAAGACCCTACACAGCCCAAAATACATAATTTAAAAAAAAAAAACAAAAACCGTGCAGACTGTACTACATGTCAACATTCTGACATCCTTGCACTTCCATTTCCTCATTCTTTTAAATGGCTACACCACATTCCATTAAGTTTTCTTTTTTTTAACCCCTCCATCAAAGTACCAGAAAAATCACTGCAGTTAAAAAGTCATTGCGCATTCTCAAAAAGTTAAGTACCATGACCTAGCAATTCCACTCCTAGATATCCATCCAAGAGAAATTAATACAAATGTCCACACAAAAATTTGTACATGAATGTTCATAGCAGCACCATTCACAATACCCAAAAAAGTGTAAACCCGAATATCCATCAACTGAATAAATAAAATGTGACATACCCATCCATACAATGGAATATTACTTAGTTATAAGAGAAATGAAATACTGATTCATGCTACAGCACAAACCTTAAAAACATTATACCAAGTAAAAGGAGCCAGCCACAAAAGGTTATGTATCGTATGATTCCTGAAATATCCAGCATAGGCAGATTTATAGAGACAGAGTAAATCGGTGGTTGCCAGGGATTGGGGGGATGGAACGTGACTGCTAATGAATAGGGATTTCTTTTTGGAGGGATGAAAATGTTCTAAAAGTTGGTTGTGGTGGTGGCTGCACCACTCTGAACATACTAAAAACCACTGATTTGTAGGCTTTAAATTGGTGAACTATCATTTGTGAATTATATCTCAATAAGCTTGTTATAAAAACACTAAAAAAAGATAAGGTTTTACAATATTAGTATAATACTCAAAATATAATTTATATTCAATAAATATTTGGAAAAGATAGATACATTAAGAAAGAATACATGTACCACAGAAAATCATTGTGCAAATATCTTTTTGTCTTCCCTTATACATAGTAGAAGCTCAGGAACTAATTGTTACAATGGATTGGCAAATCACATGAAATCAGAATATTAGAAAGGGCTCAACGTTTTTAAACAAGAAACAAAACCTTTTTACTGACAAAATGAGATCCACATTAAGAAATGCTACCCATACTTGTTTATTACCCACTTCATCTTCCTCTTAAAATACTTTTCCCAGATCAGGATTGAACCACAGCCCAAACCCACTCACTACATTTCAAACTGCTAAGTGGGAGACACACAGTACACAGTGCACAGAAGCAACTGCATGCCACGCTGCTTGGACTACTAGTAAGTTTACTGCAATTAGGGATCTTAACATTACCTTAGTTAAAATTCACGTCTCCTGGGCTTCCTTGGTGGCTCAGTGGTTAAGAATCCGCTTGCCAATGCAGGCGACACGGGTTCGAGCCCTGGTCCGGGAAGATCCCACATGCCGCGGAGCAACTAAGCCCGTGTGCCACAACTACTGAGCCTACATGCCTAGAGCCCGTGCTCCGCAACAAGAGAAGCCACCGCAATGAGAAGCCCGCGCACCACAATGAAGAGTAGCCCCCGAGTAGCCCCCGCTCGCCGCAACTAGTGAAAGCCCACGCGCAGCAACAAAGACCCAGTGCAGCCAAAAATAAATAAAATAAATGAATTAAAAAAAAAAAAAATTCACGTCTCCTGTTAAGTCACTACTGACCAATTATGCCCACTGTTAATATTTTACTGATTTAAAAGGAATTACTTGCACTTGATATTATGGGCATGCCGAATTCTTCCTAAATTATCCTCTCCAGTTTATTCACTCAAGGAATATTTTAGCTGCTCTTCTAAGGTGCTGAGAATACACTAGAGAATAAAAATAGACAAAGCCAAGCAAACAAAACCCTGCCCTCACGGAACTTACAGTCTAGTAAAAATAATAATAATAATTTAAGGAAATGTTATTTTTTTACAAACTCATGTCTTATGAATTAAATAAAATGCCAGCATCAGCAAAGAATCCCCACAATTCTCACCTTGCAAATGTTCAGTCTTTTCAAAACACTAAAAATCACAGATTTATTAAACATTAACTGAAACATTGAAACTATTCTCAATGACAAGCTTTTCTCTCCTTTTTATAGATTTGCCAAGAACACAAAGACAAATGTGTCAACTTTACGATTTTATTCAAAATCATAATTTGAAACATTTCACATCCACACAATCATTACAGATGACGACAGCGGGTTGTCAGAGCAGATTTAACAGCCCAGGGTCTTCAAATCACTGGTACGAAATGGTTTTTACTGAAAGTTAAAAAAAAAAAAAAAAACCCTCCAATCTCCTTCCAGAATTCATAAATCTCAAGTCATTCAATAACCTGAATTGTGTAACATGAAAATACTGCATCCCCTCCACCTCCAAAAGCAAAAGTGCAACTTAGTACAAAGATCACAACAACTGGCTCAAAAAGGTAACTTTTGGAAACAAAGTCTAAATTCCTCTGAACAATTCAATAATCTAGTGGAAATTTTACAAAGTGGCCAATGATTCTCTTGCAATTCTTAGGTAATTTTTCTCATCTCTATCCCAGGAAGGGAAGGTAACCACATAGACACCTGAGAACAGCCAACCCACCCTTAAAATGCAGCCACTTTCATGTTCTAACTTTCACCTGTAGGCAAAATTCCTTATCTTCAGCAATTGGCTGGGGCTGAATTCTAGCAAGATTCACACATGTGGGCTCATCTCCTCAGGTTAAGACCAACTAAAACCATCTTAAGAGACTAACTCACTCCACAGCTTGAACCCTTAGATACTTTGTTTCCTACTAAGGTTAAGGGGTATGGCAGATAACAGAGAAGCAATGCACTGTTTTAGATCAGGCTTTTCTCGATTTGGTTGAGGGAAATCATCGGAGAGATTTTTTTCCCCAGGTTGAAGATTTGGGGGAGAAGGGGTTAGTTATCTACAATGCCTTGGTGGAAAGACAAATCCCATCCAAATTAAACCGAAAATAATGTTTTATCATATTACTGGCAAAGTCATAAAACAGACTGTGCCATCCAAAAACTTCTCGAAACTGGTAACATATTCATAAATCCTACTGGGTATCGCTTTCTTTACAACCTCCAAGGACTAAATTCCAAGAACTAACAATTTAAGGAACCTGACAGCCCCATTCATAAAAATCTCCCAAACATTATTACAGCACCAAAGAGCCACTGGCTTAGAGGTACACTGAGACGGTTTCTGTAAACACGAACACGTAGAGCCCTCTCGAAGGTAAGCAAAGACACTTCAATTCTCATTCACTTCTCCAAGAGGTCACTTCTTGCATCCAGCACACACACAGAAGGTAACCCAAGGGCCAAGACCATACACCGCACGAGGCTGCACAAAACATTAAATGAGTAAACAAACAAAAACAACACTTCAGAAAACAATGCGTGATCTTGAGTAAAAGAGAGGTCACTCAGCAAAAGAACATGACTCATCCACGGGCCTGAACAGAAGTATTTATACTGCTCACTACACCAAAGTGGGATTTCCCATCTTCATCCAAGGCTGGGCCTTAGGAGTATCTCAGTCGGGTGAAGTTGTGTTATTTCCGTTTTGGATGGGGGGGGGTTCATTTTATTTCGCTGAATCACAACTCCCCCACATCCCCACCCCATACCACCACCACGCACAAGACTGCAAATAGACGAGACCGTGGCAAGGACGTCAGCGAGCACCGACCGAGCAAAACAAAGCGCCCAGTGAGGGGCTGCCAGGCCGGGAGTGGGTGGGTAAAGGGGGCCAGGCTGGCCCCTCAGAGCACCGCTCCCGCCCCCAAGAACCTGTCTCCCGGCAGGTGTGCAGCGGCAGCCTCCTCCCTCCACCTGGGGACCAGCCCCGTTCTCTGCAGAGCTCCGGGGACAGCCCGGAAGATGAGGAAATGAGGGCGGGGGCGCGCTGCCCCGGCCTGGACAAGAGGACCAAGGCACCAGGGAGCGCGTTGGGCCCGCCCCACGTGAGCGCCCGGGCCGGGGCCAAGCCCGCCCCGGGGACTGCGGCCGGGGACAGCGGCGCCTGTGACCACCACGCCGGGCTCGGACTTACCGGGGCCAGGCGCGCCGCGGAGTCCGCGGCGGCCGCTTCCTCCTCCTCCTCCTCCTCCTCACTTGACAAAATGGCGGCGACAGGAAGTGCCGGGCGCCTCGGCCCGCCCCCCGCCCGCCCCCGGCCCCCCGCCCCGCCGCTGCGCCCGCGCCCCCCGCCCGCGCCCCTGCCCTGCAGCCCCGCCGGAGCCGGGGGTCGGCTGCGCCAACGGCGGGGCGCCCGCGAGGCGCCCTGCCGCCAACGGCGCAGGCGGCCTTGGCCAGGCGCGAACGGCGCGGGGACGCGGGAGGCCCGCAGGCCCGAGCCCGCGTCGCCCCGGCCTCCCCGCCCCCGCGCCGCGCCGATGGCGTAGGTGCTGGCGCACCGGCCCCATTACGCAATGCAGGTTACGCGGGCCGCGCCGCGGAGCCCCGCCGGCTGCCCCGCGCCGTCCACCGCCCCGAAGGGCACCGGTCCTCACCTGAGACGCTAGGCCGCACGCCGCCCCCGCCGGCCGCCGGCCGCCAGCCGCCGCCGCCCCCTCCTCTTCGGGGTGCCTGCGCGGCGCCGGGGCCCGCCCGCCGCTCCGCCGCGCTCACAGGCCCCGCTTGCCCGCGGGCACTGCCGGCAGCCGCCGCTGCCGCAGCCACCGCTTCGGCTCTTCGGTTGCGGGAGAGCAGAACAAACAGCCCTACCGCCGCCGCCGCCGCCGCCAGCGCACTGACGTCACCGCGCACGCTGCGCGCGCGGTCACCCTCTGTCGCCGCCCGGCGTGCGCGCCCGAGACCGTTCCCGGCGAGAGCGAGCTCAAGAGAGCTGGCGGCCGGGAGGTGAGTGGAGAAAGCCGGTGCTCGCGGCCAGCGGGAAGATGAGAACCCCCCCCCCCCTCAGACCAAGGGTGGGGACTGAGGAAAGATCTTGCAGACCCGAGGGAGGGGACCACGTCGTCGGACAGAAGGGACACCGCAGACCGAGGGAGGAGACACCTCAGAGGGAGGGGACCCTGCAGACCGAGAGGGGAGACACTCAGACCGAGAGGGGTCCCCCAGACCGAGGGAAGGGACCCCGCAGAACGAGGGTGGGGACCGCGCAGACAGAGTGGGGAGGCACTCAAACCGAGAGAGAGGACCCCGCAGACCAAGAGGGGAGACACCTCAGACTGAGTGAGGGGGGTCTACCTACAGACTGAGGGACGGGACCGAAGGAGACTGAAAATTGGGCCTGAGGGAAAAGATCTGAAGGCAGAGGGAGACGTCCACAAATTTAGGAAGGGACTGATGATAGATCCTCAAAGAGAAGGAGGACAGTGAGGAGAGACTCCAAAGACTGATGGCAGAGGCGGAGAAGAGACACTGTCTGAGGGAGGCCGCGCTGAGGGGAGGCTGCAGGGTGTTGAAGGAGGCTGGAGTGGGGCGGTGCTGGAACATTAAGGGAGAGAGCTGCGATGGGGGCGCTGGTGTGAGGGAAAGGAGGTGAGACCAGGCTGTCAGCAAGGCTGGGGCGGCACCTTTCTTGGTTGGCTGGCCAGCCACTGGGATCTAAAGACTGGAAGGTGCTGGACTTCGTGCCTAGGGCACTCTGCCTCCAGTTGTCCCCCAGCTGACCTCCTTCTCATCCTTAAGATTAAAACCACAAGCCAGCTCCATAAAACGAAGAGATTAGGTTTAGGTTGCTTACAGTTTAAAATGACAATCCTGTTAAATTTTTCAAATGGGGAACCATAACCTCCTTTTTCCCCTTTTGCCCTTATCGTCACTCTTTTGGCATTTTAAGTCCCATCTTTTAAAAATAGCAAGCTCAGTTCTTCTAAAAAGTCTAGGTAATCAGAAAAATTCCTGATGGTCACTTCTTTCAGAACATATTGATACACTAGGATAGCAGTCAAATAGTTTTGTCCCTATCATGGTTTGCTCACTCTTCACTAAGGGCAATCATAAATTACTGATAGGTCCTGAGCAAACTAAAGACTTACTTTTACCCTTTATTTTATTTATTTATTTATTTATTTATTTTTGGCTGCATTGGGTCTTCGTTGCTGCGCACGGGCTTTCTCTAGTTGCAGCGAGCGGGGGCTGCTCTTCATTGTGGTGCACGGGCTTCTCATTGCGGTGGCTTCTCTTATTGCGGAGCACGGGCTCTAGGCACGTGGGCTTCAGTAGTTGTGGCACGCGGGCTCAGTGGTTGTGGCTCCTGGGCTCTAGAGCGCAGGCTCAGTAGTTGTGCTGCACGGGCTTAGTTGCTTCTCGGCATGTGGGATCTTCCCTGACCAGGGATTGAACCCATGTCCCCTGAATTGGCAGGCGGATTCCTAACTGCTGCACCGCCAGGGAAGTCCCAAGAAGGTATCCATATAAAGCTGAGCTTACCCATAGTCGTCTTGTTGCATTATCTACTTAATTTATTGTTGTTGCTGAAAATAAATATTTTGGGAAGCATTTGGAGCTGCCAGTTTGCAAGTCACATAATAAAATCTTTTGTCACACTTCATTTTAGACAACGCCGTAATACCTAGTTGATTTACTGGACCCAACTAGAGGGCTTTTGGCTATGGCTAGAAGTCAGATCCAACCTGAAGAGAATTTGCGAGCTGTAAAGGCAGTTCCAAAAGCTTTCTCCAAAAATCTTGTAGGACAACAATGTCTCATTCTTTTTATCTTCCATAATGCATATCCTAACTCCTCACAGACAGCTCAAACTCAGAAAATGTTTATCCAGGGAATTCCCTGGCAGTCCAGTGGTTAGGACTCCAAGCTTTTACTGCCGAAGGTGTGGGTTCAATCCCTGATGGAGGAACTACGATCCCACATGCCGTGTGGCATGGCCAAAAAAAAAAAAAAAACAAAGAATGAAACATGAAGTACATATTTCTGACTTGTTTTAAATATATATTATTTATTTTTAATGAAGTACTACATGAAATAATTTAAATTGAACAATACAAAAGAATATAGCAGAAAAAGTGTCCCCCTTCATTCTTCCCCTCCCCCACCAGAGTAATCACTGTTATCACTTTGATGTGTTTAGACCTGTGCTGTCTGATATGATAGCCACTGTCCACATGTGGCTATTGAATGCTTGAAATGTAGTTGGCCCAAGTTGAGATGTGCTTTAAGTGTGTGAAATACACATTGTACTTCAAAGATATAGTATGAAAAACATGCAAACTATCTCGCTATTAACTTTTTGTATTGATTACATGTTGAAATAATTTTTTATACATTGAGTTAAATAAAATATATTATTAAATTTAATTTTACTTATTTCTTTTTACATTTTTAACATGGCTACTAGAAAATATGAAATTACAGATATGGCTTACAATGTATTTCTGTTGGACAGCACGGGTCTAGACTTTTTATTCTAGGCAGCAGTATATCTACATATAGAAATAGTTGTGTTATAAAACAAAAGACATCATTCTGTACTTGTTAATTTGTAATATGCTTTTTTCATTTAATACATCTTGGAAGTCACTCCACATGACTACTTGGAGATCTGCCTAATTGGGAGATAACTTGGAGATAATATACAGTATTGTTATCTGGTATGGATATATCATAATTTATTTTACCATTCTCCTATTATGTACATTTAATTCATTTCCAGTTTTTCCGTCATAATAACCAGTATTACAGTGAGCATTCTTCTGCATTTCTCATTTTCTTTTCATACTTGCCAGTATTTTTACAGGTTAAAAAAATTATATAGTGTTTTCTTGAAAGCAAGGGTAAATTTATATAGCGTGATCAGCTTTGGAAAAGCTGGAGGTGTTTGATTTGCTATGGCCTGAATCCATGCCCACTTTCCAGTAAGAACTTGCCCATGAAGTTACTATAAATTCTGGAATTTATTGTTAGGTTCTAGAGACGGTGAGTAACCCAAGATCACACATTTACACAGTTTAGAACTCATATCTCCTGACTCCATGAAGACTGCCTTCTCTAACCCAGAAATCGACATTTTTTGTTTGTTTGTTTTTTTGGCCTTGCCACTCAGCTTAAGGGATCCTAGTTCCCCAACCAGGGATAGAACCCGCACCCCGCTCCATGGAAGGGCAGAGTCCCAACAACTGGACCAGCAGGGAACTCCCAACAGATTTTGTCTGTAAAGAGCCAGGTAGTCAATATTTAGGTTTTGTGGGCCATACAATCTCTATAACATTGCCAATCTTTGTCGCTCTGTCATTGTAGTACAAAAGCAGCCATAAGTAATGTGTAAATGAATGGGTGTGGCTGTGTTCCAATGAAACTTTATGGATACTAAAATTAGAATTTCATGTAAATTTCAGAAGTCACAAAATATTGTTCTTTGGGGTTTTTTTTTCAACCTTTGAAAACTATAAAAACCATTCGTAGCTGGAAGGCTGTGCAAAAACAGACAGCAGGCCAGATTTGTCCCATAGGCAGTAGTTTGCTGATCCCTGCTCTAGAACCTCAAGTGTAGAGAAATGGAAATTTCTTTACCATTATGCAGAAGTTATTCTGCTTGCAACTTTTTTTAATTAACAGTTTCGGGGGAGCAGTTTTCAATTTACATTAACATTGAGTAGAAAGTACAGAGTTCCCTTACACCCCCTCACTTCCCCCATCTTGCAGAGTGTGGTACATTGGTTAGAAATGATGGGTCAATAGTGATACATTATTATTAACTAAAGTCCATAGTTTGCATTAGGGTTCACTTTTCGTGTTGTACATCCTATGGGTCTTGACAAATGTATAATGACACGTATTGACCATTATTTTTGCCAATATTTAACTCATAAGCTAGCTAAGAACAAAAATAAGCTTCAGAATAAAGCACTACAATTCTGCCAGCCACAAATAGGTACAAGGTGGCTGTAAGGGTCATTTTGGTTTCTGCTACTTCGTTAACATTTACTTTGCTGTGTTTTTGCTTAGTTTCAAAGTGTTTTACAAATATCATTCACTATCACAGTTAAAATAATGAGAGTGCTGGAAGACCTAGTGTGAAGAGCCATACAATTGCAATTTTAAAAAGGCAGTGTTTTTTTTTTTAAAGTTTCAAAGTGGAAGGAAAATGCAAATGTTGCACATGGGATAAAAGTAGTCAAGAGGAAGGAGTCAGGAAGTCAAAGAAGGAATGATAGTAGGAGCTCTTATATACTGCTCGGTTGGTTCAATAATTTTAGAATACAGGTTGGCCTTGTCTGGTGAAGTTGAAGCTCTGCACACTCTACGGCCCACTAATTCCAGTCCACGGAAACTCTCAATGACACACTTAAGAAAGTTCAGCATAGCGCTCTTCCTAAGAGCCCACGCTGAAAACAACCCAAATGTCCACCTGGTAGAATGAATAGATCATAGTATAATGAAAATGAACAAATCACAGCCACACACAACAACACAGATGAAGCTTACATACGTAATGGGAAAACCAAAGAAGCAAGGCATACATGATGATTCCATTTCTATGTTGATTTCTAAAACATAAAAATAGACTGAGGTTTTTAGGGAAATAAAACTATACAGTTACCTGTTGCCTGAGGAGGTCTGAGCCGAGGATCCATCATCATGAAGTCCTCTGTGGAGTTAGGAGGACCGCTGCTTCTGCTTGTTTCTTTTATTTGGATGTGTTCTGGGCAAGAGCCAGTGGAGGTGTGGGGACTATAAAGGAAGACAAGCAGGTAATTACCACTGGTTACTTGAGAGAGTGATCAGGAAGGGATGAGGAGAATGGTGTGGGTGGCCAGTTTCTGAGGCATAGTGGTAGTCTATTTCTTTTTAAAATTTATTTTCCAAATTGAAGACCTGGCATGGCCCTGCTGACTCACGTGTGTGTGTGTGTGTGTGTGTGTGTGTGTGTGTGTGTGTGGTAAAAAACACAATGTGAGATCCACCCTCTTAAACTGTTAAGTGTACAGTACTATTAAACTATAAGCACAGTGTTGTACAGCTGGTCTTTTTCATCTTACATGACTGGAAATTATTCTGCTTCTTGACTGTGCATTTGACTGTGCATTCACTCTACTATATGTTTTATGCATATTTGTATTATATTTAATTTTTTTAGGGATAAAAAAGAATGAATCATGTAAACAAGGAAAACTGTGCCTAAGTGAAGAGAACTGAACAGAAAAGGCTAATGATGAAGTTGACATGGACAAACTTCTGACTGTATGGCCAGGAAATGAGCAGCATTGCAAGATACCTTCTACTTTAAGACTCACACAGAAGGCTGGCAATTTGAAAGCTTAGAGGCTAAGCATGGTGGAAAGTGTTCCTGATAAAATTTCGGTCATGAGCCACTAATGGTCCCAGGGATTCAAGCCCTTATGGAATCATCATGGCATCAAAATGAATGACAATGGGTCAAGTGAGGTTGCTCCAGCTGCTAAAAAATTCTCTTCAGCATTTACTGAACAGAAAAGGTTTCTTGCTTTGACAGATCTTCACTATAGTTGAAACCAGCCTATTTTGGTGAAGGATGCCTGATAGAATTTATTTCAGCAAAGACTTCATGTGGGAATAACCTGCTCTCATTGGTGTAAGTACAAGTCAGGACTGAAAGCTTACATCTCTTTTACTCCTTTCATCTTCAAGACAAATGGGCTGAAGAAGCAGGTTCTTGGAATCTAATACGTTTGTAAGAAGAGCATCTGTATCTAGATTTATACTAGTATTGTCTGGTAGCCAGCTTTCAAAAATGGCCCCCATTGATTACCCTTCTTTAATCTCCTCCCTTTGAGTGTGGTCTGGACCTAGTCACTTGTTGATAACAAAGAGATTATGGAAAAAAAAAAAAAAAGGATTATGGCAAAAGTGATGGGATGTCACTTTCATGATTAGGTTATAAAAGACTGACTTTCATCCAGCTGGACTCTCTTTTGCCTTCTCAGCTTGCACATTTTGATGAAGCAAGCTGCCATGTAGGAGAGGCCCAAGGGACTGAACGTAGCTTCTGGTTAATGCCAGCAAGGGACTAAAGCCTTCTATCCAACAGCTGCAAGGAACTTAGTTCTGCCAGCAAACACAGTAACACTGAAAGTAGATCCTTCCATAATCAAGCCTTCAGATGAGACCACAGCCTTGGCCAACACTTTGATTGCAGCCTTGTTAATTCCAGCTAAGCCACACCTGACTCCCAGAAATTGTGAAATAATAAGTGTGCTTTAATTTTAAGACACTAAATTTTGGAGTACATTGTTATGTGGCAATAGATAACTAAGAACATACATCCTGGGACCAAATATCCCCTTTCCCTAGGGAAGACATATTTCAGCCTTAGTGGGGTTGATGAATAGTGTGGCAAGCAAATTCTTCCTTCTCCCAGAATATCCCCTTTGTTCCTCTGGTTTTGCATTGTTAAACTAGACAAAGTATATTTCAAATACTGGGGAATATTGTGGTCTTAGTTCTTTTGAGACAAACAGTATTGTCATTTAAATTCTCTTCCAATCGGAAGGAATTAGGAACTTATGTCTCTCTAAGGAGGCTATAGTTTTCCTTATGGGGACTATTGTAGTAAACAATTCACACATTCTGTTACCCTGAAGTTAGTCATTGGCCCTTGGGGGTTACCTCTAGAGAGGAATTCTTTCAAAAATAATTTCATGGCAGCAAATAAGGGAAATTTATGATACACTTGTGAGCTCTCTATCTTCCCTCCTATTTAGAGAAATGCTCCCAAATCTTTGTAGGTATCTAAGAAGCTAAAATCCTCAGGCACTTCCCATGGGACAAGTTGAAGATCTGTCCTGAGTGGGTATCTGTGGGCAGGTTACTGAGCAAAGACTTGATACATGCGTCCACAATGCCTATGCCCTGCAGGCACTCAATACTCAATATGTTGACCTGTTACTCATAAAGTTAGATTCCCAAAAGAAGATGTTATGTACTTTATGTTCTTTATTTAAAGAATCCAGCTTAAATGGATTGGCTGGAATTAGAGTATCTACAGGAACATAGACAAATGGTCTTCCACATAAACTTAAAGGAATTCACAGTTAGGAGAATGATTACTAAGGATATAAGTAACTTTTTAAAAAAATGTTGGGAATTCCTGGCAGTCCAGTGGTTAGGACTTGGCACTTTCACTGCTGAGGGCCCGGGTTCGATCCCCAGTTGGGGAACTAAGATCCCACAAGCCATGTGGCACAGCCAAAAAAAGTTACAAGGATGCCAACACTGTAGTGGGAGTTCTGGCCAGAGCGATCAGGCAAGGAAAAGATATAAAGGCATCCATATAGGAAAGGAAGAAGTAAAACAATCTCTATTCACAGATGACATGATCTTATACATGGGAACTACAAAAGAATGGACCAAAAAAACCTTTCAGGGCTATTAAGCAAATTCAGCAAAGTTGCGGGATACAAGATCACACAAAAATCAGTTGTATTTCTATACACTAGCAATGAACAATGAAAAATTAAATTAAGAAAACAATTCCAGGGAGTTCCCTGGTGGTTCAGTGGTTAAGACTTGGTGCTTTCACTGCTGTGGCCCTGGGTAAAATTTACAGAAAGAAAATTCCATTTACAATTGCATCAAAAGAATACTTAGAAATACATTTGACAAAGTAAGTGCAGAAGTTATACACTGAAAACTACAACACTGCTTAAAGAAGTTAAAGAATAATTAAATAGTGGAGGGACTTCCCTGGTTGTGGTGCAGTGGCTAAGATTCCACGCTCCCAATGCAGGGGGCCCAGGTTCAATCCCTGGTTGGGGAACTAGATCCCACATGCATGCTGCAACTAAGAGTTTGCATGCCACAACTAAGGAGCCCGCCTGCCGCAACTAAGACCTGGTGCAACCAAATTAATTAATTTAAAAAAAAGAAATAGTGGAAAGACATCCATGCTCATGAATTGGAAACCTTAATATTTTTAAAATGGCAGTACTCTCCAAATTGATCTATAGATTCAACATAATTCCTACCAGAATATCAGCTGACTTCTTTGTAGAAAATAAGATAACCCTAAAATTAATATGGAAATTCAAGGGACCCAGAATAACCAGAACAGTCTTGAAAAAGAGGAAGAAAATTGGAACATTCACACTTCCCCGATTCCAAATCTTACTGTAAATCTACTGTGTGGTATTGGCATAAGGATAGATATATAGAGCAAAAGAATAGAATTGGGAGTACAGAAATAAACCCATGTAGCTATGGGCAACTGACTTTTGACAAAGGTGCCAAGACCATTCAACGGGGAAAGACTCATCTATTTGACAAATGGTGCTGAGACAACTGGATAATCACATGGAATAGAATGACGTTCAACCCTTACTTCACACCATATACAAAAATTAACTCAAAATAGACCATAGACCTAAATATAAGGGCTAAAACCATAAAACTCTTAGAAGAAAACGTAGGGGTAAATCTTCACAGCTTTGGATTTGGCAATGACTTCTTACATATGACACCCAAAGTACAAGCAACAGAGAAAAAAGATAAATTAGGATGGAACCAAAAACAAAAATTTTTTTTTGCATCAAAGGGCACTATGAAGAGAGTGAAAAGACAGCCCACAGAATGGAAAACAATATTTGCAAATCATACCTCTGATAAGTGTTTAGTATCCAGAACATATAAAGAAATCCTACAACTTAACAAGAAGACAGGGACTTCCCTGGTGGCGCAGTGGTTAAGAATCCACCTGCCAATGCAGGGGACACGGGTTTGAGCCCTGGTCCGGGAAGATCCCACATGCCGCAGAGCAACTAAGCCCATGTGCCACAACTACTGAGCCTGCACTCTAGAGCCTGTGAGCCACAACTACTGAGCCCACAAGCTACAACTACTGAAGCCCGCGCGCCTAGAGCCCATGCTCTGCAACAAGAGAAGCCACCACAATGAGAAGCACGCGCATTGCAACTAAGAGTAGCCTCCACTCGCCACAACTAGAGAAAGCCCACGTGCAGCAACAAAGACCCAACACAGCCAAAAATAATTAATTAACTAATTAATTAAAAAAACTAAAACCAAAAAACCACAATGAGGAAAGTCCCTGGCAGGCCAGTGGTTAGGACTCCGCGCTTTCAGGGCCATGGGCCCAGGCTCAATCCCTGGATGGGGGCACTAAGATCCCACAAGCTGCGCGACGTTGCCAAAAGAAAAAAAAAAAACACAAAGGAAAAAAACCCCACAATGAGATAGAGATACCACTTCACACCTACTAAGATGGCTAGAATCAACAAGAAGAAGAAGAAAAGGAAAATAAATGTTGGTAAGGATGTGGAGAAATTGGAACCCTTGCAAATTGCTGATGGGAATGTAAAATGGTGCAGCTGTTGTGGAAGCATTTGGTGGTTCCTCAAAATTTTAAACATAAGAATTACCATATGACCCAATAATTTTACTCCTAGGTAGATACCCAAAAGAATTGAAAATAGGTACTCAGATACTTGTTCAAGAATGTTCCTAGAAGCACTATTCATAATAGTCAGAAGGTAGAAGCAACTCAAATGTCTATTATTGGATAACTGGATAAATAAATGTAGTAGTATATGTATATATATACAATGGAATATTCAGCCATATAAAGGAATGAAGTGCTGATATAGGCTACAACATGGAGGAACCTCAAAAACATTATGCTTAGTGAAGAAGCCAGATTGAAAATGTCATGTATAGGTTTCCTTTATATGAAACAATCAGAATTGATAAATCCAGAGACAGAAAGCAGATTAGTGGTTGTCAGGAGACTGGGGAGGAGGAGTGGGAAGTGACTATTGATGGGTAAGGAGTTTCCTTTAAGGGTGAGGGAAATGTCTTGGAACCAGTTATAGGTGATGGTTGCACAACTTTGTGAGTGTACCAAATGCCACGGCATTGTCTGCTTTAAAATGGTTAATGGCCCATTTTGTTACTTGAATTTTACCTCTTAGGAAAAAAAACAAAACTGTTGAGCTTAGAAACCACTTTTTCAGTAGTGCCAAGTATTTATTATCTCACTTAATTCTGATAACCAACTCTGTGAGAATGGATAGATTGCCCCATACCCCACCATATTCATATTGTCCCCCAAACTCAATTCCTATTTCATATATATATCTAAGTATATGCTCAACCACAGTGTTGTGTTTTTTTTTAACTTTATTTATTTATTTATTTATGGCTGTGTTGGGTCTTCGTTTCTGTGCGAGGGCTTTCTCTAGTTGCGGCAAGCGGGGGCCACTCTTCATCGCGGTGCGCGGGCCTCTCACTATCGTGGCCTCTCTTGTTGCGGAGCACAGGCTCCAGACGCGCAGGCTCAGCAGTTGTGGCTCACGGGCATAGTCGCTCCGCGGCATGTGGGATCTTCCCAGACCAGGGCTCGAACCCGTGTCCCCTGCGTTGGCAGGCAGATTCTCAACCACTGCGCCACCAGGGAAGCCCCACATAGTGTTTTTGAGAGGAGGTACATACCAACTAAACCTCATAGGCCTCACAGTGTTGTTATACAAGATAAAGGAAGTGGCCCAATGCTAAAAGGCTCTTCTACTCTGTTAGTGCTAAAATTCTACTTCAACTCTACTGTGCCTGTCTAATCACTACCGGCTGCACTTCTGGTGAGCAAGGATCACTTTCAGCAGTAGAAGTGATTTCTTTATGGCCCAAAGTCTAAGTGAAGAGGATTTACTAATACTGATTATATACTCTTGAATGAGCACTTTGCTCATTACATTGTATTGTTTCCCCTTTAGCAACTGTAGTATTTCATAAAAACCCAAAGAAATCACACAGGTCCACCATATTACCAAAAGTTGAAACTAGGTTGCCATTCCTAAGATTTTTTTGCTAGCCAGTAGCAGAGATTACCAAATTCTCTAAACCTGTTTTTAAATAATAAAGGTGCTCTATGGAAAGTTGACGGCCATTGGTGTCTCATGGACCTGTGTATTGACCTCGGTAGTCCCACATCTTTAATGCGGGGCCCTAAAAGTTACTTAACGTTCCTCTCAGGTTTCTCCCCTACAGATGGGAAATAACCAATATTAGTTTGCAATGAGGAAGCTTGCAACTTATTCCTGTCATCTAAGGACTATTAGGGCACCCCTTTGTGCAGCCTGAGTAATGACTCCCCATCTTGGGGAATGAGGAAGGTCCTGGTTTAACCTAAGTTTAGGAATAAAATGATTCATGTCATTTCACACGGGGTGGGGGGGTGAGGGTGGTGGTGAAAGAACTTAATTGAAATTCAGATTCAGTGGCAAGCCTTGTATTAATTTTACAAGAAAAGCAAGGGAATTCCCTAGTGGTCCAGTGGTTAAGACTCTGCACCTCCACTCCTGAGGGCGCAGGTTCAATCCCTGGTTGGGGAACACAGATCCCGCGTGCTGTGGCCAAAAAGAAGAAGGAAAAAAAAAAAAAAAGAAGCAGTTTCATAGTTTTGTTATCCTTTTTCAGGCTACTGGTGGTCAGTGCCACCATTTTGGCCTCAAGAGAAAAAGCTTCAAAGGGCATGCATAACCTGTGACTAAGCCACATCTGTGCAGTAAAAGGAACGATGTTTAGAAAAGATTCATAGGCACCGGTTTCTTCTTACTAAGCAGTTTATTTGTTTTTAGTTCTAACATTGACTTTTTCATAAATATTCATCTCACATCTCCAATAAGGCTCCTTGAGAGCAGTGCCCATATCTAATTTTTATCATGAATTAGCACCTGGTACACAACAGATGCTCATCAAGTATTCTACTACCTCTTTCCTAACAATTTCCCACTGGCCAATGCTTCCCCAAATGTGACAGTTCAAAGGTTTATAGGAAAACAGACCCAGCAGTATCATTTCAAAAGGGAGGTATCTTTCAATTCTTTTGATTATATGAAAGTATAACTGTTGCTTACTACCCTTTAACACATGCTGGCTTTTCTTTCTTACAGATTCAGAAACTTCCAAAGCAACAGTATTTATCTAAAATAAAATGTTTATTCATTTTCCACGGATAGTATCTATGTATGGCAATTTATACTGGTTTTCCCTTCATGAGACATCAAATTTTCTTTTTAAATATATTTAAGTAGAAGTAACTCAATTTAAAGAAAAACAAAACCGAAAAAACCCTGAAGTAATGCAGAGGTGGAACACAAATGAGGTAAAACATGGTAAAGGTGACTCACCAAGGACTAAAGATTGGGAAACAATGCCCTAGGCAAAGTGTTCCCATTCTTGAGGGGTAAGTAGGTATGCTTCCAATGGTGCAGGTGTGTCAGATTCATCAGGCCTTTGAGAGTTCACTGACGTGACAGGATCAACATAACATGTTATCAAGATTCTGCTATATCTTGTGAAGGAGGACCACATACCATACAGTGTACCACAAAAGCAGAGATCAAAAACTGAAGCCAAAGCAAATTCTTGAAACTTAAAAAAAAATCCTTTATAAAGCAAGATATATCCTAGTACTGAACTGCTCCCAGACCAAAAAATAATAAGGGGGGCGGGGGTTGGTGGTTGCGGTGGTGCATTCAGCCACTGGCTGTATTTAACAAGCAAAGTGTCACCAAAATCTACTTATCCAACTTTTATTATTCCAACTACAGTGTAAAGAGAGATGTCACAGCCGCTTGTGGGAATGTACAACTTCTGCAGCCTTCAAACCAAGGCAGAAAGCCACGCAACTCTGTAAGACAAGCCTGTGAGGTACACTTTTCTGAAGGAAATGGCTGGGTCTCTTCACTAAAATAGTATTCCAGCATCATATACCCTAGTACTGCTTATAAACCAAAGAAGAAAGAACAATGCATTATATAACACATCCCCTGAAACAGGGAAAGGAGGATCATTCTGTGGGAATAGCATCTTTGGACTCCGCATCAGTTTGTTCCACTTCGGCTTCTGCAGCAGCTTGGACAGGAGCAGTGATTGTCAAGGTGCTTTCCGACTCTGCTGTCAGGGTTTCCACTTCACCTCCAGCCTCAGCAGCTTCACCTCCAGCCTCTGCTTCAGTGTTGCCCTTCTCAGGTGCCATTCCACAGGGTGCCTCCGCTTCCAGCAGCTCTCCAGGGTGGGGACCACTAGTGGTCTCAGCTGTGTCCGTAGGGCCTTCCACTTCCGCCAGCATTTCACTACTTTCCGGAGTAGGTGCTCCTTCCCCATCTACTGCCCTCACTGCTGCCGTAATCACCTCAGCTAAGACCTCGGCAGCTACCTCCTCCGGTGTCTCTTCCTTATCCTCACCTCCTAAATTGTCATCTCCTTCTATTTCTGGATCAACAGCTTCACTGGTGAAAGGATCTTCACCCTGGCCAAGAAGAGGAAACACAGGTTAGTGCAGTCTAAAGAACTGTCCAAATGAGAGATTGAGGCTCAGGTTGCTGGGAGTTTATCTTTTTATAATGGGCAGAGTCAACAAGAGAAACCTTTTAAATCACACCAGGTGAGTCAATCCTACAACTGCTCAGAGCCTACAGATTCAGAAAAGACATCTCAGAAAAGCTTCACCGGTACTATTTTGCACTTATTATTCAAGCATGTAATGGTGAGGAAAGGTTTAAAAAGACCTAGGTTTTCTTAAGCCAATTAAAGAAAAAAAAAAAAAGCCTCATTTTAACAGGAAGTTAAGGCTCTTTCTTAAGTTTCGATTAAGCACTCAGCCCAGGCATGAAGGTTATCCCCATTTTACAGAGAAGGATATGAGACTTAAAGATCGGAACTTGCCAGGTCACACAGCTATTAAACTTCAGTCAGGATTCAATCCAAGTGTGCCTCTCTCAGAAGCTGAATTTCTCATAAGCATATGCTAAAACTATGTCTAGTTTAGAAAAAGTAAACTAAACATTATCACTAGCAGATTAGAAAACGTGTTTTAAAATACGCTGTTTAGAGAGTTCCCCGATGGCCTAGTGGTTAGGATTCTGGGCTTTCACTGCCATGGCCTGGGTTCAATCCCTGGTGGGGGAACTGAGATCCCGCAAGCCGCAAGGTGGGACCCAAAACAAAAACAAAGACCCTTATTTAGAAGCTTGAGTCTACAGCTGACTCCAGAAACTTTAAGTCTGTTTAAGCCACAAAGTAAACACTGATCAGTTATAGTTCTTAAACCGGTTATTTAGATTCTATCCCTTTATGGTTGAAATGAACTGTCAAACACTGAAGCAGTTAATAACTAAGAGGAGGGCAAACACATCCTAGTCAGGTTATGCTGAATCTTAATTCCCAGCCCCAAATGCTGAAGTCATGGAGCTGAGCACTTAGCAAAATGTGCTTCCCAAGGAGGAACCAGAGACTCTTCCAACCAGACTCCTCTCTAGGGTACCCTCCCCTCTTTGGGATTTTTTATTACTCTGCTCCTGTTACTCCGTAGTATGGCACCACTGGCTCTTCCCCTCCCCCTCGTTCCCCATCTCATTGTTGGTTGTCTCTGCCCGCAAAACCTTGTTTTAGCTTCTACCTGGACAATTATCATTTACTTTGGTTTGTTGTTTTGTTTTGAAGCATCTCACCAGCGTTTTGCTTGGTATTTTATGGATAGTCAGGGTTTCTCATGGTGAGAGTCAGCACCATCGCACAGATTAATCAAGTAGGACCAAATTCCAGAGTTCCCAGGCAAGCAGTGAGTCTCAGGAAATGCGCAGTTGTGGAATCCCAAGCCCGATACATTCCAACATCTCTCAATTCTTCAAAAGACTCAGAAATGCCAAATACTGCACTCTGGATATAATTCCAAACCCACAGAGTTAGTTCATCCTCCATCTCAAAAGCTTTTCCCATCTACTGGACTCCTAAGCACAAACCTTGAGGTACTTTTCCAGCATCTTCACAATATGTCTGTTGTTCAAAACACTCTTAGCCACATGAAGACTTGTTTTCTTGAACTGTTCAGCAGCCAACTACAAAGAGAATCAAACATGGGCTTTTAAAAATGGCGTGCATAGAGGAGCATGAGAACAAATCAGCCTGGCTACACTGAGTTGCTCTGAGATTAGTCCTATGCAGAGAGACAACTAACATCTTTCTTCACTATGGTAAGTCCCCAAATGCTAGGCTCCAATAATGAAAGAAAGGCGGCACTGGAGAGGCACCAGAACTGAGACTGTGAAATAGTGTAGAAAAGTCTGATAATCTCAAAAGACAAAAGCACAGGCACACGACTGATGTATACTATGTGCACAAGCAAGGATGAAATAAGAACATTTACAGATCAGAAGCTATGTGGACTCAGTAGGGGAAAAGGGCAAGCTTTTTCTTTTCAGTTTTTTGAGTTTTATTGACTTTACAAGTAAATTCTAGAGCAAAAGTCTGAATGCTGCAACCATCTGACTGTTCTAGAGCTTGACACATTCATATGATAATCCCATATTTGTACAGTGGTTTTTGGCTGATCTTTAATAATACCAGGAGACGGGTGGGCAGGTAGCTTCAATTTGGTAGTCAGGTAAACCAACGACAGATAGAGATGCTCAACCAGGGCTTGGCGAGCTACAGCCCGCAGACCAAACGTGGCCACACCCATTCCTTTACTTATGGCCTGTGGCTGCTTTTGCCCATCAGCAGCAGACTTGAGGCGTCAGGCAGGCATGAGGCAGAGACCTGATGGCTTGCAAAGCTGAAAATATTTACAATTTGACCCTTTATTAAAAAAAAAAAAAAAAAATTGCCAATGCCTTGAGCTAAACATTTAGCCTCAGGCCCCATCAGCTAATAAGGATCAAACCAGTCCTTAGTCCTGGGTCCCCTAAGCCATTCTGCTCTGAGTGGCCCTCAGCCTCAGCTTATAAGAAATCCAGTTTTTCAGCAACTGGGGAATTTACCCGTGTGGTTTACAGAGAACATTCTCAACCCAGGAGAACTGCAGCTACTGGATTTAGTCACTCTTAAGCAACACATTTTTCACACATTTTTCTCACATTTTAATAGAAACTGGGGTGCATTTTACAACCACTTGATGAAATGATGGGACTTGATGGTATATGGCAAAAGCCCCTAAAGATGTTAGCTTCCCCATAAGAGACAGAAAGTTCTGAACCCCTCCCACTGGCAGCCAGGACTGCCTGCCCCACCCAGCATCAGGGGGGCACTCACCCGGCGGTTGTGATTGTGGTCGACAGAGTGCAGGTGCCGCTGGAGGAGCTGGGGCTGCGCAGGGATCAGCATGTCACAAGCCAGGCAGTGAGCAGCCTCTATTTTCTTGAAGAAGTGCTCCTGGCCAATCCCTGTTGACAAAACCCAAGTCTTGTGGGATTTGGGACAGCATGCAAGTGATGCTTTCTTCCCACTTACTCCCCATCAAGGCCCACATTTTCTCCCTGTAGCCCCTCTCTAAGGATTCAGTTAGGACAGAATCTGAGACCGGCATCACCTGCCCTCCAGAAGGAGTATGGAGACAGACAAATGGCCTCTACACCTGGCAACTTTATACTTAACTTTTCTCATTCTTCTGGTCCTTTCTCTTCATACAAAGAGAAAAAAACATCAGAGTGCTTAATGTCACTCCAATAAGCTGCCTGTAGAGGTGTCATCTACATTAGGCCACACTTGAAGGCTTCTTTCCCCTGCTAAGTGCCCCTCCCACTTGTCTTCACGTCACATTCTCAACCACCCCGAGCTGGGCTCTGTGATTTGGAATAGCACACACCCCAGGATCACAACTCACCTTTGAAAGGATCTGGTTTTGGTTTTGTGCTTTCCTTCTCCATCAACTCCTGACGCCGCTTCTCAATTTTCTTATTCCTGTTTACAATGTATTCCTAGAGAGGTTGTGAGATGGCACCAAATGAAATGAGGAGAGGGTGACACATGTGGATATTTTTCAACTGCACCAGAGGCAGCCCCCCAAGGGCGACTGCCAAGCCCATGGGGGGCAGTGACAGCCTTATCTCAGCTGCTCCAAGGAAGGGAAGACAGCTATCAGGGCAGGTCCATGGGCAGAATTAGTGGGAACTACAATGACGGGAGCTCTCAGTTGTCCCTCTGACCTGGGGACTTGTACACTGTTATTCTGGAAAAAGAAATCTTGACCAAGTTTAGGCCTCTTATTTCCCTTCCCTTCTCTGTGAGGGATCTGACACTTGCAGGATCACTGGGAAATGCCGTGATGGAGGCCAAGCGTGATTTACCTGGAGGAACTCCACCGTCTTGTCGGGCAATTTGGTACTTATAAACCGCAGTGTCTCTTTGTGAAATTTGCTTTGCAGATGCTTCTGGATTTCTTCATCTTCGAAGCTACGAAACTTGCACACGGAACAGGCAAACTGAATCCTGGAGAAGGAAGACAAAAAGAAAAGCAGTGATGCACAGATAACCAACTCATCTCTGCTTAGAAGTGAAATGGAAATGGGAAAGCAATTTCTGAATTAAGTCTTCTGACTTCTCACAGGGTGTCAGAGTAGCAGTTAACCCCAAGTTTCCCCACCTTAAGAATGAGAGTACAACCTTGCAAGTATTTCAGGAAAATGATTCACGTAGCACTTTAATACCTTACCACTCTTTTTGGTCCAAAGGCTCACGAGAGAACAGCCAAAGGTGGAGACTTTTCAGAACTGTGAACTCCCTAAGTCTCCAGCCCACTGCTCTGGGGGCCTAGTACCTAACTTCATAGCTTCTCAGATGTTTCCTTCTGCAGCCACTCAGAAGATACAAGGCAACCCCATTTAATACAACGGAGGAATTCCCGAAGACCTCACACAAATTCAGAACTCACATAACCCAAGATCAATTCTCCAATGGGACTCAACGTAAAGACATCACAATCAAGTTCTATGAATGAAAACTGAGGTTTCTTGTGTGCTTTCAAAATCTCACCAAATGCATGCATGCTGTATGGCAAGGGGAGAGCACGCTACAGACCCCCAAACCCCCACGGTGGGGTGCTGCTTCCCTCAGCTCTGCTCCATTTGGGGTGTAATAGCACAGGTCCTGGGGCACTCAGGAGTCCTCCTCTGCCAACTCAAGAGATCTGCTGGCCCCCAAAGCCTGCCTTCTGCTCTCTGGACAAGTGCCACAAGACACTCTTGCCTTTGCAGATACCCCCAAAAGCGGAGTGAAGAGGGAAATCTCCCAGGCCCTATGTGCAGGACTATCAGGAAGCTACCAAGGAAATACAGGGTTCCTACTTCCCTGCTGCATCTTTACCTCCCCCATGATAATTTCTCCCAGTTTCTTTGAGGATCTTCAGTCACTAGGGCAGTCTAAAGATTCCTTTAAAAAAGTCATCTCATACACACTCCATAGACAGAGTGCGGGCCACCTCAGAAGGTGAGAGGCCCTGAAATATGGGGTGGTTAGTTTTTATAGGCTGGGTAATTTCATAGGCTAATGAGTGGGAGGATTATTCCAAGTATTTTGGGGAAGGGGTGGAGATTTCTAGGAATTGGGTCCCTGCCCACTTTTTGGCCTTTTATGGTCGGCCTCAGAACCGTTATGGCACCTGTGGGTGTGTCATTTAGCATATGCCAGAGTATTACAATGAGCATATAATGAGGCTCAAGGTCCGCTGGAAGTTGAATCTTCTGCCATCTTGGACCTAGTTGGTTCTAAACAGTTTATGTTGTGTCCTCAATGGCTATGTCATTCTTTTAAAGGTTGTGCCCTTTCTGTCTCATGTCCTCTTGTTTTCTCCATGGAGACTGTTTTAGACCTGCCTCTCCCACCGAACCTCTGACACTCACTCTCAGCCCATCTCTCCTTCACAGTGAAAATAATGCCATAAAACAGAACCCCTCAACTTCCTTCCATACCCCTCACTCTGTCCTGCTTCCAGGCACATCCCCTCACTCCCTCACCTTGCTTTCCTGCCAGAGTGGAGAAGGTCCCATCACCCTGCCGTCTGAGGCTGGTTCTCATTCTTGGTGGGGTCTGCCAGTGTGGTTGTGCAGGGCGGGCACTGCACAAGGGTGCTTAGCCAAGGTGCCAGGAGGAACTGAAATCCAACCCACCTTAGCTTTCCAAGTCCTACCCCCTGGCAAGAGATGCCCAGACATGCGTGCCCTTTCTAACTCATCCACCCAGAGTGGCCCATTTTTCAAATATGAACAGAAGTATCTTATAGGCAAGTAGGAATCCTGGCCCCAAGCTCAAAATTTCAGACACCTCTGCTTTTTCAGAGCCCTTTCTCATTCGGTTACCTCTTTATTAGCCTCTCCTTCTCTACCAAGTTCTACTGTCAGTTCACAGCTGTCGTGGCAGAAGACAACATTAAAGAAAATTGGCCAACAATTTAAAAAAAAAAAAAAAAAAGTCATCTCAGTTCCCATGTGGCATAAAAACAGATCTAATATAGCTGTCATTTTATTCATCTGTTTAAAAACAAGGATTTCAATGAATTCTGTTAACACTTGGAACTCCTACTTTTCAGTTCCTGGCTTTCCAGCCTCTACTGTTAGCTCTTTTGCTAAGCATTTCTTTGCACAGGGAAACCACTACCCCCATTTAAGCCTCAAGGGCAAGGGTTCCCTTTCAAGTCATCAATCAAGAGAGCCCCCAGCTGGGAATGTGAGGGCCACACAGACCCACCAGCAAGAATAAGATTCAGTGTGTTTCCCAAGTTTTGACTCCCATCGACCTGACTAGGATTTCCTGACATACACCTGGAGTCAGATGATCAAACCAGGCCCCGCCTGCATTGTGGAGCGATGACAGATGAGCTCAGGGGAGTCTTGACAGTGCTCACCTCCCACCTCGCCTGCCTCCTCACCTGTCAGCTGCTCGGTCTCTCATCCTGTCTCTCCTCCTTTGCTTCTCCCTCCTCTTCTTCACTTCATCATCCTCATCGTCCCTCTCTCCTGCAACAGAAAAGTCCCTTCGAGACACTCTGAGGAGCTTGCAGAGGAGCTGAGCACCAGGGCCTTGATGGGGCCCACAGTTCGGCCACCATACCCCATGCCCTGCCACGGCCTCCACACATGGCGGGGGCAGGACACCCTGAGGTACCAAAGGGCTGTCAAAGGCTCCCAACAGGGGTGGCCTTTGATGAGAACCCTCAGTAGTTCGCAGGGGAGTCACCTCACTCCCCCCATGGTCTGATAAGGCTGGCATGGGCCAGGGACATGGCCCGCCCATCCTACTCACACCATGGCCCACCTGCTCTCTCTGTCCTTCCCTATCTTGTTTTTCTAATCCAGCACCCTACGATTGGGTCTTCTCCCAATGTTACTTAAGGAGAGAGAGAAGCAATTCTTCCCAGATAAAGAGGCAGCAGCTGGAAGGCCTCAGAAAATAAAGCAAGCCACTCTACTGCCCTCCGTCCCACCTCTAGGTGGACCATGACAACTGTCCCACTGGCCTCCCCTCTGAACTAGGGCCTCAGCAGGTCTGACAATCCCTGGTGGCCCGAACTCTATCTTCCACTCACAAAAACCGTCAATCTAGGGCTTTCCCAGGAATATGTGGGAAGCAATCCCAGAAATAAAAATGTGAAGAGACCAACTGGTCCTCCGTCCATCCCGTGGGGCCAGTGTGGGAGCTCCTCTGAGAGCTGTGCAGCCCAGAGTCCCAGCATGAGGCGAGGCCAGGCCAGGTCACCGCGGCTCAGGGCCAGGGCCAGACACTGAAAAAACGTTGGATAAGCATCTGAACTGTAACCCCTACCCCTGATGCCAGTCACGAGACTGTCCCACGAAGATGGCGACCGGCGTGCGCTGCTCAGAAGCCTCTCAAAAGGGCGTGTGGGATTTTTGGCAAGAGGTCACTGCCTGAAACTATTACTGCTGTTTAATAGCAAAGTCATCCCGGGTAGGTAGCAGGACCTGCGCGCAATAAACACGTCACCTTTGCTTTAGCATTTACCCCGCTGCATGAGCTGCTAAATGCTCTGTGTGGTCCCATGCTATAAACGTAACTGCCTCAATAAATAGGGCAGGAGGACCTCAGAGGGTTGGCTAAACCTGAACATATAAGAGAAGGAGCATCTAAGCCAGGGGCCTTCAGAATTTATGGGAGCAGAGTCACACAGGAGCCAGCCTGTGATTCTTAGGGGAAACCAGCTATGGACAGACCCATGGGAACAGGAAAAGAAACAAGCGGCTGCTTCTCCACATCCCCCTAAAGGGCTTAACACTGTTGTGTTCTTGCTGCTTATTTTGGTCTCTTAGGTTTCCCTCGCTCAAACTGGTGAGACCTGCTGAGCAGTGACTGCCTCTGGAGGATCTGGACCTGAGTGTGCCCGACAGTCCCCCCACCACCTTCCCGAGCTCCCCACCCAGGCAGGTGTCTGAACTCTGCCCCATGCCGTGCCAGTGTCCCCACCATAGAGGCTGAGAGCATGGCCCTGGCCTGGCAAGCAAGGGAACTGTGGACAGAATGAAGCCCGGGAGAAAACAGTACAGGGACCTGCATTGGCCAAGGGGGGAGCAGAGAAGACAAGCTGGAGGGCGCCTTTTCTTTTCTCTCTTGCATTTCTGAGACTCTCCCTTCCCTACCACTGCGGGCTATTGCACACACCCAGAGATGAGTTTCCCTCTGCCTCCGCAGCCTGCACTGAGTGAGGCAAACAGACCTGTTTCCAGCAAGTGTTGCTCCAAACACCGAGGCAAAGCCTCGGGGTGACTGGCATGGCCAAGGCCCACCTTGCAGCCATGGCCCCTCTTCTGCCCTGAGCCGCAAGCCCCTCCACCCAGGCCCTGGGCTTGCTCAGAAACCCAGCCCGCCTGGGCATTAGGCGGTGAGTGCAAGGTAGCTGGGCAGACACAGGAAAGCTCAAAGGGATGCTGGGTGATGCCTACCTCTCTGCCTCCCGGAGTCGAAGAATTCGTCCTCCTAAAAAGGCACAAAGTCAGACTGTGAGGTGGAATTTCTAGAACTCTCCACAACCAGCCCAGCACCCTGCCACCACCTGGTGGTCGCTGTGTCACCAGGAACACGGCCAAAATGTGTCAGGACAAGTCCCAGGGCCATGGGATGGAGCCTGAGTGTCCTGTCACTAGTCCCGGTTGCCTTCTGAGATTCTGTGATGATCACTAACTTGCTTTTTTATTAAAGACACAGTCCAGCTTTTAGTTCTTCCTAAAGCTAAAGAACTACCTCTGGCAAGTGCACAGTTCTGCACATGGGAAGACCAAGAGCCCATCCATCAACTGTGTTAAGCAACCCCAATTTGTAGGAAGCTAGTCCCTGCACTCTTTAATGAAAATGGGCTTTATGAAGTTTCCCAGCTACTTGTTTACGTTATAACAAGCCAGGTATAGATAAAAGTGACTCATCTAACTGAAAATTGAAACTGAGGCTATTCCTTAGACATTAAGCTAAAGATTAAATCAGCAATCAGCAGATATGCAGAGATTTTCAGACTCAAGATCTAAGCAACCTAGACATGGAACAAGCAAGACCCTCAGAAAAGTTGAAAATTCACTGTATCCTGCCCCTTCCTCCCCTTCCCCAAACTCGTCTAACCATCAGAAGCACCTGGATGAAGCCTTCATACACCCAGATTTCCAGGCCCTACCCCAGACCTGGATCAGAATTTGCAGGAGGTGGCGAAGGCTTGCTCCCCAGGTGCTTGTGCATGGTCCTGGCTAAGAGCCAGCCTTCAACACCCATCTCCCATGACTGCTTTTGAGAGCTGAATGACAAGGATGCAGCTCAGCACCAGCACAGAGCTGGCAGCAAAGGAGTCTTCGGTGCTTGTTTGAAAGCCCCAGCCTGCACAGCCACTGCAGTTACCACGTGTATAGCTAGACACATCACTGCGAGGACACAGGTATGGCTGGGGAGAGGGCTGGGAAGGTCTTCAAGCAAAGAAGGACTGCTGCAAGTGGAAAACTCTTAGAAACCTAGCTGCAAATCTGATTATTAAATCTACTCATGAGGTAGAGTTGAATATACCACAGCAGCTGTTTCTGCCTCTTTGTAAGGAAGACACTAAAGTAAGGAAAAAATCCCACACTAGAGACACTGGAGGTTGATCAGTAAAGGCGAACTTACACCCCTGAATTCTTCATCTCCTGACCGGAAGTCACCAGCTCCATCATCTACCAAACACAAAGGAATAGGTAAAGTCAGCACCTCAGCAGCTGGCCCACTCCCTGTTTTCACCTCCCAAACTCACTGTCCAGAGTGACTGCGCTTGTCCTGACTACAGTGGGGACTGGGGGAGTGCGGGTGACACACACCGCCCTTGAGCTCCTGTGTGTCCCCTGTCCAGACAAGCAGGCAGAACACCAAGCATGCAACTGACTCATCTTATACACAGCTGGGCCTACTGGCCCCAGGGCATACCGTTTTCAGAAAAATCTCCTTCACTGTCAGCCCGGGCTTGTTTGGTGTCTGGCTCATCGTAAATCTGCAACTGCTTCCGTTTCCTGCCCAAGCTATCTGGGCCGCAGCGATCAAACTCTCTCCGCCTAGGCTACAGACAAAAGCATATTCCAATGCGTTGCTTACTCGGACGGTTAACATACCCCAGAGAAATGAAGAACAAAGAGGTTGTAAGATCAGAGAACAAGGACAGAAAAGGTCTTTTCAGAAAGCAAAGAAATACAACATGGTTCGACCCCCCCCACCCCGACCCCAACCAAAACACAAAAATTTTATGCTGAAAGAACCCAGACACAAAAAGCCAAGTATTATACGATTGCATTCATATGAAACGTCCAGAAGAAACAAATCTACAGAGACAGAAAGTACATTAGTGGCTGCCAGGGGCTGGGGGAGAGAACGGGGAATGACTGCTAATAACAGAGGTTTCTTTCTGGGATGATGGAAACGCTCTAAAATTACGTGGTGGTGAAGGATGCACAATTCTGTACGTTTTTACTAAAAGTTGAACTGCATTTTAAAATGAGTGAATCTTACAGACAAAGCTATTAAAAAAGAAAAGCAAATAAGGCAGATGAGAACTTGGCAAGGGCGTACCCGATCTCTCATCCGGGTCTGTGACCGGCCACATCCGTAGGGCATAGAGCTGTCATAACCACCTGCCCCCTGCATGCCCATCATGCCAAAGTCAGGGGCCATGGACTGGGAGAAGAGGGAAGGTGGAGGCCTGCTGGCGGAGGGGCCTCCCAGGCCCCGCCCACCCACATAGTTCATTTCCGTCCATGGAGCAGAAAGAGGCTCAGAAGAGGCTGCAGGTGGCATGAAGGGGTCACTGCGCATAAAGGTGCCGGGGTTGCTCCGGTCCTGGAAGCGGCCCTGGCCTCGGCCCCGCATGAAGTCATCGAGGGAGCCCCGCTCACGGGCTGGGTCCCGGCAGTCACTGTACTGACCACCAAAGCCACCATTGCGGTCAGGCCCCAGGTCAAAGTCATAGTCGTAGCTGTAGCTGGGGCGGTAGGGATTGTGCTCAGGCAGGCAAGGCCTGGAATCATAGGACTCGAACGACTGGAAGCGGAAGGAGCTGCAAAGAAAGCAAAACCCATCACCACACTGTCTGGGCACAACCTCAACGCCTCCTGCAAAGCTGACTTCCCTACATTCAGAACAGCAAAGCCAAACCACCACGCATCCCTCCTAAGTGCTCAGAAAATAAAACAGACCAAAATCCCTTTCAAACACTGTTGAAAAGGGGCATGAAGCCCTGGCCACAGGAATGGGGAGAGTCTGCTAGGCGCCTGATGCAGAAATAAGGAGTCTGGCATAGTTTAGCTAACAGTCATGCCCTAAGCCCCACCACTCAAGAAACCAGCAGGTCCTATTACATGCCTCGGCCCCAACAATGGCTCAATTTATCTATCCTACACTCAGGAGGGAGCTGGGGAAGAGCCCTCCCTGGAAGAGCAGGTGCCCACTCCCGTCCACACAAAGCTGGGCATGCGGGATCCCCCGGGAAGGGCTCAGGTCTATAATCACCTCTCCCGGTCCTGCATGCCCTCCCCATTGCCGCTGCTCCCGCCCCTGCCTCCTTCCTTGGACATCATGTCCAAACGCTGGTTGATCTTGGCAATGAGGGAGTCGGAATTGTCGGTGCACGGCTCTGGGCCATAAGAAGCCATATGCATGGCAGGGCCCCCAGGTGCCAGGCCATCACTGGCCTTGGTGGCCTCCCATGAGGCTGGGCCGTAGCTGTAGGTTGCTCCTGTGGTGACGCTGGTGTTCTGGGCACCATAATAATTGTAGTTTTCATAACCTGACAGAGAGAAGAAAAACTAAATCAGATCTCAGCAGCCACAAGGCCAGTCCATGGTGGACAAGTCTGGGGAGGAGCACCCACTGCCCACAGAGAAGGAAAAGGGTCACGGGTCCAAGTGCTTCTGGCATTACCCCAACACTGCACAAGTCATCTGCCAAGAGGCAGCAGGAGGAGGGCAGGGGCACGGCCTCAACTCTGAGCAGTGCGTTTTCTATACCAGATCCTAAGACTTGCTTCTCATCCAAAGCGAGAGAGCCCAGGAGGCAGCAGCTGGGACCACTGACGGACCCACCAAAGAGCTGCTGCTCCCAGAATACAACCACAACTCTCCCCACTCCCCATCTCCAGCAAGTTCCCCTGGAGGCCTGCCCCCCAGCCCTCCTCAACACCTCAGGCCCAGTCTGTTGAGCCTTCAGAACAGCTGTGAGCACATCTAGGAGGGGTGATGGGGACCCCTGCACCCCAGCCTCTCTAGGTAGCTGATCGGAGGCCCACTCACCCACCCACGGACCCCCCAGAAGGGCCTACCTTGCCAACTGGCCACACCAGTTCCATATGCACCTTAGAAGAAACAAAAACATACAAGAGTTTTGTTTGCAAAACAAAGGCATCTGAGACACATCCCCTCCCCCCACCACAGCCGGGACGCTGAAGGACAGTTGTCACCTCATCCACTATGCACAGGCCAGGGCTAAGGGTGGTTATGTCAGTGCTCCAGGAGGCACCCTTGGCTGCCCATTATGGCCAGGAAAGGCTGCAGTCCACTAGCTGTAAAACTCGTTTCCTACAGAGCACTCAGCGGAGCACAGTCAGGGCTTCTCTCCTAAGCAAGCCTCATCTCCTCCATTAGGGCAACAGAAAGGACACAGCAGCCTTTTTCCAGGAAGCTTGTCTGGCGTGGGCCACCAGCCAAGAGGCCGCCCAGGCCAGGTCCCTAGGTAGAGAGCCCTTCTAAAGTGCCAGTTCTCACCAGGAGCCAGAACTAAAGGCACCGCCAACAGCACAGAGAGTGCACTGGTGGAAAATCATGTCCCTAACTCAACTGAGCAAGGGGTCGTCATGTGCCTGAATAACACAGAAGACCTCCTCCTGGGAAACTCGGTGATGGGCAGAAAAGTCACCCTGCTTCCAGTGGTGCTAGGGCCAAGCTCCAGGCTCAGAAAACAAAGTAAACCCTTATCCCATCCCCTGGAACAGATGCTGGCAAAAAGGAGAAAACCTCGCCCACCAAAGAGCACATTCTGGTACTTCAAACACACTTAGCACCATGATATAGACTCACAAGCAGGGTCAGCAAACGGGCCAAATCTAGTCCATAGCCCAGTTTTTGTAGGGCCTGCAAGCTAAGAATGGGTTTTATGTTTTTAAATGGTCAGGGAAGAAAAAAAAACATAATCAAAAGAATACTTCATGACATACGAATTTTGACAAAAGACACATTATTTATACATTCGTCAAAACTCACAGAACTGTATAACAGAGTGAACGTTAATATAAACTCTAGGCTATAGTTAATAACAATACATCAACATTGGCTTATAAATTGTAACATATAAGGGAACTGTACTGGGGTGAAGGTAGGGGAACTGTATGGAATTCTATGTACTATCTGCTCAATCCTATAAATCTAAAGCTACTAAAAAATAAAGTCTATTAATTATAAAAATCTTTAGTTATACCCTCAGGTATTTACTTAGAATTAAACAACAAAAGTTGTTTAAAAAAAAGACTATTCCACAACACATGAAAATCATACGATATGCAAATTCCAGTGTCTTTAAATAAATATTATCGGCACACAGTTCTACCTACTTGTTTATAAACTGTCTATGGTGGCTTTTGCACTACAGAGACCATGTAGCCTGCAAAGCCCCCCAAAATTTACTCTCTGGTCCTTTACAAAAAAGGTTTCCTGGTCCCAGCTATGTCACGCTGGTGCTGGGGGGTGGGCAGCCCATGCCTCCCTGAAAAGCAGGTCCATCCCACTTACCCTGGGTGTTGGTAGGTCCAGCACTCCATGCCCCATAGCCTGTGAACAGAAGACCTGTGAGTTAGGGTCATATTTGTCATACCACAGAACAAGTGCCTCTGAGATGCTCTGAGGAACATAAAGGAATCTCCTTGAAGGAGTTCAGTGCCAGCCTTACAAGAAGGCAACACAACCACAACAATGTCTCCTTAAAAGTCACCCCACAGCTGGGTTTTGCATTATCACACTTCACCTGCCTGAGGTCAAAGCAGAAAAAAGAGGTGGATGGGCTTCCGGGACAGTTCTGTCCATTGCCTGATGAGGGACCTTGACCTAAGCCTCAACCCGCAGCTGAGGAAGACACAGAACCAGCCACCAGCTAGCTCATCATTAGGACACAGTCCCGCCCCGCACCCCTCCCCCCCCCTCCGCCAAGCAGCCATAAGTACCCCACAACTGAGAACAAACTTCAAAAATTTGGAGACAACACCTGTGCCTCTCTAGGCCTCGCTTCTGTGTGACCTTGAACCGTCCAATGCTCCGCTGGGCCTTGAAGTCCCAGGGCTTCAGCCTGGCCCTAAGGCATCAGACGGCATTCCCCTCTATGGTGGCTCCCTCTGCCCCTCCAGACAGTCCTATGATAGCATCTGTCTGGCCCCGCTTCATCTGTGTCCCTGGAGCCTGGCACAGAGCTGGGCACGGGCAACCATTCATACCTGTCAAATGACTTCACCTTTACAAAGCCTCCTCTCTCTCAAATACATCCTTTCTCTCCTACCAGGATACCCCAAACCACTGAGTGCCTACTGTATGCCGACACATGACGGGCACTCAGCACACATTAGCTGGTGACCCCGAATGCCATTCAGAGACGATGTGGGAGCTAAGGCTTAGAGATTAGGGGACTTGATCCGAAGTCACGATGCTGAAGATTACGATCTCCCCATGTCACACAGCTTTCCACATCTGTGCAGCAGAAAGGCGGAGTAGTAATTCTAACAGCAACTGACCAACTGTGGGGCACTGGTCTAACTAAGGGGCATGTGGTATTCACATAACCTCACAACAACCCTTGAGATAGGTACTACTTACTCTGTTGTACACAGAGGCTCCAGAGGATAAGTCACTTGCCCAAGAACATGGAGCTGAGGAGCAGAAGAACAATGACCTGGACCCAGATTGAGGTGCCTCCTATGGCCAAAGAGTAACTCTTAAGCCTCAACAAATCTTAGGAAATAACTCTAGATGGAAAAGCTACAGAAGGATTCAGGGAGGCCGCTGCATCTAAACCGAGTCTGAAAAGGTTTTTAGTAGGTAGGAAGATGGGCAGGGGGTGACCTCTCCAAACTAAGGGCATGCATAAAACAGGATTACTACTAGCTGAAAAATCTGGTAGGGAGGCAGGTAAAGAAGAGTGAGATCCAGTCACACTGCAGAAAAGACAGGAGTACCAGGTAGAGCCACAAGCACACCATGCACCTCAGGACCTCTCTGCTTCTCTGCAATTCCTGCTGCTAGCCTCCTGCTAATTCTGCCACCTTTCAAAACATGTGCCTTCGCTGCGGCAGCCAAGATCAGATCGCTTGCTTCTCGAACCTCATATACCTGAATAGGGATCCACGCCGGGTCAAGCCCAGCCCTGCATATTCCAACTGTTCCCTGCGGGCAAACGCGGCTTCCAGCAAAGAGCAAAGGCCTCCCAGGAGGCTCAGATTCCAAAGACTGAGAGCAGATCGCCCGAGAAGGTCCGTCCTGCCGCAGGCCCTGAAACCCAAGTGGGTAAGGGCACGTTCCCTCTCACACAACCCCTCTGGCGTCTCCAGGCCACCACAAAGGACTGCCTTAAGGAAAGCCCCCAATCTGTCACGACCCCAGAGCTCATCGGGTTTCCAAGCTTTGACCAAGATACCCCGCATGTGACCCTCAATGTGTCGTCCCAGATCTGCACGAGCTAGGTCCGCGGTAGGCGCCCAGTGAGGCTAACCACTGCAGAGGCCGCACTAGGCCCCGCTGCTCTGCACCGCGGGCCTGGCGGGGTCCAAACCTGCGCCGCCCAAACGGCTTCCGGGACCGGCGCCCCAGGTCACGTGTGCCGCGCGCAGGCCCCAGCCAAGCCCCGCAGGTCCCGGACAGGCCCGACGGCCCGGAAAGAGGCAGCGTTTCCGCCTCGGCCCCCGACCGAAGACCCCGCGCCCCACAGACTCGCGCCATAGCTCCGCCCCCCGGCGCCGCCATTTTGTGGCGTCTTCCAAAAGGGACAGCAAGCCTGCTAGCGGCAAGGATCCGCAGGGCCCGGCCCACCCCGCCGGGGTTAAGGAACCGAAACTGCCCCAACCGCCTGAGGCGCCCCCCGAAGCCCGCCGCAGCGTCGGCACGCCGAAATCAGCCAACTTCCTCAGGCCCTGTCGGCCAATCCGCACGCAGCGCCCTGGGAGCGACGGGGCCGAGATCCAATAAGCTGCGCGCGCGCGCCCCAGCCGCCTCGCCGCAGGGCCGGACTGCGGTAACCGCGCTCGGGTGTAGTCCCCGGCCCGCAGCCCTCTGCGCGGCGGCGGCCCTGCCGCCCGGGCACCACCTGCCGGTCCCACCCCGCACTGAGTCGCCCACACTAACCTCCATAGCCCTGCTCCATGTCTTCAGCTCGGCCCGCCAGCAGCTCCTTTTTCTAAGCTACCACAGGACGCATGCGCTCAACGCACTTCCCGCCGTCCTCTACTGGTAGACCAGACCCATGTGTCACCCCTTCCACGCGCTACCATTGGCTGGAGTTCACAGCTGGACCGCCCTTACCACCCCAGCTGGCCTTCCGGTTGTTGTGGATCGGTGTTCATAGCACCCTGGGAGTTTTGGTCCGGACGGCGGTGCCTCGCTGCTCGCAGGCGTATCCCTTCTTCTCCTCCCCGCCAGTGCGCAGGCGCAACCCACACTTCCCGGGCCCCACCCGCAGGCACACACAGCCCAGCGGCTAGTTCCCGATACCCGCCCACGGGGACCGCGCCGCACATAGACAAAACAGGAAGAGGTGAGATGGGAAGAAATTTATTAGACTCGGCTTCCAGCCTTGGCCACGCGGGCCCCGCCCGCCCCGGGCCCGGGTCATGGAGCGCCCCCGCCACCCTCCTCGTCGTCGTCATCAGCCTCCACGTCCAGGCCCGGGATGCCTCGGATCTGGCGCTCCAGCGCACCGCCCAGTAGGGGCACGGCCGCCTCCTCGTCCTCCTCGGGGGGCGGCGGTGGGGGTGGGGACGCGGCCCCGGGGGCCGGCTCCGGGGGCACTGGGGGCTGCGCCGGCGCGCCCTCTGCACCCTCCGCGACCCCTGCCGCTTCGACCAGCGCCCCCTCCTCCAGGGCACTGCCCTCGGCCTCCTCCTGTTCCTTCTCCTCCTCCGGGCTGTCGGTGAAAGGGTTCTCGCCCTGCGGAGAGGGGCGCGATACTGAAGAAAGGGAGGACCCGCGAGGCTGGGGACGGGGCCGGCATGCCAGGGGCGTGCAGCTCACCTTCAGATAGAGCTCCAGCTTCTTGCTGATTAGCTTGTTGTTGAGGATGCTGCGAGCCACCATGAGCGAGGACTTCTTAGACTGCTCCATCATGAGCTGCGGGCAAGGCAGGCAGGGCTGCAGAGGCTGCCCCAGGTATCCACAAGCCCCCCACCCCACCCCGCCGGATCGGGCAGAGAGCACTCACACCCGCGCACCTCTCCACCTCCACCTCGGGGCCCAGCACCGCCAATGACTACTACCAGATTGCGTAGTTCTGTAAGCGCACCCTTGGGTACAAGCGTGGGTCCACTCTACAAGCATGGAGTCACGACCCGATTTGATCTTTGCTCAAATGCTCCATCTTTACATACCATACTTACTGTATGTAACTGATTACAGACATGTCTTTACAGCTGTACTGCAGAAATCTGATTTGCTTACTTAAAAATTATAAGCAGTGAACAAATAAAAAAACCTACTAAAAACCAAATGTGCAACTCCTAACAAGGGGGCAAATGCCCTAAAATGCACGGAACTCTTTAGGATAAACAGGGAGGATATAAAAGCAGGAATACGAATGTCAAACAGTGTATTTTAGTGATACAAATCCTTTTAATCCATAGGATTCCCAGGAGGAAGAATTATACCCCCAAATGTAAAGGTTGAAAAAAGAGACACTTATACTCTGTTGGTGAGAGGCTCAACTGTTTATTTTCTGGAAATCAGTTTGATAGAATGTATCAAAAGTAAAAATTTCTCAGTAATTCCTTCCCGGAGTCTAGCCAAGTTTAAAATTGGAAACATGCATGCACACTGGTTGCAGTAGTGAAAAATTGGAAAGCACCTTAACGTTCTTCAGTGGGTAAGTGGTTAAGTAAATCAGACATTCAAAAGAACACCATGAGGTCCTTAAAGTAGGGCTCATCTCTCCCCTGGCATAAGAAAGATGTGTAACGGGACAGTGTGCATAGCATGCCAGAGCCTTTCCCTCTGGGAGGATTTATACCAAAATGCTACATGATTTTCTCGGTGGTGAGAATGAAGGCAACTCTTACTTACATCATTAATGCAAGTAATGGTAATGCAAGTATAAAGCCATAAACAGGAAAAACAGGTAAAGCTATTTTTGGAGGGGTGGGGAAGCTGATCTCCAGGACCTTTACTCTACCCTAGCCACTCTATTATCACATTTCAGAAAATCATCTCATTTTCTGTTTCTACTCCCTTTCCCCACCTTCATCTTTTTTTCCTTACATATTTTTCTCTACTACTTAGGGAAAATATTAATAGCCCTCATGCATGCTGAAAATGAAACAAATTAAAGATACACAGAAGAAAACTGCCTACATATTGGTTTGTCCTGGTGGGGAATAAAAGGGATAATTGGTTCCAGTCACAGGTGTAATTGTGGGTACTTTAAGGTTTGGTACACTTACAAGGCTGTAGTAGAAATAGATATCCCATGGATATTACACGTTAAACTATGTGTTATCTGTAGAACACCCAGCCTCAATGTGCACACCGCTGACTACAGCTACAGAAGCGTTCCTTTAGTTGTGACCCAATTTACTCTGGATAAGAGCAAAAACGGTTCACATTCCATTATTTATAAAGTTACCTGCTGTTTGCTTTCATTATTTTTGCTACACTCATTATATTTGCATTTAAATGTTTTAGGCAACTTAAGAACGAATGTACAAGATGCAGTAAAAATGAATTGCTTGGGCTTCCCTGGTGGCGCAGTGGTTAAGAATCCACCTGCCAATGCAGGGGACATGGGTTTGAGCCCTGGTCCGGGAAGATCCCACATGCCGCGGAGCAACTAAGCCCATGCACCCCAACTACTGAGCCTGCGCTCTAGAGCCCGTGAGCCACAACTACCGAAGCCCGCATGCCTAGAGCCTGTGCTCTGCAACAGAGAAGCCACCGCAATGAGAAGCCTGCACACTGCAACAAAGAGTAGCCGCAACCAGAGAAAGCCCGCATGCAGCAACGAAGACCCAACACAGCCAAAAATAAATAAATAAAAATAAAAAAGAATTGCTTGATATCCATTACTTCCTGTATATCAAGCACAGCAGTAAAACAAAAAACCCATATATTTAATTTTTTCTTAGTTTTTTTTTTTTTGCTTTTATGATTTTTTTTTGATGCTTGACTAACATGCACGTGCTGTAAAAATAGTTAACACGGAACTAACTTGAGATGATGGCTTTGTTTAATGTCTTAAGATATTTTCATGAACAATTCAAGCATAATTGTTAAGAACACGTGTATTAAGTTCATGTTAAGCGGAATAAAAGTTTTATGAACAGAAAAAAAAAAAAAGATGCACAATTAGGATACTATTCTCACTCGCCAATACATTATCCTCCTCCCTTTAGGTGCACAGATGGACACACCAGAATGTCTCCCAACTGAGGCACACTTACAATGTTTTCAGATTTTTGCTACAACAACCACATACCACATACTAGCAGACCTTATAAGAAATACCAAAGGAGGTTCTTCAAGCAGAAAGGAAGTGATCCCAGACAATAATGCAAATCCACATGAAAGAACAAGAAAGGTAATTATGTAATTACAAAAAACACTACAAATGCAATTTGTTTTCCTGTCTTCTCAACTGGTTTAAAAAGGAGTTGTATAAAACTATACATATATTTAAATATTAAAAATATATATAGTTCTAAATATATATAAATAATTGTATTGTTTGGCCTGTAACAGAGAAATGTAATATATTTGCCAATAATGGCACAAAGAAGGTTGGGGGAGTAAAACTGTATTGGGCTAATAAGGAAATGACTATAAATGGTAACTTCAATCCACAGGAAGAATTCAAATGAAGAGAACCAGTAATGAGCAATAAGAAGGCCAATATAGGGGCTTCCCTGGTGGCGCAGTGGTTGAGAGTCTGCCTGCCAATGCAGGGGACACGGGTTCGCGCCCTGGTCTGGGAGGATCCCACATGCCGCGGAGCGACTGGGCCCGTGACCCACAATTACTGAGCCTGCGCGTCTGGAGCCTGTGCTCCGCAACAAGAGAGGCCGCAATAGTGAGAGGCCCGCGCACCACGATGAAGAGTGGCCCCCGCTTGCCACAACTAGAGAAAGCCCTCGCACAAAAACGAAGACCCAACACAGCCATAAATAAAATAAATAAATAAAATTAAAAAAAAGAAAAAAATGCTCCCTATTAAAAAAAAAAAAAAAAAAGGCCAATATAACAAAAACTAGAAATATGTAACTGCTCTCCTTTCTTCTGTCAGCTTCCTTAAAAGACAAATTATATAAAGTAATAATTACATTGTATTACATTATTGGGTTTGTACCACATACAGATGTACTACTTTACATAACAAAAACCTCCTATGTAGAGAGGTACATAAGAGTAACTTAGTCTCACTGAAATTAAGTTATTGTATCTAAAGGAAAACTTAAAAAGTTAATATGTATAAGGTAAGGCCTAGAGAAACCACTAAGAAAATAATGCCCCAAAATGCAGTGCAAAAAAACCATTAAAGAAAATTAAATGTTATACTAAAGTAATACTTAATAAAAGAAAGCAGTAAAGCGTGAATAGAAGAACAATGTAAATCTAATAATATCAACAATAACGTTAAATGTGAAAGAATTAAACAATCCAGTCAAAAGGCAGAGACTGTCAAACTGGATAGAAAAACAAGATCAAATTATATGCTATTCATAGGAGATACACTTTAGATCCAATAGATTCAATAAATAGAAATGAAAAGGATGGGAGAAGATACACAATTATCAACCATAAGAAAAATGAACTGGCTATACTAATAGCAGACAAAATAGAGTGTTAAAACAAAAAATGGTACTAAGACAGAAAGGGACATTTTATAAGGATAAAGGGTCACTCCATCAGGAGGATATAACAATTATAAGTATAGATGCACCTAACAACAGAGCACCAAAATACATAAGACAAAAGTTGACAGAAATAAAGGGAGAAACAGACAATTCAACAATAGCTGGAGGGCTTCCCCGGTGGCGCAGTGGTTGAGAGTCTGCCTGCCAATGCAGGGGACACGGGTTCGAGCCCTGGTCTGGGAGGATCCCACATGCCGCGGAGCAACTGGGCCCGTGAGCCACAACTACTGAGCCTGCGCGTCTGGAGCCTGTGCTCTGCAATGAGAGGCCGTGACAGTGAGAGGCCCGCGCACCACGATGAAGATTGGCCCCCGCTCGCCACAACTGGAGAAAGCCTTCGCACAGAAACGAAGACCCAACACAGCCAAAAATAAATAAATTTAAAAAAAAACAACAAAACAATAGCTGGAGATATCAATATCCCACTGTCAATAATGCATAGAACAACTTGGCAGAAGATCAACAGGGAAATAAAAGGCTTGAACAACACTGTAAAACCAAACAAGCATAACAGGTATCTATAGAACACTCCACACAGCAAGAGCAGAAAATCATTCTTCTCAAATGCACAAGGCACAGCATAGGCCATACACTAGGCCATAGAACAAACTTCAGTAAATTAAAAGGACTGAAATAATAGAATGTGTGTTCTCTGACCACATTGAATAAAATTAGAAATCAGTAACAGAAAAGAATTTGGGAAATTCAGAAATATGTGAAAATTAAATGACACACTGCTGAATAACTAGTGGGTCTAAGAAAAAGAAATCAGAGGGAAATTAGAAAATAACTTGAGATGAGTGAAAATGAGGATGTGACATGCCAAAAGTTACGGGATACAGTGAAAGCAGTACTCAGAGAAAAAATTATAGCTATAAATGCCTACATTAAAATAGAAAAAACCCTAAGCAAGCAGAAGATTAGAGTAGAAATTAACGAAGCAGAGAACAGAAAAATAAGAGGAAAAAAAATCAATGAAGCCATAAGTTTGTTCTTTTTAAAGATCAACAAAATTAACAAACCTTAACAAGACTGACCAAGAAAAAAACAAGACTCAAATTACAGCAGTCAGAAATGAAAGAAGGGAACTACTGACATTACAGAAATAAAAAGGATTATAATGGAACAGTAGAAATAAAGTATGCTAATAAATTGGATAATAGATGAAACAGACATATTTTTAGAAAGACACAAACTACTGAAACTGACTCAAGAAGAAATAAAGGGAATTCCCTGGTGTTCCAGTGGTTAGGACCACTCAGCACCTTCACTGCCGGAGCCCAGGTTCAATCCCTGGCCCGGGAAGTAAGGTCCTGAAAGATGCGTGGCGCAGCCAAAGAAAGAAGAAGAAATAGAAAATCTAAATAGACCAATAACAAGTAAAGAAATAGAATTAGCAATGAAAAAAACAGCAGCTACCCACAAAGAAAAGCCCAGGTCCAGATGGCTTCAGGGGCAAATTCTACCAATTTAATACCAATTCTTCACATACTTCCAAACAACAGGAGGAAAAACTTCCCAACTCATTTTTTGAGGCCAGTATTAACTTTGATACCAAAACCAAAGACATCACAAAAAAACAAAGATGAATTATCTCTTATGAATACAGATGCAAAAATTCTCAACAAAACATCAGCAAAGCCAATCCAACAACATATAAAAAAATTATACACCATGACCAAGTAGGATTTTTCCCAGGAACACCAAGCGTGGCTTAACAACCCAAGTCAATGTAATATACCATACCAATAGAATAAAACACAAAAACCACATGAGCATCTCAATAAATGCAGAAAAAGCATTTGACAAAATCCAATACCCTTCCAGAATAAAAACACTCAACAAGATACGAATAGAAGGGAATTCAGCAACCAGATAAAGGGCACCTATGAAAAATCCACAGCTAACATCATACTTAATGGTCAAAGACCGATGCTTCCTCCCCTACCAAGATCAGGAACAAGAAGATACTTCTCTTCAAAATTGTGTTGGATGTTCTAGCCAGGGCAATTAAAGAAGAAAAAAAAAAAGAAAAACAGCATCCAGATTGGAAAGGAAGTAGTTAAACTATCTCTATTTGCAGATGACTGATCTTATATATAGAAAATGCTAAGGAATCCACTAAAAAAACTATTAGAATTAATAAACAACTTCAGTGAGGTTACAGGATAAAATATCAACATACAAAAATCAATTGTATTTTGATACACAAAGAACAACCCAGAAATGGAATTAAAGAACACAATTCCATTTATAATAGTATCAAAAGAATAAAATACTTAGGAATAAATTAAGAACCCCAAAAGTGCAAAACGTATACACTGGAAACTATAAAACACTGTTGAAAGAAATTAAAGAAGATCTAAATAAATGCAAAGACACCCCATATTTATAGATTGGAAGACTTAATACTGCTGAATACTCTTCAAATTGATATAGAAATTGAATATAGTCCTATCAGAATACCAGTTGGCTTCTTTGTAGAAACTGACATGCTGGTCCTAAAATTCTTGGAAGCTCAAGGAACAATCTTGATAAAAGAGGAACAAAAGTTGGAGGAGTCACACCTTCCGATTCTAAATCTTACTATGAAGCTACAGTGTGGTAATGGCATAAGAATAAATATAGAGAACAAAAGAATAAAGAGTCCAGAAATAAATCCATGTAGCTATGGTCAACTGACTTTTGACAAGGGTGCCATAGTCAAAATGGGAAAAAACAGTCACAGGGAAAAAATAGTTTCGTCTACAAATGGTGCTGGGACAACTGGAAAATCACATGGAATAGAATGAAGTTGAACCTTACCTTATACCATATACAAAAATTAACTAAAATGCATTAAAGATCCAAGTTATAGGAGCTGAAACTGTAAAATTCTTATCATAAGAAAACATAGGGGAGCTCCCCTGGTGGCGCAGGTTAAGAATCCGCCTGCCAATGCAGGGGACACAGGTTTGAGCCCTGGTCTGGGAAGATCCCACATGCCACGGAGCAACTAAGCCCGTGCGCCACTACTGAGCCTGTGCTCTAGAGCCCACGAGCCACAACTACTGAGCCCGCGTGCCACAACTACTGAAGCCTGTGCACCTAGAGCCTGTGCTCCGCAACAAGAGAAGCCACCGCAATGAGAAGCCTGTGCACCGCAATGAAGAGTAGCCCCCGCTCGCTGCAACTAAAGAAAGCCCGTGAGCAGCAATGAAGACCCAACGCAGCCAAAAATAACTAAATAAATAAAATTTTTTTTAAAAAAAGAAAAGATAGGGGTAAATCTTTGTGACCTTTTATTTGACAATGGATTCTTAGATATGATACCCCAAGCACAGGAACAAAAGAAAAAAAATAGATAAACTGGATTTCATCAAAATTAAACTTTTGTGCTGCAAAGATGCATCAAGAAGGTGAAAAAAAACAACCCACAGAATGGGAGAAAATATTTGCAAATCATATGCCTGATAAGGTACTTGTATCTAGAATATATAAAGAACCCTTAACTCAAAAAGACCACAAAATTAAAAAATAAAGTATGTGAACAGACATTTCTTCACCTCTAAGAATGTAGACAGATGGCCAACAAGCCGCTGAAAAGATGCTCAACATCATTAGTCAGTTATCAGGGAAGTGCGAATGAAAAATACAACAGATACCACTGCACGCCCACTAGAATGGCTGGAATCATAGAATGGCTGGAATCAAAAAGTCAGATAATAACTAGTGTTGGTGAGATATGAATAAATCAGAACTCTCATATATTGCTGATGGGGATATAAGTACAGCCACTTTGGAAAACAATCTGGCAGTTCCTCAAGAAGTTAAAATGTTACTATTTGACCCAAATATTCCACTCCTGTCTAAAAGAAATGATAATACATGTCCACACAAAAACTTGCATCATAACAGAATTATCCATAATAGCCAAGAGGTAGAAACAATCCAAATTCTAAAGAATGAATAAACCAAATGAGGTATGTGTCCATACAAGAGAATATTTTTAGGCCATACAAAGGAATGAAATTCTGATACATACTACAATATAGATGAACACTGAACACAAGCTAAATTGAAGAAGCCGATCACAGAAGACCACATACTATGTGACTGCATTTTTATGAAATGTTCAGAATAAGCAAATACATGGAGACAGGTAGTAGATCAGTGGTCGCCTAAGGCTGGGGGAGCATGGGGGTTGGAGAGTGATAGCTAAAGGGTATGGGTTTCTTTTTGAGGTGATGAAAAGGTTCTGTAATTGTCTGTGCTGATAGCTGCACAACTGTGAATATTATTAAAAACTACTGACTTGTACACCTTACATGGATGAACCGTATGGTATGTGAATTGTATATCAATAAAGCTGTCATCAAAATAATAATAATAATAATAATTAGAAGCTTTTTCTTCACTTCTAAGTCTGGAATTTTTAAAAATATAGTGTTTATACTGAAACTATCTCTATAAACTAATTACTTCTGGTGTCTTCAAAGTAACTTTTATCACCCTTCCAACGCCCTCTACAGTTGCTGGTTGTTACAGCTGTTCTTTTTTTTTTCAACTTGCTTTAGAATCAGTTTTGAGTTTATTTTTTGCTAGCTATCATTCACTTCACCCAGATTTTCCAAGTTTTAATACCATGCACTGTCCACCCTCTACAATCTGCTCTCTGTTCTCTTTTGGTATACCCCTTTTATCAGCTCCCAACCCAAGAATCTCACCTTGGCAAGATCCCTACAGCTTCTCTGTTGCCAAAGCCAACGGACATTTCCCTTATCTTTCCATATCTCTCAATTGCATATGCCAATCCCAAATCTCCTCAACCACCCAAGCCAGATCTCTAAGCCCATCCCACTGTTGAGAATCATTGCACTGAGAAAGACCAGAGATGAATCTGATGGGCATGGAAAAAGGTTGAGAAATGCTATTTCTTACACCCCTTTGCTGCTATTATCTGCTCATAAATCCCATCAGCCTCCTCCAGGGTGATGGCAGCCAAGACTCTCTTTCTAGCCCAGACCGGGTCCTGAGCCTCTCAGCTCTTTCCCTACTGCAAAGCCCCACCACCCTCACTTGATCTCTTACAGACACCTCTAACCTAGGATGTCACCCATTCAATGAAAAAAAAAAAAAAACCCACCTACTCTGGCTTCTGTGCTAGGCACTGGGAATACACTGGAATGCAAGACAGAATTTTTTCAATTTCTTGCCAAACTCGCTCCTTTCCCTGTACCATATACCGCCCTCCCCATCAGAGCAGCACCACTGTCCACCAGTTAAGGCAGAAATCTGCGACATCCCAGACTTCTGGTCACTCCCTCATGCCAACCTCCTGTTCACTTCCTTAAACACCTCTTCTATCCTGCCTGTCTCTTCATCTCCAAGGTGGAGGCATACCTCTGGCTTGATACTGCAGCAGCCCTTCCTTATCCCCAACCTCCCTCCCACAACAGGTGCCCGAAATCTCTCGTCCAACACCAACTCTAATCCTACTGGTCCCCCACTTAAAAGCTTTGCTGCCTATAGGAGCAAGATCAGGCCCCTCAGCCCAGCCCTTGGGAACCTTGTGTCCAATCCCTCCTCCAACAACACTTGCACCATACACTTCTCCCTGTTTGGTTTCTGAACCTAATGTGGCCATTGACCCATATGCACATGGAGGTCCCCATATCCCACAGACCTTACTTCTTAAGGTCTAGCTCTGATGCCACCACCTGCCAGGCAGGGTCCCCATTTCCCACCCCTCTCTCGGTAGCTTCGCTGACTGCACTGGGCTGGAAATGTCTACATCTTCCTGCGCCCTGCAGTCCCTGCAGTTTCTCATGGGCAAGCAGGGGTTATAACCCCAGGACCTCCCCAGTGGTCTCACTCACTCAACCCACAGGCTGGTGGGAGGGCACTGGTGGCCACTCACCCTGCGGTTCCGGTTGTGATCCATGGTCTTGAGGTGCTTCTGAATGATCCCAAACTGCATGGGAATGAAGAGGTCACAGGCTGCACAGTGGGCTGCCTCTACCTTCTTCACAAAATGTTCCATGGCAATTTCTGTAGAGGGGAGAAGGAGGGGAGTTGCCACTGGTCCCAGGCACCTAAGAAAGACCCAGGAGTTGGGGGAAAACAGCAGACCAGCTCCTCACCTCACCCTGCCACTTCCATGTGGGCCTGAGGCTGTTCTCAGTGACCCTCCCTGGGGGAACAGAGGGGTGTTGTGACCCCACTCTGAGAACCAGAGGAGGGAAGGCTGAGGTCCTGCCTGATAGGACTGGGATGGAACCTCCTCACCTTGGGTCAGATCTTGGTCTCTGTAGATCTGCTGGATCAGACCATCAAGGTCCTCCACGGTTTTTCGGAGCTCCTCTGTCTTCTTGGTCTTGTTGGCAACGTAGTCCTGCCAGAGATCCCAAGGAGATATTAAGGTTTGTGTGGGCTGCTCTATGTCCTGAGGGTAAAAGCAGCTGTACCACTCCAAGGCTCACCTGCAGAAAGTCAGCTGTCTGCTTCGGAAGCTTGGTGCCTACGTACTTAAAGTGTTCCTTGTGAAACTTGCTGTCCAGGTGGCTGGCCATCTCATCCTCGTAAAAGGTCCGGTATTTGCAGAGAGAACACACAAACTGGATCCTGCCACAGGAGGGAAATGAGGGACTGAGACCAAGCGGGTCCCCGGGAACAGTGCTGTTGCCTCACCCAACCCAGCTGCGAGCCCTGAAACAGGCCTTGCTCATGGGCCTGTGAAGTACGGTCCCAGCAGGGGAACAGGCTAGGACCAGTGGGGTTGGGGGAGTGGAGAGGGACAGAACGTCTGCAGGCTGCAGTTACTGCAACGTAGGGGACAGGGGAGGAGCTCTTCCTTCCCGTAGGCAGGAGGCTGAAGCCTGAGGCAGCAGCTGCTGCAACAGGCAAGGAGTCGCTGGAAGGTTGCCGGAGGGCATCTCTACCAAGGCTGGGCAGGAGCTTGTGTACTTGGCCCAGCTGGGGACCGGAAGGAAGGATGCCCTGGCGTGAGCCAGGTGGCCCTGAGGTGCAGAGTGGAGTACGCAGTCCCGAGGCAGGGCCCGAAAAGGTGCTGCATCTTCCTTCTGGGGTCTGAGGGACTGCAAGGCCCAGCCCATCCTTTGCTCAGAATGCTTGGGGGTGGTGTCGGGAGGGATGGGAGGCAAGCAGGCCTGGGCACCTGCTGCCTCATCTTCCTCTTCTGAGAAGAGACCAGTCTGAGCTGGAAGGAGGGCGCCCGCCTGGCCTGCCAGAGGGCAGCCTGGAGTCACCTGAGCGAGGTGCTCTGTCTGGGCCTCGTGTCCACAGCAGAAGCCCGGGGTCTGGGGCCTGGGCCGGAGCAGGCCGCCGTGGCAAGGGGCGGAGGAGGCCAGCCGCCACCGAGGCCTTGGGGCAGGTCCCTACCTCTGCCGGACGTCCTTATCTGGGCCACGGGGTCAGCTTTGTCTGGAGAGCCCAGGGGCCAGGCGCCGGCGAGGCTGAGGAAGGTCCAGCAAGAGCAAGAGTCTGAGGCGGAGGAGGAGGAGGCAAGCGCCAGTGCGGGAGCCCTGAGGGCAGACAGACCCGACCAAGGGGCGTGAAGGGCTCAGCCGCAGACAGGCCCGGCCTGACAGGGCCGGCGGGCAGGGCAGAGGGCAGGCCCGAGGCTGCCACAGCCCACAGGTGCTGCCATCTCTCCTGAGCGCAGTGACGGCCTCTTGGCAGCTAGCTGGGGTGGCACAGGCGCCTTGGACCTTGAGTCTCTGATGAGTTGGCCCCCTCCCGCAGGGGCATCAGGCCCCCAGTGCACCTTGGGGCTCGTGCGCCGAGTGACCTAGTGCTGGAGCTTCTGGGCAACGGTGGTGAGCAGTGTCAGATCTCAGGCCAAAGTCGCTAGCGGTCGCCAGGCGGCCGCAGAGGGGCAAGGGACGAATCAGGCCTTGGGAGCTGGGCCTGGCGGAAAGCAGGGTCCATGCACGGCCGAGCAGGTGGCAGCTCCCAAGGGAGGCCAAAGGGCGGTGAGGCAGCAGAGCTATGGCCCTGCTCTCCTGGAGGCAGCCCCAGAGCGAGGCAGAGGCAAAGGGGTGGAGGGAAGCTGGTTACCTTTCCACCATGCGGTCTCGCTGCCGCTTTTTCTGCTTGTCCTGGCTCTTTTTGCCTGCCTGCAACTTGCGCTTGGTCTGACCACTCTCATCCTGGGTGCTCAGGGACCCTGTGGGAACAGAGGGGCACAGTTACCAGTTTGTGGCCTCTGGCTGGATCATCCACCATCTACTCCAGAGGGTCCATTCTGAAAGCAGCTGTCGAGCAAGGCCTCTGGCTGTGAGCAGGGCTGGGTACCCTGGAATGGGTGGGGAGTGATTTTGGCCTAGGCCCTGAAGAGGGGAGGACACGTGCTGACCCCACCACTCTCCAGGACATCTATACTCTGCAGAGTGGGCCACAGGGAGGCTGGAAGGTAAAGAGAGGCTGTCTCAGCGGGGACACTGGCACAAGTTCAGAGGGTCCAGGTGGCAGGATGCAGGAAGGCCTCAGTTGGGGCCTAAGAGCAGCCTCCAAGGGTAAAGTCCCCAAAGCTTGCATGGCCCTGCCCACCTCACACTAGGCACCGCGGCAACAGTAGGCTGAGGCTGGATTTATGGTTAGGTACCTGCTGGCGCTCATCACTTGAATAGGGGGACAGGGACTCCCAACAGGGGCTGTGGAGGCGCTAAGGGAAAAGACACGCAAACCAGAGCCGTAAAAACTGCACCAAGGGTCCCGGCTTGGACACCAGCCATTAAGGACTCAGAACTGCATGTTACTAAGGGCCTGAGGGCAGGGGGTGTGCCTGGGGTTCCCCCACACTTTTGCTTGCTGCCCCCACCTGAAGGCAAAACCAGTGTACTAGGCAGGGGCCATCGCCACCCATAGCCTCGGTCTGGGAAGATTAGCGGCAGAGTGGGAAGGGGGTGAAGAGGGAGGTTACTCCCTACCAGCACATACCCAGCCACACAAGGGAGGATCCAAGCTGGACACATTTCTGCCAAAACCCTGCCCTTGGCAGGACCCCTCCCACCACGAGCACCTGGAAGAGCCACCCCAGCGCCCAGGCCACTCAGAAGACTCACCCTTCTCTGCATCCTCTTTGCCTTCTTCCTTTCCGTCCTCTTTTCCCTCTTCGTCTTCTCCTTCCTAAGACACAATTTCAAAAATTCAATGTTAAAGCATGTATAGCTGTTCATAACAGCTGTAAATGACTAGGCCCTGTTCCAGGGCAGGCACTGAGCCAGGAGCCTCACAACCTCCCAACAGCCCTTGCACAGAGGGCTCACTCTGCCATTTTTCTGATAAGGAAATCCAACCTCTGGTTAGGCAGCCTGCCAGCAGCTTGTGCTCTCTACCAGACCTCCACCTCCTTGTACTAGTCATGTGTGCATGCAGGGATGACTCAGGCAGCCCACTGTTCACAGGCCTCACCTACAGACAGACCGAGTGCAGGGCTGGGGCAACTTACTGCTCTGAAGTCCTTCTCCACAGCCTCAGCGCCTTCAGTGCCCTCTGCAGCTTCCCCCTCGGTGCCCTCGTCTGAAAGGTAAGAGGAAGCAAGCTCAGCCCAGGAGCCCCAAGAGGCAGAGGGCAAGGGTCGTGCCAGTGCCTGGGCCCACCATTGTCTGAATCACTGTTATCGGAGCAGTCCGTCCGGGTGGCTTTGCTGTCAGGCTCGTCGGGACTGCCACATTGCTTTCTCTTCTTTTTCTTGGTCTGGGTCAGAAAGAGGGAGCAGGGTCAGGGTGGATGGCTCCAGGCTCCTCGCTCTGCTCAGTCACAAAACAGGAAGGCCTCCTCCACTCACCCGAAAGTCAGCTGTGGTCCAGGTCTTCCAGGTCCGCCTCATCTGTTTCATGCCATTGCCAAACCCAAAGCCAAAGCGGGAGCCACCTGGGAAGGTGCCCCCGCCACGCATGCCCTGGAACATGCCGTACTCAGGGATGATGTTCTGGGAGAAGAGGGAGGGCAGCCGGGAGGCACCAGGCATGCACTGGCCCCGGGCCCCCATGGGGTCTTCCCACACGCGCCCATAGCCTGAGGCCATCGGCCGGCCACTCCGGGAGTCCCGGGCCCAGCCCTGAGCCCGTGGGCCAAAGGTGTCGCCACCACGCATGCGGAACTGGTCGCGGTAGGCATCATACTGGCCCTCGCAGGCCACTTCCATCTCAGGGTCAAGCTCGCCGTAGTCATAGCCCGACCGGAACAGATCACGCTCACTCAGGACGGCTCTCGAGTCACAGGCCTCGTACGAATCATATCTGCAGAGGCAGGTGGCAAGCATCAGGGAGGGCCTTGGGTCCTATCACCCTTCTGCTCCTGCCTGCCACCAAACCTCCCTGTCATGGGGACAGAAAACCCACTCCAGCACCTACCCCATTGATCCCCATCAGAGGATCAATGTTCGGAAATGCCAATTTAAAAGGCCTCTCAGGAGCAGACTTCTAGAAGCCAGAAGGGCCTCTCAGATGATGTCCCCAAGCTTGCATGTGGGCCACACCAGCTTGAGGACCCTAAGAAGGACTGACTATTAGGGTAAAGTAGATCTCAGTTAGGAGAAGAGACAGCCCACAGCCCACAAGAAACGTGCATGTGTCTGCGGCAGTCACAACATCCAAGGTTGCTCCTCGAGGGGCAGAGCCAAGCACCCCAGCATCCTGCAGTACATGGGCAGTTCAGCACATCAGTGTTTGTCCACTGGGGCTGATGACACCCATGAGAGACTGCCAAACCCTTCAAAGCCCAGCACCCCTCGAAACGAAAAGGAAGACGAAACAAGGAATGTTGCCAGGAAAGACAATGTGACCTTGCCCAGGGACAAGAAAAAGAGTTCTTATGAGCTCATATCAACCCTGAAGCCCAGGACAGGGAATCACATCCTACATAGCAACTGGGAAGGCAGGCCAAACATTCTGCCTGCACAAGACAGGGCACCAGAGAGAGCCGTTCTAACCATGGCTGCAACCCACAGGCCCAGACCCCACATGTCTCTTTGCCAAAGCTGGGTAGTCAGGAAGCACCAGCAGCATGAAAGAAGAGGTCGGTGCTACCCAATTGCCACGCCATCCCTCAACCCTGCTCTCCAGCTCCAGGTACATAGAAGGTACATAGGCAGCTGGCACCAGCAGCAATGTCAGCCCAACTCCACGGCCCCCCGCCCTCCCCCTGCCTGCAGTTTCACAGCCTCAGCTCCAAGCACTATGACTGTCAGGCAGGGGATGTGCTGGGCATCCCCCAACACTTTTTGCTTGCTACAAAGCCCGTGCAAGCAAAAGCCCCCTTGGTACCCTCCGCCCCCTAGTGGTCCTGGGGCCTCACTTGGCCCCATCAGTGCCTGGCCAGGCCCCTCCTTACTCTCTGCTCTCTCCCATTTGTCAGCTGGAGCCATTAGGCCACTCCACTCCATCCTGTGCCAGAAATACATGTGCCCTCCTCATTGAAACCTCTCACTAGGGCACAAGAACTTCTAGGCCAGCACCAGTTCAGACAATGACAAATGCCCACAGCATGATGCTGTGGGGTAGGGCAGATCTGAGTGGGAGGCCCAGCTCCACTATTTACTCCTGGGTGCCTGTGGGCAAGAGGTGTGACCCGCCTGCGCTTCACTTTCCCCATTTGCAAAGTGAGGATGTCAACAGTTCCTCACGGGCACTTCTGAGGCTCAACAGGTACATGTTTATAAGGCACTGAAGGGTGGCCAGGACATGCCCACATCTTCCTTGTCCCTTATGTGGGATGCCCAGCTCACAGTGGTCAGCCCCAAGGGTTCATCCCACCCTTCACACCCAACCCAATCTGTCCTGCCCTGACAGAACGCAGGATGTAAAGTATCAGAAGAATGTCAAATGGCTATCTCCAGAGGGAAGAGCCATTTAACAATGCTCCTGAGAAGAGCCACTCAGAGGGTACAGTGAAGCCAGCCCAGTCTGGGCTTGTTCCTCCCTCTAAAAGCTGGAAGAGAGGCTCACCATCAGGCAATGGGGGAGGGTGGAGGGAGGAGGGGACACAGGCCAAAGAAGGGAAGTGCACTGGACCCCAAGCAATCTCTGGGAAGCCCCAACAGCAGAGCAAAGAAGGAGAAAGCAGACGTAAGAGGCAGTTCAGAAGAGGGAGACGCCAGGGGGCAATAGGCAGGAGGTGACCCTGCAGAGCCTCAGCCCCTAGGCAGGTGTCCACTCACCTTTCTCCACCTGAGCCGTACACGCCTCCTTGTATCATGTCTGTCTCCAAATGCGGCACCATATCTAAGCGTTGGTTAATTCTGGACAAAACGGAATCAGCACTGGCACTACCCATGGCACTAGGGTTTGCATTTGTGTCAGAGCTAGGCATTTCCCAAGAGTTTGAAGTGGCCATACCATACCCATAGTTGGTGGTGTTATCCTGGCCATAGCCATAGCCATAACCATAGTTCTCGTAGCCTGCAATGAGGGAGACAGAAAGACAGACAAGATGGAGGGGACGAGGAGAGACAGACAAACACAGAGACGAGGACACCTTCGGTCTCAGAGACAAGACTGGATCTTAGCGACCTAAGGCTGGGTGGGCCCTAGTTCATACTAATAAGGCCTCCTGGGAAGGAGTAGCCAGTTCCAGGGCACCTGGGACCCCCAAAGGCAACCCCCACCCCGAAACCTTGGCTAAGCTGGGCAGTGGCAGAAAGACTCAACCAGTTCAATCCCAAGGGAGAGGAGAATGATCATGGGTAAAATACTTGCCTCTGTTTGTCCCAGAGCTCCAAGATCCATATCCTACAAAAAGTAAAAAAGCAATTACACCTATAATTGCTTACAATACAGTAAGAGTTTAATTCAGGCAAAAAGACAATGATTCCTAGAACCTGAGTGGTTACAGGAGACTGAACTTCCCCTGAGAAGCCTTGAGCTTGAGAGCACTATATAAATGACCCAGGCCACTTGCTGCCCTGGTGCCTGACCTTTCGTGGCTCTGACCATCTGCTATTTAAGGAACCTCCCATTCCTAACACTCTCAGCTAAGGAATTTGGCTCCTATACGCCTTCCTTAAAAAGCCAGAATTGGAAGATTACTCCTGCCCCTGGCTAAGCACCAATCAGAGGAGGAGGAGAGCAGTTTCCAGTGCCTTACACCGACTCTGTGCTGTACAAGAAGCTCAGCACAGAGCTCACATCCACTCTGAAATCGTGTCAATCAAATCACCCGACAAAGCCATATGGAGCAGAGAAACTGACTGCCCTAGTCCCTTAAGTGTCTGTCTTAACAGGGAGAACCACCAAACAAACACTTGAATTGTGAGTGTGCTGTGCTGGAACACATAAGCAGAGGGAGACAAAACACCACTCTCCCAGCTTGAGAAAAGCTGTTGAGAAAACAATCTGGATTATAAACTAAATATGCTTTGGATTTTATTACAGCATATAAGAAAAATTCATTCCTTCAAAAACATAAAGCCACTGAAAACTGACAAAGTGCAAAGCCAAGAGGGACCTCTGAGTCAAGCAGACATGTTTCTTTCCCAAGGGAGTCTATTAGAACAGGTGACCACTTTTCCAGTGTCTCTGGTGAGACCTCAGAGTTACCTGCTACTCCACACTGTCTACCCTGCAGACCGACAGGTCATGCTCATCCCAGGGCAGGGGACCAACCTCAGTGAGACAGCAGTGTGATGAACAACAGAATCCAGCCACAGGAAAGCAAGACTGCATACACTGAGAAGATGAATCAGAATGAAGGGGGGTGGGGGCAGGCTGAGATCCTACACTCAGGTTCCTCCTCAATCCACTGCACAAACGAATGGGGAGACACTGGAAACCAGCAAGGAACTTTAGACAAACACTACTTTAATGAACCGTGGGCATGCTAGAGCTCACAAAGCAAAAATCCTCTTCAGCTGGGGAAACCAAAGCAAGGGCTTCTCATTCGTTTGTTTATTCAACAATTATCATGCTCAGAGGACACGGAACAGAGGCTGGCAGTCCTGGGCACTCCTCAGGCCCAGAGCACTGTGTGTTAAAGGAGACGCTAAATAATTAGAGCAGCAAGGGACAGCAGCTGGAAATCATGTAAGGAGTGAGTGGTGAAAGAGGCGTTCTGACAGGCAAGAAGAGAGGCTGGCAGAGCCATACAAGGAGTAATGCACTTAGTCCCAGCAGCTAACAAGAGCCTGGCCACATGGCTGTTTGCACCCAGGACAGTGGACACTAGCTATTCAAAAAGAGACAGGACTGGGAGGCAAATGCAGACCCATTGGGGTTATGCTTGTGAGGCCAGAATAGGATGTCCCTGCCCCACCCCAGGCTTCCGCTACTGAGGACTTGCCAGAACGGAGCAAAGAAGCACAAGGAAAGGAAGCAGGAGTGAGCATTAACGCTGAACACAAGGACAGGTTGGTGGCTCCTATGACAGGGGCAGGCAAGCACTCCCCATGTGCTACTTGCTATGCCCAGAGCAACCTAGACTCCCTGATGGGCTCCCCAACCAGGTCCCTTCGGGGGGAGGGGGAAAATCTTTGTCTACACTATGTTCTTTGGCGACTCCCTGAGACCTGACCCTTGCAAAAGAACATCGGAACTAACTTCCATCCACAGAGATGAGACCAGGGATGACAAAAGAGAATTTTAAGAATATAATTTATTTTAAAAAGGAAACAACAAAGAAAGAGAGAGAGTAAAGAAAAGGAGACAGTCGTAGTAAACAATAAAGAGCAAAAGTAGAAAACAATGTAGGGACTTCCCTGGTGGCGCAGTGGTTAAGAATCCGCCTGCCGGATGGACCTACAGTCTGTCATACAGAGTGAAGTAAGTCAGAAAGAGAAAAACAAATACCGTATGCTAACACATATATATGGAATCTAAGGGAAAAAAAAAAAAGGTCATGAAGAACCTAGGGGCAAGCCGGGAATAAAGACACAGACCTACTAGAGAATGGACTTGAGGATATGGGGAGGGGGAAGGGTAAGCTGTGACAAAGTGAGAGAGTGGCATGGACATATATACACTACCAAACGTAAAATAGATAGCTAGTGGGAAGCAGCCGCATAGCACAGGGAGATCAGCTAGGTGCTTTGTGACCACCTAGAGGGGTGGGATAGGGAGGGTGGGAGGGAGGGAGACGCAAGAGGGAAGAGATATGGGAACATATGTATATACATAACTGATTCATTTTGTTATAAAGCAGAAACTAACACACCATTGTAAAGCAATTATACTCCAATAAAGATGTTAAAAAAAAGAATCCGCCTGCCAATGCCGGGGACACAGGTTCGATCCCTGGTCTGGGAAGATCCCACATGCTGCGGAGCAACTAAGCCCATGCGCCACAACTACTGAGCCCACACTCCACAACAAGAGAAGTCACTGCAATGAGAAGCCCGTGCACTGCAACTAGAGAAAGCCTGTGCGCAGCAACGAAGACCCAACGCAGCCAAAAATAAATAAATTTAAAATAAATTAAAAAAAGAAAACAATGTAAACATTCAACTTTAAGGTAATAGTTAATCAGAACAGATTATAGCCAACCTACTCAGTGAGATCACATAGGCATCAAAAAAGAATCTAAGCCTTATGCTGCACAAGGAAATGCTTCTAACAGTAAGCAAAACAAAACCGTAGACACAATTCTAGCCACCTGTAAGTTATTCAACTACCTAAAGTAACTATGCTGACAAAAGTTAAATATAAAATGATGGGATCTTGGTTGACTGTTTTTCAAAATGTTATTTAAATGCTGTTATATTATTCTTGCAATCTGAGCCAGAAGGAAAAGTAAAAATATTCCTATTGCTTCACAATATGATTGTCTATGTAAAACTACTCCAAAAAATCTACAAAAAAGAGTTACTAGTGAATAAGTAAGCTTAGCAAAGGTTTATTACAAGGTCAGTATACAAAAATCAAATCTTTACATACCAGCAATGAACAACTGGAAACTGAATTTTTGAAAACTATCATATACCATACCACTAAAGACATGAAATACTTAACTGTAAATCTAACAAAATGTGTGCAAAAAACTACACCACCAATGTAAGAAATCAAAGACCTGAACAAATGAAGTGGCATACTGTGTTCATGTACTGGAAGGCTTAATACTGTTAAGATTTCAATTCTCCCAAACTAATCTATAGATTCAAGACCATTCCACTCAAAATCTCAGCAGGAATTTTAATAGAAATTGACAAACTGATTCTAAAATTTATATGCAAAAGCAAAGGAACTATAATATCCAAGTCAATTTTGGAAAAAGAACAAACCTGGAGGATTCACGTTTACAAATTTCAAGACTTACTATAGTGATCAAGACAGCAAGGTACTATAGGAAATTCAGACTCAAAGATCAATGGAACTGAATTAGAGGCCAGATACAGACCCACATGTATATGTTCAACTAATTTTCAACAAAGGTAAAAAAAAAATCTTGACCTATACTGCACACTTGGTAGAAATATTAACTCAAAATGGATCACAAAATAAAAGTAAAACCGAAGACTATGAAACACCTAAAAGAAAACTTAGGAGAAAATCTTTGTGGCCTTGGGCTAAGCATAAATTTCATAGATACACCACCAGAAATCACGATCTATTAAAGGAAAAATTGGGACTTCCCTGGCGGTCCAGTGGTTAAGACTCTGCGCTGCCAATGCAGGGGGCGCGGGTTTAACCCCTGGTCGGGGAACTAAGATCCCACATGCCACGTGGTGCGGCCAAAAGACTTAAACAAACAAACAAACAAAAACAAAGAAAAGACTGATGAATTGGACTTCATCAAAATGAAGAATTTGTATTCTTCAAAAGACACTGTCAAGAGAATAAATAGATAAGCTCCAGTCTGGGAGAAAATATTTGCAAATGGCACATCTGATAAAATGCTCTGTACCCAGAATATATAAACCTGAGGGAAAATAATTCAAAAAAGATGTGTAATGTGGGACTATGTCTGATTAAAAGGGTTGAGGCAGGGAGGGCAGGACAGAGAAGCCATGCAAACCAAGTTTCTCCTCATTTATGAACTACTTGATACCTCCTTACTCATTTTCAGAACATTTTTTTAAAGTATTTTTAAAAACTAATTTATTTATTTATTTTTGGCTGCACTGGGGTCTTTGTTACTGCAGGCGGGCTTTCTCTAGTTGTGGCGAGCGGGGGCTACTCTTTGTTGTGGCGCACGGGCGTAGCTGCTCCGTGGCACGTGGGATCTTCCCGGACCAGGGCACGAACCCGTGTCCCCTGCATTGGCAGGCGGATTCTTAACCACTGCGCCACCAGGGAAGCCCAATTTTCAGAACATTTTAATTCTCCCCCCCCCCCCCCGCCCGCCCCGAGACTATCTGCTAATACTTCAGGGAGCTTACTTATGTCCACTTAATCAGTGACTCCTGAGGGAATGTGACTGTATAGGCTTAGTCTTTCCCTAGACCTTGGCCGTAAAACCAATAACCCATCTCAGTAACCAAGGCAAAATCCTTTAAAGAGGGCTCCTTCTTGACAGACAACTAGGGTCACAGTTCACAGAAGGACAGCTTTACTGGCAGTTCTGGGCTGCTGAAGGACACCAACAGACCATCTATGGATCCTGTCAGGTGGCTACTTCTGAATTAGAGATTTAGTGTGTCTGTCCAGAGTTGAAAAATCAATGAGAAACCTTCTCTCAACCCTGTGTGTGAGGAGCCTGCTGGCCTGACTGTGTCTCTAAAGGCCTGCTAGATTCAGACAGGCAGCCTCTCCCACACTGGAGTCTCATGCACTACCCTGGGGCTAAGTAAATGGCTTGGTTTCTGCTCAGACCAATCCTTTGGACTTTTTTTTTTTTTTTAATTACTATTTATTTATTTTTTTATTTTTGGCTGTGTTGGGTCTTTGTTTCTGTGTGAGGGCTTTCTCTAGTTGTGGCGAGTGGGAGCCACTCTTCATCGCGGTGCGCGGGCCTCTCACTGTCGTGGCCTCTCTTGTTGCGGAGCACAGGCTCCAGACGCGCAGGCTCAGCAGTTGTGGCTCATGGGCCTAGTTGCTCCGCGGCATGTGGGATCTTCCCAGACCAGGGCTCGAACCCGTGTCCCCTGCATTGGCAGGCAGATTCTCAACCGCTGCGCCACCAGGGAAGCCCAATCCTTTGGACTTTGATTGGCCGTTCTCCTTCCCAGACCCTCAAGGGGATTTTCTGAAGCCAGATCTTTGTCACAGACCACAGGTACTTCTAACAAAATGTCAAAGGGTCAAAGGAACAAATCTTTTACAGCCCCAAGAACTCCAGCTTGCTCAATAACAGACATCTTTCCCATAATTCCCCAAAGGGAAGCACTGGCTATTCTAAGAGCCCACCATACCATTTCACACAAGTTTGCGTTTGGAAAAGACAGTGTGACAGCAAAGTTAAAGGCAACTAATAAAACACCAGATTGCTCTGCCACTAGAAGAAGGCAGAGCATGCACCCTCCAATTCCCAGGGGCCCACACTTACCATAGTCACAGGTGGGCTGAGCACTTGTGTCTGAGTATGTAGAATGCAAAGTGGTTTCAGATCCCTGGACAAAGCCTAAACAGAGGTACAGTGTGGTTAATTTCCCCAAACAAGTTGCATGAAAATGATCTAAGACTACCTTTCAGTGGAGACTCGCTGGCAGACCCTCCCATCACTGGAAAGCCACCAAAACCTCTAGCTTCTGAACACTTTAATTTCACCTCCAGAACATATTAACCAATGGAGAGGCAGGCTATGTTTAACTTGCTATGCCAGAAGAACTGGATAAACACTTTTAAACCTTCAAACTAGTATCCTCTTTTGATAAATGGGTACCCAAATTATTCAGTTGAATGAGGAAAATATTTATATCAAATCACTGAAAGGTGAGCTCCAATTCAAAAAACAATGGGGGGTTAGTTTTGAACAATGTTAAGGTAAATAATACCTCTTCCATTCCCCCAAATCTGAAGCCCAAACGGCTTTGTATTTTTTAGTTTTCCCATAAAAAAATGTGTGTATTACAATTACCTCTCAAAGGTAATTGTAATTTCAATTGCATTGGGGTTAGCATGTTGACATGGAATAAGTATTATAGATTATACATATAATTTCTATCCTCTCAACTCTCATACTATTTCTCAACTTAAAATGAATCAGTACCAGGTAAGGAAAATCTGAACCTCTACCAGAAACTACTGCTCTCAAATGCTGATTATAACAGATTATGATGAATCCTGACACTATCTTTAAAACTACACGTTTAAAACATTTTTTAAATGATTTACACTTAGCACTGAAATTATGACAGACACCATAAGGGGCAATATTCGCCTGTTCCCATCAGCACCAACTCACGACCTAAAAATTAAAGCCAGCACCTCCAGTAGCTTATTTACAACAAAAGCACACACAAAGTACCTTTCCCTGGGTAGGCATTCACATATTTGTTGACACTCTTTAATGTTCATTTCTTTTCTTTTCTTTTTTCTTATAATACTGAATGTTTATTCAAGACTAGTATGTAAAACATTTACAAATAGTCCCGTGGAGGACTCACAAATATTTTAAATTTAGAATGTGGATTTAACATTCACAGTGCATAAGGCGAAAGGTATATCAACTATGTATCTGCAACTTAATGTGAAAGATAATTTTACTTTAGCAAATACTTTCTTTACATTGAGGAAAATGTCCTTAAACATATCTTCTTTAATTTTAGTATACTCAGAGTAGGGAAAAAACAAGGTCTTTTTACATAGGTCTTTTTACAGGTCTCAAGAATTAAATAAAATTGACTCCATAGATCATGGTTAAGAAACACATGGTAAAGAATGGTTTCAAAATACTTATACTTTTGTTTTCAATTAAATTCCCCCAAACTGATGTTCTTTAACAACAAATAGTCTTTATTCCACTTGATAACATTTTTCATGTTAAGCAACATTATATGCTTGTCCTCTTTAAACATTTAAAACAATTAGGACATAGAGGCATTATCTAAAGTTTCAAACTGATAGAGAAGTCAGTTTACACACCTTCATCTTATGATTAGTGAATAAAACAAGGTACATTCTGCTGTGAATGTAATGAGAAAAAGTACTCTTACAGCAATAAAGTAGCCCTCCCTCTTTACCATTGCTTTAATTCCACCACACAGAAGGCAAAGAAAACAATTCCAATACTTCAATATCTGCTAAGGATGATCTATGGCCCTTGGAGTATATGTATGTGTGGACACCCCCCCACACACACATCTACGTAAATATATATATATATCTGTATGTATTTAATCAATACAACTGGAAAGATCACATACAACCATGAAAAAATACAATAAAAGCAATAAATGAAAAACACTAAGTGAATAAAAGTTAACATAAGCCATAGGAGATTTCAGAAAAGGGACAGTCCCATGGCTAAGAGATTAAGACTTCAAGGTGAAAGTGAGATTTGTCCTGAACCCTAAAGACAACTATAACTGTGAAAACCTGGGAGATGAAGGTAGGATATTCCAGCATCAGAACTGTGAATTAAGATTTTTAAAGACGCATGCTCACCAAAGCATTTCAGTAAAACAAAAATGGGAGATCACAGTGGAAGGGGGAAAAGAGCAATCTATGGAGGACACCTTATATGTCTTTAAATTCGAACTCGATTCTGGAATTACCAATGAACGATTAATGGAATTTTAAACAAAGAAGTGATACGATCAAAGCAGCCCCTTCAGGTCAAAAGGCAGGTATGCAGGCAATATTGGACAAGGAAGAGGCTGAAGGCAGTAAGTCATAATCAAAATGGTTTGGGAGAAAGTTAAGGGTGGGGGGGAAGGGAGGTCCAAGAGGGAGGGGATGTGTGTATGCGCATGGCTGATTCACTTCACAGAGCAGCAGAAATTAACACATCATGTTCATTTCTTAAGACCACAGGAACAAAGATGACAGCAACAGCAGCCAACAACTTTACAAGTGTTTCCCCTGCAGGGTTCTAAGAGCTTTATCTGCATTATTTCATTTCATCCTCACCACAGCCAACAAAAGGGACAGGGCCAAGACCCTTACCCTGCAATTCCAAAAAGGTCTGAAAACCAAGTGTTCTCCTCAAATGTGGTGTCAACACTCATTTTGGGGCAAAACTGACCTGTGAGGACATTTTTTATCTTTCTTCATTTAATTACAAGGTGCTGCCCCACACCCCAGTGCAGGTGCTGTGGAATGTCCTCGCAAGCTAGAATTCCAAAACACACCCAGCTCCAAGGGTTTCAAATAAGGATCAGTGGACCCACACTTTATCTTTACTTCCCAGAGGAGAGAACTGAGACTGGGCATTGGGGAATGAGAGAGCCAGTAAGAGAAGTATACAAATCCAACATTTTTTACCTTCCCTAATTAAAGAGGGCACACTGGAATAGATTCCCTCCAGGGACCCAAGACCTTCCTGAGATACCTAAATCTTAACCCTTGATAATCAATAATTGTACACAAGAAACACTGAAAGCATTCTAAAGATGGTTGACCTGTGGGGAAGGCTCACAGGGTAAAAAGTACCTTACACGGGCCTTTTCCACTGTTTGCTCAACTAGCTTCTGGAAACCTGTCTGTTCAGCAATAGTGCCACTGGCAAAATGGCTCCAGACTTTAGGTAATGTGGTTGGTATGTACTGCAGCTGCAACTGGAACCTACCACAAGCTAACAGAAATACATACTAGAACCCAGTACACGAAAGCCACGGAGCATAAGATCTATGTATATTCAGGGGAGAGGGGGCCTGATTCTTCCCTGGGAGAAAGGAAAGACAATCCATCAAACCTTCAGAGCTCAATGGCAAACTGCTCTAGTTCTGTCCTCCCCACATTAATATTCTTTTCCACAATACTGTCTCCAGGGCAGGACCTTCTTTAGCCAGTTATGTTCCAATTATGAACAAATTCTTGTCTGGCTGAGATATCGTTCTCTTCTTAGTTCAATTTACCAGCTTGATAAGCTCTGAGTAAAAATAAAATAAGCTCTGAGTGAAAAAATAAAAATAAAATAATCAAGTTTTTGGTCATATAAAGTGAAAGGTCAGACCATGGATTTATAACTCTGTATCACAGCCCCTCCCTCTTGGCCAGCCTCTCTGACATCTTTTTTGCTCAAAAATACACAAAGCTTCTCAGTTTTATTCTTTTCCTTTTTTTAGAAAGGGATCCTTTGAAGAAATGATATTAAGTGACAAAAATTAGAGGACAATTGGAACTGGGTTAGGTTGCCCCCAACCTTTACTATCTGGTGATAACCAGCCTCCAAGATGGCCTCCAATGATTCTTGCCTCCAGACATTATGTTGTCTCTTCCCAAACTAATAGAGATAGCCAGTGTAACCAAAAAGATATTGCAAAAATGACTAAGTGTGACTTCTGAGACTTCCACCTTGCTCTCTCTTAGATCATTCACTCTGAGGGAAATTAGCCAGCATAGAGTGAGTACCCTCTAGTAAGCCTGTGGAGAGGTCCAGATAGTATAGGAACCAACAGCCAGCACCAACCTGTCAGCCACATGAGTCTCAGTCACCTTCAGCCTGAGTCAAGCCTTCAGATGATTACAGTCCCAACTAACATCCAAAATGTAACCTCATGAGAAATCCCAAGCCAGAACCATCCAGCTAAACCACCTGTGCATTCCTAACACACAGAAAATATGTGAGATAATACATGTTCCTATAAAAAGACTGGTAGCATTTCAGACCTTTGTTTGAAGACCTGATTCTGGATTTTTGTCCTGTTTTTCCACTGCTCCAATCTCCCCCCCTCAGTGCTAGAGATGGAACATTCTTTCTCAAGTACACATAAAGAAACTAGGTTCAAAAAATGGACAAGTTATCAAAAAGATAAATTATTTTAATCACCTTCTATGCGTACTAATAATGGTAACATTTGTTTCAAGGCCTCCAGAAGTTCTCCTTACAGGCAAACAGCTGTCTGAAATGTGACATAAAATGCCTCTGACTTTATTTATTTATTTATTTAGGGCTGTACCGAACAGCATGTAGGGTCTTAGTTCCCTAACCAGGGATTGAACCCGTGCCCCCTGCAGTGCAAGCGTGCAGTCTTAACCACTGGACCGCCAGGGAAGTCCCTACATGCCTCTGACTTCGGTGGTCTGCTTCTTAAAAGGGAAAGACTCACATTATAAATCTACTGTGGCTTTCAGTTGATCAAGATCAAGGAAAAACTAATCATTACCTCATTACCTTGGCTACCTCAGTGCCCACTCAAACCCAGAATTACAGTCTATAAGATGTGGAGTTGAAATTCAGAATTGGCCATTTGTGACCTCTCTAAACTCAGTTTCCTTGTCTATAAAAAACAAATGGTCCATTATTAAGCTACCCCACAGCCCCCCACCATTTATCCCTGGTTTCTTCAGCTATCCTGCCCCTGATAACCACAGAACTGTCTTCTAGTTCTCAATAAGATTTGGTGAAAAGGATCACACCTCAATTCCAGATATGTCAGTAACAACCCTACTGACTTTCCTCCTGAACCAGGAAGGGTACACAAAGGCTAGGGCAGGGTTGCTCAACCTTGGCACTACTGATGTTTGGGGCCAGATAATTCTTCCTGGTGGGGCCATCCTGTGCACGGTAGGATGTTTAGCAGCATTCTTGGTCTCTATCCGCTAGATGCACCAGTAGCACTCCCACCCCAAGAAGTGAAAACCAAAAATATCTCCAAACATTGCCAGTGCCCACTGGAGGGCAAAACTGCCCCCGGTTGAGAACCACTGGGCTAAGGGATGGTTGCTTTAAAAACTGGAGTTCTTGCCAAGCTCCTGACCTGGAGGGCTAACACTACCTTCTTGTCTAGGCCAACATAAAGCAGCCTATGGAGCAGCCCTAGAGGCTCAGGTTCCATTCTCAGTCCTAAAAACACTCCAAATAGAATACAGGTTACCCAGCAACCACACACGCTCACGCCTGTACTATCCCCATTACAAGCGAGGCTCTTGGCTGAGAAGCCTCATCAGATATTCCCAAGGCAAACCCAGGCAGCCTTTGAATTCACCCAGGGATGATCTGCAATCACCCAAGCATATCCTATGGCTCCTTCTCTAATCTCATCATCCGCCCTCTCCCTTTAGCTCAAGTCCCACTGATCTCCTTGGCTGATCTTTTAACAAGTCAGGCAGTTCCTGCCACTGCGTCTTTATGTCGAAGGCTCCCTGATATCCTTAACTCCCTCATTCCATTCAGGTCTCTACTCAAATGTCACCTCTTCACAGGTCCCCAGCCACCCCATTTAATACAGCGACCCCCCTCAAGGTACTAACCACCCCACGATATATACTATGTTTGTCAGTTATGGTCTGCCCTCCTCTATAAAACGCTTGAGGAGTTCTTGTCAGTATTCCAGCGTCTATTCAACCCCGACACGATGAATTTGACAGGTGTGGAATGAGTTAACGTGGAAGCTAGCCACTCTCCACAAGGCTCAGGCTCAGTACCTAAGGACGCGAGATTCCCACTCAGCCCAAACCCTTCATATATTGATTTACTCATCCCCCCCGAGCCTGGCGCCTCTCCCAGCTTGAGGCAGATAAAAGCGGGGGATGGTGCGGACAGCTGCGGCATCTGCACGGAAACTGCGCGAGGAGCAGTATGGCAACGGCGACCGCAGCCGAGTCAGCAGACTGACCTGAAGGGCCGAGGCCTGAGAAAGGCCGACTTGAGGCATCGAGGACCCAGGGGGCTGGGCCAGGAACGGAAGAGAGAACTCAGGTGCCGAGGCCAAGGCCCACGGACACAGACGACAGAAGCCAAGACTTCTGGCGGCCGGGAGCCGGGACCCAAGATTGCCAGCACAGAGAACTGAGACGCCTAGGCGTGAGGAGCGCGAAACTGAGGCGACGGGCCTGCGGCGCCATTTTGTGACCGCAGAGAGGGCAGTGTCCAGGCCCCGGGGGAGGCACGGACGAGCCCGGCGCGGATCTGGCACATCCCTGCCCCTCCCCACCCGGACCCGACCCCCCACCCCCACCCTACCGGGCCCACCTGTGTAGCTCATGGCAGTAGCGACGCTGCACCCGGAGACTCAGGCAGCTGCTCCACTCGTCAGAGTCCGCGAAAGCGGCGACAATGCCCGAGGCTCCTTCTACACACAACTGAGCCCCGCCTCCCGACCGCATTGGCTCGCTCCGGACACTGGCTTCACACCTGTTAGATGGCCCCGCTGTCCATCTCAAAGTGTCCTTATGCCAGTGGCTGAAGGTGCTGCCAATCTCGTGAGAGCCCTGCCCTATTCCCGCCTCCCGTTATCCCGAGACCATGGTGATTGGCTCAGAGGAGACGGCCTGGAGGTGGAATCCTGTGGTGTTCGAAGGGGCGGAGCTGTGCACTACGGAAAGACCTGAGGCCCAAGCGCAGCCAGGCTGGAGGAGGGCCTGTGCCCTGGAGGCCGGCAGGAGGGAGCCGGATCTAACAGCGCAGGGCACACCTCCAGTCCCGGATCTGCCATGGGGGTGCTGTGCCAACCTGCGCTCTTTCCTGACTTCTCTGGTCTTGAGCTCGAAAACGAACACGGGAAAACCATGTTGGAATGAAAATTACAACTAAGCGCCAAACAAGATACTGGGCACACGTTCAAATACGTGAGATGATAACGTATGCAAATAATTCAGTCCGGTGCTGGGTGCGGTAAAGAAATGTTACATTTTGTTATCCACTGTTACATAATGATAACAAGTATATAGCATGTTTATATTATATACTTAGTAACTATATTTGTATTATCATTTCAAATGCCCCCTCATATCTGTGAGGAAGTTTCTTTTAAAACTCCCGCTTAAAAGATAAGAAAACTGAGGCTTGGAATTCATGACTTGCTCAGGGTCCTTGACACTTAAGTGTCAAAGCTGGAACTACCCCTCTAAACCCCTCTCTGTTTCTTCTGGACTTTAGAGATTCTGCAGTAAGTAGCCCAGCCAGGCTCCAGCTCTGTCCTCAGCACCCTCATTGGATGTGTGGAATACACTGTCAGAGACATTTCATAACTTCTAAGAGATGACTTGACAGAGCTGCAGACACTGAAAATCATACTCAGTCGTGCTTGTGAAAATTCAAGCTGTATGACTTTTACATTTTTTTTGTTTTGTTTTACTTAGACTGCTACTGGGACTTCCCTGGTGGTCCAGTGGTTACGACTCCGTGCTCCCAATGCAGAGGGCACGGGTTCGATCCCTGGTCAGGGAACTAAGTTCCCGCATGCTAAGATCCTGCATGCCGCACCACATGGCCAAAATAAAAAAAAAAAAAAAAGTAAATTAAAAAAAAAGTATGCTGCTGCTCACTTTTTGATATTAAGGAATTGCCCATTTCTTTAGTTTAACGATGGCACTTTTTAAAGTCCATATCCTTCAGAGAAATATGCTGAAACATTAAGATATTAATTGATCTGATGACCAGGATGTGCTTCACCGTAATTCAGATGGAGGAAAGAGGAGGGCACGGAGGGCTTATAGCTGAAGAGATTGGTCATGAGTTTATAACTGATGAGTAGATGATGGTTCATTTTACTATTCCACTTTTGTGTGGTTAGAATTCTCCATAACAAAATGTTTTAACTCCTCCTCCAAAAATGGGCCTCGTGCAGAATTTGCTGCCACATGGGACAAGGTTCACGATGCACTGATAAAACTCCATATATGAAGTACATAAAGCTCTGATTAATGTGCACTCCAGATGTGAGGCTCATTTCAGTGTCACCCTCAGGGATGCCTGCCTGCCCTCCAAGCTAAGGCAGGGCCCCAGGACATCTCTCCTGGATCCCATAGCTTCCCTCATTGTATGTACCAAAGCCATATTTTACCCTCATTTGCTGACTTCATTAACATCCAATGCTCCGCCTCTGAGAGAGGCAGTAAAATTGCTTACGAAAAGGGGTGTGCTCACAAGTGTTAGGAAAAGATCCCTTTGTGGCAATTGTATTCAACCCTTTCAAGGACTGACACAGCTATCATGGCACATCTGTGGGTGGGGAAGGGCCTCCCACTTTACTTTGTAAGCTCTTGCATAGTTTGAGCTTTTTTTTTCATCCAGCTTACCTCACTTTTAAAAACTAACTTACTGGGTTTTTTTAACTAATTTATAAAAAGTTGAAAGAGGAGGTGCTCTCATCCCAGGAGGTGCCCTACCGGCTTTCAAAGTCTCACACATGCCCACCCACAGCGTTGGTTAGATGTAAGTAGTAGAGGCCTTCCTCCACCAGGCAAGATGTGTGTCCTGATCTCACACAAACAGAAAAGCCAAGTGTGCAGGCCAAGACTACTCTTGAGGGCATATTATCACAGCTTGCTAGACCCTCCTTCCCAGCCAGGGGCATGGTGGGGGGCCCAGGATAACAGGGTTGGGAGTGGAGGAGGCCTCTACCCCATGAGGTCATTTCTACTTTCTAGCCCTTGGCTGTTTAAGTGAAAATGATGAGCTAAAAACCACATGCAATAAACAAGAAGGAGCAGCCAACAAAATCTCTTAAAATCTCAGAAATGTTCAATAAACATTTGCAGAACGAGAAAATAAATAACAACGAAAAGGAGCCAGCAGCTCTCTTTTTCCCCTCATGTTAGTCAGGTTCAGGGTGCATGTGTCTCCAGACAAGTCACATGTCTTGAAGGCAGGCCAGTCCCAGCAGCTGTGCACTTCACCCTCCCCCAGTGAGTCCCCCACATCCTCACTGGACAGCTCCTGCCCTCGGAGAGCCCTTCAGGCCTCAATCACTTCTCAATCCTGGCTCCCTTCCCAGACCAGCTGCCCAGAGTCCTGGTTCCTCTCCTCAGCTCACAGAGGCCGCTTCACCAGCTGGCCAGAGCACCCCCACCAGCCATGCCATCGAGGGCCAACAGCTGGGAACTTGGGCTCATCCCCAGAGAGGTCTGGTGGGCTTGGCGGCCAACAGGAAAACTCAGGGCTTCCAGGGGCTTTTGGCGGAGGTGGCTCGATCCCAGCCGTGGCTGCCAGACAGACAATGCCAGCCTGTCCACTCGACAGAAAAACACACGCTGGCTGCCTGCCCTGGGGTGTTTCCAGAAGAGAAATTTAATCTAATTTACATACTTCTAGGTACATCGATAACCAAAATGTGGCCACTGAAAAAAGTTAAAAGGTCAATCAGCTCCCGGTTTCTAGCTGGCCCAGGATTGCAAAATAAAAAGATCCACGTTCCTTATTCTCTACACAAAATGCGGTTTTAAAAAAGTGGAAAGGTCTAGGGAGCTATACATAGAAAGCAACAGTGAAAAGAGGGAGGGGGGTGAGGGTGGGGAAGGAGAGTCCCACCCCCACCCCCTCCCAGGCCCTGGAGCCCCCAAGGCTCTGGGGGGCCTTGGCATGGCAGGAGGCAGCTGTCAGCTCTGAGCTCTTCCCAGCTGGGAAGGCCCCTCTTGGGGGGGTGGCCAACAAGGATTTCCGTGGCATTGTGGGCTCAGTAGGGGGGGCTCCCAGGCCCCAGCAGCGGGCCACAGAGGGAGTGTGGCTTCCCCTGAGCAAGCACCGTGGCATGATGTGGTCGTCGTTCGACTCGGGAACTGGAGGGCTGGGGCAGATTCCCGGGTCTCACGAAGTACGTTGAGTGCGTGCGTGCGTGCGTGCGTGCGTGTGTGAGAGGATATTCATAGGGGCAAGAGGGAACCAGGACAGGGGTCCTTGGGGTCTTTGCAAGTGGCCACGGATGGCAAACATAGCCCGCCTGGCTGTTAGATGTGGGAGAATGCTGGCCTTCCTCCCTTGTGAACAGATTGGCTGCCACCAGAGACCTGGCCGCTGCCCCTGCTGAACTGGGTGGGCAGGTGGGTGTAGGCTGAAGGAAGATGCCCTGTGTGTGGCCCCAGAGTCCTCAGGCTGGGGGAAGCGTGGCTAGCTGGCTTCCAGTGCCCCGGATGTAGTGTGCCCGGCTCCTGAAAGGTGCCGGTTTGAGGTTTTGGCTTGCTCCTTTGGAAACGGAAAAGAAAGAGGGAGGAGAGGGAGGAGGAGACTGAGGAGGAAGAGGAGATAGAGGTGGCACGAGAGGGGATCTGGAATGCTTTTGTGTTAGGGCGCCTCTGCTGCCGCTGTCTGCGCCTGTGGGGCCTGGGGCTCCTCGGGCGGAGGGTCCGCTTTGGAGAAATTCATCTCCAGGATGTGCCGCTGTAAGTGCCGCACCCACTCCTCCTGGATGGAGAGGGGCCCCTGGAATTCCACCTCACAGAACCTGTAGAGGGGGAACAGAGAGAGGGAGAAGTGGCCACTGCAGTGAGGAGAGGTGGAAGCATAGCCCTGGCCACACCCTGAGCATCAGGCACACCTACTGCTACTCAGAGTGAACAAAGTAAGCCCAGGATTTGAGGGAAGGGGGGACCCAGAAGCTAGATGTTCTCCCATGTACGGCTACCTCTACCCATCATGGAGTCATGGTAGGGTCCCCTGGAGATTCCCATCTCTATGCTCAGGGCAGCCTGCTGGCTCAGGGACTGGGTATGGGCCATCCAGCTTCCCAAGCACCTCTGCCAGCTGACTGAAGCATGTGCTCTGAGATGGGAGAGGACACAGAGAAGCAGATCCTACCCCACCAGGCCCCAGGAGAGAAGGATGGGAGCCAGGGAAAGGGGGTTGGGCACTAACTCCTACCCACCCAACTCACCGGCTCCTCATCCTCTCGGCCCCAAGGGAGGCCTCACAGCATAGGGGCCCAGAACCCAAGCTCATGGCTCCGAGACTTAGGTTCCAATCCTACTTCTGACTTGGCCTGTGTGGCCTGAGGCAGGCACATCACATCTCAGACTCTCAGTTTCCTGGTCTCTGATGTACACATGGACTTTGGTAAGAATGAACTAAGACCTATTTTTTTCTTAATCCGGAAAATACTTGCCAAGTGCTCACCATGCGCCAGGCACAGTTGGAGTGCTTTATAAATACTCAACTCTTTTAATCCTCATAACAAATCTATCAGGTAGGTCTGTTATCAACCCCGTTTTATAGGTGGGAATATTGAGGCATGGAGCAGGAAATCCTTGCTCACGGTCACTAAGCTGGGGTCAGAGCTGGCAACTGAACTCAGGTCTTGTTGGCTATAAAGCTCAAGGTCTCAGCCTGATGCTCTGTGGTGCTGCTGTCTATGAGAAGCCCTTAACCTGGGTCCAGCCACACTCCAGGGCAGTCCTTGAGGCTACATCTCCTGCCTCCACCAGCCCAAGTCCTGTTCAGAGGCTCTGGACGGCCAAGCCCCAGGCGGGTAGTCTCCCTCCCTCCCCCGCGGGCTGCATACCTGCACTTGAGGGTGTAGATGTTGCCAACGAACTTGACGAGTGATGTCTGAGGGGGCCGGGGCACCAGGGAGGGGACTGGCCGGACCCGGGGCGGAGGCTGCCGCACCTCCTCCAGCTTCTGGTGCAGGTCATTGGCCTCCTCACCACCCCGGGCCGCAGAGGAATCTGGAGGGCGGGCTTGTCGGCGCTCAAATTCTGAGGTGGGGAAAGGTGGGGAGAGGGACGGGAGATGAGCCAGAGGGCAAGTCCCCTGAGGAAGTTCCTGCCTTCAGCGAGCAAGGGGCAAATGCTGTGGGGAATTTTAAGTCAGGACAACTGATGACTGGACACCTCCTGGACCTCGGGACAGGTGGGATGAAGGATGGATGACTGAACGGGAGGGCAAACTGGGAAACTGACTTAAGGGCAGATGCACAGCAGAGAACCCAGGGGGCAGCCAGGGGAATCCCAGTAGGTGGCAGCACATGACCCTCCTCCACCAGCACTCACTGTTGATGTTCTGCCGCTGGTGCTCCTCAGCCTTCATAGTGCCTGGCGGGCTGGCTGCCAGAGGCCGCTCACCACTGTCAGCTGCCCGGCCAGCCTCGAGCCCTGGCTCACACCCGGCACTGCGGCCCACCACGGCCAGGCCCCCGGGTGCCAGCCCCAGGGGCGGCCGCTTGTCGCCATCGCGGCCATGGCCGGCACTGCGAAACTTCTTGGTGAAGGGACGGCCACCCTGGATGTAGCTGCGGTAGGCTCCCACCTTCTGGGGCCGGTGCTTGATCCACTCACTCAGTGTCTCGATGGGTGAGCCGTTCACACACCACTCGGTCACGCCGAACTGCCGCAGGTGCGCCCGTGCATGACTGGCCAGGGCCTTGCGGTTTTCGAAGTAAAGGCCACACAGCTCGCAGCAGGCCTCAGTGGCTGCAGGCAGAGGGGGTGCTGCTGAGCCCCAGCCCGAAGGGAGCAAGGGTACCCAGAAGGCGCTGCCCAGGTCAGGAGCCAGTCCCGCCTCCCACTGGGGCCTTGACCCCCACTGGGGATAAGTGTGTGCACGGCATTGCCCAGCCCTACAGGCCCTGGCAGATGCCCTCCCAGGACCCTGCCACCCACTGCTTACAGGAGTGGGAGGTCTTCTCATGGAGGGTCTTTGCCTTGAAGGGCAGTTCAGTCTGGATGTAGGTCTTGGCCTTGACCTCTGCTGGGAGGAGGCGGTCCTCCTGCAGGGGCCGCTTGGCTGCCACTGAGCCCAGGTAGCTGGTGGCTGAAGGCTTGGCACCAGTGATGGGTGCCAGGCTGAGCTCGCGGGGAACCTGGGTTGGCCCAGCTCCTGGTTTGCCTGGCCGGCCAGCCATTGGCGCCAGCGGCAAAGGGGCTTGCATGGGCCCAGGGGCCACTGTGAGGGGCCCATCCTCAGCCAAGGCAGGGGCCAGGTCTCCGGCCGGCGGCTCCTTCTTGATGAGGCATGGTTTAGATTTCTTCTTGAGGATCTCCCGCAGCGTGTCGATGGGTGAGCCGTTGACAGACCACTCGGTCACACCCATCTGCCGCAGGTGCGAGCGTGCATGGCTCGACAGGCCCTTTCGGTTCTCGAAGAACTCGCCACAGAACTCACAGCGGATGTCACGTACTGGCTCTGCCCGGGACGCTGCAGGGGGTCGGGGCAGGGGGAGGAGAAGGAGGCGGTGGCTGTTGGCAGGAAGCCTCCAAGCTCAAGGTCAGTGTTAAGTGCCCTGCTGTCCCATCCATGCAGCCCCAGACCTGAATGACCCGCTCCTTCATCTGCCTCCAGAGGCCCTTGTGTACATCATCCAGCCCTTCTGCTTGTTCTGTAACCTCAAATTCTAGCTGGCTTCATGATGACTCCCTATGACAGTGTGAAGTATCGAGGAACAAGCACTCCCTGGATCCTGGGCTCAGAGGCAAGCTTGGCTGTTGACCCCCTGTGTGATGCTGGACAAGCCACTTCCCCTGAGTCTGTTTCCTCCTCTGCAAAATGGAGATGGAAACCACCTCCCTGTGTTACTGGGGTGGGGGGACCCTAAAGCAGGAGCAAGTCAAAGCATGTGGTATAAAGCAGACATGAAATGCATGTGAGCACTAAGGCAGAGGCCTGGGCCATCCTCACCTGCTCGGCACACAGCAGCTAAGTGACAGTTCGAGAGGGAAGTGCACTTGCTTGTTATAATAGGGTTGTTACAGCTACTGCATACACAGAGCTTTAAGCATTAAAGCTAAGTGCTTTACACCACTTCAGAAAACCGTGTTACAGAGTTGGGACCATGCTGATCTCCATCTTCCAAAAGAGGCAACTGCCCAAGGTCATGTACTGCTAGACTCTGGAGCAGCTGAGACCTTAACTTGAACTCCAAATGTCAAGTACTTAGTGACCAGGAATATCAGAAAGACATCCATTTCCAATACTCATACTCTTGCCCATGAGACATCACCAATTGATCCCTGCAGTCTTTCTCCCTAGGAATCTGGATGGTAGCCACTACCAATCAATTAAAGATGGTACAGATATAAAATCTTTTTGCCATTGCCTAATGACACAATTCTGCCGCCCTCATAGGAATGAAGAATAATCAAGAAGCAGCTCAGTTGGGGGTCTGCGTAGCAGGAACACACAGCTAGCCCCTTGTCCTTTGGACCTGTGTACTTCCCTTCCATTGCAACCCTGGGTGTTCTGGGTATCCCCAAGGGAAGTGTGGGGGAAGACCCCTCTAACTGTTCTCCCTGTCCTGCCCCAGGGTCACACTTACACAGGTTCAAGGGGGTCATGTCTTCCCGAGGTGCCACCCAGGGACCCTCGGATGGGTGCGGCTCCCCATGAAGGGCCCCCGGCAGCATCTCCCGCTTGATCTCCACCCGCATTTGTTCAGGCTTCAGCTTCTTGGGCAGGGAGGGTGAGGAGAGGCCTGGGAACATCTTCCGGGCCGTGGGAGGAGGAGAGGCAGTCGGTGAGTGGCCCAGGGGGCTGCCTGGTGGCGGCGGCAACTTCTTGGCCAGGGGTGAGAGATGAAGGTCCGCGGGGCTGCGGGCTTCCAGTGAGCTGCCAGGACCTCCGCTGCCCACCACCTTGGCCAGGGCTTTTGGGCTAGGCCCTGACGGGTTGGGGTGTCCGCCAGGCCGGGACTGGGTCCGTCTCTTGAGGATCTCCCGCAGCGTGTCGATGGGTGAGCCGTTGACGTACCACTCGGTCACGCCCATCTGCCGCAGGTGCGAGCGTGCATGGCTCGACAGGCCCTTTCGGTTCTCGAAGAACTCGCCACAGAACTCGCAGCGGATGTCACGTGCTGGCTCTGGGCCTGAAGCTGCAGCAGGAGAAAGGGGCAGTTAGCACCGTGGGCACTGTTAGCACAGTCACCTGTGGGTCTCCTGGTCGGCTGGGCGTGGACAGCAGCACGTCCAGGGGCTGGGGTGGTGGTGGAGGGCAAGTGCAACTGAGGGGACTGAGGAGAAGGGTGGGGGGGCCAGACACCCGGCAGGAGCACAGGGAGGCTCTAGAGAGCGCATGGGCCCTTGGTCCTGGCGGAAAAGGACAGAACCAAGACTCGACGGCTCTGCGGGTCCTAACGAGGATGGGGGCAGGAAGTGGTAGCCCTGCCATCCAGACCAGGGGCAACCATGGGCACCTTCTACACCAAAAGGCAGCACCCCACCCTTGGCTTTCATTCTCAGGGAAAGTCTCAGTCATGGAGGTCAAAGGCCAAGAGAGAAGGCCTAGCAGCTGACTGCCGACAAGATCTCTGGGCAGAACCGGTCCACTGCTAAGGGCCCCTGTCCACTCCCTGCCCCAGCAGGGAGGGAGTAGGGATGGGGCTGTGACCCCCCCCCCTGGGAGGGGCTCCAGGGCCCGCAGGGAGGAGGGGGCGGCTGAAGCGAGAACCTACAGAGGTTGAGAGGAGACGGCTCCACATCAGAGGCCCAGAAAATGCCAGCGGCTGCGGCGGCTGAGAGGTCCTGCTTCCCCCAGGGGCTGGCCATACCCTCGGCCTTCAGCTTGGCCTTCGTGGCCGGCGGTGGGGGGGGGAGCAAGGAGAGGGCCGCAGAGGCGGGAGGAGGCCGCCCCAGCAGGGCCAGGGTGCCACGCCCGGGTGGGAGGCGGATCTGGACGCCGTCCCTCCTGATGAGGCCGTGGAGCACGTCTATGGGGGATCCCTTGGCGTCCGGGTCGCTGACGCCCAGGTGGCGCAGGTGGGCGCGGGCGTGGCTGGACAGGCCCTTGCGGGTCTCAAACCAGGCACCGCACAGCTGGCAGTCCAGCTCTCTGCCCCCGTCACTATCTAAAGCTGCGGAGACAAAACACAGGGGGGTTCACGGCCGCCACCTTGGCCGGCCCTGGGGGACTGAGGCGGGAGGGCCTGGTGTGATTCTCGGCTGCCCAGGCTGCTGGAGGTCCAAGACTTGTGCCACAGATTTAAGAGGTTTTGGGAAGCAGAAAGTCCTGTTCTCTGCCTAGCCCTTTGGCATCAAGGTGAGTGTAGAGAGCGTAAGGATGTGGAGTACAGAGGCAGTGGCCAAATTCCAATGGCACAATCTGATGCTTCCAGGCCTTCTTCCCAGGGACCTCAGCTATGAAGCTGTGCAGGGTGGGGGGGGGTGCAAAGCAGGGGCCCACCAGCTGCCGAGCATCATACAGCCAAGGGCACACCTGCTCAGAACGCTGCTCCTGGAAGCACAGCAGACAGTGGAAACAGCTTCATTGGAATGTGAGGTGCAACTGGGGTGCCCTTCTGGGCAGGGTGCCAGACCCTAGGCTCACCCCCAGACTCTAATGACCACAAATGTGTGAAAAGGCCTAACTTCCTAAGGGATGCCCTTGTTAAATCTGCTCACCACGCCTGTGAGTTTCTTTGCCATGCCCACAGGCAGCCCAGGAGGTACAGCTCCATCCCTGGGCACAGAGGTACCTCTGCAAAGGACACCAGGAGCAGGAGGATGTGAAGACAGGGCCAACCATGGGACCTCCTGTCAGGTGGACCACTTGTCTACCTGCAGGACCCAAGGTGCCCCACGGGAGCCCTGGTTACCTTCACTGCCCCAACCCTCAGGCCCTGAGAAAGCCAAAAGCTGCCCCTACGTGGTGAGGATGACCCTGGCAGGCTCAGTAGCCACAGCCAGGCTTCCAGGGGTTAGAAAATCAAAGTGAAATGGAGACAGATAATATGCAGCATGGCTGGCCCAACAGGAGATGCAGCACCTTGATTAACACACTCTGGCCCAGTCGACTCAGGACACAGGCGCTGCAGTCCCCATTGCCCCCACCCTGAGCCCTGCAGCCCAACCTGAGGCCCTGCCCCTCCCAGCGCCAGGACCTCCCTCGGCTCCCAGGACCCGCACTCACTGAGGTTCAGGGGCCCCTCGTCCTCAGACTGGGGCCACTGTGCCTTTGGGGAGGCCGGCCGGGGGCTCAGGGACAGCTGGGGGCTCTTGTCCTCAGGATTCTTGGGGGTAGGGGAGCCCGCCAGGGCCAGTGATGCCTTCTTGAGAAGTGGGGAGCTGGGCGGGTGGGCCAGGCCCTTGGCCGAGAAGCCGGGAGGTGACTTGATGGCCTTGTTGACAGCAGGGGCATCGAGGGGCTTGGCCAGGGCGAGCAGGCCGGGTCGTGGGGCTCCAGCAACCATTTCCTTCGGCGAGCTGGACTTCTTAGTCAGGCCCGGGGGCAGCCCAAGGGGTGTGTCGGGCAGGCCCTTCTGCTTCACGAGCTCGTAGAGGAGGTCGATGGGGGCACCGCTGCTCTCCGACTCAGCCACCCCAAGCTGCCGCAGGTGGGAGCGCGCGTGGCTGGACAGGCCCTTGCGTGTCTCAAAGCAGGCACCACAGACCTCGCAGGTGGTCAGGCTCTGGGCTGGAAGGTGAGACGGAGGCCAGGAGAGCTAGCTGTGAGGCTGCACAGTCTCTGTTCTCCCACTTCTCCTCCCCTGGGGTCCCACTCACCCAGGCTCTTGCAAGTGTTTTGCTTCTGTCAACACCTCCCACCCTTAAAATGACCCTAATGAGGCAGGAATTAGCCTGTTCAGTTTGCAAATAAGGAAACTGAGTCTCAGAGAGGGGAAGAGTTGTGCCCAAAGGCACACAGCAGGAGCAGAGCGCTTCTGTGGTCCAGCCAGTGGAATGCCTTTCGGATCTCTAACGTACCAGAGTGTCCTGGCAGCAGGTTTTCACACAGATGCTGACCTGCCAGACAAAAGCTAAGGCCTAGCCACTATCTGCAGCTTAATTCATGCCCCAAACGCTAGGTTGGAGGCCTCAGCCATGGTCTCTGTGGTGCCCTGCCTGTACCCTCTTCTGCAGAGCCCTTATCCCTGCCTATCTGCTTCTCTGCCTCCCTGCTCCCCAACTTCAGTGACTCCCAAGGACAAGGGCCAGGTCTGTTTTGCATCTCTCACATCCCCAGGGTCCAGCACAGTGCCTGTCATTACTCAATAATGACCTGAGAATCAATGGACAAACAAGGCAGTTTCATGCAGAAGATCACGTAGCTATCAGCAATCAAAGTCTGCAAATGAACTGGGTCTGGGTGTGAGCTCTTGATGAACATGCCCACTGCTTCTCTGGATGCCCCTCCCTTGACCAGGGCTCAAGGCCATGCATGCCTGTGACAGCAAAAGCTCAAGAGAGAAGATAGCTGGGTGTCTCCTTGGTGCCATGAGATGCCAGAGAGAAAGCTGTGGCCAACCTGGGGCCCCACATTAACTCCCAGGCCCAAGAGCTCCCTGTGAGTGTGACCAGCCTGGCCGGCACCCTTGCCACCTGCGCCACTCACCCTTGAGGTCCGGCAGCTCCTGCTTACTGCCATGAGGAACCTCTGCAGCCACTTTGCTGCTCAGCCGATTGGCCACCTGCTCCAGGGGCCCAGGGACAGGCAGGCTCTTCTTGGGGAGCAGGGGGGAGCCCAAGTCCATGGCCACCATTGCGTTTTCCTCAGAACCCAGGCCTGTGAGGTTGGGAAGACAGGCTCAGCCCAGGCAAGGTGTGGGCTGTCTACCCCTGTAAGGACTGAGGGCCAGGGGTACATTGGAGGTGGTGGTGGGAGCCTTCTTCCTCATCTTTGGTGCCTGCTCTCACTTTGGAATGCAGCTCACCCCATGAAAGCTGAGGCTCCGTCCATAACCCCGAGCACCAATATGACGCAGGGATGTCGAGGCTGCCAACCGACAGCAGAGACTAGGAACGGCTTCCACCTACCAGAACACGGACAGGTCAGGGGACGCAGTGCTAGTCTGAGCCAAGACTCCCACCTTAGCAGATCTCAGAGAAAATATCTCTCTGGGCAGAGAGATCTCTCTGGGCTCCTCTCTGTGGAGGGAAGCATCTATCAGTCTTGGGGGCGGGTAGGTGGCAGTCAGAAGGGGAATTCAGTTAAGACAAGGCCAGGGTCAGAGGCCAGAGAGGCAATGCAGAGGCAGGGAGCTCAGGACAGGAAGGAGGCTCCATGGAACTTGTGGGGAATCTCCACCAGACAAGACAGCTGGGGCTGGGGTTGCAGAGACAACTGGGGATCCTGGGGTGGTCTTATCACAAGCTAAGCCCTAGGTGGGGTAAGGTAAGAACGAGGAGCCTGGACCAGCAGGGAACCTTACTGCGGACAGAGAGAATAGGAATTACAGAACTTTATAGGAAGTCTCTGAGGCATCCATCAGGCCAGGAAGCTTCTCCGGGTGAGGCGTATAAGAGGACAGACAGTCAAAGGTGAGTTTTCATGGTCTAATTTTTCAGAAAAAGGGGCTTGAGAAGCCTGTTGAGCCCCGGGTTTAGCATTCAGAGCATGGAGAGAGCTCTGAGAATGAAGGAACTGTGTGTCAGATGGAACCCTGGAGATGCTCAGTGTTATTAATAGGAGAGCAAGCAGGTCCCTGACTCAGTTTGACTCCTACAGAAGCAAGGAGACGTAGGGGGTCGGGGGATGCACCGGGGCCCGGGACGCCGAGGACTTTGTCAAAGCCTCCGGGTGGAGTGGGCGCGTCTGTCAGATGGGGCAGGGACCTTGTCAAGGCTGAAGTGACTTGGAGTGGGTTTCCGCGCGGGAGGAACAGGGACTGTGGTAAGAGACGATCCAGAGGCTCCAAGGGGTTCAGGGGGCATCTGTCAGATGGGGTGAGGATTCCGCGAAGTGGCGGCAGAGAGTGTTTCTGAAGCCCGGGACCCTGCGAGCCGCGACGGGAGGCCCAGGGTCCCCGCGACTGGAGGGCCTGGGGGGAGGGGAAGTCCCGGAGACTGGATGGCGGGCGTCGGGGCGGCGGCGGCGGCGGCGGCGGCAGGGGGCGAGCGGGGCGCCAACTCTGCCCTCCCCGCACCCTCCCCGGCGCGGGCTCTTACCCGGCGCGGGCGCGGGCGCGGGCCCGGGCCCCGGCTCCGGCTCGGCCTTGGGCCCGTCCCGCGGCGGCAGCGGCGGCGGCAGGGGTGGGGGCGGCGGCGGCGGCGGCGCGGGGAGAGCCGCGGGGCCCGGGCTCTGGGGGCCCAGCGGGGGCGCCCCCGCGGGCGCGCGCTCCCGGGCGCCCCCCGCGCGCGGCCCCGCCGCCGCCTTGCTCTCCGCTTTTGTCACTCGGCACTGGGCGGTGGAGGCGGCCATCTTGGCTCCGGCGCACGCGGAGCGGCCGCCCCAGGCGGGAGCAGCCGAGCGCCGAGCGCCGCCGCCGCGGAGTCCGCTCCGCTCCGCCCCGTCCCTAGGGGCGCGCCCAGGGCGGCCGGCCGAGCGCCGAGCACAGCGAACGAAACCCTTGTCCCCGCCAGGCTGGTGGGGAGCTTGCGGACACACGCATGCAGTGCTACGAGCGGCTGCCAACTGCTGCCCCAGCCCAGGTCTCGGCGGACCTGGACACTCTTTCCCCACCCCGGACATCCCTAAGACTACTATAGGAATCCTCCGGCCACACGCAACCGCCTTAACAGCATCCAGGCTCCTAGAGCCCGACGGGCGGAGCTAGGACCTGCCCCGGGACCCTGTTCCATTCCCTTCCTTGGAAGTCTCCCCTCCGGGTCGGGAATCCTAGAAGACACCTGATCCCCAACTAGGAGGATCCCCCAACACCATCCTGGTATCCAACTGTCCCCCGACGGCGCTGTCCGGCAATCCTGCGGAACTCCCCACAAGAACGGCACCACATTTCAAGCACAAGCCGCTTCTCCCTCCCCAAAACTAAACGGATTGCCCCCAGCTGTTATTTGACAGCTGGGTGGAGCCAGCATCTGACCGTGGCCCCGCCCCCAACCTGGCAACGGCTCCCTACCGCCAGCTTAGGGAGGCGTGGGAGAGGCTTCTAAGGATAGCCACTTTGCAGGGTCGGTGCCCAGACCGAGCCCTAATCCTAGACATCTTTCCTCAGGCAAGGTTTCCGGGATCTTCTCAACCACTCCTTAACGCCCTCACCCCCAACGTGTTCACTGAAAGACTGATCATAGCTTCCCCCCACGTACAGGGCCAGTGCAGTACCAGGCTGACTCCTATATCCCAATGACTTGGCCAGTTCCCTCAGCACTAACTGGGAGCTGGTACATTGGTCTTCTGGTGGAAACAGCTTAGCCAGAGCTGAACCTGGCTGCTGGATGCAGGCTGCCGTTCTCGGGGTGCCTGGCCCAGGTGCCGGGTAAAGGGCATAAGCTTGACATTCAGGCCTCTGCTGGAGTGACAGAGAAAGAAGGGGGCAGTGCTGGAGACTACAGACTGCTTCCTGTGCTCCCCAGCCATCTTCAGAGCAAGCTGCACCTCCTAGCCACCACTGAAACACCACAAACCTAGCCAGGTATGTGAGCTGAATGCCTAGGGGATAGCCTTCACAAAGGCAAGAAGCCTGAGGTCACATCCCCACTCTGCCTCTCCCCGAAGTGTGACCTCAACCAACAACTATCCTCTCTCTGTCCACTATACACTATCAAATCTCCTCCTTCTCCAAGGAGGAGAGGGGGCTTTGATAGCCCCCCTCTTCTCTTTGCAGACCCTCAAGTGCCCTTCACTGGTAAGGAGGCTTGTGGATGGGTCCAGCAAAGCCCAGAGTACAGAACTAGGTAGGACCCTGGAAACTCCAGGTAGGAGAAACAGAGAAGAAATCCTCAGCCCCAGGCAGCCCCTGGACAATTCCCTTGTTCAGGCACCTTCTCCATTCCTCAGAGCCCACCGTCTCTTCACTGCTGAGTTTTCTGCTTTGAGGTTCAGTAAAGTCTCCAACAAAGTCAGGCTTTGTCAGGCTGGGTCCTTCACCTTTCCACTGTCTCCACGGTGTCCAGCCCCAGGCTCCTTCACCAAAATATTACTTCTGGATTTCCCAAGCCATCCTACACTGGAGAGACCACCGAACATGGTGTGCAGAAGTCTAGCTCTGCTGCTTTGTGGCTGTGGCAAAGCAGAGGACCCACAGTTTCCTCATCCATAAAACAGGAACACAACAATCCTCAGCTCCACGAAATTGTTTTCAGGTGTGAGATGAAACCCTGATACACAGCAAGCACTCATTTACGGGAGAGGTTATCAATGCTGCTGGACACAGTAGGCACCACTGAAAATCTAGAATGTAGACTCCTGATCCGCACCGTCCAATTGGATCACCACTAACCTTGTACTAGCTGCATTTCAAGTGCTCAACAGCCATATGTGGCCACTGGTGACCCTGTAGGACAGTACCATTGTGTAGAGAACATTTCCATCATCTCAGAAAGTTCCACCAGACAGTGCCGCGCTAGATAAAAGATATCATTAACAGCAAGGATTCTGGAGCCTACGCTTCCTGGGCTTTCAAATCCCAGCTCCACATGCTTTCAGCTGTATGACCTCAGGCATGTTAATTAAACTCTCTGTGCCTCAGTTTCCGAATCTGTAAAATGGGGATAATAACACCTGCCTTTAAAGGATTGTTGTGAGGATGTAAATGAGTCCATATTTGTAAAGTGCTTAGGACAGTATCTGGCTCCTAGTAAAGAGCTCAATAAGTCTATGTTAAAATCACTGTCAGGCAGGGCAGGCAGGAACTGGATCTAGAAGGAGCCCTGGCCCAGCCCCTGAGTAAAACAGCAATGACCCCTAAGTGGCAGGACAGTTGTCGACCTACTTTGTAAAGTGACTTGAAACACTTCCAGGAAAGCAGAGTGGCTGCCCCCTTCCACTCCTCCATCCCTCCGGGCCCCTGGGAAGGGTCAGGCCTCCGGCCCTGCCTGCCCCTTCTCCCCTTACCATCTCCGTAGGCTGGCCCAGGGTCCTCAGCCCAGGTGGGTGGGAAGGGCACTGTAAGAGGTAAGCGGGGCCGGCGGGAGGTCAGGAAGCCACTAGGCGGTACCCCAGGTTCACGACACAGGGGGCTGGGGGGCCGCTCAGCAGCTGAGGTGGCCAGCAGCTCTTGCAGGATGTTGATGGGTGAGACAGTAAGCTCCCAGTTGGTGATACCAAAGTCACGCAGGTGGGCCCGGGCGTGGCTGGAGAGGCCAGCACGAGTGTCAAAGCCGGCCCCGCAGAAGTCACAGCGCATCAGGCTGAAGGTGCCCGGGTCGAAGTTAGCCACTGCAGAGAGAGAGAGGACATGGACTGCCTGGCTGGGGGAGAGGGGGGACAGCCCCAGCTTTCCCCGTTCCCGGGGCTGCTCATCTTCAGCGGATCACACATTTAGTGCTGTTCCTCACCCTGGATGCCTCCCTTGTCCTTTGCTGTTCATGCTCCTGCCTGTATAGCTCACTCCAAGAAGTCTTCTCTTCTTGACCTTCCATTTTCTCCCCTTACATAGCTCAAAGCATCAGGGACCCCACCTTCAGAAATACTTCTCCAGGGTGGATTTGCAATCATTTGGGTGAGTTTGGGTATTTGATTAATACCCTCTTTCGTCTAGAGCTCATATCTATACACCCCAGTGTTATAAATTAAATCTTTGCTGAATGAAGAGATGGATAAATGGATGGGACACCTTCCTCTGGGAGTCTGCTTGGATCCCCCAGGCAGAGTCCGGGAGCTTCTCTTGGCTTCCCCAGACTCCTGGTTCCCCGAGCCTCCCCCATCACAGCCCTGGTCACTTAACATTGTAACTGCCTGGTTTTGTGGCTGTCTGTCCCCTGCCCCTTCCCTCCAGTGCCCATACACACACACTCTCAAACACCATACCAGCACCTCCCCATGTAGGCTCCATGTCTGCCAGCATCAGAACCACCCAGGGCACTGGTGTTGGAGACAGACCCCCGGAATCAGAACCTTGGTGCCTGGGAATCTGCATACCTCACAGGCAGCCCAAGAGGTTCTGAAGTCAGCCAGGGTCCCACCACTCCTGTTACTGGGCTGTGCACTCCAGGAGGGCAGGGACTGCTGTTCCGCTCACTGTTGTGTTCCCAAGTGCCCAGAACAGAGGGGACCTAACTCAATAGATATTTGCTGAATGAAGGAATCAATGAAATTCCGTGCCTGGGGCTGACTTCCCTGCCCATACTCCTTCTTCCAGCTGTTGGAAGGGCCAGGGCATTGGGGTGTCCCCGCACCTCCTCCAATGTGGTGACCTTTGCCTCAGCTCCCAGGTCTTCTGAGAGGGGAGGCCCTGACTTCACCCTGCTTGGCACTACGGGAGGATTTAGAGTGAGGGTTGGTTGGTTCAGAACTCAGCTGCCCAGCTGTGCATCTCCCAGGTGTTGGAGGGAGGTGGGTGCCGGAGTGAAGCCGCCCTACCTTTTTTCTTCTTCTTCTGGAAGGAGAACCTGCGCTCGATGGCCTTCACCTCCTCGGCGGAGATGAAATGCCGCACGTTGTAGCTGACGCCCACGCGGTTCAGGTGGCCCCGAACGTGGTTGGCCAAGCCGATGCCATTGTGGAAGCGATCTGGGCAGTAGGGGCATTTCCGCTCCTCATGCTTCAGTGCCTCTGCTGGGTCCCCATCCAGGAGCGTGTCCAACCCCAGAGGGCCACCCAGTGGTGTGTCCAGGAGCAGGAAGTCCAGGGGGTGGCCACCCCCCAGCCCCAGCTCCTCAGGCTGCAGCCTCGGGGGGGCCCTGGCTGCCGCAGCCATGACTTGCGGCCCGAGCTTCGCCACCAGAACAACCGGCACCATCCCACAGAGTTGCTGCTGCTGTGCCCGTGAGGCTTCAGCTGTCTGCAGGGCTTCTCGGAATGTCTGCTTGAGCTCCAGGGCTGACTGTGGGATGAGGCCGGGGGTGGCTGATGGTGCAAAGACTCCATTTTCGGGGGAAAAGTCCATTTCCGAGGCCAGCAGTATGTCCTCCTCCTCCTCCTCTTCGCTCCAAGGGTGCCTCTGGTCCCCCAGTTGGGCTGAGAGCCCCTGTGGGTGGACAGCAGTCTTGCTTCTACTGGCCTGTAAGGAGTAGGGGGCAGATGCTAGTGACGAGGGAAAGGCTGGCCTTCCCTGGGGCCTCTGGCTCGAGCCATGTGGGAGTGGCTTTAACAGTGGGAAATCCCTCATGCCCAGCTGCTGGCAGCCAGGGCCAAAGGACAGGCTGGGGTCGTATCCAGCAGGGTTCCCCTGCCACATGGGGGCCAAGAGCGGCTCAGCTTTGCCAAAGTAGTCAGTGGCATCAGAGAATCGGGCATAAGCATCCTGGCTGGTGCCGGGCCGGCTGGCAGGGTCCTCCTCAGAAGCCTCACCATCCTCCTCCCAGTGCGCATGCACAAGCCTCATGTGCTCCCTGAGCAGGCTCTCGCTGGGCGCGGGGAACCCACAGAAAACACAGGCACTGAGGCCCAAGGAATCTCCGTAGGGTTGATAGGTGAGGGAGGCGGCATCGGGGCTTGGGCTGCCAGCCCTGCTGCCGCCCCCGAAGGGCTCCTTTGCAGCCTGGCCTTGTGGCTCACGCATGTGCAGCTTGGCATGCTGCACAAAGGCCTTGGAGGAATTGGTGCCAAAGACACACTTGGGGCACTGCAGCCGTGCCTCCCGGCCCTCGTCGCCTGGGACCTGCTTCAGCTTCTGGATCTCCTCGATAATCTTCTCCCGGGAGGCCTGGTGCAGCTGCCGGTGCTGCTCAAGGGTGCCAGGGTCAGCGAAGGCCCAGCCACACTCGCCACAGGCCAGGGGGGCCAACTCGGCCGGGGGCTCTTGGCCCGGGGCTCGGCGGTGCTGGCTCATATGCTCCAGGAGGTGCTCCTTCTGCTTGAAGTAGATGCTGCACTCGATGCACGGGAACACAGCTGGCTCCTCGTCCTCATCCTCGTCTGGGCTGGCCACCCCCTCGGCCACTTCCTCCAGCAGTTCACACAGATAGGGCCTTGTCCGGATGGGGGGCAGCAGTGGCTGCAGCCGCTCCACAGATGCCTCTGAGTTCACCGTCCAGGTCTGCGTGGCCACCTCTGAGGCCGACCTGGGCAGGCTCCACTCGCACGGCTGGGCCAGGCCCTCCAGGTCTGCCAGGTGTTCTCCCGTGCCCACCACTGGCACATCCAACGTCTTAGTGGTATCTTCTACCGGCACGAGCACTGTCTGGAAGGAGGTGAGGGGTGGCAGCTGGGACGGCAGGTCCAGGTGCAGCGCTGCATCCTGGAGTGGGGCCTGCTCCTCTGGGTCTTGGAGCCAGTCGAACCTGGGGCGGCCCCGGGGGACCTTCTCCAAGAGCTTCGATTCACCCTGATGGTACAAGAACCTTCTAGAGCCCTCGAGCTCAGTGTGGGGCTTCACGGTTCTTATAATGACCGAGTCCTCGAACCTCCGCTCAGATGGGATGCCCTCCCCGGCCTCCTGAACCATGGGGTGCTCCCAGGGCCCCCGGCCATCGGGGGGGCCAGGGAAGTGGCCCAGGGGATGGGGTGCTGGGGAGCCCGGCCGGAAGTCCAGGCTGCCTCCATCCCAGCAGCTGCAAGGAAGTGCCAATGGGGACAGGTTAGCTGTGGGCCTCAGTTTCCCTTCCTTGGGCAGGGGAGGGGGTCCCAGGCAGTCTGAGACAGGCTCCAGAGACCCAGCCTGAGGGCTGCCTCAGAGGGGCTTGGGAGTGTTGGGGTGTGGGTCGGGAGGTAGAGGGAGTACATGTGGACCCTTCCAGAGCCGTTGGGTCAAACACTAGATTTAGCTCCCAGGGAACACCTGTGTATGTAGCCCAGCCCCGCTGCATGGGGTGGGGGGGGAGTGTGCAGAGATCACAGCGGGGATCACAAGTAGTGTCCCCAAGTCTGGTGGCACAGTCAACTCTCATCCGTCCCCTGGGAGGGTCCAAGGCTCCGACCTATGCTTCAGGCTGCTTTTTTGTCTTGGTCCTCCCCAAGTTGGGGTGATCTAGTTTGTTTAGCCTCATCTTTCCAGCAAATTTGGTGAAACTCTGCAGTATAAACAACTCAAGCAAATTTACCTTCCTCCCTGCATCTCCCCTCCTAGAAGGGCAGAGTCAGGAGAGGTGCAAAGTCCTTGCTCAGCCTGTGGCCCCAGTGACCCTGACCTCCTTTGGAGGAGAGGGGAGGCAAGGCAACCTCACTGAGCCTCAGTTTTCCAATCCTAAAAATGGGGACGAGTCCCAAGAACCAGGAGCTTCTGTGCCCTTATGCAATGACTAAGGGAGCTTTCTCATACCCGTAATCAAAGAAAACTTAACACACTGCAGGTGCTTATTCAAATGGGGACCTTGACCCCATGAAGTGGAGGGTGAGGATGACACAACTCAAAGCTGGGAAACGCTTCACTTGGCCTGCTGCCTGATTCCCAGTAAGCCCATGACCACTGTGGGTTCTTATTATGACTGTTCCTGATCAATCCCCCTCATTTTCAAGATCTTGCCTCCATGAGGGGCTATGGATCACACCCACGGAACAGATGCGGAAATGGGTTCCACTGAGAGGCTGAGCGGAAATCACAGGGTTACCTCTCTAAGCCCCATCAGTGACATGCAATGTTAATGGGACCATTACCCCCAGGGTTATGGCAAAGACTAAGTGGGGTAAACCTGCGCTGAGAGCCTAGTACACAGCAAGCGCTAAATAACTGAGAGCTATTATTAATCCCAATATGGATGTTATTACATATTAGCACCCACCAAGCCATTTAATAAAAGGCTGCTGCCATCAGCATTGCTGTCAATTCCTGCTCCTACCCAACGTCCCTTGGGTCCTCGAGGCGAGGTTGTGAGATGTATCTTAGGGACTCCATTTACCGATGAGAAAACTGAGACTCAGAGAGGCCAAACATTATTCTAAGGATCACCTGGCAGAGACAGGACTCCAAGGGTCCAACCTCCAGGCTCCTGGCCCACTGGCCCTGCTCTTGGCAGGGATAATGAGAGTTGACTGTCTGTGTTAATCCCAATCCTCCCTCCACCCCCTACAAATGCCCAGGGGCTTGCCTGCAGGGAGCCACCTCCTCCTGCCTGGCCTCCAGATTCCCTCCTATCCCCTTCTCACTCTTGGGGGCTTCTCTCAGGCCTAGGCATGTCCTGCTTGCCCCCCTGCCCTCCCTGAGGTCAGGGCCAGCGTGGCACTCACCAGCTGCTGATCCGATGGGTGGCGGAGGTGGCACGGGGGAGGGCTTCGCTGAGGCCAGGATGGGGCTGCCCGTCTGCAACAGAGAGGGGAGACCCTGAGGGGCTGGGGTCCCCCTGGCTGGGGCCCTTCACAGCACCCCAGCTCTGGGAGCCCTGCCGGGCACCTCGGAAGGGCCCGACCGGCTCCCCACTCCTCTCCCCTGAGAGGCCTTTGGCCTCTGCACTCCTGAGCCTTGAAAGGGGTTTCTTTGGAGGAGTCCCCTTCACTTTCCTAGGGGACCACCAGGGCTTGCTGCCTTCAACCCTTCTCCCTTTGCCCCCATCTGGCAGCCAGGGTGTTTTTTTTTAAGTCACACCCTGGTAAAATCTCACCTGGCTTCTCATCATACCTACAATAAAAGCCAGATTCCCAACCACCACCTACAAGGCCCCATGAGGTCGGACCTCTGCAGGTCTTTCCAGCCTCACCTCCCTCTCCTCCTTACCCCTCACTCACTCTGCCCAGACTCCTCGTGAAGCCTCAAACCCACCTAACTCTTTCTGACCTCAGGGCCTTTGCACCAGCTATTCCCTCTGCCTGGAGAACACTTCCCTGGCCACCTGCTAAACTGAGCCCCTACGATTTTTTCTCTCATTACCGTTTTTTGTTTTTTGTTTTTCTTAGCATTCTCTGAAATTGCCTGTGTCCCCTGCTAGCACATAAGCTGCCCCACCCCCCACCCCAGGGCCTCATTCACTGCAGCAACTCAGTGCCCGGCACACGGCAGGTGCTCAACCAATACTCGCCAGATGAAGAGTGAGGAGCCCTCTAGCCTGAGCTGCAGAGGGCCCGTCCCTGCCTCCTGCCTCCCAGAACCCCTTCCAGGCCTACATTGTAGAATCACATGCCCTCCTAGAAACCCTCACACAGATAGAGCCAACTCTCCATTATCCGCCTGTGGAGCCAATGCCTGGAGCGACCACAGGAATCCTGGCCTGTGCCTCCTCTGCCTGCTGCACCCGCCTGCCGCAGGCGAGCATGCCAATCGGGGCACAGGCCAATTGCGTGGGCCAAGGTTAACACACTGGGGGAACTTGTGCCCCATCCAGAGCCCAACAGATGCAATTGCTGGATTAGCTTCAATTTGAGGATGGTCCAGAAAGAGGGCTAGTGCCGGGGTTAGTACTTTTTCAAATCCCCTACTGTCCAATTTGCCCGGGAAATTGAGAGCTGACTGTCAGAGGCCAAAAAATTAAGAGCTGTTGAGGGTAGAGGGTAGGGGTCAGCAAGTTGTGATACTGCCAGGGGTCTTTCTGCTGAGTCTGAGAGAAGGGTTGTGACTGTCACATGGCCTCTGGAAGGTGAGGGTGGTGATGGGGATTCAGAAACCTGCATCATCTAGAACAGTTTCTTAACCTTGGTGCTACTCACATTTGGGGCCAACTCATTCTCTGTGGTGGGGGGCATCCTGTGTATTGTAGGATGTTCAGTAGCATCCCTGGCCTCACTCCCAGATGCCAGTAGCCACCCCCCGCCCTGACCCTTGGCCCTGCAGTCATGACAACCAAAAATGTCCTCAGACATTGCCAAAGTGTTCCTTGGGGCAGAATCGCCTCCATTTGAGAAGCTCTGGGGTAGACTGATGGGGAGCAGGGCCAGGTCGGGGTGTGCTCGGATGAAAGGGCTGGTGTCGGGGTGGGAGGATGGAGTGGGTGGAGTGTTGCAGAGGGTGGGAGGATTGGGAAATCAAGGCCTGGACCAGCTAAGGGAGTGAGACCCCAAGAAATGGGTCTCTTGAGAACACAAGAATCACAGACGTGAGTTCTCAGGAGAGGGCAACCATTTCACAGGCAACAAGCCCCAGCACAGGCTAGAGGTGCAAGTCTGAGGGTCCGGGTGTCCTGATTCTGAGATTCTGGGACCCCAAGCTCCTGAGATTCCGAGTGTCCCAGATTCGATGATTCTGCGATTGCTGTTGTCTAAGAATTCCACGAGCCAGGGGGCCGTATTGGCCTCTTTGTTTGAGCGGCTCCAGTGAAGCTCCTATTTTTAGTGGCAGCAACTTTGGAGGAAGCAGACCAAGCAGGGCCCTGTGTCCGAGACACTTGGGGGCTGGGGGCTCATCCAGAGGCCTCCACAGCCGGCGGGGGTCCAGAAGTCCCCATGGGTCAGACAAGGCACCTTGGATGCAGCCCCTGACAGTGGCCATGCCAAGGGGCCCTCATTGGCTCCTGCCATTTGGGGTCCCCGAGGGGGTTTGAAAACGAGAGACTGAAAATGAGGAGCGTGTCCATGAGCAGCTGGAACCCCAAGCCAGGCAGCTTGGCAGAGTGGCCAACAATCTAGACATTGGAGTCAGACAGATCCAGTTCCAGCCCAAGCGGGAACCTGAAGGGCATGCCTTTCCCGCTCCAAGCCTGTTTCCTCCTCAATATAATGGGAACAGCTACGGCCCCAGTCTCGAAGGGCCAGCGACAGATGCCAAGGAAGATCACAGAGTAAATGCTCGATCCAGAGAGTCGGCGGTGGGGGGAAGGAAGGGAGATGGGTGTGCCCGGGGCGGGGTTCAGGGCTGGCTGAGACATGTCCCAGGTTGGAAGCTGGAGGCTTGACCGGGAGCCTCAGGCCCACTTGCTCCATGCTCTGATTTCCTCCTCAGCCTGGGGCCCCACGAGGGCAGAAATGACGTGTTGTTCATCCCCTAGCCCCCTGGTTCCAGTGCCAGGCATGCACCAGACTCTTCAGCAATCCACACGGACCATCTCAGCCGCACAAGCTTTGGGTGCACCCAGGAGGCCAACCAGAGAGGCCGAACTGTGGGTGAGGGGCTGCAGGGAGGCTGTAGGTGCTCCAGGCCAACAGCCATAACGGAGGACAGAGAAGGCAGGGGATTCATCCGTGTCTAGGTGGAGTGTGGAGGTAGCCACTCCAGGGGTGCTCTTGAGGGGCTCCAGGGACTAGGTGGGCATGAGGGAGGGCCCAGGCTTCTGCATGGAACAGCAGCCCCAGAGGCTGTTCCTATTTATAGGCATCACAAGACTCCTAGGGCAGGTGCCTACTTCAGGGAAGGCGGGGTGGAATGGGCTGAGAGGGCAGCGGGGGGGGGGGGGGACACTGTGTCCAACGCCCAGGCCCTCCTCCAGCTTCCAGGCCGCGACCCTACTCCAAGTCAAGCCACCCTCGCCCCATGCCCCATATGCTCAGGGACACCAGTAAGGGTGGACCTCGCCCCCCTCAGCAGCCACATTCCCCTCCTCCCCAGGCACATGCACTGGACCCTGGCTGATTCCCCAGGGGGAGTGAGGACATACCTACCCACCTACCTACCTTCTTCTCTCCAGACCTGGGACTTCTGCCAGGTACAGCAGAGCGCCCAGTTCCTCAGAACCAGACTCAGAGAGGGCCCCAGGACCCAGAGCCTGTTCCGCAGGGCTCCCACAAAGTCTTGGGCCTGTCCTGGCCAGCCGCATGACCTGGGACATGGTCCTGCCTCTCTTTGGGCCTGAGTTACTAATGGTTTGGAGGAGGGGATTGCTAAGGTTCTCTGAGCAGGGGTCTCACCCCCTCATTCCCTTCAGGTGCCACCAGTCACCTCCACGCCATTGCATGTGTGGAGCCCCCTGCCTAGATGTCCCCTGCCCACTTTGTCTGACTCAGTGTTCCTCATCCAGGACTCCTGGGTGTCCCCCAGCCTGGGCTTCCCCCATTGCAACCTCAGTGACTGTGTCCTAGCACCTGGTGGCTGCTCTGTCTGTCTGACCCCAGATGGCAGGGTCCAGTGTGGGCAGGGATGGTGTGTATGCTTGGTCGCTGTGCACCAGTGACCTTTAGGAGGTGCTCTGTAAATATCTGAGTGTCATGAGCATTGCTAAGGTGAACTGGGGCAGGTCAAGGATGCCCTGACACGGGGTAGTGGTTAAGGATGAGGGCTGTCAAGCCAGGTTACTGCCTAGCTGTGGGCCCTTGGGCAACTTACTTGACACCTCAGATGGGGTCTGAGTTTCCCCATCTCTAACATGGGATAATAATAACCGAGGCTACCCCACAGGGTTTTTTTGAGAATGACATGAGATGATCACATAAAGGGCTTGGTGTGTAGGAAACCCCTGACAGAGTGCTTGGAGATTCCTGGAAACCAAGGCCTTTAGAGCAGGCCAAGGAGATGAAGGGAGACATATAGTACATCAGCCTGTACCGCACTCACCACTCTTCAGCTACACCAGGCTCCTGCCTGGCCCTTGAACATGCCAGGTTCCTCCTCACCACAGGGCCTTTGCACCTGCTGTTCCCTCTCCCTGGCTTGCCTTTCCCACCATTCATTCCATGCTCCACTCAAATTCTACCCCCTCAGGGAGGCTTTCCCAGATTTCCCAGGCATGATCCTGGCACTCTGTTTAATACCTTCACAGCACCTGTCACTACCTGCCCGTATGTTATTTATGTAGTTGCTTGTTGTCTGTCTCCCCTACCAGAATGTCAGGTCCCTGAGGGCAGAAACTTTTGCCACTTTTGTTTACAGCTGTATCTCCAGCACCTAGAACAGAGCCTGGCACATAGTACTTGCTGAGTATTCAATGAAGGAATAACAAATCTTGAGGTGGGGACAGTGTGAGATCCCCTTTTGCTGGGAAACCGAGGCATAAAGGGGTGGCTGTCATCCCTGACTACCCAGTCTCTCCCTAACCACTAGAGGGCATAAGCTGTTTGGGACCAATGGCTCCGGAGCAGGACTCACCAAGACAGTGCAGCAAGAGGGAACTGGGATAGGCTGATGGGAATGGGGTATGCCTGGGGAACAAGTGGGCTCAGGGAGGGGAGCTAGGGGTGCTAAGCTGGGCACCTGGACCCAATTAGTATGCTCAGAGAAGGAAGCCAGGCAGACCTGAGTCAAGTCCCAGCTCCTTGTCACCCACTGGGGGCCTTGGTCAGGTCATTAGCTCCCAGGACCTGTTTTCACAACTGTAAAATGGAAAACTAAGCAGAATGCAGAGGCTCTGAACCCAGGCAGAATCAGAATTCCAACTCAGCCCCTGCTGGGCTGGGTGACTTGGCCCTCCCTGAGCCTCGGGGACCTGGCTGGATGCTCCCCCAGGGCCACAGGGCCCACCCTCTTACCAGAAATGCCACCTCTGCCATCCAGAATGTCTCGAGGGCCTTCCTTGGTGACAGGCAGGTAATGGGTGGACCGGAAGATGCAACCTTCCCCCTCAGCAACCTCAGCCCCACCTTCGATGTCCTCCCTCGGCGCTGGGCCAGGCAGTCTCTCGGGGCCTCGTGGACGATCCGGGGCGGCCAGGCCGCCTGCCAGGGGCCCATCCATAGATGCTCTCTGCTTGTCTCCACTCAGCTGCCCGCCTGGCTCAGTGAGGCATTGTAGGTCTGGGGGCAGAGAGACAGGTGCTTAGGGGAGGTAGGAAAGGCACGCAGTTTGCCTCAGTTTCTCCTTCCTTGAAGCCCCAGTCCTCACCCTTGCAGCTCAGTGCCTCAGTTTACCTCCCAGCACAGGTGAGCAAGTACATGGTACTGAAGCCCTATCCTCACACATTGTATCCCAAAGGTCCCTAACCTCAGCATCCTGCACTGCCTCAGTTTACCCCATTTTACAACATGCACACTCAGCCACCTTGTTTTCTTGCAGCATTAATCCTATCACTTCTAGATGGCTCCCTTCATTCATACACTGCTGCACTTTCCCCAATTGTGCCCTCACTTCCATGCACGTGCATATCCTGTGCGCATGCCTCAGCTCCAATCCCGGCCACTTCTACACTCTGATCCTATACACTGTCTCAAGTCCCCCCCCCCCTCATCATTACCCCTGCACTTTTCTTGCTTCTGTTGCCCGTATCAGTTACCCCTGCACTTTTCCCACACTCCAACCCTCCTTCTATACACAACCTCAGGATTCTCCAGCATTAACCCCTTCACCCTCACACTCAGTCTCAAGTGACCCCAGCATTAACCCCCTCGCTTCACCCCAACATTACCCCTCATGCATACCCAGCCTGGGTTCCTTCATCCCACCCTCCCAAGATCTCTTTAGTCTGAGGGCAAAAGGGAAGGATGGGGCTCCTGGTCCAGAAATGAGGACCCTGGGGAGGCTGTGGGGGTGGGGGCTGTCTTCTCCACCTATAAATACCTTCAAGGTAACGGCGGAAAGTGAAGGGCAGGAATGAGGCGCCCTCCCCAGGGAGATGGTGGGAGGCCGAGCCCAGGCAACCGGGGCGGGGCCGGGGCTCCAGGCCTGGCTGCAGGCGCTGCCCTCGGGGGCCTGGGGGCTCCCAGGGGGCCCGTCAGTGGACTGGCCGTTGTGGTGGGGGGGGTCCCTGCCCAGGCCCCAAGGAAGCACTTGCGGGTGCCCACCGGGTGGGCACTGCCCGCGGGGAACGGGCGGGACCGCAACTTCGGAGCACTTTGGCAGCGTGGGGAGGAGGGCTCCCTCCTGGACACCCCCGGGGGTCGCAGGGGTGGTGGCGGCGCCGCGCCAGCGCACCCCTCGGGGCGCCAGGGTCCGGGAGATGCGCCCTCCGCCCGTGCACCTCGGGGCGGGAGACCCCGCGGGACGCGCCAAGGTAGGGGGGACACCTGCCCCAAGACCCCCGCTCCTCCCCGCAACCTGTGCGGCCCCGCCCCCGACCAGGCCCCGCCCCTGCAGGCCCCGCCCCCGCCCCCCGCCCCGGGGGGTCCCGCCTGGCCCTGCCCGGCCCGGGCCTCCCCCTCCCCGTGCCGGCTCCGCCCCGCCCGCGGGCTCCCCAGGCCGGGCCGGGCCTCACCGGGGAGGCGGTGCCGCCGGCTGGGCGCCGGGGCTCGGAGCGCCCTTCTTTGGTGCGGCCGTCGCTGCCGCTACCGTCCTCGCCGCTCCCGGTGCCGGTGCCGCGGCCTCCGCAGCCGCCGCCGCCTCCACCGCTCGGGGGACATTGTCCCTTTAAATCGCTCCCCCCGCCGCCCCGCCCCCCCCGGCGCGCCGCCGTGACCTCAGCGCGACAGCCCCGCCGCGCCGCCATGATGGGGAGGTCCGGGGCACCCCTTCCCCCCCACCCCCTCCTGCTCCACCTCGGTGGGGGGGCAGCTAGCAGCCGCGCCGCCATGTTGGGAGTGGCCAGGCGGGTGACCCTTAAAGGGCCCGCGCGGCCTGAGAGTCCAGGGAGAGGCTCTGTTACCATGACAACACTCTTGTCCTCCTGCCCTCAATGGCTCTTCATCACCCCACTGCTTCTTCCAATGCTAGGACCGCTAATAGCACCAGAAGAGCGGGGAGGGGGCAGGGAAGTTCCCCCGTGGGTCATTCATAGGTCATTGAGGACTCCACATGGCGAATCCTTAGCCTTCAGTCCCCTGCTCCCAATCAGCTACGTTCCCACCACAAGCTCATTCCCTCCTTCCCCATTATGCGCACTGAACTTCAGTACCTCCATGCCCCTAGAGCTGCCCTAGGTCCCCAGTGTAAGACCCCCTTCTCCACCCAACCCCCAGGTTCACAGTCACTAGGACTACCCCATAATGCACACATAATAGGACTGCTGCTTCGTCCACCCACCACCCATCCACATGTCCAACCACCCATCCATCTCCCCACCCATCCATCCACACATTCAGTGGATCAACCACTCATCTACCCATCCAGTCAACTAACCAACCACCTATCCATCCACTCCTCCAACCACCTGTCAATCCATCCATCCCTCCATCCAAATACCCACTCAAACCAACCATTAACCTCCCATCTACCTACTCATCCATCCACTACCCAAATAAATACCTACTTATCCAAACAACCAAGCAAGTATCCACCCATCTCTACACATAATCCTTTCACCCAGTCACCCAAACACCCAACCATCAATTGCATGTTTGTTTGTTTGTCTTCTCCACTAGAGTGTAAGTTCCATGAGAACAGGAGTCTGTCTGTCTAGTATATTATTGTTTCCCCACTGCCCAGCTCAAGAGTCTCAGGAGACCTCAACAGATGTACATGCAATACATATAACCACTTAATTAATTCAAATATTTATTTCCTATTACCATCCAGACCTTTTCTAGGCAGACATACCCATCCCAGCTAACCACCTACTCAACTAATCACCTACCAGGGCAAACATCCAGCAAATGCTAACCTATTCATCTGCCTATTGCCCTACCCACCCTATCCCTCACCCATCCACCCACCCATTATTCAAATGCCCACTCATTTTCCCAGTGACCACTGGCAGAGCTTAACCACCTCCACACCTATCCACCCCTTCCTTCATTTGCCTCCCAGACCCACGCCCTCACTGCATGAGGGAGCTGGTGTGGGATTTGGGGTCCTAGGAAGATGCTCTCATCTGGGATCTGGGAATTAGTAGAGGTGGGATCTGGGCTTCACTGAGAAGCAAGTGCTGCCCCTAACAATGACAAATACCTTTTACTGAACACTTTAAACTATGGGTCTTCTACTGTGTAAGGGACTTTAGATCCATTTTACAAATGAGGAAATCAAGGCTCTGGGAGAGTGAGGGCCAAAGGTCACACAGCTGGTGAGACTCTCCCTATATCACCCCCCTCCCCTGAGACCTCCAATTAGGGGAGAGTTTGGGAGAGCTGAATCGGGGGGGGGGGGTTGCTTTCTGATTGGCAACACTTAGGGGCAAAAAAAACATCAATTTTTACTGAAATCAAGATTTTACTGGGCAACCTGATAGTGCCAGACTGGTTGGCACCTACAGCTCCACTCCCTACTGCAGGCCATGTGGGTTTGAGGCAGGGGTCGGACAGGCCCCTAAGACCGCATTCTCTCTGCTCCCAGAACACGTAGGGCCGAGTGGGCAGCTCAAGTGGTGTCTCCGTTGATGCAGGGTGCTTTGAGGGGCAGGGGCTGGCTCTGGGACCCCGATGTCCTGGGAAGAAGCTGCAGGCTCTGAATGCTCTCCCTCAGCTGGGCCTGAGTACTCTCTATCTCGGCCAGGCGGCACTCCTGGGGAGGCAGAGGCAGTGGACTCAGAGCCAGGGGACGTTTGCACCCAACTCTTGTTCCCTCACCCAACCCAAATATGCCCCAGGGCTCGGGCAGGGGTCTCACCAGACTTTTCAGCCTGTGGCCCTCATTGGTTGGAGGATCGCGCTCTGGATCCAACTTCGCGGTCCTGTGGGGATCAGGGGCAAAGGGAAAGAGTCAGAGGCTGAGGAACATCCCTCCAGCTCTTGGTTGAGAAGAGTCAGGGACTTGGGGGCGAAGCTTGGAATGGAGGCGGGGTTTGTCCAGGCTGGGGGGTGGGGCCTAGATCAGGCTGAAGAAGGGGCTGCTGAATTAGAGCCTGGACCGTCTGGGATGAAAGGCCAAACCAACCAACCGTTGGAGGCGGGGCTTGGCTAGTCCTGGGCTGGGTCATGAGCGGGATGGGGGAATGCCCAGACTAAGAGATAGAGGGTCTGTCCCAACCTGTGTGGGAGAAACTGACTGAGGGACTGGACGAGAGGTCCTCCCATGGACTTGGGGCGGGTGGAGCTGACCAAGAGGCGGGTCTTAGGTGTGTTGGGGCGGGTCTTGAAGAGGGGGCGTGGCCGTGACAGGCATGATTTGGGTGGGACTGACTGGGAGGCGGGGCCTGAGCCGATCTCTTTAATACAAAGCCCACCAGGGGGCGGAGCGAATGGGGAGGGCGGGGCTTACCCTTCTCGGAGCCTGGTAGCCAGGTTCTGAAGCTGGCTCCGAAGCTGCTCCTGCTGCTCGCTCAAGGCCCGGATGTGGGTGCCGAGTGACTCCACGAGGCCGGACAACGCCTTCTGATCCTGGCGCAGGGCGGCCACCTCGCACTGCAGCTCCGTCATCTGTGGGGAGGGAGCAGCTGTAACCCGAGCCATCGTCCCGCCCCTTCTCCCCAAGGATCCTGACCTCCCTGTACCCTGTGCTCTGCCTCCTCACCGCCCTGCCTATTGGGGAACGATGCCCAAATTGTACAGAAGAGGAAACTGAGGCTCAGAGAGGGTTGGGTTAGGCCTGGGTCACACGGCACAGCAAGCTCGGTATTTGAACCGAGACCTGCCCATCTTTCAGTCTTTTTCCAATCCTGTCTCCCCACTCTGTGCGGGCGGACCTGGGCTGTACCTCACCTTGCCCATGGGTCGGTGGGTGCCCAGCGTTTGGTCTCTGTCCCGTGGCTGGTCCAGCTGGCGCTGCCAGGGAACCGACGGCTTCCGAGGCAGCGATGCTGAGGTTCCGGTCCAGGGCCGGCCGCGGGGCACGGGTCCCGTGCGTAGGGAGCCTTTGGGTCGCGGCCGCGGCCCTGCAGACGGGCGGTGGCGAGCGGGGCGGCCAGACGGGACGCTCTGCGTGCGCTGCACCGGCCGAGGCAGCCGCGGGGGCTGCTCCTCGTCCGGCCGTGGCCGGGCCCAACTACCTGCGCCGTGAACGCTGCGCAGGGACTGGCTCTTGGAGATGAGAGGGGTATGCTTGGGGAGGTCTCGAGGGGCCAGAAAGCCAGGCTTCTCTCCTGCAGAGATGCTGGGGGTGGGATGGGGGAGCTCAGACGCTCCACCGGTTCCTAAGCTGACCCCATCTCTACCTCCGACCAGAAATAACCCCACCCCTGATCTTTTACTTCTATGTGACCCTATTGCTGAAGGGATCACATTTTGACTTCTGATCCTGTCCTGGACTTCTGACAATACTGTCCCTTCTATGACCTTTGACACAACCTCAATCTAACCACCTCTGATTTCTTTCTAGCCTTGTCCCTGAACTCTGACACAGTGTTACCCTTGACTTGAGCCTCTCTGTAACCTCTGCTTCCAATTTGCCTGAGCTTGACCTCTGCTCACAACTGTACCCTCTTCCTTCCCAATCTGACTCCCTCTTGTCCCCAACCTCTGACCTTAAACTCACCCTGTCTCAGCCTCCTGAAAGAACATAGTCCCTGACTTCTGACCTCCAAAATGACTCTGCCCATAACCCTTGACCCCATCTGACCCTGGGCCCGACCTGTTTGCAATATGAACCTGTCCCTGACCCTTGATGATGTGTCTTAACATCCATCTGACCCACTCTGACCCCTGATTTGACCCCATCCACAACCTCTCACTGAAACCTGCCCCTCGTTGCTGACCACAATGTCACTTTCTCTCTCTGACCCCAGATGTGACCTCTCCCTGATCTCTGCAATGCTTAATCTCCACCTCAGATTCCAATCTGACCCTGTGCCCACCCTCTGATTGTACTGTGAGCCTCTCCCTGACCCCTGAGATGATCCTGTCTCCAGCCTCTGACCTCCATCCTACACTGTTTCTGACACTGACCCCAACATGACCCTGTCCCTGACCCCTGACATGATCCTGTCTTCACCTCTGACCACAGTTTGACCCTGTGATGCCTTTGGCCCTTCCCCTGCTCCTACCCATCAGAAATGGATCAGACTTGAGGCAGGTAGGTTACCTGGAATGGACCTGGACCAGGGGTGGTGGAAGACGCATTGGCACAGACACAGGTACAGGTCGGCCCTCCTCGATGGCACCCAGGATGGTGGGCAGTGGTTCCAGGCTGTCACGGGTTGCCTGGTAAAGCAATGCAGGGAGGATGCTGAGCAAGCTCTCCAGGACCAGAGGCTCCCTACTCTCTTGCCTCCCTACCTCATATTCTGGGCTTTGGGCTCAGGCCACACCTGGTCAAGTTCAGCAAAGATGGTACAGAGCTGGGCATGCAGGACTGCCAGCTGGAGGGCCAGGTCACTGCTGCCCTGGTAACCACTGGGTGCTGTGTGCACATCCACCATGGCCACTTGGTCCAGGAAGCGTTGCATGGCAGGTCCATGATCCTCCAGGAAGCTATTCATGAAGCTCATGTAGGCCTCCTTCTCACCAAACCTAGGTCAAGGCCCAACTGGGTGGGTCAGGTCAGGCATCTGCTACCCCCACAGCCCCAGCATGGCTTCCCAGCCTCCCAGGACTTACGGAGCATGGTTGGCGAGGTTCTGGATGACCTTGGCGATCAGCGTGAGGGTGCGGGCTGGGCCAGGTGCCGGGTGCTCTGGCGCTAAGCCAAAGAGGCTGGGTGACAGAATGGCAGGACACAGGAGCCGCAGGAAGAGAGAGGCACACACTAGTCGGGGCCCCAGTGCCTCAGAGCCACGTGCCTTGCATGCTTCTCGCCAGCCTGAGAACACAGTGCCCAGCTCTGCTGGGAACCAGCTGGGGCAGAAAAGACAATGGTCAGAGTGGGAGGAAATGGGCATAAAGTTCATGGATGATCAAAGTGCTAAGGTCAGGTGTCAGGAGACACCTGCATTCCGGGTTCCAGGATTGAAGACATTGGGGATAATGATGCTTGGGGTTATAGGTCCACTTGGGGTAAGGGTTTGTTTGTGGTATAGTTATCGTGGTGACTTCTGGAGTCAGTAATCTTAGATTTGGGGGTACAGGTTCACATGAGGATGGAGGCCATGAGCTTGGGATGTAGCTATGACTGGACATGAAATTGGGGTGCCAGACATGATATGAAGTAGGATGGGATTGGGGTTACAGGGTTACCTAGGTTCAGAAATCATGGGATTGATATCCTAGATGGCATGGGATTAGGCATACAGGTTAACCTAGGGTCAGAGGTCAAGGAATTAGAATCCTAGGAATCCCAGTTACATGGGATTTGGGACACAGGGTTACTTAAGGTCAGGGATCATGGAATTGGGGGTATGCCATTACTGGAATCAGAGGTCATAGGAGTGAGAGCCTATGTTAATTGGGGTCAGGTGGCATGGAATTAGGGTCAGGTGGCATGGAATTAGGGTATGGGGTCACCTGTAGTTTAGAAGACAAAGAATTTGGTCCCAGGTTACTTGGGGTTAGGTAGCATGATATTGGGACTGGGTTGCCAAATTTAGCAAATAAAACTTTAGGATGAACAGTTAAACTTGAATTTCAGATTTAAAAAATGAACACTTTTTTTTAGTGTAAGTATGTCCCAAAAATGGTATCACATTTAACTGGGCATCCTGTATTTTATCTGGAAACCCTAATTGGGAGTCAGGGTTAGCACAGTGGCTAAGAGGCAGGGTTAGGCTCAGGTTCTGGGGCCCTGATTCTCACTCGCAAGAGTGGATGATGTTCTCAAAGACCTCCTTGCAGCTGTTTCGCAGTCTGATCTGGCGCTGGGGCAGCTCTGAGGCTGGGCACTTGCTGGGGTTCACCTCACAGTCCTCAGTGGAGGCACAGAGACGCCGCACGACCTGTCCTGCAGTCCAGCACAGCCAGAGAGGGGCCAGCCCATGACCACCACAACCCACAGCACCCAGCCTCCAATTCTATCCCCAAATTACTCTGGAGGCACCTAAAATCTTGGGGAACCCCTGATTCCTTCTAGGATCTGAGCATCCCCAGGGCACCACCCACTACCAGAATCCAAGTTACCCAAGGATTCTCAGATCTCCCCTGGGGTGCCCTAGCCGGCTCAGCTAGGCCTCTGACCCCTGCCCCACTCTGCTTACCCAGCGTCTTTTGGAGGTAATCCTGTGCTACCAGCTTCATGTACTCATCGATGGCCTTGGTGGCCAATGTGTTTTCCCGGAACAGCAGAGCCTCACGGCCTCCACTGCGTGCCAGCTCCGCGGTGCCGAGGTCTGTCACCAGTGCCTGGGCATAGTGGGGTTACAATGCGCTGGGCGCAGACTGAGTCAGGGGGAATCCCTGCCCTTGGCGGGTCCCTCACCCCTGGGGCACAGCCCCACTCCTCATAGCTGCTGCCCAGGCCCAGCCCTCGCTGCTGGGGCTCTTAACAGGCCGGAACCTCCACCCCTCAAAGCGCAAACTTGGGCCTCGCAGTGCAGAGGCTCAGCTCAGACCCCGCCCCTCAAGCTGCCCAGCCCCTCGAAAGTGCCACTCTGGTACTGTCCCCACCAACTCCCCCCTGGAGCGCGCGATCGGTCAGCCCCTGGTCACCCGGGTTCGTCCCGTCGCAGCGCCGCACCTGAGCCCGGCCGGTGGCCCGCAGCACGCGCACCATGGCAGCCGCCAGCTCTTCCTTGGCCTGAGCGGACAGCGCGAGCTCGAGCGCCCCGCAGAGGCGCGCGTAGTGGAAAGTGAGGAACTCAGCCAGCTCCTTGTAGCGCTCAGAGGGCAGCACGCGCAGGCGCCGCGCCCGGATTCGTGCCCGTAGCGCCGCGCCCGCTGGCGCCCCGAGAAGCGGGAACCAGCGCTCCAGGCCCGCGGCAGGCGCGCGGGGGACGCCTAACTCTTCCAACGCCAAGGCCACGCGGCCCAGCACCGCGTCCCCCGGGGCCGCTCCGCGTAGCCGCAACGACAGGCGACGCGCGGGCGGCAGCGCCTCAAAGTGGAAGCGTTCGGCCCAGAAGAGCTGGCCCGGGCCAGCCCTCGGAGTTGTGCGAGCCAGCAGTGCGCCGTCCAGCCACAGCTCCGCGCGCACTCCCGGCGCCCCCGCCGCTGCCCGGGGCAGCCCCTTCACTTCGTGCACCCACACGCTCAGCCACGTCTCTTCCCGCTCAATGTTGTCCTGCGGACCGGAGTAGGGGCGGGAGCGTGGCGTCTGTGCTCCACATTGGGCACTAGAGGTGAAGCACGGGGCCCGTGCTCCCAGGGGGTCGCTGGGCCCCTGGGGGAAGACAGTGAGGCCACGGGGGTGCCCAAGGTGGCTATGCGGAAACCCTCTAGCTTTTCTGGGCTCTCCCCGAGAGATCAGGGCTCCAGGGCATGGAGGAGTAGCCGCGGGGTGGGGACTTGGAGACTGCCTGGGGTGCAAATAGGGCTCGGATTGAATACAATCCGAGCTGTGCAAGGGGCTGGTAATAGGTGCAAGCGGGGGAGGATCTCGGAGTGGCTGCAAAAGTGTAGGAGGGCAGGTGTGTCCAAGGGGCAAGGTTTTGGGGCGAGTGGGATTTGGGGTGGGTGGAAGGGGCGGGGCCCGGGCTGTGGGAGGGGTCTCCAGGTCCGATCTTGCGCACTACCGACCTGACTAGGCTGGAAGTGGCGACGAATGTCCTCTATCCAGCGGTCTCTCTCAGCAGCCGAGCGACAGGAGAAGCAACGGCTCCCGCCCGCCCACGTTACCTGTTGAGGAAGGGCATCCAGGGTGCGGTTGAGGCCAAGGGTGGAGCCAAAGGGTCAGGCGAGGTGGAGAGTTGCCTGCACTTACCTGGAAGCAGTGGGGCTCCTCCAGGAGGCTGGGGTGCAGTGGCCAGACCCTCACGTCCCGCTCGGCGCCCAGGTCCAGTTCCGAGAGCGTGGCCAGCGATTCCCGAGAGCCCAGAGCACTGGGGGGTCTGGTGAAGGCGCACATGAACCAGCTGTCATTCCTACCCACTACCCCTCCCCCACCCCAACTACCCCGTGCAGCCTGAAGGGTGGAAGCCAGGAGGGACTTGCACCTAAATTGTACTTGAATCCTCCTTTTGACACTTAATTCACTGTCTGAACTCCAGTCACACTGGCCTTGTTTTTGTCACTTCATCTGTCCTCTTGACCTTTGCACTTGCTGTTCCCTCTGCCTGGAATGCTTTTCCTGACCCTTTCGGCCTAGTTAACTTCCATCTATCCTTCAGATCTCAGCTCAAGTGACCCTTCCCTGACACTCCCAGACCAAGGTGTTGACTCAGCTGCAGTTTTAGGGTTATTGTGTCAGACTCTGCCCCCACCATTCAACGGAGGGCTGGCTCAATGCTAAGGGTCTTTCAGTGGCCCCAGCATTGCCCAACATGGGGCAGGACACAGAGGGCCACAGGGGATATTCGGTGAAAGTCAGAATTATAGGCAGGAGGAAGGGGAGGGGCAATGTTGAATCCCAGCCCCTCCAGCTCCTCAGAGACCCTTACCCATCCTGGGAAGCATTGGCTCCTAGCTCCGATTTGGCCTTTTTCTTCTCTTTCAGCCGCTTGAGCAGCCCCTGTGGGGAGGGGGATGTCAGCTGGGCAGAACCCTGTGCTCCCTCCTCAGCTCCTTTCCCCCCAGGTGTCCTGGAAGATGTGTTGGTCTTGAGGGATCACAACCTCAGGCTACATTAGCAGGAATATTAAAGGCAATCAACAGCTCCCATTTCTAAAGCACCAATCATATGCTTTCCTACATTCTCTATGGACTTTTCATAAACAGCGCCAAGAAGGAGCTTCTCTTTCTGGCTCCGTTTGACAGATATGGACACTATGGCCCTGAGAGGGTCAGTGACCTGCCTAAGATCACCCAGGAAGAGTCCCCCTTTCACCTCTGAAGGTCAGAAAGTCTTTGCTCTCCCCTCCACCCCCCACTTACCCGAATGTTGTGGACCTGGTTGGGGCCAGCAGCCTCTGGCTCAGTCTTTCCAGAGGTCCGATCTGTGGGTGGTCAGGTGTGGAAGGTTGGGGGGTGGGATCATCTTGGATTCTGCCCCACCTTGAGAGGCTCCCAAATGCCCCAGCCCCCATCTCTCAAGCTTACCTGGATCCCTGAGGTTCCCCAAGGCCACCTGGATGCTGCCCTCGGAACTAGCGCTCCCCACCCGGGGCCGGCGAGGATGCTGTCCCCCAACAGGAGTGGGTGGTCAGAAAGGAGAGGCAGGCAGACAGACAGAGGGAGAGGCAGTTATTCCCCCTCATCCCCCACCCTTACCACTGTTCTGTCTCTCTTCCTTCCTCTCCTTCCCTCCCCTTGCCCAGGTAACCCCTCTTACCTCCTCCTCACCCCCAAGCAGCACCAGCCTCCCATCAAGTAGGGTGAAGGCCCCGATGTTCCAGACGGGCACGTCGGGTGGGGGGGCCTCTGGGATCTGTGGGGCAGGGGGCTCCAGCTCCGGCTCAGGCTCTGGGTAGAGGAGGAGGTGCTGGGGACGTGGGAGTCCTTTCTTCTCCCTCAGAACAACCTCTCCACTCACCAAGGCTCATCAAGGTTTCCCTCCTAAGTGCACCCTCTTCCCAACCCACCCAGCAGCCATGTCAGGTGTTGGACAAGCCTCCACCCCTCTCCGGGCCTTGTCCCCACTAGCCATGGGTGGTGATGGGTGGTGGACACAGCCCCACCGACTCTGTGCCCCGTACTGTGTTTACTGCTTCACACACCTTCTCTCATTTAATTCTCCAAAAGCCATTCGATGGCCTATTATAACACCCATTTTACCAAGGAGGAAACTGAAAACACATAGAAATAGAGCGACTTGCCCAGGGTCACACAGCTTGTGAGTCACTGAGCTGGGCTTCGGATACAAGCATTCTTCTCTCTCTCTCTTTTTTAATTGACTTAGTGCCATCTTTACACGAATCGAACATACACACAAACACATCAACAACTATGGAACTGTATCCATTAAACTTTGATAAGACAACACAAAAGAACTAACAAATAGCTAAGATGTTGCTGAATTGAAAGCATTTCCAATGACATTTTAATTTTAAGAGGTCCATATTTACATAGTATGTTAAATGCTTCTGCATCTCATTTTAAATGCTAAATAAAGAACAAAGGTAATGGTCGCAACAGATCTTCCAAGAGGGTTCAGCTTGTGGTGGTCTGATCTCACTTCGAGAAATGCACTGAAAATGGAAATAACGTTACTTGCTAATTTTCCTTCTTTCCTTTTCATAGTTTCCTTCAAGGAAACGAAGCCTTTGTTCCAGGGCCTGGCTGGCACTAACAGAGCCCATACTCAAGGGTCGTGTGCATACAAGCATTCTTCTCTTAACCAAGACAGTGCGTAGGTCCAAGAGGTTAAAAAATGGGACAGCAGCCTTGGTTCCTTACATAAGTAACAAGTCTAAAGGGAAAAGTATTCAAAATTTGAGAAAGGAACAGAAGAAGGGCAGGGTTGGGAGAGGTAATGGTGCAGTAGGAAGGCCTCCCAGAGAGAGTAAGTTTACAATGGGTCTTTTTTTTTTTTTCTCTAATTTTTTGGCCATGCTGCGTGGCATGTGGGATCTTAGTTCCCCAACTAGGGATAGAACCCGAGCCCCCTGCAGTGGAAGCGCAGAGTCTTAACCACTGGACCACCAGGGAAGTCCCCCGCAATGTGTCTTGAATAGCAGATTGGGTTTTGACAAAGATGGAGGAGATCGTGGCATGAATGGCTTGAGCAAAGCCTGGGAGGTGGCACATGGCCTGGCCCAGGGAAATAAAGGGAGGGGTGAGAAGGGCTTGGAGGGCTTGGAGCCTGGAGGGGAAGGTTCAGGAAGAGATTAGTGCAGGGCTTTGGGTGTCAGTTAGAAGAGCTGGGGTTTTATCCTGGAGGTATAAGGAGCCATGGGAGGTATTTGAGTAGGGGAGGAGCAGGTCGGCTTGTTAGAGAGCTCTCACTGGATCCTATGGCGTGGGCAATACCTGATACCGTGGAGGGGGCTGAAGGGATGCCTCTGCAAAATGGCAATATGAATGATGAGAATCAAATGAGCTTCCGGGAATAGGAGGGCTGGATCAACCCTCCCAGATTACCTGTCTGTCCTATTGTTTTACCACCAGGGGAATAAATGATGACTCCCACTTGTTAACGGATCACATAAAATGTGCTGAGTCCTAGGCCAGCGTTACATTCATGAGCTCCAATCCTCATGATATCCTTTACTCTTCTAGATCCCTCTGTGTGACACTTAGCCCCATCTGTCATTTTCTTGTTTACTGTCTGTCACACCCACTACACTATGAGGTCCACAGGGCAGGCAGCTTCGTCTGTTTTGTTCGCTGCTGTGTCCTCAGTGTCTAAATCAGGGCAGGCCTAGAACATAGTAAATGCTCACAGACCTCTGTTTGAATGAATGAATGAACGAATGAAATAATATATCCTTCAAGGTAGGAATCATGATTTCCATTTAACTTATGGGGAAGCTGAGGCTCAAGGAAGTGAAGAAACTACGACATGGAGGCTGGAGGGCAGGAGAGCAGGAGGCAGCAGAGATGGGTATCCAGGCAGCAGAGAATAAGCCTGGGCCATTGAATATGAGGAGAGACCTACTGGGGCCAAGAGCCATTTAGCATCTGGACAGTGCTACCAACAGTCTACTCCCTGTCCCTTCCCAGGGCTGGACCCCCAGCTCACAGGTCCCTAGCCACTCCCACCATGCCCAGGCCCTGTGTAAGGGGGAAAGAGGGAAGAGGGCAGCCAGCCGGGCCCCAGCCACTTCCTGTCGGGCTTTTGCACTCCCCACAACTTCCTGTGTCTGTAAGGCTGATGCTCTGGAGGCAGACAAAACCCAACCATCCGGGCCTCCCAGCCTGGGTGGGGGAGCCATGTACCTGAGGTCTCTGGCTCTGGGTCTGACTCCAGCGGTGGGCTCCTATGCCTTCCCCAGAGGGTCTTGGATATTCGGAGGCGGCTCGAGCGCGACTCCTTGGGGGGCGCAGAGAGGACACGACGAAACAGCGAGCGAGGGGCCGGCTGGCTGCTGACTGTGGGCTCCTGGTTGCTCAGCGCCCTCCCCCATCCTGCAAGGCGGCCCCAGCGGAACCCTCCAGCCCCCTTCTCCCCACAACCTCCTGAGTGCCAGTGGTAGGAGGTTAGCGGGGATGGGGCTGCTGGCTGGGTTTGGGAGGCCAGGCTCGGCGAAGGTGGGTCCATGGCAGAGATCCTCCTGGGGGATGATAGGGTGACAATTCTGCCCGGTGTCTGCCCACATGTTGTCTTCATTTTGGCCCCCTCCCTACTCTCAGCTCTGCCCCCAGGGAACCCCCTTGGGGGCCATATGCACTCCGTCTCTTACCTTGATTTCCTGACCAGCCCCAGAATCAGCAGCCGTCTGCACCCTGCCTGGCTTCCTCCCGCTGAACGCAACTCCACGTGACCCTGTCTGTCCCACCCCACCCCACCCCACAGCCAAGCTGGGAGGGCACAGTGGGGGCAGGATGCAAGAGAAGAGGAGGTGACAGAGCAGGACCCAGAATCTCTCACTGACCAGGAGGCAGCACATGCCCCTCTCTGAGCCTCAGTGGTCTTCTCTGCAAAACGGGCACATGCTGACTAAATGCTGGAACTCTCATCCACTGCTGGTCAGAGTGTACACTGATTCATCCAAGTTGGAAAACTGTTGTGATCTATGAACATTGACCACACCCCTCTCCTCTGACCCAGCAGTTCCACTGCTAGGTATACACCCAATAGACATGCCCACCAGCGCTATTCATAATGGCCCCAAACGGAAAACAACCCAAGTGTGCATCTACTGTAGAATGAATAAATTGTGGTCTCTTCACATAGTGGAATATTATGTATAAATAAGAAGGATTGAACTCAGATGAATCACAAACAATGTTGAGCAAAAAAACCCAAACAATGAAGAGTAAACACGTGTGGTTCCATTTATATGAAGTTCCAAAGCAGGCAAAACTACGTTTAACAATTCAGGATATTGGTTTCCTTTGGAAGGGCTAGAGACTGGGGAGGTGGGGAAGCACAACGGAGGCTTCTTGTAGCTGATCATGGTGGTTGTTTTTTTTTTTTTTAAATTGAGGTGAAATCCACATAATATAAATTTAACCTGTTCTATTTCTTGAGCTGGGTGTTGATTACGTGAGTATGTTCTGTTGTGAAAATTCATTAACCACACATTTTGGTGCCCTTTCTTATATCTCTATTATACCACAATAAGTATTTACTTGAAAAAAGAGATGGCCAAATGCTGTTCTGAGTAATAAGTGAGATAACTTGAGAATCAGTAGAATCCTGGCCCACTGGCCCCAGAGTGGGTTTGAGTGCCAGCTGGTCCTTATCTGACTGTGTGACCTCAGGCAAGTCATTTCCTCTCTCAGAGCCTTGGTTTCCTGATTTGTACAAGACGATAACATCAGTTTCAGAAGGTTTATAATGGGACACTTTGTTTATTCAGCAAATGTTTCCTGAATGCCTACTATGTGCTGGGTACTGGAAAAGCTACAAGGAACAAAATAAACTTGGTTCCTGCCTTCCTGGAGCTCACAGTACAGTGAGAGAGACAAATCCTGAACATGAATACAGGACATTTCTAGCTGGTGAAGACTTGGAAGAAAATAGACAGACTGGAGTAGAGGCTGAGCAGAAGTGATGCACTTTGAGCTGGAAAAATCCAGGAGGGCCTCCCTGAAGCGGTGGCATTTGTGACCTGAAGCATGAGAAGGAGCTGGTCATGGGAAAAACATGCCAGGTAGAAGGAACAGCTTGTGCAAAGGCATGGGTGACCAGAATTCACAGGGTGGGATTGGTAGGACTGCCTTCATGAGCATGTGACCTGTGCAGTCACCGTGCTCAGAAGGGCTCTGCATTGAGCTTGATTTAACTTTTTGGACGGGGCCTGCATTTTCATTTTGCACTGGGCCTTGAACATTCTATAACATGTCCTGAGGAAGAGGGTCTTCAGTGAGGGTCAAAAATCCTTTTCCTGGTGCTGGACATGTTCTTGCAGGTGCACATACCTTAGCGATGCCCACCTCATTCTTACCACACTCAGTCCACTCACTGCACATACAGGTAGAGTCTCCCTGTGTTCCACCAGCTCTCTGAGCCTGTACCACTTCACTGCATACTGGGCCCACTCCCAACTCCCTGCATTTTTGCTGGAGGACTTTCTCTGACAGGTGGAGTCCACACTGCCCATGCGACAAGCAGTCCCAAAGTGCCAGCACATTAACACTGCCCTGGGAGCAGCCCTCAGCCAATGACTATGGAAGCTGGAGGATCAGTACTCCAGCTCCCTTGCCCTTTGAGTGGGATGACGCTGCGGTGTGTGACCTACGCTATCCCCCAAAGGTCCCTAGTGGGATTGAGCTCCACGTGCCTCCCATACCCACATGCCTGATAAAACACCCTTTCCCAGCTGCCTTCCCTTCCCTGTGTCGCTTCCTTATTCCCCAGCTGATATGTCCTGGGATCACCGCTCAGACGACTACTTACACGAGGATTCTTGTCCCAGGGTCTGCTTCTGGGCAACCCTAAACTAAGACAGAATGTGCAAACACAGATGAGGCATGGACACAGGCTTTCTTCCCAGGGTCTCTCGTTTTTAAAAAATTTAATTAATTAATTAATTAATTAATTAATTAATTAATTTATGGCTGTGTTGGGTCTTCGTTTCTGTGCGAGGGCTTTCTCTAGTTGCGGCGAGCGGGGGCCACTCTTCTTCGCGGTGCGCGGGCCTCTCACTATCGCGGCCTCTCTTGTTGCGGAGCACAGGGTCCAGACGCGCAGGCTCAGTAATTGAGCCTAGGCTCATGGGCCTAGTAGCTCTGCGGCCTGTGGGATCTTCCCAGACCAGGGGTCGAACCCGTGTCCCCTGCACTGGCAGGCAGATTCTCAACCACTGCACCACCAGGGAAGCCCCCCCCCCCCCATGGTCTCTTTATTGGAGGTCTGTGGCTAGCAGGATCGTTGGAGGTGGCCTCCTCCTGGATCTCCTAGATCTCCTGGCAGTTCTTGGTTTCACATTCTAAAAAAGACAAGGGAGTGTGAGGTTTGGCGGTGGGGTGGGTGAGGGGTCGTGGGGCTGGGTCTGCCTTCCTCATGGTGGCACCCTAGATGGTAAGAGGATAGGGGCCCAAAGTGAGGGGGCAGGTACAACGCCAACTGCAGGCCAAGCCAAATGAAATGGAGTGGTAGTTTGAAGGTAGAGCTAGATAGTACAGGGATGTTATAGAGGTGTTTTTGTGATCAGGATCAGAGGTTGGCGTGAGGTCATCAGGTTGAGGTTGTGCTGACTGGGCCTGGATTGCTCCAGCATAAGAGTTGTCATCAAGGGTCAGGAAGGCTGGGGCTGAGCAAGCATCCTCAGGAGAGGATTGCCTCTCTGAGACTCTGAGATTGTCTGAGCAGAGGATTGCAATACTAGGTTAGGGGCTGGACAGAAGCTGTGCAGGCAAAAGGGTTTTCTGTAGAGGGTCACAGTCTGGGTCAGTGTTGTGTGGATGGGTGGGGGCGGGGCTTTGGGTAGGGGGCAAGGATGAGGGCAAGTGTGGGTGGCTGGGATGAGGTTGTGCAGGCAGAGGGGCAGGGTGGGTAGGCTATATTGCAAGCAGAATGACTGAAGTCTGAGTCTAGATTGCCTGAATAGACGAGCTGCAAGGGGGTTCAGGGTCCTGGCTGAGGCTGTGTGGGCACAGGGTTACAGGAAGGAGTGAGGGGTCTGCTGAGGTTAGGCAAGCAGGCAGGGATCAGGGGCCGTTCTGAGCTTGTGTGGACAGATGGGTCTCAGGCCGAGGTAGTGCAGGCGTCGGGGACTCACCTTGTCGAAGTGCGGCCAGGTGCGCAGCAGGTTGAAGAGCGCGTCGCCAGGGCAGTCAGTGCGCACGAGCTGGCGGTGGCCGAGCAGCGCGTAGCCTGGACGCAGGACGCCGGCGCGCACAGCGCAGCGCGGGAGCTCGTCGCGCACCGCGCGCAGCGCGGTCTCTGCGGGCAGCTCCGCAGTGTAGTTGCCTATCAAGGCCACGCCGAAGCCGCGGGAGTTGTGGCCGAGTGTGTGCGCACCCACCCAGTGCCAGCCGCGGCCCTCGTACACGTAGCCGTCTGAGCCCACCACGAAACTGTGAGGAGAGAGGGAAGCATGCACCACTTGGCGTGAGGCCCCGGCCCTCATCTGGCCCTCTACCCCAGTTTCCGCACTTGTGCCAAGGGCCGCCGCCACCCCAAGTCCCGCCCGGTCGCGCTGACTCTACCCCGTCCAGCCGTGTCCCACTCCCCCACCTAATGCCACCCCAGAAACCGTCCCGTTTCTCTGGATCTGCCCCCAACATTGGCCCCATCTCTTTCTACCCAGCTCCCTCCCCACTGTCTCAAGTCCAACTCCTGCCCAATTCAGAGCCCTTTTCTGTCTTAGGTCATATCCCATCACTGCCCCGTCCCAGACTCAGCCCCTACCACAGGTCCTGCTCCTCTCCCGAGTCCGGACTCCCTTCCTAGTTCCCACCCCAAACTCAGGAATCCCACTGTTGTGGTATTTCTGGTCGCTGTTAAGGCCCGGACCCTAGTCTAGGCCGCGCCCCTCTCCACATTGGCTCCACCCACCGTAAACTCCTCTTCCGTTTTGCCAGCTTTGCTCAGGTCCAAACCCCGCCCCCTCAGTCAGGCTCTGCGCACCCAGGCTCTACACTGCACCACCACTTGGTGCGCCCTGCCAGCGCCTTGCAGGTTGCCGCCCACCTGTAGCCTATGTCGTCCCAGCCGCGAGTATGCTGGTGGAAGCGCTGCATAGAGCGCATGTCGGCGGCGCAGCGCTCAAAGTCCGTGCAGGGTGGCGCGGGCACGTATGTGTGGTGTACATACAAGAACCCGAGCGGCAGCTGCAGCGGCGTCGGGCGGCCCCGATACGGGGCCGCGCCCCAGCGGCAACGTGGGTGGATGGCTGGACACCCTGAGAGGAAGGGAGTCCAGCGCGGGAGTAAGCAAGCGTTTCTCTGCCTGCCGCCTCCTCCCACACTAAGAGCGCACATAAGGATCAGCCCTTCAGTCTCCTCCCAGATTTGGGGACCGTTCAGTCTCACACCACACTGGCCCCCATTGGGATCTAACTTAACTAAATCTAACAGCATCCTAGTCCTGTTGGCCTCCCAGCCAAAGCCCTTATTGCCCCCTCTGGAATCCCCCAGTCCTAGATCCTCCTGACCTGTCTGGCACTGAGAATGTCTGTATCTGTGAGAAGGAGCGTCACAGGGGGTGGGGGCCCTTCTCACCTAGGAAGGCCTCCGTGAACTCCTTGGTAGCGTGGGTGGCCACCTGTGCCAGCTGTTCTTGGCTCATGCCCTGAAGTTGAGGGTGTGCTGGCTCCAGCCTCTGTAGCAGGATGAGGGCCCCCCATACCTGCTGGGTCAGAATGGGAGTCGGAGTCAGAGCAGCTCCGTTCTGCCGTCGGAAGTTGCTGCGAAATCCTGGGTCTCCCGCTACCCCGGCTCCGTAGTACTGGCTCAGCAGGCGGCTGAGGGGCGGCCGGGGCTCAGGTGACCGGCTCAGGTAGTCTCCAAGGAGGGCCCCATCCAGGGCACCATTGAGGAAGGCCGTGGTGAGGATTGATGCTTCAGGGTCCAGGAGCGTGAAGGTCCGGGGAACAGAGAGCTGGTCCCAGCAGCCCTCAGTTCCCAGTGAATGGCTCCAGGTCTGGGGGCCCTGGAGGAAGTTCAGGCCCAGGTCTCTGGCCAGGGTGACCACTAGGAGGCTGTCCACAGTGGTTGGGAAGTTGGCTTTGGTATCTGCTGAGGAGGCTTGGACATCTGGAGAGGTGACTTGGACATGTGGAGAGCCAGGTCTAACATCTGGAAAGGTGGCTCCAACATCTAGATCTGTGGCTATAACATTTGGAGACACAGCTCCGACATCTGCACAGGTGACATCTGAAGAGGTATCCCTGAGTCCTGGGGAAGTGGCTCTTTCATCAGGAACCGTGGCTCCAATGTCTGGAAAGGTGACTCCAGCATCCGGAGGGGTGGCCGTGCTGTCTAAGGGCAGGTTTACCACCCTGTTCCTCTGCAGCCCTGCCTCCAGCCCTGCCAGAAGAGGCTCCACAGCCACGGTTGAGCCATCGGATGCCAGCACCACCCCGCATTCCTTCCCGTCCCACACACCATGTCTCGCCACCTCCACGATCAGGCCTTGAAGCTCTGGGCTCAGTGAAGGAGGATCCAGCTTGGTGGTCTTGAGATTCTGTCCCTCCAGCAAGAAGTGATGGAGAGGGTTGTGGGCACAAGAGTCCTGGGCTGACAGCAGCCATGCAGAGGCAGTGTGGCCAGCCTCAGTGGCTGGTGCCTTCTGCTCGAGCTCAGCCAGTGCCTGGATGACAGAGTCCATGAGCAGGGGCAGGGTCGCTGCAGGAGGAGGGATGGCATTAGCCCAGCAGCCCAGCACCACCTGTTACTGAGCCTCCCCCTGCTGTTTCTACATCTTCTCAATGCCCCCAGCTCTTCGTTGGACAACCTTATGATGTCTGACATTGTCCTTGTGTAGGTGAGGAAACTGAGGCACAGACAACAGGTTAAGGAGCTTAGACTATCAGCAAGTACTGGGGAGCCATGGCAGGTTCATGAGCAGGAGAGATACATGGCCAGGTTGGAATTCTGATTGCTCCTTTGAGTGCCATGTGGAGAATAGATTTTGGGGGGACCAGAGTAGAGAAGGGGAGAGAGTTTGGAGGTAAGCAATGAAGGTGGCTGAAGCCAGGATGGTGACACTGTGATGGACAAGAGTGGGCAGAGTCCCCAGATATTTTGAGGGAAAGATGGACAGTTTTTCATGATGGATTGGAGTTTGGGGAATTTTAGAGGGAAAAGTGTCTCAAAGGATGTCCAGGGGAGGGTGGGTCTGTGCCTTGTGGGAGAAATGTCTGTGGCTGAACTTGGAACTTAGAAGTCTGGGGCTCAGAGCTGGGGTGGGTTGTTGAATAATTAAACCTTTACTATATGCCAGGCACCATTCTAGGTGACTTATATAACAACCCAGTTAATCTTCACAAGGACCCTATGAGCGTGGAGAGGTTAAATTATCTACCTAAGATCACATAGCTAGGAAGTGGCAGAGGCAGGATTTGAACACAGGAAGTCTTAATCCTTACACTCTGCTGTCTGCTGGAATTCAGGTTCTTCTCCAGACAGTTCACACAGTGATTCCTCGATAACTTTGTTCTTCTCTCTGCCTAAAATGTCCTTTCCTGCTTCACCACCAAGTAAAATTCTTCTTCTTCCTGTCCTAGATCTATGTCCCCTCCTGCAGGAAGCCTTCCTGATTTTTGCTCTTTTGGCCCCAGTTTCTTCCCCCAACCCTTGCCCTGATCCTATGGGGCTGGGAGCATCTGTGTTCCCAGACTGGAGGTTCCTTGAGACTGGGGCCTCCTGGATCTAGCCTCACCCTGTACAGGGCTGGACACAGAGGGGCAGCAGTATACTTCTGCTGAACTAAGAGTCCTGGCCTCAGGCCTCTGCCTTTTGACCCACCTGTGCCTGGCTCCGGCTGCAGCAGCAATCCGTACAGGATCCATAGGATACCCTGGACCACCATTGTGGGCTTCCAGTTTCCAGGGGACGTATCCAGTTTACCTCAGTGGAGACTTCGGCAGAGCTGGAAGGAGACAGGCATGGAGAACTGAGAGTGCCTTTGGCTACTGTCAAAGTCCAGCGGTGAATGACACAGCTGCCACTTGCAGAGCTGTGGGCGGGAGGCAGTGGTGGCGTGGGTACAGAGTGCCCTGGCTCAACGTCATCTGGGTCTCAGGGGCTCCCCCATCCTATCCTGTTCCTCCCAGGCTGAGGTCAACGGTCAGTAAGCCAAGCGCATTGCAGGAGTGGCCTGGAAACCAGGTTGTTCAGACTCCAGCAAACTCTGCCCATTCCCCAGGAGATGTAAACTGAAGCTAATGCAGCAATCCACCCTTCCTATGGTGATAGTTCTGTAGCTGCTTCTGGCCACCAGAGGGGACTCTCAGGTGCCTGCCCGACTGGTAAGACTGGCTGTGCTGAGGGTGAGGAGAGAAGGAGAGGCCTGAAATCGGCACTGCCTTCTGCCTTCTTTGATGCCAGCACTTTAGCCTCAGGCAGAGGATGAGTGCAGGGGCCGAGGATTGTTTTTGTTGAAGTAGCGTAGGGGGACCTGAAGATGCCACCTCTCATCTCATTCCAGCTCCGGATCCCAAGCCACCAGAGGTAGCTGAGAGCAGGAATTGGGCTGGGGTGTTTGGGACCCTGGCTTTGTCCCCAGAGCTGACTTCTGGGCTCACCTGGGTTGGCAGTGAGGGGTCCTCCCTCTTCCTCTGGTGCCTGTGGCCAAGTCCTGCTGAAGAGAGCCCTCCTCCTCTTTATCCAGCATCAGGTGGGATGGGCTCATCATGGCTGGGGCTGCCATGTAAATTACTTCACTTTTGGCCTCCCATCTCGAAACTAGCCTGGGGAATTTCCAGGAGACCCACCAGGCTGGGCACTCAGCACAGGGCGGGCCCTGGGCGGGCCTGGGAATACCCAGGCTAAGCCAGGCCTGGGATTCCCCAGGGGGCCTACTTAGATATAGAGTGTCCTCTTTCTGGGCACTCAGCATGGCCTAGCACAAAGCTGGACACACAGTAGGGGCTCACAGAGTTAGGTGCTAAGAGAGGAGGATGAATAGGGGCTGCTCCCCAGGAGATTCTGAGGAAATCTCCTCCTCCATGTCCCAGTTTCTGAGGATTTGGGGTCAGGGGCTCTGCCTGATAGAACCACGTGGAGGATGTGGGCTGTGTGTCCATACGGTGCAGGACTAGAGTGAGGAGAGTGAGGGTGTAAAATTTAAGGTGGTGCCGAAAATCTCAGCCATTAAGATAAATAATATTCTAGCACAATGTTTTAAAAGACTAAAAGAAATGCAAAAAAAATCCATGATGAACAAAATATCAACATTTTAATAAAGACAGGGTCAGGGGCAGTGCTGTGCTTAGACATATTGGAGCCAGAAGTGAAAGGAAAAATCAGGAATTCTGATCCTGTCTTTGTGCCTCACTTGCTTTAACTTCACCCAGGCCCTACATCCACCAGCGGGTAGCCGTCAGGATGTTGCGGGGTAACTGTCACATGAGATCCTCACCTAATGTCTGCTTGGTCTGGGAATGACCTTGATGTGGCATCATGGACCTTGGGTTTGTCCCTCTGATTCTCCCACCGATTGTGGCTGTGGAGAGACCCTTACAATTTTATTTAACTGCCAATTTATGCTCATTTTACCCAGCAGGAGGGTGAGCTCAGAGATGTTAAGTAACTTGCCCAAGGTCACATAGCTAGAACCTGGGGAGGGCTCCAAGCCCAGTGCATGTTTTCACTATCCTGTGGCTAGGTCAGGGTCAGAGTAATTATGACTCTTCATGCTGGGCAAGTGTTTGCAGACTGGCTACAGAGCAACTTCACACCCAGTAATTCTTGGGCCAGCCAGATGGGCAGCCTTGATACCCGTTTAAAGCTTGAAGTTTGTGGTAGGAGCTTGGTTGTATTGGAGTCAGGGACATGTCATGGCCAGCCAACATTTCCCTCAGGGTCTATCTGGGATTTGTGACCTTCTTGGGTAGGACCCTTCCTTCAGGAAGGCTCCTTGATTACCCCTGGCTCCCCACTTCTCCCATTCTGGCTCCCTAGCCCAGGATTCCTACCTTTGACCCAGACCTGTCCATACAAGGTCTAGAGTTTCTCTGTCTGGTTCCATCTCCCCCAGACTAGGAGATGTTGAACTCTCTTGGGGTGCCCAGAAATGCCCACCACAGGTCAGGGGCCAGATGGGTAGCAGGGAGTGACTGTTGAGTACACCATAGACCTGATTGAGGATGTGGGGTCAGTTTGAGGTTAGGCTCTGAAACACACACATGCAGACACCCACACACCAAGGCACCTGGTCTTGGCTGGGTCTGGGAGGCAGCACAAAGGCTGGGATTCCCATGATGAGTCATTCCCCGCCCCTGCTTCCCTCCCACTTCATGAGGCCCGCTGCCAGGATATGTCAAGGCCCCTCCAGGCTGCAGACAGACCAGGGGTCTCATGAGAGTACCCAGGGCCTGGGGCCATCTCTAATGGAGGTAGCAGCGGCACAGAGAGACAGAACCCTGGGCTCTGGATCTGAAGTGAAGCTGGGATCGAGGCCAGAGGCCAGAAGAAAAGGAACTTGGGGCGGGACAGGGCTGGGCTTGGGGCCAAGATCAGAGTTAATAACATTCATTTTGGTAAATGATAATAATAATGAAGACCCTGATAATAATAATAAAAACTTGTGTGCAGATCTCTGAGATAAGATTTTATATGCCTACATTTTTTTAAATTTAATTTTTTAACTTGAAATATAGTTGATTTTACAATGTCGTGCCAATCTCGGCTGTACAGCAAAGTGACTCAGTTATACACATAGAGACATTCTTTTTTTTTTTTTTGGCCGCACCTTATGGCGTGTGGGATCCTATTTCCCTGACTAGGGATTGAACCCGTGTCCCCTGCAGTGGAAGTGCGGAGTCTTGACCACTGGACTGCCAGGGAAGTCCTGAGACGTTCTTTTTTTAAATATTCTTTTCCATTATGATTTATCACAGGATACTGAATATAGTTCCCAGTGCTATACAGTAGGACCTTGTTTATTCATCCTATATATAATAGTTTACATTTGCTAATCCCAAACTCCCAGTCCTTCCCTCCCCCACCCGCATCCACCTTGGCAACCACAAGTCTGTTCTCCATGCCTGTGAGTCTGTTTCTGTTTTTTTTTTTTTTTAAGTTAATTAATTAATTAATTAATTTATGGCTGTGTTGGGTCTTCGTTTCTGTGCGAGGGCTTTCTCTAGTTGCGGCGAGTGGGGGCCACTCTTCATCGCGGTGCGCGGGCCTCTCACTGTCGCGGCCTCTCTTGTTGCGGAGCACAGGCTCCAGACGCGCAGGCTCTGTAATTGTGGCTCACGGGCCCAGCCGCTCCGCGGCATGTGGGATCTTCCCGGACCGGGGCATGAACCTGTGTCCCCTGCATTGGCAGGCAGATTCCTAACCACTGTGCCACCAGGGAAGCCCCTGTTTCTGTTTTGTAGATAGGTTCATTTGTGCCGTATTTTAGATTCCACATATAAGTGATATCATATGGTATTTGTCTTTCTCTTTCTGACTTACTTCACTTAGTATGATAATCTCTAGTCATATCCATGTTGCTGCAAATGGATTATTTCATTCCTTTTTATGGCTGAGTAGTATTCCATTGTATATATGTACCACATCTTCTTTATCCATTCATCTGTTGATGGACATTTAGGTTGTTTCCATGTTTTGTGTATGCCTACATTTCAAAATTCAGCTCTGGGTTTTGTGAAGAGATGTTTTATTATTTTTTAATTTTTTCACATCTTTATTGGAGTATAAATGCTTTACAATGTTATGTTAGTTTCTGCTGTACAACAAAGTGAATCAGCTGTATGTATACATATATCCCCATATCCCCTCCCTCTTGAGCCTCCCTCCCACCCTCCCTATCCCACCCCTCTAGGTTGTCACAAAGCACAGAGCTGATCTCCCTGTGCTATGCAGCAGCTTCTCACTAGCTAACTATTTTACATTTGGTAGTGTATATGTCAATGCTACCCTCTCACTTCCTCCCAGCTTCCCCTTCCTGCCCTGTGTCCTCAAGTCCATTCTCTACATCTGCGTCTTTATTCCTGCCCTGCACTAGGTTCACCAGTACCGCTTTTTTAAATTCCATATATATGCATTAGCATACGGAATTTGTTTTTCTCTTTCTGACTTATTTCACTCTGTATGACAGATTCTAGGTCCATCCACCTCACTACAAATAACTCAGTTTCATTCTTTTTTATGGCTGAGTAATATTCCATTGTATATATGTGCCACATTGAAGAGATGTTTCAAAGCAAGACTGGGCAAACCACAGCCTATGGATTGACTATCTGTTTTGTAAACAATTTTTTTTTGTTTTTTGTTTTTTTTTCAAGGTGAAATTCACCTAACATAAAGTGAACCATTTAAAAGTGTACAATTCTGTGGCATTTAGTACATTTACAATTTTGTACAACCATCACCTATATCTAATCTAGTTCCAAAATTTTCATCACCCCAAAATAAAACCCTGTACCCGTTAGGCAGTTACTTTCTGTCATCTACCAGACCCTGGCAATTGCCAGTCTGCTTTCTGTCTCTGTGGATTTACCTATTCTGGACATTTCATATAAATGGAATCAAACAATATGTGACTTTTTGTGTCTGGTTTTTTTTTCATTGAGCATAATGTTTTCAAGTTTCATTCACATTGTAGCATGAATCAATGCATTTCATTATGAATCATTCCTTTATATGGCTGAATAATATTCCATTCTATGGATGTAGCACAATTTGTTTATGTAAAATGAAAGTTTATTGGAACACATCCTCTCTCATTTGTTTACATATTGTCTATGATTATTTTCATGCTCTAACGGCAGAGTTGAGTCATTGTGATGGAGACCATTTGTCCTGCAAAGTTGAAAATACTTACTATGTGCATCTCCCACCTCCAGCTTTATTGAGATATAATTGACATATATAATTGTATAAGTTTAAGGTGTGCAACGTGATGATTTGATATATGAATGTATTGCAAAATGATTACCACAATAAGGGTAGTTGACACATCCGTCACCTTACTTCACATATTTATTTTTTTTTGTGTCTGTGGTGAGAACTTTAAGATGCACTCTCTTAGCAACTTTGAAGTATACAAAATTGTTGACTATAGTCACCATGCTGTATGTTAGGGTCTCAGAACTTATTTATCTTATAACTAAAAGTCTGTACCCTTTGACCAACATCTCCCCATTTCCCCCATCCCCAGCCCTTGGCAACCACCATTCTACTCTGTTTCTATATGTTTATTTTCTTTTCTTTTTTAAACTTCACATGTAAGTGAGACCATACAGTATTTGTCTTTCTCTGTCTAACTTATTTTACATAGCATAATGCCATCAACTTCCATTCAGGTTGTTGCGAATGGCAGGACTTCCTTATTTTTTCATGGCTGAATTGTATATTTATTTATATTTATATCTATCTCTCTATCCATCTATCTATATCACCTTTTCTTTATCCATTGAGAGGCACTTAGGTTGTTTCCCTGTCTTGGCTATTGTAAATAATGCATCAATGAACATGGGGTGCAGATACCTTTCTGGGTAGTGGTTTCATTTTGTTTGGATTCATGTGGCCTTTAAATAAAGTTTGCTGACTCCTGCTGAGCCATCCCACCCAGATTCCTATTCTCACACTGTTTCTTACTAGCTAGAGAAAGAGCCTTAGTCTTGAGCCCTCATTTTGTCCATCTCTGAAATGGGAGAATAGTACCAACCTCATAGGATTTTTGTGAGAGTTAAACAAGGAGATACATGCAAAATGCTTAGGACCATGCCAGCGTGTGGAAAGCATTCAATAAGTAGAGTCATTTCTGCTCATCCACCTGACTGCCCCAGCCTCCCCAGCAAAGGGTCAGCCCACAGGATAATCTATTACGGCCAGACTCCATGTCCTGGATGAGTCTAGACTCACAGTCATTTATTATTTCTGCATTTGGGGTACTTGTCCAAGTCAAGCCTTCCCTACTGGCCCCAGCCCCCCACAATACACACATATCGTCTCAGAATAACATAACAGCAGTACCTTAAACAATGTGTTGAAAATCCATTTAAGACATTTTTTCTGTTTTGTTTTGTTTTGTTTTTTGTCTTTTGGGTATATCCCATTGGGAATGTGCCATCAAATTATTGTCCCATAATGTCTCTTGAAACAGTTTCATTTTGTAGTTATGTCCCTAACCTGAAGCTTTTGATTTTTAGGAAATTTCTTTTTGAGGATAGAAAGTTTTTATTTTTTTAAAACCGTAACAACAATAAAAACAACACCTCACGATAAGATTGTGCATTATAATTATGCGACTAGAAACAATGTGGGATTAGAAAACATCTCCAATAACAGTATTTATATTATTATAATAACTGTTATTATTATTGAAAAATTCACCTCACTATTCCACCACCCCCATTTAAAAATATCTCTGAACATTGTACTATAACAAATGCAACTTAGACTAACTGGGTCATTCAAATAAGGTAATGCCACTTTACCTTTTTTTATTGTGGTAAAATATACGTAACATAGATTTTACAATTTTAACCATTTTTAAGTGTACAGTTCAGTGGCATTAAGTACATTCACATTGTTGTACAACCATCACCACCACATCCATCTCCAGAAATTTTTCATCTTCCCCAACTGAAATTCTGTCCCCATTAAACACTAACTCCCCATTCCAGTTTCTCCCAGCCCTTGGCACTCACCATTCTATTTTCTTTCCCTATGAATTTGACTGCTCTAGGGACCTCATATAAGTGGAATCATATAATATTTGTCTTTTGTGACGGGCTTATTTCACTTAGCAAAGTGTCTTTAAGGTTCATCACTGTTGTAGCATGTGCCACCATTTCCTTCCATTTTAAGGCTGAATAATATTCCATTGTATGGATACACTATACTTGGTTTATCCATTCATCTGTTGACGGACATTTGGGTTGTTTCCACTTATGACTATTGTGAATAGTTCTGCTATGAACATGTGTGTACAAATATCTATTTAAGTTCCTGCTTTCACTCCTTTTGGGTATACACCTAGAAGTGGAATTGCTGGATCATGTGGTAATTGTATGTTTACTTTTTTGAGGAACCCCCATACTGTTTTCTATAGTGGCTGCACCATTTTACATTCTACCAACAGTGCACAGGGTTCCAAGTTCTCCACATCCTCACCAACATTTATTTTCTTTTTTTATATTAGCTATCCTAATGGGTGTGAAGTGAGGAAATTATTTATTAAATCTAATATTATTTTAGAATTATGTAAATATTTAAATGGTTCCAAAGTCAAATCTACAGAATAAGATATATAGAGAGACATCTAGTTTCTATTCCAGTACCCTCCATCATGTTCTTTCCCTTCCTCTCAGATAACAATTTACAATTTTTTCATGGTTTACTCTCTCTCTCCATATATATATACATACATACATATATATATATACATATATATGTGTATATATATATGTATATAGATAGATAGATAGATTCCATTTTGCTGTTTTTCCATTTAACACTGTTTCCTGGAGATCTTTCCATACTGGTATACAGAGCTCTTCCTCATTCCTTTTTACAGCTACATAGTACTCCATCATGTGGCTGTGCCACAATTTGTTTAGTCAACCATTCCCTACTGTTGGACATATGGACATTTCCAGTCTTTTGACAGTTTAAATGGTGCTGCTATGAATAACCTTGTTCATTCATCTTATTCATTACCTTATTTTTGCAAGAAAACCATTGGGATATATTCCTCTAAGTGGATAAATACCTATATAATTTTGCCAGATATTTACTAATTTCCCCTCTCCAGGGCTCATATCACTTTGCATTTTCCCTATTAAAGTATCTGAGTGTGTAAAACACAAACTTTTTCATTAAACCCAGTGGACTCCTATACATACTTCAAAACCCATCCCCAGTATCCAGGAAGCCTTCCCTTCTCCTCAGGTTTTCTCTTCTTGCCTTTCCCAGCTCCAGAGTCCTTTCTCTGGTTCAGCCCTGACACCAAGAGTCTGCAAGTGTCTATGTCAAACTCCATACTCTCCAGACTAGGAGCTCCTTGAGTGCTGGCTCCAGGGATGAGTCTTCTTGGGGCATTCAGCACAGGACTAGGAACAGAGAGGTGACAATAACAGAAGGTTTTCTGCCTGAACAAAGGACAGCCCTTTAGCTCTGGGTCTCCCTGGCTTGGTTCTCCTGGGCCAGAGGAAAAGAACCAGGTCAAGCTAGCCAATATCCTGGGTTCTTCTGTTTGCCTTCTTGCTGAGTCACCTGTGCTTCCAGGGTGATGATCTCACTGTGGGTATCTGTCACCTGTATGGCTCCCAGGCAGAGGAGTGGAAACTGCTTGAGGTCAGAGAGACTCCAGGTCCAATTCAGACTTCCCCACTCCCTGGGTGGAGCACCTCCTCTCTCTGTGCCTTGATTTTTCTATCTCTAAAATGGGAATAATACTGTATCTATCTTATGCTTGTAGCAAATGTATGGGTGATATGAAATCACATCAACCTGCTTCCCACCATTTATATCTAATTTATTTATTATTGAGGTGAAATTCATGTACCGTAATATTAATCATTTCAAAGTGAACAATTCAGTGGCATTTAGTACATTCACAATCTTGTACAACTATCACTATCTAGTTCCAAAATGTTTTCATCACCCCAGACAGAAACCTCATACTGATTAAGTAATCACTCCCCATTTCCTCTTCCTCGCTCCTCCCCAGCCTCTGGCAACCACCAATCTGCTTCCTGTCTCTAAGAATTACCTACTCTGGACATTTCATATAAATGGAATCATACATTATTTGACCTTTTGTGTCTGGCTTCTTTCACTCAGCGTAATGCTTTTTGAGTTTCATCCATGTTGTAGCGTGTGTCAGGGCTTCATTCCTTTTTATGGCTGAATAATATTCTAATCTATAGATATTTGATATTTTGTTTATCCAGTCATCATCTGATGGGCATTTGGATTGTTTCCACTTTTGGCTACTGTGAATAGTGCTGTTATGAACATGCCTGTACATGCACTTGTTTGAGTACAGTTTTCAATTCTTTTGGGTCTATATCTAGGAGTGGAATTGCTGGGTCATGGGGTAACTCTACATTTAACTTTTTGAGAAGTCACCAAACCCCACCATTTATTTTTACACATTTGATATCTCTAATGCCTCCCAAAGCCAGTGAAGAGAGAATTCTAAGTCCCCATTTTGCAGCCAAGGAAACTGAGGCTGGGAGAGGTGGTGTCACACCATCTTGAGGTTAATAACCATAGACTAGTTCCCATCTGCTTAGTGGCCACTGGGTGCCAGACACTTCCTAAGGAGGGTCTTTGGATTGGACCCCCATAGCCCCACCATCCCTGGAATCTGACAGATCTAGTTTAACTCCCAACTTGGGCAAGTTATACTCTGAACCTCCATCTCTCTTTATAATCTGAGTCCCTACCTTAATGTGGAAAATGAGTGTGGTAATGTAGGCAGACAACGGAGCATGTATGAAGCCTTTGATTTACAGATGAAACAAGCAAAAAAGTGGTCGACTCAGGCTCAAAGGGGTGAAGTAACTTGCCAAAAGTCACATAGCAATTGGTGGCTAGATCCAGCCTGCAAGCATTTTTGAGGTTTCCTGAAATTTAACCCCTTTGGAAGCTAGTGAGGTGAGGTCCATAAGGCAGATCCTCTTGTGGGGAGGGGTTTGCTGCTGTGTTGCTTTGTTCTTTGGGGAGCTGACCTTTGACAACACAGAATCTTGCTGAATCAGCCTAGGGTGGCCTGTGGTCATGAACAACAACAGATTCCCTGGCAGAAGTCAACGTTGCCCCAAACTGTTCACTCCTCCTTCCTGCTCTACAGTTTATATCAGCACAGCTGAAGGCAGGGTGACTTCTGGTGCCCCAAACAGGCATGGGCCAGGCACCTCCTTGCCTCTAGGCATTGGCTCCTGCTGGTGTCTCTGCCTTGAGGCCCCCACCCCCCTTCCCTCTCATTTCTGCCTTGCATACACTAGAATCTTCGCAATCAGCTTCTTCCCCCACCTCTGATCTCCTCTCCTAGTGTGTTTCCTGCTCCAGCCCACTGGCCTCTTGCTCCATGAGGATGCCACCCTCATTCAGCCCCAGGGCATTTGCACTTGCTGTTCACTTTGCTTGGAATAGTCTTCTTCATATCTTCCTGTCATTCAGAGATCACTCAAACATAACTTCCTCCTAGAGGCCTAGCTCTGACCACCTTATCTAAACTAGGTTCCCAGTCCTTCTCTGCGAGAACATCCTATTTACTAAGATCCTTACCAGACATTATCTTATTCATTTGTTTAATTACTGCTGCCTTCCCCACTTGGATGGAAACTCCAGGAGGGCAGGGACCTGTCCTGTTCAGTGCTGCATCTTCAGGGCTGAGACCAGTGCCTGGCACACAGCACTCATGTGTTCAATAAATGTCTGTCAACTGAGTGACCACTTGGCTCTTCATTATAAATATGAATTTTCTTTCCTCCTAAATTGGATGATGAGTGTGAAGGCTTTTTTCACACTAGGCATCCAAGTCCCAGAACTCTCAGATGGGTCACAGGAATTAAAATCCTGACTCTGTTTTCACCACCAGGCAGTGTCAGCTTGGGCAAGTCACTGGCCCTCGGTGGGGCTCCAATTTGTAAAACAAAGTCCTTAATCCCCTTCTTTTCAAAATCTGGTGAAAGCTGTGGCTCTCAGTCTCCGCTGAAAATATGAATTCATGATTTGGTACTTGATATTAAGGGATTTAATGATTTCCCCCAAAGTCCAATTCTGGGTTTCCTCTCCAGATAATCAGTACTCAAATTGATTTGTTCATGGACTCAGTTGGTCAGCAGCTATTCAAATGGCAGCAATAGTCTGTGCCCAGCCTCATACTGGGAGATTCTGGGGTCCCAAAACACCTAGTCCCAGGCTAGCTGGGAGGGCCCACAGTGGGAGCTTGAGTACAGCATGGGAAAGGAGCACAGAAAGGCTCCTGGAGGAGGGGCTGCTGCAGCTGGGTTTTGAAGGATGAATAGGAGTTGGTCTGGCAGGAAAGGGTATTCTAGCAGAGGCAACAGCTTTAGGGGATTTGAGGGAGAGAGGAGAAATACTAACACACATGTATACAATATGTAAGGAAGAATCCACTTTTCAGGTAGGAGTCTCAGGACCACCCCAGCAGGGAAGGAGATGACTGCCCTCGTTTTACAGTAGAGAAGAATGAGACACAGGGATGCTAAGAAGAGCACTCCAGTCCACAGAGCTGGTAATTGGCAGAGCCAGGCCTACTGCGGGCTTCTCCTAAAGGGGCATTCTTATTGATTGAGGGACAAGAAGGTTGTTTCTGTTAGGCTGAGGTGGGGAGGCGGAGGGCTGAGCCAGATTAGCTGAGGGACAGGAAGGTGGAAGTAATTGGTTAGGTGGACAGACAGGAAGAGTCTAATTGGCTGAGAAGTAGGATATGGGAGTCTGACTGGCTGAGGATTAGGCGAGTAGTTTAATTAGCCAAGGAGCAGGAAGGTGGAGTCTGGTTGTCTGAGAAGCAGGAGAGTGTCTGATTGGCTGAAGAGAGGGAGGGCAGAGTCTGACTGGCTGAGGGCTAGGAGTGAGGGGGAAGGGGGCGGAGTCTAATTGGATGAGAAACAGGAGATTAGAGTTTGTTCAGCTGAGGGATAAGAGAGCATTTAATTGGCTAAGGTGTGGGAGGAGAGAGTCTGATTGGCTTAAGGGGGGTAGAATGAAGTATCCGCGGATGTCAGTGGTATCACTTACCCTCTATTTCACAAATCCTGTGTCCCTGGGCCCTGATGCAGGGAGGTGGAAATTAATCCTCCCGGAACTATGGGGAAATGGAGACAGGTGTTTGCGGAGGAAGGGTGGGGGCTGGGTCACTCTAGACAAAGGCCAGAAAGGACACCTTGTTCTTTACTGCTCATTTCGCCTTCTCCACAGTAACTGGGTCACTAAGATTCTGCTCAGGTGGGAGACGAGTCACCCCTGAGCGGGAACAGAATTCTAGGCAGAAGGAACAGCAGTGCAAAGGCTTTGAGGTGGGAGAGATGGCATTGGCTGGTTTGGCAAAAATGGTCTCAAGTGGCTGGCTACTGTGAATAATGCTGGTATAAGCATGTGTGTTCATGTACCTGTTTGAGTCCCTGTTTTCAGTTTTTTTGGGTATATACTTAGGAGTGGAACTTAGAGAGTTCATATGGTAATTCTATTCCTCAAAAAAGGAACCACGATTGGGATTGACATATATACACTAATATGTAAAAAATGGATAACTAATGAGAACCTGCTATATTAAAAAAAAAAAAAAAGGAACCACTACACTGTTTTTCCATGGTGGCTGTACCATTTTACATCCCCATCAAGAGTATATGAGGGGATTTCTCTTCTTTTCATCTCTGCCCCTTAAAGTCTGCTGTGAGGACCAGACGGCTTCACAGGTGAATTCTATCAAACATTTAGAGACGAGCTAACACCTATCCTTCTAAAACTCTTCCAAAATATAGCAGAGGGAGGAATACTCCCAAACTCATTCTATGAGGCCACCATCACCCTGATACCAAAATCAGACAAAGATGTCACAAAAAAAGAAAACTACAGACCAATATCATTGATGAACATAGATGCAAAAATCGTCCACAAAATACTAGCAGACAGAATCCAACAGCACATTAAAAGGATCATACACCATGATCAAGTGGGGTTTATCCCAGGGAGGCAAGGATTCTTCAACATATGCAAATCAATCAATGTGATACACCATACTAACAAACTGAAGGAGAAAAACCATATGATCATCTCAATAGATGCAGAAAAAGCTTTCGACAAAATTCAACACCCATTTATGATAAAAGCCATCCAGAAAGTAGGCAAAGAGGGAACTTACCTCAACATAATAAAGGCCATATATGACAAACCCACAGCCAACATCATTCTCAATGGTGAAAAACTAAAACCATTTCCACTAAGATCAGGAAGAAGACAAGGCTGCCCACTCTCACGAATATTATTCAACATAGTTTTGGAAGTGTTAGCCACAGCAATCAGAGAAGAAAAAGAAATAAAAGGAATCCAAATTGTAAAAGAAGTAAAGCTGTCACTGTTAGCAGACGACATGATATTATACACAGAGGATCCTTAAGATGCTACCAGAAAACTACTAGAGCTAATCAATGAATTTGGTAAAGTAGCAGGATACAAAATTAATGACAGAAATCTCTTGCATTCCTATACACTAATGATGAAAAATCTGAAAGAGAAATTAAGGAAACACTCCCATTTACCATTGCAACAAAACGAATAAAATACCTAGGAATAAACCTACCTAAGGAGACGAAAGACCTGTATGCAGAAAACTATGACACTGATGAAAGAAATTAAAGATGATACGAACAGATGGAGAGATACACCATGCTCTTGGATTGGAAGAATCAACATTGTGAAAATGACTATACTACCCAAAGCAATCTACAAATTCAATGCAATCCCTATCAAACTACCAATGGCATTTTTCACAGAACTAGAACAAAATATTTCACAATTTGTATGGAAACACAAAAGACCCTGAATAGCCAAAGCAATCTTGAGAAAGAAAAATGGAGCTGGAGGAATCAGGCTCCCGGACTGCTGACTGTACTACAAAGCTACAGTAAGGTACTGGAACAAAAACAGAAATATAGATCAATGGAACAGGTTAGAAAGTCCAGACATAAACCCACGCACATATGGTCACCTTATCTTTGATAAAGGAGGCAAGAATATACAATGGAGAAAAGACAGCCTCTTCAATAAGTGGTGCTGGGAAAACTGGACAGCTACATGTAAAAGAATGAAATTAGAACACTCCCTAACACCATACACAAAAATAAACTCAAAATGGATTAAAGACCTAAATGTAAGGCCAGACACTATCAAACTCTTAGAGGAAAACATAGGCAGAACACTCTGTGACATAAATCACAGCAAGATCCTTTTTGACCCACCTCCTAGAGAAATGGAAATAAAAACTAAAATAAACAAATGGGACCTAATGAAACTTAAAAGCTTTTGCACAGCAAAGGAAACCATAAACAAGACAAAAAGACAGCCCTCAGAATGGGAGAAAATATTTGCAAATGAAGTAACTGACAAAGGATTAATCTCCACAATATACAAGCAGCTCATGCAGTTCAATATCAAAAAAACAAACAACCCAATCCAAAAATGTGCAGAAGACCTAAACAGACATTTCTCCAAAGAAGATATACAGATGGCCAAGAAGCACATGAAAATCTGCTCAACATCACTAATTATTAGAGAAATGCAAATCAAAACTACAATGAGGTATCACCTCACACAGTTAGAATGGGCATCATCAGAAAATCTACAAACAACAAATGCTGGAGAGGGTGTGGAGAAAAGGGAACCCTCTTGCACTGTTGGTGGGAATGTAAATTGATACAGCCACTATGGAGAACAGTATGGAGGTTCCTTAAAAACTAAAAATAGAACTACCATACGACCCAGCAATCCCACTACTGGGCATATACCCTGAGAAAACCATAATTCAAAAAGAGTCATGTACCACAATGTTCATTGCAGCTCTATTTACAATAGGCAGGACATGGAAGCAACCTAAGTGTCCATCGACAGATGAATGGATAAAGAAGATGTGGCACATATATACAATGGAATATTACTCAGTCACAAGAAGAAATGAAATTGAGTTATTTGTAGTGAGGTGGATGGACATAGAGTCTGTCATACAGACTGAAGTAAGTCAGAAGGAGAAAAACAAATACTGTATGCTAACACATATATATGGAATCAAAAAAAAAAAAAAAGGTTCTGAAGAACCTAGGGGTAGGAGAGGAATAAAGACGCAGACGTAGAGAATGGACTTGAGGACATGGGGAGGGGAAGGGTAAGCTGGGACATGGACATATATACACTACCAAATGTAAAATAGATAGCTAGTGGGAAGCAGCCGCATAGCACAGGGAGATCAGCTTGGGGCTTTGTGACCACCTAGAGGGGTGGGATAGGGAGGGTGGGAGGGAGGGAGATGCAAGAGGGAAGAGATATGGGAACATATGTATATGTATAACTGATTCACTTTGTTATAAAGCAGAAACTAACACACCATTGTAAAGCAATTATACTCCAATAAAGATGTTTAAAAAAAAAAGTCTTATGTGAGCTTCTGGAGCCCCAGGAAAAGCCCTTCCCAGCACCCATGCCATGCTCCACCTTTACCCACTTCCAGATGTCTTTTTGGTACCACCTCCCTGGTCTGGCCACTGCCTCCATTTCCTCCCCTCCCACTCTGACCTTAGTCTATTGAGCCAGGCTAAAGACTCTGGTGAATTGGTAACCATACAGTTCTGTCTCTTGCTAGGGCCTGAGCTCCTTGACCTCTGGCACAGCTGATGGAACTTATTACCACGCTTCCTCAACCTCCCAGATGTGACCCATCTCCACCTCCAGACCCATGCCTCTGCCTGTCCTCTTTCTAAATGCAGCTGTGATCAACACTTCTGCTTTCCCATCCTCTTCTCAGTCCCACTCCCGGAATAACATCACTGACTCGCTCCACTGTCATCCACTGTCTTCCCAGTACAGGTGACTCACAGATGCACTTCTCCTGATGGGCCTAGCTGCCCACGGGTCTTTTAGACTCAAGGTAACCCAGAGTTTCTCAACTGCGGCACTGCTGACATTTGTGGCTGGATCGTGCTCTGTGGTGGAGGCTGTCCTGTGCATTGTAGGGTGTTGAGCAGCGTCCCTGGTCTCCACCCGAAAGATGCCTGTAGCATCTCTCACTCCACAGTGTGACAATCAAAAGTACCTTGAGACATTGCCAAATGTCCTCTGAGGGGACACTCTGCCCAAGCTGAGAACTGCTGGGATAGCCCAAATCAAACCACAAACTTGAAGTGCTGTCGTTTGTCCAGCCCATGCTCTGTGCCAAGCATGGGGCTGGGCACACTGCAAACACCATCTCATCTGGTGGTCATCTCCTCCATTTCATCTGTCAGGGATGGAGGCCTACAGGGGTCACATGACTTGCCCAGGGTCGCATGGCCAGGAAGTGATTCCCCATCCCCAGGCCCCTCAACTTGCTCCTCCTTCCTTTTCTCCATCTCTCTAAAGGCAGAGAAGCTGGGCTGACACCCTCTCCTCTCCGCCTCGTTTCTCTAGAAACCCACATCCATCTAGTCACCCATGTGGACATCCTCCAGAGCCCTAAAAAAATAAATAAGCTCCAATGCGCTTTAAAACAACCAACCGGGAATACCCTGGCGGTCCAGTGGTGAGGGCTCAGCGCTCTCACTGCCGAGGGCCCGGGTTCAATCCCTGGTCAGGGAACTAATAATCCCACGAGCTGCACGGTAAGGCCAAAAAACAAACCAACCAACAGGGGGCTTCTTCCCCGCTCAAGCACTGTCCATGGCTCCCCATTGCTCACCAGGTCAACCCTCAGCCACTCGGACTGGCCTTCAAGGTCCTGCACCCCTCCAGCCTCTTTGTCTCTCACACCCCGAGGCCAGAGAAAGCCACCCGCCCAGCCACACCCTCTGGTTTCTCTGTGCTCGAGTCCTACTCCCTCTCCTGCACCTGTTGAAATCCAACCTCTCCCTGCCGTCCCAGCTCAGATGTCACATCCCTCATGTTGCCTTTCTTGGCCTCCCTTCTGCCTCCTCCCAGCAGCAAACTTTCAATTATTTGTATCTCCTCTTCTTCACCTTGAAACACTGTCCCCTCCCACCCTCGCCACCTAGTGAGATCTTCATGAAAATGAAGGATGAAGAAATCGTCCAAGTTTACCACCTGCTGGGGCAAAGCTGGGCATCTTACACTTGTTCTAGAATTCCCTCCTTCAAGTTTTGAGCCCTCTGCTTCTTGTTTTCTGGAATTTTTATTTTTCCAAAACTCAAATTCAGAGATCCTCAGCCTCCTCAGCCTCAGAGATCCTCAGCCTCCTCCTCCGTCTTTATCTTAATCCAGACTGATCATTTTTGATTCTGAAATTTCAGCCATTCACAATTACCTGTCACCATTTTTTGCCCTATGTACTTATTACCTTTCTATTATTTAATGAATAGTTTTCTCTCGGGGCTCTTCCTTTTAAGTCTTATTATTTTAAGCAAAATTTATAATGCTATTATTATATCCATGAGACTGTAGATTTGATGTTCAGGCCAAATATATATTTTTCTTCTACACATCAAAACAAATCTCTCATTTAATATAACTACATAAAACAGAAAATGAATAGAAAATGTTCCTCCATGTGCCATATAAAATTACTGGGTTTGAGTTCGGGTTTTTTGTAGCATGAGCCACCGGTTTACCTTGCTTGGCCCTGCAAAAAACCTTTCTCTGCTCTAAAATAAAATGAAATGAAATAAAGTAAAATAAAATAACCAGGCTTAATAGCTACGGATACTTGTATCAGACTCTGGGAACCAGCCAGAGCATTTTCTGTAAGGTTCAGACTTGTAAAAATTCATTCATTCATTCAAATTTTATTCTTTTCTGGATTTATTTAGGTATAATTGACAAATAAAAATTGTGTATATTCAAGATGTACAACATGATTCAACATTTATTCTTGTTATTCAGGTTTTAGCCAGGGACCTGATACCCAACCTCATATAGTAGAATCCCTTCTACCTCATGTCAAAACCCTTTGTTATATCCCTTCATTGATGGAAATATCTGTATCTATTTCCCCACTTGAATCTCAGTTCCATGAGGACAGGGATTTGGTCTGTTTTATTCTCTGCCATATTCCCAGCACCTAAAACAATGGTTGGAGCACAGTGGGTGCTCCATTGTTGCACAGACTAATTCTGAGCCAATCACTGCCCAGCTCAGCACCAGCTGATCCTGGGAGGGGGCACTCTCAGGGAGACTGGCTGTGTTGGGTCTTCGTTGCTGCGCACAGGCTCTCTCTAGTTGCAACGAGCAGGGTCTACTCTTTGTTGCGGTGCGTGGGCTTCTCACTGTGGTGGCTTCTCCTATTGCGGAGCACGGGCTCTAGGTGTGCAGGCTTCAGTAGCTGTGGTGCGCGGGCTCAGTAGCTGCGGCTTGTGGGCTTTGTTGCTCTGCAGCATGTGGGATCTTCCTGGACCAGGGATGGAACCCGTGTCCCCTGCATTGGCAGGCGGATTCTTAACCAGTGTGCCACCAGGGAAGTCCCTCTTCAACTTCTTTATGGTTTACTGCAGTTTTAACTCTGGAACTCACTGAGAGGGCAGTATTATCTTCTCAGAGTTTCAGGCTTCTCTAATTGACCTGGCCCTTGCCTGAACCTGGACAGTCATATCTCTCCTCAAGCCTGCATCCTGTGCCTCAGTTTTCCTAGATGGACCTGCAACAAAAACTTGGGCCTCTGCTCTCCAGTGTTTTTCCTCCGCTTTGACAGATATTTTTGGACATCTGGTATGTGCAAGGTCGTTTGCTTGGTTCTGGGGAGACGGTGGGGAGTTGGAGGCCAGCTGTGAGCCCTCCCACCTGTCTGCCCACTTGCCCAGATCAGCCGCCCACTCACCAACCAGGGAATGGTATCTGCCTCACATTAGGGGGCAGGGCTGACTCTGGGCACATCTGGAGCAGATGGGCTGGCCAAGGAGAACCTCCTAGTTGGAGGGGTCAGGGTGGCTGGCAGGGGATGGGTGGAGTGGGAGGAGCAAAAAAGTGTCTGTGGTGCTTGCTTTTTAAAAAAAAATTTTATTTATTTATTTATTTAGGCTGCACTGGGTCTTAGTTGTAGTACACAGGATCTTAGTTGCTGCATGAGGGATTTTTAGTTGCGGCATGTGGACTTCTTAGTTGTGGCATGCATGCAGGGATCTAGTTCCCCGACCAGGGATCGAACCCAGGCGCCCTGCATTGTGAGCACAGAGTCTTACCCACTGGACCACCAGGGAAGTCCCTGTGGTGCTTGTTGAAGCTGGAGGTCTTCCTGGAGGGAGAGGCTGGCTGCAGAGCTCCAGGCTGGTGCGTTGGACCCAAGATCCAGAGGGAGCAGAGGGGCTGGCTCCCAAGGGCTGGTGGAGTCTGAAGATTTCTGGGGTCCCAGAGGAGGCTCTGGTGGCCCGTGGGGCACCAGGGATGCTGGCTTAGGGACCCCTGTCCCAGCTTGGGAGCAGGCCCTGAACTGGAGGCCCTGAGGGGTGCTGGTGTGGGAGGAGGGTACTAGAGAGTGGTCCAGAGGGGGATTTGGGCGCTAAAGGGAGTCAGGGTGGCAGGAACCCTGATGGTTGGGGTCTCTGGGTATCTTCAGTCTTTGTCTCTTTGCCTGTGTCTTTCTCTGTCTCTGTGTCTTTCTCTCCATTTCTCCACCTGTCACTCTCCAACTCATCCTCTGTTGTCTTTCCCTTTCTGTCCCTCTCCATGCCTCTATGTCTCTTGTATCTTGTTTTCTCCATCTCTGGAGGCCGCGCCTCGGTCCCCGCCCAGAAGCTGTTGAGATCAGGGGCGTGACAGGGGCGGGCCTCTCCTTGTGGACAGCTGGTCTGGGTTAAAGGGCTGGGCCGCCTGACGGCATGGTCAGAGCCGAGGTTTCGGTTCAGGCGGATCTGGATCGAGGGAGGGAGGCCGAGACCCGCAGGGTGAGCGCGCGTGGGGGGCGGATTGTAACCTGAGCGCGGCCTCAGCCCTGCGCGGTAACCCGAGGTGCACCAGCTCCGGGGCTGGTAGCGCGGGTGCGAGGGTCTGCGCGCGGCGGCGGGCGGGGGCACCGCCGGCCCCGGGAATCCCCAGGGACCAGGACGGGACTGCCTGTGAGGGACTCGTGTGTGTGTGTGTGTGTGTGTGTGTGTGTGTGTGTGTGTGTGTGTGTGTCTGTGTGTGTGTGTGTGTGTGTGTGTCCCCGACCGTCGCTGCATTTGTGTGAGGTTTCTTCTATGTGCGCCTCTGAGTCCTGGGTGTATCCTTCTCTCTGGGTGTCCATGGTGGGAAGGGCCTCAAGAAGACACCCCTCCGAATCAGGACATCTTAGACGGATCCAAGCCCAGCCCTGTGACGCCTTCTTAAGGCTGATTGGGGTCACTGGGATTTCACCACTCCACATTGTCTTAAAGGGGAGGCAGTGCGTCCCACTGATGAACCTTAGGCTTGTGGTCCCGCCGCCTTCACAGTCTCACACACATCACAGGCGCAGAGCCTCCAACTGACCCTCTATGAAAAGAGGATGCCTGCCTGGGTCCCCACAGTTGGCTGTGAGGGTCGCGTGAGGTCCTGCAGTTGGTCCCAGCTGATGTTTCTTGGAAGTTTGTTTGAAATAATGCTCCCTGGTGTTCCAGGGGCCTGGCCCTTCCCCCTTGGACCAGAGTGAGGCTAGCCAGCAGGGACCATGCAAAGCGACTGAGGCCCACCAGGTGATAAGTCTCAGGCTGGAGGTGGGAGGGAGACAGTGGGGGAGCTGGGATTTGAACAAACCAGCCCTGGCTGACCCCAAAATCCTGGGCACTTTCCGATGGCCCTGGCCTCTCTGTATAGCCCAGCTTGGGTTTCTGAGCAGTAACATTAGCTTTGGGCTAGTGTCCAGCTGTGACCTGGGTTGGTATCCGCAGAGGGGTTTGGATGACTCTGGAGACATTCAAGAGTCATCCAGATGGTATGGGACCCCATCTCTCCTTCCTGGAAAGACCTGGGCCTGATTCTCGAAATCCTGGGTGGCTGAGTTACAATAATGAATGTGATGGTAGTACCAACAGCTGTGAGAGGTACCTTTGATCAAGGACTTACTGTCCTTGATGAAGCACTGAGCTGAGCACATTAAAAAACGCTTAATTGTCATCTCAGCCCCATGAGGTTGGTAATATGGTTCCTGTCTTCTGGATGAGGAAGTTGAGGCTCTGAGAGGTGCAGACACTCACCTGAGGTCACACAGCTAAGATGCAGAGCTCCAAGGAGTCCTTTCCGAGGTGCACATCCAAGCATGGCCACATTTGATGGAGATGATGGGCAGAGACAATTGCAACCCTGGAATGATCTAGATGGTAGTTTTTAAGCTTCTTTTTCTGCCAGGATCTCCTTTGGGCCAAAGAAGCTGCAAGCAAATGCCTAAAATATGCCCAAAGCTGTGGTGAAACTCACTCCTCCACATCCTGGTCTGCCAACCTGGCCCTGCCATAATAACTGCCCCTGAAACTCTCAGAACCCCAGAAATTTGGGTAGGCCCCCTCCCGGCTCATAACTTCTGGGGTCTGGCACTTTGGAAAAATATGAGTCTTAGGTGGGACAGCCCTTTGGCATAGAGGCGTTCGAAAAGGTACCATGAGCCAGCTTAGGGGGCAGGCTGTCTTGACTACAGGCTGCTAGAGGGAATGGAGAGCAGGGCTGGGGTGTAGGGCAGTGGGGCCAGTGTTGGCTGCTTGGTTGTCAGGCCACCATGTGGGGAGTGGAGGTAGTATGTACAGTGCCTGTGGCTCAAGAAGAGGCAGATATATGGTTTCTGGTGGGCCAGGGTCCACGTTACTGCATTCGTTCTCAGGAGTCCACACGCCTTGTATGACGAGTCCCCGTTTGGTGGCTGGGCTAACTTGACAAACCAGCACTCCATGGGCGTGGGCCGGCCTCAGAGCCAGTCACTGGCACATCCATCTTCAGATAATGCCTACCCCAGTAGGGTGGGCGGGGCCACCTCTGCCAGGGCGGGGCTGCTGGGAGCCTTGCCTGGCTTCTGGGATGAGATTGGGGGCTGGTGCTGAGAGGAACGGGCATGCCAGCCTCCCACAGCATCCTGAGAGTGTCAGCTTTGAATTTGTCTCACTTTTATAAAATATTGTAATAGAAATAGGAATAATGGCTGAAATTTTGCATGTTATGTGCCAAGCCTTATCTCACTGAAGTGTCCCAAACAACCTTAGGAAGTAGGTCCCTTTATTATTAACCCATTTCACAGATTGGAAATGGGGATGCTGAGGATGGGGACTGGACTCACTCCAGGCTGCTTACTTGGTGAGGGGCAGAGCTGTGATTTGAATCCAAAAATGCATTTTTAAAGAATAATGCAATCCCCAAACACCTCTTCATTTTATTTTTAATTTTTTAAGTTGAAGTGTAGTATACATACAGGAAAGTGCACATTCTAGAACTGGGGTTTTTGCAAACTGAACCCACGCATGTCACCAGCACCCAGATCAAGAAAGAGAATAACTGCCTGCATCCCCAAACATGCCCCCCCATTGAAGCATCTTAATTCATTTTTCATTAATTTCAACTAATTAATGTTTTATTGAAGTATAGTCAATTTACAATGTTGTGTTAATTTCTCCTGTACAGCAAAGTGATTAAGTTATACATATATATTCCTTCTTTTTTTATATTCTTTTCCATTATCACAGGATATTGAATGTAGTTTCCTGTGCTATCAACTAATTAAATCTTAACAGACTTTACTTTTTAGAGCAGTTTTAGGTTTACAGAAAAATTACCCAGAAAGTATAGGGTTCCAACACACCCCCTCAGCTCCGCTGTTATTAACATCTCTCATTAGTGTGGTGCATTTGTTACACTTGATGAACCAATATAGAATATTATTATTATTATTTTTAACATGCTAGGTTTCTCCCCCATCTTTCACTTATTTATTTATTTATTTATTTATTTATTTATTTATTGGCTGCGTTGGGTCTTCGTTGCTGCACGTGGGCTTTTCTCCAGTTGTGGCGAGCGGGGGCTACTCTTCGTTGCGGTGTGCAGGCTTCTCATTGCGTCGGTTTCTCTTGTTGCAGAGCACGGGCTCTAGGGCACGCTGGGCTTCAGTAGTTCTGGCTCACGGGCTTAGTTGCTCCGTGGCATGTGGGATCTTCCTGGACCAGGAATCAAACCTGTGTCCCCTGCATTGGCAGGCGGATTCTTAACCACTGTGTCACCAGGGAAGTCCCTAGAACGTTGTTATTAACTAAAGTCCATAGTTTACATTAGAGTTCATTCTTTGGCTTGTACAATTCACTAATTAATTTTAATAGTTAAAACACTTTTGAATGGTCAATATGTGCTCAGGGTATAGAAAATCAGAAAGTCCCCAAAGGGTGGGATGGGGAGGGTGGGAGGGAGGGAGATGCAAGAGGGAAGAGATATGGGAACATATGTGTATGTATAACTGATTCACTTTGTTATAAAGCAGAAACTAACACACCATTGTAAAGCAATTATACTTCAATAAAGATGTTTAAAAAAAAAAAAAAAGTCCCCAAAGATGGAGACAGAAAGGTAAGCCTCCCTTCCAGTCCTGCCCCCAGTTTTTGCAGGCTCCTTTCAGAGGCAGCCACCATGATAAATTTCTCATGGGTCCTCAAAACCTTTTTTTCTGCATTTAAAAAAATTGAGGCAAAATTCATCTAATATAAAATAACTATTTTAAAGTGAACAATTCTGTGGCATTTAGTACATTCCCAATGTTGTGCAATCACCACATGTATCTGTTTTCAAAACATTTCCATCACCCTGAAAGGAGACCTCCTCACTCCCCACTCCCGTTCCCCCCAGCCCCTGGAACCACGAATCTGCTTTCTGTCTCCTACCTAGTCTGGATATTTTGTATAAACCGGATTGTACAATACATGGCCTTTTGTGTCTGGCTTCTTTCACTCAGCTTGATGTTTTTGAGGTTCATCCGTGTTGTAGCCTGTGTCAGTGCTTCATTCCTTTTCATGGCTGAATAATATTCCATTGTATAGATACACCATATGATATTTATCCATCACCAGTTGATGGACATTTGGACTGCTTCCACCTTTTGGTGATTGTGAATAGTGCTGCTATGAATATTTGTACACAAGTATCGGTTTGACTCACTGTTTTCCATTCTTTTGCGTATACACCTAGGAGTGGAATTGCTGGGTCACGGGATGATTCTATATTTAACTTTTTGTGGGACTATCAAATTGTTTCCCACAGCGGCCGCACCACCTCAAAACTTTTTGTAGCACTTTCTTTGGGGGTTTGGACAGAACTGCTCTGTTTGAGAGGAGGAGGAACCCAGCTGCCGAAAGTAGAGGACTTCCTCAATGCACTCATTTACTGAGCTCCTCCCGTGAACATCAGATGGACCTCTTTCAATTATTCCCATTTTGTGGATGAGAAGACTGAGGCTCCCAGGTGAGAGCCAGTTGGGGACCCACAGCATGTGTTTTTTTCTGCTAGGAGTAGAGCTGGTGTCTGTCCCAGGAAAGACTGCAGCCTGCACCTGTCCTGAGGGATGGTGAGGTGGGCACAGGGTTTCTCTGGCCCTCCCATGCACCCACCCACCTGGAGCAGGGACCCCTTTTTCAGGGCTCACATTTTATCTTGTTCCAATTCCTTCCCATTTCAATCCTTCAGGAAGACATCTCTTTGGTCAGGATATCAGCTGCGATTTTCCTGGGTGGAGGTGGGGGCTTTTGCTGTGACTCCAAGCCCCCCAACTTCCTCTGAGGGTTACTGGAAAGATGAAAGGCATGCATGACTGTGAAAGTCACTGCGTACAGCAGGTGCTCAATAATTCTTTTGAGAGCAAAGGAAGGGAGGTGGATGATTGCAGTGCAAAATGGACTGTCAGGGCAGAGCTGGGCCTGGAGGATGAGGGGAAGCTGGTGTGGGCAGAGCTGGGGGAGAGGCATGCAGGGTGGAGGGAACAGCATGTGCAAAGGCTCTGAGGTAGGAATGTACTTGGCCTGCGGCTGGAGTGGCCGGAGTTGAGTGAGTGAGGGGGAGAGCAGTGGGAGACAGAGTTGGAGGCGTCAGCAGGGGCAGGCCACACAGGGCAATGGGGTCCATGAAAAGGAGTCTGAATTGTTTTCAGAGTGTAATGGGGGGCCATAGGAGGAAGGGGAAGGTCATGTCTGATTTAATTTTAGGAAGAGCCCTCTGACTGCTGTGTGGAGAATGGACTGCTGGGGGCCAAGGATGGAACTCAGGGGACCGATGGGAGGAGGCTACCACAGTGGTGACTTGACATCAATTGATGGAGAGACTTGACATCGACCCATGATGGATGGAGAGAAATGAATGGATGTGAAAGATGTTTAGGATGGACGACTGGCAGGAGATGGCAACAGATCGAACGGAGGAGGAAGGAGGGAGGTAGGGGGTGAGGTGAATCTGATACCCCTGGGGGAATATCCAGGAGGTGGCTGGACCTATCAAGGGGGCCACCGAGACATGGGAGGCACCTCAGAGATGAGTCACGGAGGCCATGGGAGGGGGTGAGATCCTCAGGAGGTGTGCACAGAGGGAGAGGAGACCACCCAGGACCAAGCTCTAAGGAACACCAACATTTACAAATTGGGTGAAGAAAGGGGGGTCCAAAACAGACTGAGAAAGGGTATCTTTGTGGCTGAGGTGGAGGATGGGCAGGGTTCACCTCCCAAAGGGCTTTGGATACCAGGCTGGGGGGAGTGGGGAGCCATGGGGGGAATTAGAGCAGAGGAATGACAGGCCTTTAGAAAGGTATCTGTAGTGGATGGGGTGGAAGCCAGACTACAGCCAGGTTGCCCAGGGGTTAGATGTGCCCCATGTGACCTGTTGGCTGAATATGTTGACTTCAGCCCACCCCCAGAAGTCTTGGGCCTGCCAGGATGGTGACCCCCACCCCATCCCTCCACTCCAGACCACACACAGGAAAGGTCATACCATGGTGGACTCAGAGATCATCTCTTACAGCTACCCCCAGTTCCATATGGGGAGCTGGGGGTGACAGTAAAAGCAGTCAGTGGAGGAGTTAGGATTAGAACCCAGCTGCTTATGGTGTGTGTGTGTGTGTGTGTGTGTGTGTGTGTGTGTGTGTGTGTGTGTGTGTGCATATTTAGTAAGAAAGCCCCCTTCATATAGGTTCCTCACTTCACTCAGGCCTCTGCCCAGGTATCCCTCTCCAGAGAGGCCTCCCTGGACCACTTCATCTAAAAGAATTGCTCCCCATCCTCTTACTCTGAGGGTTAGTGTCCTGTGGCTGCTGTAACAGATTTCCGTGAACTGGATGGCTTAAAACAACACAATTTATTAGCTCTTGGATTTGGAGGCCAGAAGTCTGCAATCCAGGTGTTGGCAGGGCCACACTCCTTCCGAAGGCTCTAGGGGAGGATCCTTCCTTGTCTCTTCCAGCTTCTGGGTGCTCCAGATGTTCTTTGGCTTGTAGCTGCATCACCCCAATCCCTGCCTCTGTCTTCACACGGCCTTCTCTTCTGTGTGCCAAATCTCCCTCTGCCTCTCTCTCACTCTCTTTCTTTGGCTGCGCCTCAGGGCTTACGGAATCTTAGTTCCCTGACCAGGGATTGAACCCGGGTCCTCGGCTCCCTCTGCCTCTCTCTTAGAAGGACACTTGTGATTCCAGTTAGGACCCACCTGGACAATCCAGAATCATCTCCCCATCTCTAGATCCTTACCTTAATCCCACCTGCAAAGGTTTTTCCATATAAGGTCACAGGTTCTAGGGATTAGAATGGGATATCAATGGGGGGGGGCCAATATTCAGCCACTCCCCCATCCCCACTTTACCTTCTTCAGAACATGTAGCCTTTCTGTGGTGTCCTAGCATGTCTGTTGGTGGTCACCACCCCTAAGGGCCAGGGCCATGTCTGTCCTGCCATCATTATATCCCCATGCCTAGAACAGAGTCACACACATAGCAGGGGCTCAGAAATGATTTGCCAACTGAATGCTGAAGAGAAGCATGTAGAACCCTTAGTGGAAGTCCTGGCCTGTGGAAGCCAGAGGAAGGTCACAATTCTTAGTAGTAACTGCTAGCTGTCTTCCCCGATATTGCTGGGGAAAATCATTACCCATCGTTAAATTGGTAGAGAAATAAATACCCATGGCTACTTCCTGTGGAGTGTGTCACCTAGAGCTGCCCATGGGAGAGGCAGCCCAATTGCATATCAGTGGTCTTAGTTCAGAGCACATGCCTGGGACTCGTGACTTGGAGCTCTCTGTGTTTCATTTTGGAAGGTTGCTTACTCCCCACCCCTCCCCCTCCCCCATCCAGCCCTCCAGAGGGCATATTGCCTACACCAGGCTTTCTGTATTTTAAAGAAGATTTTAACTGTGGTAAAATACACATAACATTTACCATTTTAACCATTTAAGTGTACAGTTCAGTGGTATTAAGGGCATTCACATTGTTGTGCAACCATCACTACCATCCATCTCCAGAACTTTTCCATCTTCCCCAGCTAAAACCCTGTACCTGTTAACATTAACTCACCATTTCCCCCTCCCCCAGACCCTGGCAACCACCATCCTCCTTTCTGTGTCTATGAATTTGACCAGTCCGGGGACCTCATACAAGTGGAATCATACAGTATTTGTCTTTTTGTGTCTGGCTTATTTCATTTAGCATAATGTCATCAAGGTTCATCGATGTTGTAGCATGTGTTACAATTTCCTTCCTTTTAAAGGCTGCATAACATTCCGCTGTATGAATGGACCACATTTTGTTTATCCATTTTTTCATTGATGGATGCTTGGCTTGCTTTCACTTTTCGGCTATTGCGAATAGTTCCACCATGAACATGAGTGTGCAAATATCTGTTTGAGTCCCTGCTTTCACTTCTTTTAGGGATCTACCCAGAAGTGGGATTGCTAGAACATATGGTAATTCTATGTTTAATTTTTTGAGGAATCACCATACTGTTCTCCGCAGCATGGCTGCACTATTTTACATTCACTCCTGCAATGCATAGGTTTCCAATTTCTCCACATCCTTGCCAACACTTGTTACTTTCTTACTTTCTTTCTTTGATAGTAGCCATCCTAATGAGTCGTCATGTCATCTGCCTTGTAAGTCAGACCATTCCAATGGGGTCCTCCACATTTGGTAATGACCCATCCACCTGCTTTCCCAGGACACAGCAACCAATAGAAACTTCACCTCTGCCTGGATGATGTGGTTGGACTTTGGCTGGTGGAAGAGCCAGTGGGTTGGAGGCCCTGGCGGTGGGGGGGCATCCCTGGCAGGGGTGGGTGGGTGTTGAGGACACAGGTGAGAACCTGCAGTGCAGGGTTTCTTTAGCTGTGTTGCCCAGGGAGGTGGGAGCACAGAGGGAACCCTTGGCTCATAGGATTGAGTGGAAAAGATTGATGAGAGCAGGACCTGAGCATTTTCAGCAGTCTCCTTGGTGTCGTCTGAGGTCCATGGGCCCTCAAATTGATTGAGGTTGGCCTTGGTGGGGGTTCAGGGGACCCCTGCCAGCTCCCAACTCCCGTGAGTTGGAGGCACTGAGCTTGAATTGTCTTGAAAATGGAGAGAATGACGGGACCTGCCTTCAAGGATTGCTTTAAGATTCCATGAAATGAGGCACCACCCTGATGGTGGTGCGTGGCAGGTAGTAAGCGCTCTATACCTGGTCACTGTGTTATTAATATTATTGGTACACACCCACTCTGTTTTGGTTCCTTCAGGAGTTGGTGCTAGGGCAAGGATTTGAGTGCAAGTAGTTTATGTGGGAAGTGATCATGGAAAAGACCAATAAGGGAGAAGGCAGTGAACCTAAAAGAATTGAAAACAGGGACTCAAACAAATACATATACATGCATGGTCATAGCAGCACATTTCATAGTAGCCAAAAGGTGGAAACAGCCCAAATGTCCAATAGATGAATGGATAAACAAAATGTGAAAAATTCTTACAATGAAGCACTGATACATGCTACAAAGTGGATGAACCTTGAAAACCTCATTCTGAGTGAAGGAAGCCACAAAAGACATGAAAAGTCACTGTGTATGATTCCCTTTATATGAAATGTCCAGAATAGGCAAATCTGTAGAGACAGAAAAAAGATTAGTGGTTTCCAGGGGTGGGGGGAGCGGGGAGTGGACTGCTAAATGGAGACGGGTTCTCCTTTTGGGGTGATGGAAATGTTTTGGAACTAGATAGAAGTGGTGGTTGCACAGCATTGTGAATGTATTAATGCCACTGAATTGCTCACTTTAAAATGCTTCATTTTATATCATGTGAGTTTTACCTCAATTAAAAAAAAGAAGAAGGAGGAGGAAGAGAAGAAGAAGAAGAAGAAAGAGGAGGAGGAGGGGGAGAGGAAGGAGAAGAAGAAGAAGAGGGAAGTAAGACAGGGGAAAGGAGGCAGCTAACAGAGAAGGTTTCTCTTGTGGGCAGCTGGAGTTTAATCCTTCTGGGGAACCCTGGCAGTGCGTGCAGAACCCACACCTCAGGGTCATTGCACTGGAAAGAAGGAGCTGGATTATTTATCCAGCGACGCTCATCAGTCATTGATTGAGAGCTACTTTTGGCAAGGAGGAGGGGAGGGAGTTTGTTTCAGTTTTCTAATACTCTGGCCGCCTGTGCACGGGCAGAGAAGTTGGGAGGGATGCCCTGAGAAGTCAAGGCTGAGGGCATATGGGTGGGGCCAGCTGGCTGGAGGTCACTGCTCTGGGAAGAAGCATCCTTGGTGTCTGGGACTTACATGTATTGAGTGCCTACTATGTCCCAGGCACATCACGCTTGGCTCCGCAGGTCATCATGCGTATGGCACACATGTGGCCAGAGGGTGGTTCCCGCCTGCACTGACCCCCACCCTATGTATCCCCCCAGGATGCTGCCCATCACAGAGAACCTGCTGCACCTCCTGGGACTGGAGAAGACGGCGTTCCGTTTGTATGCCCTGTCCGGGCTCCTTCTCTCCCTGCTCTTCTTCCTCTTCCGTCTGCTGCTGCAGTTCCTGAGGCTCTGCTGGCACTTCTATATCACCTGCTGCCGACTGCGCTGCTTCCCCCAGCCGCCCCGGCGCAGCTGGCTGCTGGGTCACCTGGGCATGGTGTGTGTGGCCGGGCAGGTGGGCTGGGCAGGGCAGGGCAGGTACAGATGTTCAGTAAGGATGATGGACCTGCTGGCTTCCCTCATCCCCCCAAGAATCTGGTTGGAGCCATGAACAGACCCATTTTACAGGATCTGAGTGAGACTGAGGTTCAGAGAGGGCAAGCAGGAACCCAGGATCACACAGCTTGGATGACGCAGAGCTGACTCTAAAGTTCTCTCTACAATTCCAGGCTATTGCTGTAGCCACAGGTACCAGTGCTTGTGAAATCCCAGAGTGGGAGGCGAGGCACCCTTGTACATTTTGTTGCTTCACCTACCCCCCAATGTGGTTTCACACACTCTCTTTTTCTCTTTAATGCTGTGGTCCCAGGTGAGGATTCCAACCCTTTTCTTTCATTTCATTTCTTATTTCACATATATATTCCAAGTATTATTTCAGGCACTTTATAAATATTAACTCATTTGGTCCTCTTGACAGTCTTAGAAGGCAGGTCCTGTGACTATCTCCATTTTTCTCCAGAGAATACTATGGCGCGGAGAGGTTAAGTAGCTGGCCTTAGGTCACAGAGCTCATAAGTGGCAGCGTCTGGGTTTAAACCCAGGCTGTCTGGCTCCAGCGTCCCTGATCTTAGCTGTCTACCCTTGCCCCTCTAGCTTCTGGATGAGAAAGGCTGGACTTTTCTAAAAGGGCTTCAGAGGTCAGAAGAGAGAAAGTCAGACTCCTGAGGGTGCTGAGGCTTTTGGGGCCAGAGTCTAGCCCCCATTTCCCTGCTGGACTCAGCTGATTCCCCCTTCCAGGCCTAAATGAAACTGAGGGACAGTTGTGGAGACCTTCCTGGTTCAGGCCTCATGCTGAACTTGGAGGAAGACTTTGGAGAGGCAGTTTGGGGCAGTGGTCATCAGTGTGGACTTGCCAGTCTCTACCATGTGCTGCCTGTGTGACCCTGAGCAAGCTATTTCACCTCCCTGTGCCTCAGCTGACTCATCTGCAACGTGGAACTATAATCATTCCTAATAATCTCGTGGGATTGTTCCAACGATTCCTGAAGTCGTGTCTGTGGCATGCTGGGCACAGAGCCTGCTACACTGTGGTGGATGTATGTGCTCAATTCCTGGGTCCTGCGGAGACTGGAAGTATCAAGTGATTCTAGACACATTTTAGATACTGCTTGGAGTGAGTGTCTCCGAAGAAGGAAGCAGGAGACACATTTCCACTCAATAGTGCAAGAAACATTCATTTTATTATCCTCCTGGAGCCAGCACTCATCAAGTTTTGGCTGTTTGTGCCTGAATCTCCTCCCTCTTTTCCATTCTCCAACCACTGCTCAGGCCTCCTCCTCTCCTGCTGTTCCATGGTCCAGCCTCCTCACTGGGGTCCTGCCTTTAGTCTTACTCCTTCAGTCCATCCCTCATCCTGGTCCCAGAAGGATTCTTGAATCCAGCCATGTCCCTCCCCTGCTCACACACCCTCCATGGCTCCCCATTGCTATCCTGAGAAAGTCCCAGCTTCTCAGCTGGAGTTCAAGTCCCTTTAGACTCCAACCCCCACCCTCCTCACCTGTTCTACCATCTCCCTCTAGTCCCATAGAATGACTTTCTGCTCCTGGAACAAGACTCTGACTTTCCACCTCCATGGCCTTTGCCGAAACTGTGCCCTCTGCCCAGAATATCCTTCTCTGTTAGATGAACTTCTACTCATTTTTCATGCCCCATATCCAATGTCCTTATTCCAGGAAGCCCTCTGGCATGGATGGTGGTCCTGGAAATAGTGGCCAGGCTCTGGTGCCATGGGCGGTTGGCCAGCGCCAGTTCTGAAGTCCAGCCTTGATCCCGTGGGCCCATCCTGCCTCCCAGGCCATGAGACCTGGATGATGCCATTATCTCCCTTGGGTGTGGACAGGCTCAGGGCTGAACCTGATCAAGAAGGAGACACAGAAACCAGAGAGGAGTCATTTGTTCATTCATTCATTCATTCTACAATTGCTGGACACTACCACTGGCCAGGCACTGGGTTAGGCTCCTTTATATCTGAGCTCTCCCAATTCTCATAGCCTGTGAAATAGGGTTGGACCTGCCCTATATTATGGATTCGATCTTTGGAGCTCAGAGAGGTTAGGTGACTTGCCCAAGATCACACAGCTGCTGAGGGTGGATTTGAGCTCAGATCCACCTGACATTGAGCCTGAAGTGCTCTGCCTCATAGAACATGTTGGTTAAGAGCAGGCGTTTTGGAGCTTGGGGGCCTGTGTTCAAATCTTCGCTTTACCACTAAGGCAGGTGAAGCCAGTGTCTGCGCACATCCTCTCGGCCCATTTCTGGCTTCAGTGGGCTGACTTCTAGCTGCTAGCACCTGTGTTCTAGGGCTTTCTCTAGCAGCTGAAGCCCACTCTGCACGGGCGGACTGTGAACTTCAACCTCAGCCGGTGATTATGGGACTAGGGGAGTTGGTATAAAAACACCTTAGCCCCCTCACCCTCAGGTGGGTTGACTCTGAGATGGATGTCCCCCAGAGGTCCCCAATGGGACTGAGCCCCAGTTGCCCATGGGAGTAATTCCCTTGACAACTCTTTGCTGGCTGCCTTCCCTCTCTATCTCACTCCTCCTCTCCCCACCCATGTTTCTGGGGATCACCCCCCAAATAAACTGCTTGCCCTAGAACCCTTGTCTCAGGTCCTGCTTCTAGGGGAGACCAAACCAGGACAGTCCCTTTACTCACCTGTAACTTAAGACAAATCATTTGACCCTTCTGAGTAAAGTAAAATGGGGAAAATAGTAGCAACTACGTCATAGGGTTCTTGTGTGGGTTGAATGTATGAATATCTGAAAAATGCCCACGGCAGCACCCAACTGCAAGCATGTGTATGTGTTATAGAGAACAATACTAGTAATATTTTATTACGAACATAGAGGTATTAGATAAGTGCCAACCGTTATCATTATTGTGTTTACTCTTACTGCTTTTATTTCTTGAACACCAGCCGTGTGTCAGGCCCTGTGCTGGGGCTCTTCCACTTTGCTATTCCATGAATCCTCTCAACTACCCTCAGAAGGGGAGTTGACTTTTCCCCCAGTTTTCAGATGAGGGAATGGAGACTCAGGTGCGGTCAACTGCCCACAATCATACAGCTTTTCCCGGCTTGTTTTGAGGGCAGGGGAAGTGGTGGGAGGGAAGGGCTGGGGGAAGCCAGGGCTGGACACCTTCTCACTACCCTTCTCTACCACCCTCTGCAGTATCTCCCGAATGAGACAGGCCTCCAAGATGAGAAGAAGGTGCTGGACAGCATGCACCACGTGATCCTGGTGTGGATAGGACCTGTCCTGCCACTGTTGGTGCTGGTGCACCCTGACTACATCAAGCCCCTGGTGGGCGCCTCGGGTAGGTGGGCTGGGCCTCTGAGTGATGAGGAAACCCTCAACTCCCAGAGCCCACCTGGGTTTCTAGGCAGGTGGGCTACCCAGAAGAAGGGCCATTTGAAGGATGAATAGGAGTTTACCAAAGCCACAATGACAATGCAGGTAATGGGAACAGCGTGGGAAAAGGCGTGACAATGAAAGTTCCAGGAACTTTGAGAGGATGTTTACCTCTCAAAGTCAGAGCAGACATGTTCGGATAGGCAGTTGTTTGCCCAAGCTTTTGTTAAATGGTTGTTGCTCAATTTTAAGCCACGGCACTCCTATCATTTGGGTTCTGACGCTCCCACTGTGGCTATCGCAGCCTGCAGCCTGCTCTCTTCACCTAGGCTGGCCCTGACTGACAGAGAGGGAGAGGTAGAAGGATCGCTTCTCTCTTCTGCCATCCGCACCTATCCCAAGGTGCAGGATTCCCAAGTGTGCTTGGCAGGCTCTTGCTCAGGCTTCAACATGCAGCTCTAAAGACCTTCTCCTCCAGGAAGCCTCCTTTGATCCCCCAGACAGACCATAGGTCTCTCCTCTAGACTCTCCCATTCTCACTCCTAACCATTTAGCGCTGAATGTGTCTGTGTCTAGCACTGTCTTCCTCATAAGTGGGGCTCTGGGCCCTCAGGGTGCCCTCGCATGTACCTGGGCATCTCCAGAGGCATAAGGGGACATTTGAGAGAGGAAGGATGGGAAATAAAGAGCTCCAGGAATTTTAGGACCTCTGGCCTCAGCTTTGGTCTCTGCAAACACACGTATGGAGACCACCTTCAAGGCTGCACCCTGAGCCATGAAGGAGGAAGGGGCTGCCATCCTTCCCTTTCCCAGCTCTGCCCTCCTCATGCCTCAGTGTCCCCCATTATTGCATTTGTAAGGGAATGACCATCCCCACTGAACAAAGAGGGAAACCTGGACCCTGGGAAGGGTGACTCTTCCAAGGGATGGGCACCAAGTTGTGGGAAGAGGCCTGGGCCAGGACTTGTGTGGGCTGGGTTTGAATCCAGGCTGGAGCATGTGCTTGCTGTGTGACCCAGCAATTCATCTAGCTTCTCAGGGCTTCAGTTTCTGATCTGTAAAATAAGGTGGTTGTGAAGAGTCAGTAGTATAGTGTGGGTTGGTGCTGATAAAGGTTTTTTCTCTTCTGCCTTTTTAATATCTTTTTTCTTTCTTTCTTTCCCCCTCCCTCCCCTCTCCACCAGCTCAGAGCATCTGTTTTCTGAGTCTCACCCTGTGTGGTTATGAGACCCCAAGTAGACCAGGGAGTAGAGCCCCCATCATAAGCTTGGCACTTTAGTAGATGCTCAGGCCTCTTCTTCTCCTCTCCCCTCCCCTCTCTCAGGACAGGCAGGATATCCAGTGCCTCCCCCACTGGAGGAGCTGGATGGGAGACTCCAGCTTGGGGAGGGTGGGGCTGTGTGAGTCAGGAGAGGCAACCTGGAGTCAGACCTCCTGGCCCCAAGGTGTCCGGGCCCCTCCATGCCTGCCTGCCTGAGATTGGACAGACCTGGTCCTAAGTCTTAAATTCCATCCCCTATTGGGGCCTCCTTGGGACCACATCTCAGGGGTTTGCTCCTCTAGGCTTAAACCCACATAGCTGATGGGCCCTGAGGAAGGCATGGCTCTTCTTAGAACCTCTGTTTCTTCATCTTTTAAGGGGCATTTGGGATATACAGAGAAAGTAGGTGAAAATGCTTTATAGAAGACAAGGCAGGATATACAGCCATTTAATTGTAGCTTGTTTTCATATATTCATTTTAAAAATTGAGCTGAAATCACATACCATATAATTACTTATTTTATTTTATTTTATATTTTTTTATTTTTTAAGTTTTATTGAAGTATAGTTGATTTACAATGTTGTGTTAATTTCTGCTGTACAGCAAAGTGATTCAGTTACACATATATATTCTTTTTTTGTTGTTGTTAGCTTCTGCTTTATAACAAAGTGAATCAGTTATACATATACATATGTTCCCATATCTCTTCCCTCTTGCGTCTCCCTCCCTCCCACCCTCCCTATCCCACCCCTCTAGGTGGTCACAAAGCACCTAGCTGATCTCCCTGTGCTATGCGGCAGCTTCCCACTAGCTATCTATTTTACGTTTGGTAGTGTATATATGTCCATGCCACTCTCTCACTTTGTCACAGCTTACCCTTCCCCCTCCCCATATCCTCAAGTCCATTCTCTAGTAGGTCTGTGTCTTTATTCCCATCTTGCCCCTAGGTTCTTCACGACCTTTTTGTTTTTTTCTTAGATTCCATATATATGTGTTAGCATACAGTATTTGTTTTTCTCTTTCTGACTTACTTCACTCTGTATGACAGACTCTAGGTCCATCCACCTCACTACAAATAACTCAATTTCATTTCTTCTTGTGACTGAGTAATATTCCATTGTATATATGTGCCACATCTTCTTTATCCATTCATCTGTCGATGGACACTTAGGTTGCTTCCATGTCCTGCCTATTGTAAATAGAGCTGCAAAGAACATTGTGGTACATGACTATTTTTGAATTATGGTTTTCTCAAGGTATATGCCCAGTAGTGGGAACACTCCCATTTACCACTGCAACAAAAAGAATAAAATATCTAGGAATAAACCTACCTAAGGAGACAAAAGACCTGTATGCAGAAAATTATAAGACACTGATGAAAGAAATTAAAGATGATACAAATAGATGGAGAGATATACCATGTTCTTGGATTGGAAGAATCAACATTGTGAAAATGACTCTACTACCCAAAGAAATCTACAGATTTAATGCAATCCCTATCAAACTACCACTGGCATTTTTCACAGAACTAGAACAAAAAATTTCACAATTTGTATGGAAACACAAAAGATCCCGAATAGCCAAAGCAATCTTGAGAATGAAAAATAGAGCTGGAGGAATCAGGCTCCCTGACTTCAGACTATACTACAAAGCTACAGTAATCAAGACAGTATGGTACTGGCACAAAAACAGAAATATAGATCAATGGAACAGGATAGAAAGCCCAGAGATAAACCCACACACATATGGTCACCTTATCTTTGATAAAGGAGGCAAGAATATACAATGGAGAAAAGACAGCCTCTTCAATAAGTGGTGCTGGGAAAACTGGACAGGTACATGTAAAAGTATGAAATTAGAACACTCCCTAACACCATACACAAAAATAAACTCAAATGAATTAAAGACCTAAATGTAAGGCCAGACACTATCAAACTCTTGGAGGAAAACATAGGCAGAACACTCTATGACAGAAATCACAGCAAGATCCTTTTTGACCCACCTCCTAGAGAAATGGAAATAAAAACTAAAATAAACAAATGGGACCTAATGAAACTTAAAAGCTTTTGCACCACAAAGGAAACCATAAACAAGACGAAAAGACAACCCTCAGAATGGGAGAAAATATTTGCAAATGAAGCAACTGACAAAGGATTAATCTCCAAAATTTACAAGCGGCTCATGCAGCTCAATATCAAAAAAACAAACAACCCAATCCAAAAATGGGCAGAAGACCTAAATAGACATTTCTCCAAAGAAAATATACAGATTGCCAACAAACACATGAAAGAATGCTCAACATCATTAATCATTAGAGAAATGCAAATCGAAACTACAATGAGATATCATCTCACACCGGTCAGAATGGTCATCATCAAAAAATCTAGAAACAATGAATGCTGGAGAGGGTGTGGAGAAAAGGGAACACTCTTGAACTGTTGGTGGGAATGTAAATTGATACAGCCACTATGGAGAACAGTATGGAGGTTCCTTATAAAACTAAAAATAGAACTACCATACGACCCAGTAATTACTTATTTTAAAGTGTAAGGTATTTAGTGTGTTCACAGTGTTGTGCAACTGTCACCTCTCCCTAGTTTCAAAACCTTTTCATCACCCCATAAAACACTCCATAATGATGTTATCACTTCCCATTCCCCCTTCTCTTCATCCACTGGTAAATACTTTCTGTCCCTATGGATTTTCCTTTTCTGGATATATCATAGGAAAGGAATTATACAAAATGTGGTCCTTTGCAGCTGACTTTCACTCAGAATAGATTTGAGGTTCATCCACATTGTAGCAATGATCAGGACTTCATTCTTTTTTAAGGCTGAGTAATATTTCATTGTATGGATGTATGGATATACCATATTTGCTTATCCATTCATCTGCTGACATACATTTGGGTTGTTTCTACCTTTTGGCTCTTATGAATAATGGTGCTATGAACATGTGTGTACAAGTTTTGGACATATATTTTCATTTCTCTTGGGTAGGTACCTAGTTGTAGAATTGTGGGGTCATATGGGAACTCTATGTCTAACTTTTCAGGGAACCACCAAACTGTTTTGCATGGTGTCTGTGCATTCATTTTTCCCTATTAGGGTTCTGCTGTGAGCTGGGCACCCAGATATTCATCTCACAAGTTTTTGACACCACTGAGCAATAATTATAGTCACAGTAGTAAAAATAGCCAACAGTTGGTTAGTTATTCATTTATGTGCATGAATATTTAATGAGCACCTACTGTGTGCCAGGAGCACATTAGTTCATTGAGTTTTTGTAGGGTTGCCATGAGGTAGGCAAGATTGTTCGATTTTCTTGCCCAAGTTTACACAACCAATTAGGGCTGGGATTTGAACCCAGGCCTGGCCGGCCCAGAGGCCAAGCTCTCAACCACAGTAATATGCAGCTTCCTGCTGGGCACTTGTGGGGGCTTTTCTTATATGACCTTCTTCAGGGTAGATGTTACCATCTCCTTGTTACTGGAGGGGAACGTGATGGGAGAGGTAGCCTGGACATAGGCTCTCCTGGCATTGAGTGCTGAGGCTTGGATTAGAGGAGGGACCTGAGGATGGCAGAGCAAGGGTTCAACTGGAGAGAAGGTTTGGAGAAGGCTTCCTGGAGGAGGCATCAGTGAAATTGGGCTTTGAAGGATGCATAGGAGTTTGCCTGATGAGAGGTCCCAGGTAGAGGGTCCTAAGTGCAAAAGTGCAGATGTGTGAAAGTGCCAGGGGAATTCAGGTGATTTGGGGTGTCTGGAGTGAAGATGACGTGTGGGGAGAAGTAGGAAATGAGACAGGACCTGGACTCAGAGCACCTATGTACAAAGTGAAGGAGCTTGTGTTTTATCTTGGGGGTGTTAGGGAGCCATGGGAGGTGTTTGAGCAGGATAGTCATTGGACAAGTCTGTGTGTCAGAAAGACCCTTGAAGGGCCTCGTGTGGAGTCCAGAGCCCAGAGGGGAGAGGAGTGACTAGACTCCCACCTCCTCCTCCAAAGCTGCCTCTTCCTGGAAGTCTGCCTTGACTTCTAGCAACCCGTTCTCTGTGCCTCCCTCTGCTCCTGGCACACATTCTACCTTCTTGCCAATTACATGGCATGCCTCTGCTTCCCTTTCCCACTACATCCAGAGCTCCTCCAGGCAGGGTGTGGAGCTGAGCCATCTCTGGGGCCCCAGCATTGCCCAGCATGGGTTGGGCACAGAAGGGTGGCAGCAGAGGTGTGTAGAATGGGAGAACGAGTGGACAGATGATTGTGCATACAATTGGCCAATGCCTGGGGAGTGTGTGTGTGTAGGTGGCTGAATCATATCTCAGGTAAAAGTGACATCACTTGAGTTTCAGGTACTTCCTTCCTGGACCCTGCCCATTCTGTCCCAGATCTATTCAGCACATAGAAAGGGAATGCATTCACTCATCCATCCAACCACCCACCCACCCATCATCCATCCATCTATCCATCCATCCATCCATCTATCCATCCATCCATCCATCCAACCATCCAACCATCCATCCATCTACCCATTGATAGTTTTCATTCATCCATCCTTTGATTGGTTAATTCATTCATACAATAAAAATTTATTTAGCACCAATATGTTAGTGATCAACAAGGTCCCTCCCTTCAAAGGGCCTGTAACTGGATGGATACAATCCTGAGTGATTGGTGGGAGAGGGAATGGCATCCAAGCGAGACTGGAAGAATGAGGAAAAAGTGTTTGAGGCAGAGGGGGCACCTGGTGGAAAGACTCAGAACAGAGAGAGAACACAGCTTTTCAAGGACCTGAGACAAGTTCTATGATGTTAGCAAGTTGGGTGTGTGTGGGGATGGGTGGTTGTGGTGGATAGAGGTGTTCTGAGAATGGTCTGGAGTGGGATAGGTCATTCAAGGCTTTATAAATGGGCTGAGCAGCTGTGCTTGAGGCTGATGGGTGTGTGGGCAGAAAGGGACATGGTCAGATCTAGAGTCAAGTAAGATCCCCCTGGGTCTAGGGTACGGGACAGACTGGAAAGGGCGAGGCTGGAGGCTGGGAGCACAGGAGGTGTAATTCAGATGGCCTGAGTTGGCAGAAAAGAGGGGGTGGATTAGGAGAAGAATCAGGTGAAGAAAGCCATACTGGAGAGAGAGCACAGCCTGGGCAAAGGTTTGGAAGTGAGGGACAACGTGTGGGGTTATTTGGTGTATGCTGAAGGATGAGATGGGAGAGGCATACGGCAGCAAGATAGGGCAGGGCCTTCAGTGCTAGCCTGAGCTTGAACTTTTTTACAAAGGTTTTAGGGAGCCATGGGAGGGGTTTGAGCAGGGAAGGCTCATGTTCAGATCAGCATGTTATAAGGCTCTCTTTGGGGCAGGTGTGGAGGATTGGACTGGAGGGGTGACGTGGGAGGTGAGAGCCCAAAGCGCAGGCCCAAGGAGGTCATAAGCAGAGGTCAAGGGTCAGAACTCTGGAGACATCATCACCTCTTCTCTCTCCACAGCTGCCGTTGCCCCCAAGGATGACCTTTTCTATGGCTTTCTGAAACCTTGGCTGGGTGAGCTCGGGACTGGGTAGCCTGGAGCTGGGGCTTCAGGAAAGAGGGGGCAGGGTGTGGGGTTTCTTGGTGAGGTCCTTAACCTTGGTCTTCTGGGGCCAGGAGATGGGCTGTTGCTCAGCAAAGGTGACAAGTGGAGCCGGCACCGCCGCCTGCTGACACCTGCCTTCCACTTTGACATACTGAAGCCCTACATGAAGATCTTCAACCAGTGCACCGGTATCATGCATGTGAGTCCCAAGGTTTCTTGGGAAGAGGGTATCCTGGTAGTGAGGCTGGTCCAGGCTCCAGCTCATGGGCAAACCATGTGATGCCAGGAAGCCTCACTTCCTTTATCTATAAAGCGGTCTTGTAGTGAACTTGCAGCTGGGTCATTGTCAGCCCGGCTGAAGGTCTGTGGTCTCCATACCCATTTGCCACGCGTCTTTCTCTTCCAGGCTAAATGGCGGCGCTTGGCAGAGGGCTCAGAAGTCTCCCTTGACATGTTTGAGCATGTCAGCCTCATGACCCTGGACAGTCTTCAGAAATGTGTCTTCAGCTACAACAGCAACTGCCAGGAGTGAGTGTGGCCTCCCTGGGGAACATAGAGTCAGCTGCTCCAGGGGCGAGGTGATGAGAGGAAAAAGGAAACTCTTAGCTGTTAGGCACTCCTGCGCGGCTGGTGCTCTGTCACTGACAGGCTGTGTGGTTCCAGGAAACTGACATCACCTCTCTGAGCCTGTTTCCCAAAATGGACATCTCCATCCCATCCCCACAGTCATCGTATGACAATTATAGGGGATAATGTGAGTCAATAGCTTGGCATACGGTAGGTGCTCGGTAGACACTAGTTTCACTCATTCCTCCACCAAAAGTATGTGGTCTTTGGAAAGACCCTCCCCACACTTTCTGAGCCTCAGTTTCTTTGTAAAATAGGGATGACAATCCCTGACCTTCTGAGAGATGTTTAAAGGATAAAATGATATAGCACTGCCCTGGCACACAACGGATGTTGAGTGAATATTTGTTGAATGAATGAAATAACCCTAGCTCTGGTTCATTCATTCATTCATCAAATATTTGTCGTGTACCTACTATGTGCCTGGCACTATGCTAGCCACTGGGGATATGGTGGTAAGCACTAAGCCCAATTCCTTGGAGCTTACAGTCTAAGGGGATATAAGGAATAAGGGACATAATGACTGTTGAGTTTGTAGCACACAGTAGGTCCTCAATAACAAGCTGCTGGCTTTGTTACTCTGGGCCTTGTAGTGGTATTGTTTCAGTTGGGTAAGGTGGAGATGGCCTTAGTAATTAATTCATTAATTGATCCAAGAAATATTTATCGAGTGCCTACTGTGTGCCAGCTCTAGAGTAGAATACAGTGGTCAACAAAACAGATAAGGTCTTGCTCTTCTGGAACTTACATTTTAGTGGGAAGACAGGCAGTAACCATGAACAAATAAACAAGAAAATGGCAGTTGGTGATTAGTGCATGAAAACAACAAGCATGCTTCAGAACTAAGGACGGCTCTTTGCAATCCTGCCCTCTGCAATTTAGATTTTCTTTTTTTTTTTTTATAAGAACTTTACTGAGATGTAATTGACATACCATACAATTCACCCATTTAAAGTATACAACCAATGGTGTTTAGTATTTTCACAGAGTTGTGCAACCATCACCATAATCAATTTTAGAATATTTTCACCAAAAAGAAACCCTGTACATTTTAGCACTCATCTCCCACTTCCCACTTCCCCTCCAGATATAGACAATAACTAATCTTCCTTCTGTCTCTATGGATTTGTCCTTTATGGAAATTTCATATAGATGGAATTACACGGACTTCTGTTTCTGGTTTCTTTCAGCCAACATATTGTTTTCAGATTCAACCACGCTGTAGTTGAATTATCAATAATTCGTTTTAAAAATTGCTGAATTATATTCCATTTACCACATAATACCATGTTTTGCATATCCAGTCATCTGTTTATAGACATTAAGGTTGTTTCCACTTTTTGGCTATTATGAGCAATGCTGCCATAAACATTTGTGTACAAGGTTTTGTCTGAACGTTTTAAATTCTCTTGAGTATATACCTAAGACTAAAATTACTGGGCTATACGATAATTCTATGTTTAACCTTTTTTGGAACTGCCAGACTTTTTCCATAAGTTGGTTGCACCATTTTACATTCCTACCAGTATGTGAGGGCTCCAATTTCTCCACACCCTCATCAACACTTCTTATTATCTGTCTTTTTGATTATAGCCATCCAGTTGGGGTAAAGTGGTATCTCATTGTAGTTTTTTTTTGCATTTCCATAATGACCAATGCTGTTAAGCATCTTTTCATATGCCTGTTGCCCAGTTGTATGTCTTCTTTGGAGAAATGTCTATTATATTCTTTCCCCATTTTAAAATTGGGTTATTTGTCTTTTTTATTATTGAGTTTTAAGAGTGCTTTATATATTTTAGATACAAGCTTCTCATCTGGTATATGACTGGCAAATATTTTCTCCCACTCTGTGGATTGTAGCCATTTAATGATGCTACATCTATTTAGAAGTCCTCATCCCTCTTTGGGCCTGTTTTAAAATGTACCTAGAATTTAGTTTTATTCAGGTATGGTGAGGCCAACAGATCAAGAAACCATTGCCATTGAAAAGACAGTTTGTTACTTACTGCTCCCAAGATGAGGGGGCATGCCACACCACACAGGGCCACATGGGGAAGCACCAGAAGAAAGCATGGCAAAAACATTTTTGGGGGGTGTTCTACGGGAAGGAATGGGAAAAGCAGGGTATGCGGGCTTAGGATTAGCTAGTTTGAATAATTTCAGCAGGCTCTGGGGCACAGGGGTGCCCCCAAGTTATCCAGTGCCTGGCCCTGGGGTGATTAAGGCAGGGGGATAGTGGCTCAACCCAATAATGTTTGGAGTATGGACTCTGGATTGGTTGGTTTGCAAAAGAAAGGCATGCTCCTGGGTGAGTCATTTGCTGTCGCTAAGAAATGGCTAGTCCTGGGAGGGGTGGTATCTCTCCAGTCAGTGAGGCCCCAGGTGGCAGAGCATCAAGAATACAAGGAAAAAAAAAAAAAAAAAAAAAAGAATACAAGGAAATAAGAAAATAGAGTTAATTCAGGGCCTCTCTTTGTAACCTGCCCATGGGGAGAGGAAGCTTGTCTTAGGGTACGGGGCTTTGCTCATGGCCTTTCTTCTCCCTGGCAGGAAGATGAGTGATTATATCTCGGCCATCATTGAGCTGAGTGCACTGGTAGTCCGGCGTCAGTATCACCTGCATCACCACATTGACTTCATCTACTATTGCACAGCAGACGGACGGCGTTTCCGGCAGGCCTGTGACACCGTGCATCACTTCACCACAGAGGTCATCCAGGAGCGGCGGTGGGCACTACACCAGCTGGGGGCTGAGGCCTGGCTTAAGGCCAAGCAGGGCAAGACCTTGGACTTCATAGATGTTCTGCTCCTGGCCAGGGTGAGGCTGGACCCTGGAGGGTGGAGCTCTGCCCAGGACAGCCTCCTCATGAGTTGCAGCAATTGTGTAAAATGATAAACATCCAAATTAACATGGATCTAGAATGCAGGCAGATGCAAAACACGTAAGACTGTATTCGTTCGTTAGGGTTGCCGTAAAAAAGCGCCCCACACTGGGTGGCTTAAGTGACAGAAATAAATTTTCTCAGTGTTGGTTTCTTCTGAGGCCTCTCTCCTTGACTTGTAGCTGGCTGCCTTCACCTGTGTCTTCACATTGTCTTCCCTCCGTGCATGTCTGTGTCTTCATCTCTTCTTATAAGGACACCAGTCATACTGGATTAGAGCCCACCCTAATGACCTCATTGTAACTTAATCACCTCTGCAAAAGTCTTATCTCCAAATTAGGTCACATTCTGAGGTACTGGGGGTTAGGATTTCAACTTAAGGGTTCTGGGGTGGGGCTGGGGAGGGACAGAATTCAGTTCACAACACAAAGATGAAATACAAGACCTTGAAGAAATGTGACACTGGCAGAGATAGGTGGTCACCTATTTGTGGTGCTTCTGTGGAGTTTCTGAGCAGCAGCTGGGTTCTGGATTCAGACAGTCCTGCATTCCAGTTCGATAATAGCTCTGCTGCTTCATGGATGTTTGACCTTAGTCATCTAAGTCTTCCCTCTGAGCCTCAGTTTCGTCATTTACAGCATGATGATCGTAAGACCTGATCACAAGATTGTTGTCAGGCATCTGGCAGGATGCTTGGCGCTAGGAGCTGCTGAAGAAATACAAAGTCCCTTCTTCCTCTCATCTTTGGCTCTCTTTCCATCTTTCTTAGACAAGTTGCATACATCTATCTGCCTGGAATCCTTTCCCCTGCAGCTTGGCTTAAGATAAAGAAGGGGGTGTCTTGACTTTGGAAGAACTCCTAGGATGTGGCGGGTGGGACGAAGTGAGCTGAGCAGAGTCTGCTGCCCATTCCAGGATGAAGATGGGAAGGAACTGTCAGATGAGGACATCCGAGCTGAGGCAGACACCTTCATGTTTGAAGGTGAGGACATGGGGTGTGGCTGGGGAAGGATGGGAAGGGGCCCCATTGTCTGAAGACAGCATCTCCACTATCTTTGGGCAGCATCCATATAAGTTCCTTATCTGCCTGCAGGTCACGACACAACATCCAGCGGGCTCTCGTGGGTGCTGTTCAACTTGGCCAAATATCCAGAGTACCAGGAGAAGTGCCGGGAAGAGATCCAGGAAGTCATGAAAGGTCGGGAGCTGGAGGAACTGGAGTGGTTAGTCTGGAGTCATGGGGGTAGTGGGGGCAGGTTGAGTTCAAAGCCTTGAGTATTAATCTCTCTGCTCTACCACTTACTGACTGTCTAACCTCAGACAAGTCACTTAAGCTTCTTGAATTTCAGTTTCTTCAACTGTAAAATGGGGATGACAAGTAACGCGTATGCCTACCTCATAATGCAGGAGTTCTTAGTTAAGAGTGTCTTAGTCAGCAATGGTTGCAATAATGCTGCCTAACAAACAGCCCCCTAAATTCAGTGGTTTGCAGCAAGCATTTATTTATTGCTCTTGTCTGCACATATTTCTTGCTCTTGTCTGCATATTACTCTTGTTACTCTGGGCTGCACTGAGTTGAGTGGAGATGCTTCCAAGCTTAGGTTTGTGTTCAGGTTTTTTCCATGTCTCCTCATTTTTCATGGACCAGCAGCCACGCTGGGCATGTTCTCCTCAAGACAGACTCCAGAAGCACAAAGAACCACACAACTTAAAACCTCTGCTTGCATTGTAACATTCCATTAGCTAAAGCAAGTCATCTGGCCAATCCCACCATGAATGGGGTGGGACATATGCTCCAGCCGTCTGAGCAGAAGATACTCAGAATCACATGGCAAAGGGCATAGTGTAAAATTCCAGTGTGGGGGGAAGTGTAAGAATCAGGAATAATAAACCGATTTACTTCAGATGTGTGGCTGTGTGGAGCTGATTCTGGGCGATGCAAAGAAAACACAGCATTGAACAGCGAGAAAGTTCCTTTTGGTTCATTGTCAGCCATTTGGATTATGACCTCAGGGAGACACTTTCAGTTGGTGCCATTGTGTCTTTAACACCTTGCTAATCCTTGCTAATCTGCCTTTTTAACAAAGGGAGAAGATACCTCAGGTTCTGAGAATTGGGCAGGAGGTGGTATCTAGCCAGAATTTAATAACTGTCTTCTGTTTTCCCAGTGGTGTTTATATTTATGGATACCTTTATGCCAGGCATGCCATTTGCCCTTAATGGTAGCAACAGAGAGTTTCTATGAAAGATAACCTGTTAGTGTAAAGAAAACAATCTAGATCATAAACCAAGGGTTATAATTAATCCAATTTTGTGCCCTGAAGTCCAAAGGAAAAAAAGCTAATGTGCTGTAAGAAGAGGATGTATGGGTTTATAAATACTGAAATTGATCTATACAGGCTGGTAAATTGCTGCTACCCCAGGTCCCCCTGGCTGTCCTGGCACCTCCCCAGGGATGCCCCCTGACCTCCACATAATTCATCAGTTAAAGGGTTAATGCTGGGCTCACAGACATCCGGGTAGTGCTGCTCTAATTGGTCAGGGGTCAGATATTTTACTTGCTGAGGATTAGAGGTGTGTGCAGGGCACAACTGCAAATGCCTGAAGTTGGGGCAAGTCTGAGATCCTGGACTGGTTTCCTGCAGTTGCTCCTAATTGCCTGTGCACATGTGTGTGTATATGTGTCTGGGGAAGGGGGTGGCACCATGGCCTGGACCCTAGTCACCCACTGTTCCACATTCCCCAGGGACGACCTAACCCAGCTGCCCTTCACCACTCTGTGCATCAAGGAAAGCCTCCGCCAGTTCCCACCTGTGACCCTGATCTCCCGCCGTTGCACGGAGGACATCAAGCTTCCAGATGGGCGCATCATCCCCAAAGGTGCCCTCTATGTGCTCCCTGCTGCCTGCCTGCTCTATTACCCTGCTCTATTGCCTGCCCCAGGTGCACCATCCCTGTAGGCACTTTATAGCCTGTTGCTTCTGGGGTGATGGGGGAGACTCAGTTGTGTGTGTGTGCTGGGGAGATAGAGGTTGGTGAGTCCAAGCAGAAAGGAAGGAGTGGGTGTGGCAGGGTGGGCCCTGTGAGGGTGCAGGTAGGGAAGGGTTGATTTCATTCCGTTGCCAGATATTCCCTGGAGACCAGGTCCTGTCCTCGGTGATGCTGGGCATCTAGAGAAGCTTCATCCCCAGGCCCAAGCTTTGAGTACCACCCAGACTGGGGAAGATACATCAGGGCACAGACATTCCCAGACACATGTGGTGAGGGATGGGCTAAAGGGAGGGACAGAGGCTGGAGCAGCCCCAAATAAGGAGCGACGGCTGTATCTGGGGTGGAATGCAAGGAGATGGGTGTATCTGGGATGGAATGCAGGGAGGGCTGCCTGGAAGAGGGAACGTGAGAGGTGAGCCGTGGGGGTTGGAAATGAGAGCATGTTTATGGAGCAGAGCCTCAGGGTGCAGACAGTGAAACACCTTGAATGCCAGGTTGAGGCACTTGAACTTGATCCTCAGGGCAGTAGGGAGCCATGGGAGGTATTTGAGCTGAGGAGGAGCAATGTCAGATATATGAGTGAGAAAGATCTCTGTGTGGCCAGGATGGCAGCTAGAAAGATGGTGATGGGAACCTCTTATGGAGAAGCAGGGGGAGTGGATGGGGCAGCAGAATTTTTTAGGGAAGGATGGGCAGGATAGGGTGGCAGATGGCTTGTGGGAATAGCATGGCTCCGGGGAGAGCCGGGGAAGCGTAGGTCTCCAGAGGAGGTCCTGGTTTCCCTCGGTTCCACTGACCCAATGACCCCACCCCTCCCCACAGGAATCATCTGCCTAGTCAGCATCTATGGGACCCACCATAACCCTACAGTGTGGCCTGACTCCAAGGTGAGCTCCTGCCCCAACCCTCCCTTCTCTCAGCTTCTTTCTTCTCAGAAGGGGCAGTCCTTGGTCAGCAAGGCCTCCCCTCCCCTCCTCCCCAGGGAGCCAGATGGCAGGGCTGGGTGTAGGGCTTGAGTACTCCTCCCATTTATTCACCCATTCACTGTTAATTCATTACATCAGCAAATCTTTATTGAGCATCTATCGTGTGTCAGACCCAGTGTTGGGCACTGAGGACAGAGGAAGTTACTGTCTTTGCTCTCACAGAGCTCACAGTGAAGTGCAGAAGAAGAAAATAAGCTAATAAACAAGATTATTTTGGATATTGATAAATGCGCAAAGGAAACAAAACTGGAGTGGGTCGGGGGGTGGGGGAGAGCACTTTAGCTCACACGGTGAGGAAAGGCCTTACCACAGAAGAGATGTTTGAGCTGAAACTGAAAGCGTTCACACTGAAAAGTGAGGAGCAGGGAAAAGTGTGTTCCACATGGAGGAAACAGCAAGTGCAAAGGCCCTGTGGTGGGAATGGGAAGGAGACAGGTGTGGCTGGATTGTAATGAGGTTCTCTCTGTCCTGCTGGTCTGGTTCCCAAAGGCTGAGGGCGGGAACCAGGTTGGGATGGCTGAACCAGCCCTCAGGCTCACCCCCAGTCTGCTCTTGCCTAGGTGTACAACCCCTATCGCTTTGACCCGGACAACCCACAGCAGCGCTCCCCGCTGGCTTACATGCCCTTCTCTGCAGGACCCAGGTAACTTCTATTTTCCCCAGTCCAGGTGAAGCGTAGGAGGAATATCGAGGCCAGTGGTAGGTCAGGGATGCACCCATCAGGAGCAGAAACCACGTCCACTCGGGTGTCCCCGCCAATCCGGTACCCTTTTCGTGCCCTCAATACACCAGGGAGCCCCCAAATCAGACTCTGCGATATCATCCATGGGTACCAACTATCTACTGTATGCCAGGCCCTGAGTTCTGGGCTCACATGCTCCTAACGGCTCTATGATGCCTTTGTCTGCAAGTTGAGGTTCAGAGGGGGAGGTCATTTACCACATCCCAGGGACCCCGCACACACAGCGGCTGGGCCTGAGCCCCCTGTTCCCCGTCCTTCAGGAACTGCATCGGACGGAGCTTCGCCATGGCTGAGATGCGCGTGGCCGTGGCGCTGACGCTGCTGCGCTTCCGCCTGAGCGTGGACCGAACGCGCAAGGTGCGGCGGAAGCCCGAGCTCATTCTGCGCGCGGAGAATGGCATCTGGCTCAAGGTGGAGCCGCTGCCTCCGCGGGCCTGAGGGTCGGCGCGCCCCTGAGGATCCCCGGGGGCCCAAGCCCCGCCCAGAGAGGCCCAGGTTCCGCCCCCGAGGGCCCAGGCCCCGCCCTCAAGATCCTGAGGGCATAGACCACGCCCATCGAAGTCCAGGCTCATTAAGCAGCCTGGTGGCGCATGCCGCACCCACTTAAGGCAAGGCTCCGACCCTGGAGGGTCTGATCCCGCCCCCTGAGGTCCAGGTCCCGCCCCCTGAATGCCAGTTTCTGCCCTCTTGTTTGAAGGACCAGGATTGGCCACTTCCCTCGGGCTCAGGCCCCGCCCCAGCATCCTTCGGATTCAGGTCTTCAGGCTCCGCCCACTGAGCCTTCCAAGGACCTAAGACCTGACACCTAAGGCCTCCAGGATACAAGCCCAGTCTACTTCAGATCCCGGCTGGCTTTTAAACTGAGGATTTGAGAACTGGAGCCTGAGATCAGAACCTTGAACGCGAACATCACCTTCTTGAGGCCCCCAGCTTATGTGGATGAACTCCTCAGGAATCAGGTTGCATCCCAGGGCCCAGGCTGTTTGTTGTTGATTTGTAAACCCAGACTCTCCCTTTCAAACTCCTTCCTTCCTCCCTTGCTCAAAGGCCCTTTGCTGAGTGTCCTGATTTTTGCAGAATAAAAGCAAGGGATGCAGACATCCCCCATCATCCATCCCCTAGCCAGGTCAGATCCTTACACCCGGATTCCAGCAAGGAAATGAGGGATCCTGGACAGTTGGGAAGCTGTGGGCTAGGAGGCTGGGAAGCCATTTGTCTTCGGACATGAACTCAGACTTCTGGGGACAGTTTGTGCATTCATTTATTTCAACATACTGCATAGTAAGTGTCTGCTGGTACTGGGCCAGGAGCACAACACCAGGCAAATTCCTGCCCTCAGGAGGATGGGAGGGCATATGTTGGACAAATAATTCCATGGGTAAAATTATTTGCGACCTGTGACAAGAGAGGCCTTGGTGCTGCGCAAGCATAATGGGGGTGGAGGGTGGCTCAAGGAAAGCTACTCTGATGCTGAAGTTGGAGTAAAAGTTGGGTGGTGACAAGGGAGAAAAGAGCATTCCAGGCAGCAGGAACAGCATCTGCAAATGTCCTGTGGTGGGAGAGAGTGTGGTATGCTTGTGGAACTCACAAGGGGCCGGGGTGGCTGGATCTGGGGGGTGGGGGCAGAGTGGAGGAATGGTGGGCAGGGCCCAACAGCACAAGAACTGCGGGCCGCATCACAGTTCAGCCTTTATGCAGAGGGTAATAGGGAGCTATAGAGTGTCTGTGAGCAGGGGCAGGAGAGGTTATGGTCAGATCTGGGTGTCAGGGAGGTGGCTTGGAAAGGGTGTACAGGGGACTGGAAACTCAGGGAAGAGAGAGGCTGAGTTTGGGGGGACAGGAGGGGCGACTATCTAGCTGTGAGGGCTGAGGGGAGGGAGGAGGTAAGGGTGATTGCCAAGTCTTTGGCTGGAGGAGTAGTGCCTGATATGGTGCTATAGAAGGTGGGCCAATGACAATGACTATAATAATCATATTAATCATCAAATATTTTTTGAGCATCTGCTGTGAGCCAGGCAGTATTTGAATCCTTGCGTCATTGACATTCTAGAGGGGGGAAACAGATGACAAATGATAAATAAGCAAATAAATAAGTTCACACAGCCTTGGGGGTCACTGAAAGGATTTTGAGGTTTTTTAAAAATATTTTTTTAATTAATTAATTAATTTATTTATTTATGTTTGGCTGTGTTGGGTCTTCGTTTCTGTGTGAGGGCTTTCTCCAGTTGCGGCAAGTGGGGGCCACCCCCCATCGCGGTGCGCGGGCCTCTCACTATCGAGGCCTCTCTTGTTGCGGAGCACAGGCTCCAGACCCGCAGGCTCAGTAGTTGTGGCTCACGGGCCCAGTCGCTCCGCGGCATGTGGGATCCTCCCAGACCAGGGCGCGAACCCGTGTCCCCTGCATTGGCAGGCAGACTCTCAACCACTGCGCCACCAGGGAAGCCCGGATTTTGAGTTTTATTGTGACAGAAATGGGGTGCCATGGAGGGTTCTGAGCAAAGGAGGGACAAGATTGGTCTTACAGTCTTGGGTTGCTACATTGAAGAGAGACTGTGGCAAGGATGGGATGAGGGAGATCAGATTGGTGGGGGGGTGATGTGAGATGATGGTGGCTCTACCCAAGCTGGGAGTTGTAGAGGTGCAAAGGGGTGGTTGGGGGCTTCCCTGGTGGCGCAGTGGTTGGGAATCCGCCTGCCAATGCAGGGGACACGGGTTCGTGCCCCGGTCTGGGAAGATCCCACATGCCGCGGAGCGGCTAGGCCCGTGAGCCACAACTACTGAGCCTGCGCGTCTGGAGCCTGTGCTCTGCAATGGGAGGGGCCGCGATAGTGAGAGGCCCGCGCACCGCAATGAAGAGTGGCCTCCGCTTGCCACAACTAGAGAAAGCCCTCGCACAGAAACGAAGACCCAACACAGCCAAAAATAAAAATAAATAAAATAAATAAATTAAAAAAAAAGGGGGTGGTTGGATTATGATGAGAAATGATTGTTTCATGAAGGTAGTGCTGGCAGGTCTGCAGATGGATGGAATGTGGGGTTTGGGAGGATGGGAGGACCCCATGTTTGGGTCTGAGCACCTGGAAAGATGGAAGCACTATCAATTGAGATGGAGAATCCCAAATGGAGTAAGTGGTGTGTGTTTTTTTTGGTGGTGGTGGGGGAGTGAGGTGGGGGTGAGATCAGCCTGTTAGTTTGAGCCAGGAGGAGTTGGAGATGTCAGGCTGGCAGTTGGATAGATGGGTCCTGAACTTGGGAGAGAGTTCAGGGCTGGTGATGTACATCTGGGGAAGGTCAGTGTTTAGATGTTGTTTTAAAAGCCTCAAGACTGGGTGAGATCATCTGGTGTGTGCGTGTGTGTGTGTGTGTGTGTGTGTGTGTACAGAGGAGGGGTTTAAGGACCAAGCCCCAGGGGTCTCAAGAGTTAACAATGAAATATGAATCGATTGAATGCTTCCTGTATGCCCTTCCCAGATATTCTCATTTAATTCTCAAGGGTACTCTTATTATGAAATGGGTACTGTCACTATCTCATTTAACGGAGGCGGAAACTGAGTTCCCCAGAGTGAAATGACTCACCTAAGGTCCTACAGCGATATCCTTGGGACCTCAGAGGGGGCCCTGAGTTCTTTTCTACCCCATCTCTCGGGCTCCTGGTCCTGGCTGGGTCCCTAGCCCCTCTTTGCCCAGAAGAGGGTGTCCGCAGGGATGGGGTAGGGTTAGGGGGGGGCGTGGAGGAGATAAGGCAAACCTAGGATGCCGATCCTGGGGCGCCCCCAGGTGGCGCATGGTGGGATCGTCTGCCGGAATCCCCTGTCCGAAGTTGCTCGCGGACTGAGTGGGAAACATGCGGTCCCGGGCCTTACAGGAGTCACCCGGCTCTTGCCGCTGCTGCCTCTTCCACATCTTCGTCAGGACTCAGGGTCTCCAAGCGCGCATCATTCCCTAAACATTGTACCGGCCTCTCCCCAACCCCCTTCCCTTGCAACTCCGTCAGACACCAGCAAAAATAACTTTGCCTTGGGAGGCGACACATGTGGGTTCAAACCCCGGCTCTGCACCTTATTAGCCGTGGGCTCGGCACGTGACTGCTCCTCGCTGCACCTCCGTTCTCCCCTGTCATGTGGATTTTACAGGATCATCATGCTTGTAATGCAGATTGACTTTCCGCTAAAGGCTGTGATGGTCCATGAAAGAGACAGGGAGGAGGGGAGGAGGGCCCGGGAACAACAGGCTCTAAGGCGTCTGGTCTCCACTAGTTCGGCGTGTGTGTATGTGAGCGTGTGTGCAAGCTCAGTCTTGTGTGACTTGGTATGTTGGGGTGCATTTGGGTGAATATGTGAGCATGCATGTGTGAATGTGAGTGTATGTACGTGTGTAAGAGTCAAAATGTGTGTGATTGTGTGAGTATATGTGTGCTGTGTGTGAGATTGTGTGTGCATGCATCGGTGTGTGCATGTGTGTGTGGCTGTGTGTGGATGGGTGTGTTGGGAAGAGAGGAGAGGAGAATCTCACTCACCAAATGACTGTAACTGTCCACGTCAGGCTGTGTTCATCGCAGGAGCTGCTGTCCAAATCTCCCTCCCTCCTGCTTGCAGCAGGCAGGACATTCTGGAGAAATAATGCCCTTGGAAGCAGCCCTGATGGAGGACTGGTGGGTGCACGTTCTCTGCTGTCTCCCAGAGGGACTGAGCCCCAAGTGCCCACAGTGGGAACTTCCTTGATAAAACACCCTTTACCTGCTGCCTTCCCTTTTCTGTCTCATTTCCCCACTATCTTACTGGTATTTCCTGGAATCACCTCCCAAGGAAACAATTTACAGTTAATTTCTTTTCTCAGGGACACCTCCAAATAAAGTATTATCACTCGAATCTTTGCATCAGAGTTTTCTTCTGGGGAACCCAAACTAAGACACATACATGGGTTCACTTCCCTAATTCCTATAGGCCTAGTCTTATGCCCTTTTTACCAAGAAGGAAATGAGGCTCAGAGAGGGCAAGTTGCTTGCCCAAGATCACACAGCTGGAGAGTGGGCGAAGGTGGGCTTTGACTGGGCTTTCTGACCCCAAACCCAGTGCTTTCTCCCCTCCTGGGAGCCTTCTCCTTGCTAAGGGCTGTGAGAATGAATGGGGTGGGGCTTGTAAACAGCCAGTAAGGTCCCTGATGTGTGCACCAGAGGGACCCAAAGCTCATGCCTGGTGCCCATGTCCTCACTCTGTCATAAAATAAGAGAAATAATGGCAAACACTAGGCTTGGTGCTGACCGTGTGTCAGGGAATGTTGTTGTAAGCACTTTATTATCTATCTCCTCTCTCTCTCTCTCTCTCTCTCCCCTTCCTCTCTCTCTCCAAATATTACCTGGGAAAAATTTCCACTCGGCTTCTGCTCCCCAACACCCAGCCCAGCAGTTTGGTGTGATTTCTTTTTAGTTTTACAAAATTGTGTATATGAGCATTTTCAATGTATGTACAAACATTTATGCACATGTAACTATTTTTTGAGGACTCCAAGTATATTGGAAATGTATCTGTTTGTGAACTTTTATCGTATAATGAACTCCCAGAAAGTTTAGTAGCTTAAAATGACAAACTTTAGTTTGCTTACAAACTTATAATTTGGTTAGGGCTCCACTGGAGCAGCTGAAGATCCATTTCCAAGATGGCAATTTGGTACTGGCTATTGGCTGGGGTCCTCAGTTCCTCTCAGCGTAGGGCCTCTCCAGTGGGGTGGCTTGGGTTTCCTCTTAACATGGCAGCTGGGTCCAAGAGGGTGTATTCCAAGAGGACTTGAAGGAAGCTGCAAGGCTTCTTATGATCTAGACTCCCAAGTCCCCAAAGTCACTGAAGACAGCTCAGGTTCAAGGAGAGGGGAATTAGACTTTACCTCTGTATCAGTCTGGGTTCTTCAGAGAAACAGAATGAACAGCATCTATCTATCATCTATCTATCTATCTATCTATCTATCTATCTATCTATCTATCTATCTATCATCTATCTATCTATCTATTTACATCTATCATCTATCCCTTGTTTATACATATATATTTATCTTAAGATTTCTATATGATATAAATCTTATCTGTAAATTTATGTCTTAAGATTTATATATTTATCTTAAGATATATAATACAGATATTTATTTTAAGGATTGGCTCATGCAATTTTGGGAGGGCTGTCAAGTCTGAAATCTGTAGGACAGCTTGAAACTCAGGCAGGAGTTCATGCTGCAGTCTTGAGGCAGAATTTCTTCTCTGGGAGACCTCAGTTTTTGCTCTTAAGGCCTTCAAACTGATTGCATAAGGCCAATTTACATTTAAGTAAAGGAGTATAATTTACTCCTTTACTTAAAATCAACTGACTGTAGATGTTAACTGTATCTACAAAACACCTTCTCAGCAACACCTAGGTAAGTGTTTAACTAAATAACTGTACTATAGTCTAGCCTAGTTGACACAAAAAAATAATCATCACAATCTCTTAAGGAGAGGGGCAGCAAACAGTTTGCTGCTGTCTTTAATCTACCACTTGGGGAGGAGAGGGGAACAAATGGTCTTTTTTATAACAGTATACTTCCCAAGGGTCCGTTCTCCAAGCCTCCCTTCTGTGGCTTGGGGTGGTCCTTGGTGGTCAGGCTAGTTTTTGTGAACAAACATCACCCAATAAACAGAGGGGGGCAAAGGAGGATGAGGATGAGGAGGAGGAGGAGGAGGAAGGGGAGGAAGAAGACTATTAATGACTACATTGCCTACAATAATACACCCTAGTGGTTTTTCCTAGCTGTGTGTGTCCTCTGTACTTTTCCTAAGTTTTCCTCCAGGCTTTCTGGCTCCCAAACCGGTTTGTTTGATCTTCTGCCACCTGGGCCAGGAATCTGGCAACTCTGCCAGCTGTTCCTGCCTTCAGTGTGGCCTCAGGGGCCTGTCTGTTCTTGATCTCAAACCTGCTTTGGGGCTGAGAGTTGGGTCAGATTTCATCAGCCACTATGAGTCTCCAGTATGGCTGGTTCCTGCTGCCCCCACCAGCCCTGATTATCTCAGCACATTTAAGGACGGAAGTAAGAATGAACATGTATAAGAACAAACATGTGTGCCCCACCCTGTGCTTTACAGTCCTGGCATAGCTTCAGGGGGCAGTCCTTATTGATGACCCACTTTTCCATGTCACTCAGGTTTCTGCTCAAAGGTAACCTCCTCAGGGAGGGCCTCCCAGATTGCCGCATCCAGAGCAGCCCCCTTGGTCACTTTCTAGCACGTCTCACTCTGTTAATTTCCTTCATTACTGCCACCATCTGACTTGGTCTTATTTCCTTTTGGCTTCCCTCATCAGACATGAGCACAACAATCCAGAGACCTTGTCTATCTTGTTTATCCCATGTCCTGAGTTCTAGCAGTGTGCCTGGTACAGAGTAGGTGGTCAAGTACAGTTTTGTTGTTGAGGAATGAACTACCTGGGAGGTATAAATCCACTTCTCCATTTACAGAGGAGGACATGAGGCTTAGAGAGGGCAGTTAGCTTGCCCAAGGTCACATAGCTAGTGAGTGGCAGCACTTGGATTTGAACTCAGTTCTGCTGAATCCAGAACTTGTTCCTTCCCAACAGCCGAGGAAGGAAAGGTGAAACTCCAGCCATCAGGCAGCCTGCATGCTTGTTCCAGAGAGACTCCAGGCTGATTCCTGGGAGGTGTGTCTTTATGGTGACACCAAATAAGAACCGCTCATCTGTTTTGTGTGCCAGCTATGTGCCCCTCACTGTGCCAAATCCTTATTTCTTTTTAAAATTGTGTTTTAGTGATAGAAGTTATAGCAGCTCAGTGTGGGTGAAAAATGCATTGGAGACTCCAATTCTACTTCCTCCAATTCCACTGTGTTGTGTGGATTCTACTGGATTTTTTCAATGCGTATACAAACGTGCACACAGACACGTTTACAAGTTTTGTTTATAATTGAACCTTTACTCACATACCATTTTGAAATGTACTTTCCCCTACTCTCTCTGCCTGCGACTGGTAAGACTCTTGCAACTCTCTGTGAGGTTATTTATTTATTTATTTATTTATTTATTTATTTTTCTTTTGGCCACGCTGCATTGCATGCAGGATCTTAGTTCCCCAACCAGGGATTGAACCTGTGCCCCCTGCAGTGGGAGTATGGACTCTTAATCACTGGACCACCAGGGAAGCCCCAATGTGAGGTTTTATCAGCCCATTTTACAGATGTGAAGAGTGAGGTTCAGAGGGGTGGTGGGCTGTGCCCAAGTCTGGTGACTCACAGTGACCGCCCTCGCCAGTCTGGCACAGCTTTGCCCACTGCCTGGCTCTGGATGGGGGTAGAACAATCCCTGGAGAAGGGGCAGGGGGTGAGTGGCTCCCCTCCTTCCAACACTGGCTGGGGGACATTCCATAAGCCAGGCTTGTGTGATTTGGCATCTGAGATGTTCCTTGTTTGACGAGAAACCATCGGGGACAGTCCAGCCTCCTCAGGCACAGAACAGAGTGTCCCCACGTGAGGCTTCCTGCCCCCCATGCTGTCTCCCTTTACCCTTCTACCATCTGATCCAGAAAGCTGGGAGACCCGGGTGAAGGATCCTGCTCTCCTGTGGCCCCAGAGGCCTGCTGGATTTTGAGTTCTTGGCTATGATGAAGGAATCTTCAACACCTGCTTCTGGATTGAATGTTGGACCAAATTTTTTCACCTTAGCTGTTTCTCCCAAGGACTCAGCAACTGCAGACACAGTGTGGGTGTTGAAAGAACAAGGACAGGCTTGCTTGTGCCTACTTCTGGGCACTTCACCCTGTGACCATGGGACCCTTTCAACCACACAGTCCACTCCCCCTCTTCAGTTGGGTCCCTCTCAAAGGTCACCTCCTCCTGGAAGCCCGCATGTCCCTATCACTGTCTGGTACATTCTTTATCATTTATCTGATCATCGCCCTTCCCCCCCTTAGAGGAGCCCCTTGACAGAAGAGATGATGTCTGCTGTGCTTACTGCTGCATCCTAGCATCTAGAATTGTGCCTGGAACATAGTAGATGCTCAATAAATACACAGCCACACAGATCTGGCAAATACAGATTTTTCTCCTCATTTTACAAATGAAAAAACTGAGGGAACAGACAGGGTAAGTTTTCCTAAGATACCTTGCAGAGCCTGACTCAGGTCTCTTAAAGCAGTGACTCTCAAACTTTAACAAGCACAAGAATCTCTGGGATCTGGTTAAAACATAAATTCTGACTCGGTAGGTATAATCCTGCAGCAATGATCTGTCACTTTGTAATGAACAGCCCCCAAAACTTAGTGACTTAAAACAGTGACTATTTTCTCTTATGATTCTGCATGTCGACTGACCTCAGATGGATGGTTCTTTTGTACCATGTGATGTCACCCAGGGCTGTGGTCATCTGGAGGCTCAGCTGTGCTGGACCATCCAGATGGCTCCCGCACGTGGGTGGCAATTGACACTAACTGTTGGCTGAGAGATCCGCTGGGGCTGTTGGTCAGAGCTTTTCCATGGGGCTTGGGCTTCCTTATCGCATGGCGACTGGGTTCCAAGGGGAAGTGTTTGAAGAGCAAATGTAAATTTAAGCTACCAGTCCTCTTCGAGGCCCATAACTAGCATGGCACCACCTGACCACACAATGTTAGTTAAGCAGTAACAGGCCAGTCAAGATTCAAGGAGAAGAGAAATAAACTCCTCCTCTTATTGGGGACAACGGCAGAAAATTTGCAGCTATCACCTTTGTGGGTTACAGCCCTAAGTTCTGCATCTCCTAGGTGCTGCTGGTAAAGTCAATGCTGCTGGTCTGAGGACCACATTTTGGGTGGCCAGTTCTTAGCATTCATGGCTATAAAGGTCCCTTTCTTCCCTGAACAGTTAACGAGCACCCATTATATGCCAGGATTCACTTTCACTAGTGCTGTCTTGTTGAATTACTTCTCTGTGTGGCTGGAGGGAGTTATTGCGCCTCTCTGGACCTCTGTTTCCTCTTCTTTCCCTCTGCTTCTCCCAACCCCTATCTGGCTAGCCCTGCTGCCTCTCACCTACCCTAGCCCTGCCCCTGGCTCTTCTCTGGCTGGACCTGTCAGCAGGTGGATCCAACTCAGCAGAGGAGGGAAAGAATCTAGGGCAGCGCACCCAAACTTGCTGAGGGCTCCAGGATCAGCCACCTGAAGCCAGATTGGGTAGGCCTGGAAGGAATGTGGGGTGGTGGTGGTGGTGGTGGTGGTGGGGAAATTTGGGCATTTCCCCAACATTGTATTAGTTGCAGGAAGACTGTCTGTCCAGATCCTCTCATTCGGCAGCTCCGTCCTTCAAACTCACCCTCATCTTGGAGCCTGACCATGAGGAAACCTCATGGGGGCTGAGACCACTTTACAGGGAAATTTGGGGACACGATCTGGATGTGATGTGTTCCCTTTAACGCTGACATCCCATTTCCCAGATGCGAAGGCTGAGTCCAGAGAGGGTCGGCACAGCCCACAGTCACAGTGAGGATGCCCACTCAGAATCTCCCAGCTCTGCCCTCCCCTGTATGGACCCTGTTCTCTCTCTTGGCCCCTTGCAGCCTTACCCCTCATGCCTCCAGGTGGCCTCTTCCGATTGGGCCCTTTATCCCCTGAATCTGATGCAGGTAATCCCCAGCCAGGCTGGTTTCTCTGTTCCTGCTTCAGCAGTCATGTCTCAACCTAGGCCCTGGGCTGCTTGGAGGAAGGACTTGAACACCTTCCAGGCTGTGTGCCCTGGAGGGCAGAGGCTTCACGCCTCTGAAATTCCTGATTCTGTGCTGAGAGATGGTGCATGATGTCTTCCTGGCCCACACATGGAGAGGAGCCCTGGAGATGTTTGGGGACAAGACTGGGCAAGGCCCTGCTCACCTGGCACCTGAACATTCATGATTTTATCTGTCGCACCCTGGCCTTGGAAGAGCAGGGGTGGGCTGTAAACTAGGGGGCCCAGGGTCACCTTTGCCCGTCCCCCAACAAGCCCATGTGGGAGGTGCTGAGTCCTGAGAGCACAGTGTCTGCGCCATGTGACCCTGAGCTGGTTCCTCTCTGGCCAGCAGCCTCGGGTTTTAAGTCTTGGGCAGATGCCAGGAGGGGAGGTTGCAGCCAGGCGTGCAGGGATTGGCTGACTCAGCCAAGCCCAGCCTGCGCCAGGTCAGAGGTCGGGCCAGGGAAAAAGACCTCCCAGGAGGAGGGCAGAAGAAGTTGTGATGGACAAGTTGCTCTGACAGAAGGTGCCAGACTAGTGTTGGCGGGGCTGAGGATTCTGGCCTGGGACAGGAAGTGTATACTGTCCTAGACAGGGTGGCTCCAGGGAGAGAGCCGGCCCCAGGGATGATGGTTTCCTCGTAACTGGAGCCCCTGACAACCTTCCATTGATTCGCCACTGATTCAGTTTGGGCATTTCTTCATTCGTCTCTTCCTTCCTTTCTTCCTTTCTTTCCTTCTTTATTTCTTTCTTCCTTTCGTTTTTTCTTTCTCTTCTCTCTCCCTCCCCCTTCCCCCCCCTTCCTCTGGATTTCTCTGGGTCTCCCTCCCCTCTCTGGGCCCTTCTTGCCCTGTCCCCAGCACTCACCATCCTTGCCCCTCTCTCCCTTGTTCCTGTCCCTCTGTTTGTCTCTGCCTCACAGCTCACCATCATCACCCCTTCCTTCATCCTCAGGAGCTCACCCTCCACCGCGTCCGCCCCACAGGGTGCTGCAGCTGAGCCTCTCCTGGCTGGGACTCGGGCCGGTGGCAGCCTCCCCGTGGCTGCTCCTGCTGCTGGTCGGGGCCTCCTGGCTGCTGGCTTGCGTCCTGGCCCGGATCTATGCCTTCTGTGACAATGGCTGCCGCCTCCGATGTTTCCTGCAGCCCCCAAAACGGAACTGGTTTTGGGGTCCCCTGGGCCTGGTAAGAGCGGATAGCAGGACGGTCTGGGGGATCAGGGTGGATGGATTTCCTGAGGGTTCAGGAATGGGGCTCAGGGACCTGGGGGTCTGGGATTGGGCTGGGGTCTAGGGTGGTAGAGAAGTGAGGGAGACCTATTGCCTCACTCCCCCACTGGGTTCAGTCCTGCCCTCTCTGTCCGCTCTATGCCCAGTGCTTTTCTTGTTCTTACCTTTCCTCACCCAAGCCTGTTTTGGGTCATGTTCCCGCCTGTCTTCCCCACATTAGTGCACATCTGAGGGGATCTCAGGGTGGGCTGCAGAGAGATGGGTCCCCTGGTGGCCTCACAGCCCCCACTGCTCATCTTGAGGCCTCCTCAGGGCCACTGTCTGAGGTCTGTTCCCTGGCTGGCCCATCTGTGTTGGCCTCAGGCCAGTGTCTGCTCCTCTGTGGGCTTCTGCTTCCCCACAAGAATTAACTATGACCTCCACCCCATCCTCCCCCCAGGGGGGCACAGCTGGGTTGGGGGAGATGTGTGGGCAGTCTCTCCTCCTCCCCTTCCTCAGGCACCATCCTTTTCCTATCTTGCCTTCCACGCCCAAGACGTATCAGTGAGCCCCACTGTCCAATTTGGATAAAGGTGAACCACTCCCCCTTTCAGAAGGAATCACTCTGCCCTAATGGCCAAAATTCCTGGGCGGAGGCTTCTGGCCCACTTTCTTAACCTCATCCCCAGAGGCCCTTCCTCTGTGCTGCATCAGCCTCCTTTTTGCCACAATCCACGATCACACTTAGGATTTTGTCATCACCCATAAGGGCGCCACCTCCAAAGCCATTGATCTGAGGGCTACATTCTCTGACCATAACCCCTCTTCCTTCCATCTTCTTTTTTTTCCTCCTCTCCTGTCCTAGACCCTGCCAGGATGTCCAGTCCCCTCTACACCCCGGTTTAATGGCTTCCTTTCCATCCTACTTCCTTGGATACATCTAGCTTAGTTTCTCATCCTTTGCACATGGGCTGAAGTCTCTTGCCAATTGGGCTCTCCTTCATGGCTCTTTGGAAAAGCTTTGCCTTGTGTGAGCTCAACCCCTCACGTCCTCTGATCTCTTCTCCATGATGATACTAGAGAAGGTCACAAAACAGGTCAGAGGGGTGACATGTACGTCCCCACCTGCCTATTTCCAACGGACTTCATTCTGCACAAAACCTCTGGTCTGCTTGAGCTGCTGTCTCCTTGTGCACAGAGATGTTTTTACTCATTGCCTCCATTTCTCTGCTTGCTCTACCTGTTCCAGTCTGGTCCCCACCTCCATCATACTCCTGCATGATGGCTGTGACTTCTAGGTCTCCAGATCCCATGGACTCCGTTGGGCCCCATCTCATCCACCTCCCAGCAGCTCTCTGAGCTTGTGGACCACCCTTTCCTCCTGGAACCTCCTTTTCCTCTTGGTTCCATGGCACCGTCCTCCCCTGGTCTCCCCCCTACCTCCCCATGGCCCCTCCTTCTCCACTTGGCTCCTACTTTGCTTCACCTTTCCATGTGGGGAAAGCCCCAGCACCCTAACCCCTTCTCCTTCTTCTCTCTATCCTGAGGCCATCTCCTTACCCAGGGCTCCAACTCCTAAGTGGACCATCAGTTCCCTCCATAAATGAATTCCAAGTTCACTTCTCTCCTGAGCCCAAGGTTATGCATCCAGCTCCTTCCTCCTCTCCTCATGTGGGGGGGGGGGGTCTTATAAACACTTCATTCCTTGGTCAGAATCTGAACTCATGTCTCCCTCCCCAATCCTTCCCCTGCCCTCAGTCGAGTCCATCCTTCCAGTTGCCCACATCCCATACTTTGTGGCCCCTGAGCCTGCCTGTTTCTCTCACCCATGCATCTGGTCCTAATGTGCTGCCCCCAAAATCTCTCCTCAAGGTCACCTCTCTGCATCTTCTGCCGCCCATGGCCCCATCCTCTTGCTCATCGTTTTCTGCCACCCTGACATTGCCTGGTCTGTCACCAGCACCACAGATGCCCCCCTGGAACACATGGTAGTGGGTACTGTGGCAGCATCCGAGGGCTATGAGCCCCTCCCTGCCAAGTTTCTGGGCAGCCCCTGCACGTCCCAACACCCACCCCCTGCTCTTGGGCACCCTTGGTCATCTTTTTCTTTCTTTCATTTATTTGCCAACCCCATTCTGGTGTTCTGGACGTTGCTTGGGGATTCTTGGGGAGACTCAGCCCCAGGCTTTGCCATGGAGGAACCTCCAACCTTGCGCATACAGAATTAGAGATACCACTAATCCTGTGTGGTCAGGGTGGGTCTGAGGGAGAGACAGGGGCTGGGGGAGCCCAGAGGGGAAGCAAGGCATC